>NC_133328.1:143226239-143826239 GCF_042186555.1 Aquarana catesbeiana | reverse complement strand
TTTGTAGTCCACCAGGCAGCACACTACATCTCTGGGGAGGTCGCTTTCTCTGCCTTCAGGTCTTAACACTCGATGAATGCTCTCCATTTCTATATTGGTATGTGATGGTCTGTCTAACAGGTTATTAAACATTGCTGTAATGGTGGCAGGAAGTTGTTCTGTATCCACAGTTTCAGGCAGGCCTCTGACCTTGAGATTATGTCTTCTGCCTCTATTATCCAAATCCTCCACATGTCTGTGGAGGTCTCTCAGTTGTAGGGTGTGGGTATCTATCTTGTGGGTATCTCTGCGGAGAACAACATGGTGTTGGGCCGTAGTATTCTCCACATCTTGCACTCTGTCAGCTATGGAGCGGATGTCAAGGCGCAGTTCTGCAATAGCTACTGACAGAGTGTCTTTTATGTCAGCAGCCACCGCTCTGAGGTCCATGAGGCTTGGGTGCTGCTGAACGTGTGCTGCGACAGCACCTGTGTCAGAGGAGGAAAGACTGGATGGCGTTTCAGGCAGTGGCGGTGTGGATGCCTGTGAGGGAGTCTGGCAGGACGCCGCCATATTGGGCCTCTGTGTGCGGAACAGCTCGGGTATGCTCTGGCTCATGCGCTCTGTTGTCTTCTCGGGGAGCAGGATGCAGAGGATGTCCGTGAGGCAGTTCCCATCGTTGTACGGCTAGCAGTGCGGGTTAAGGCTGTCTCTGGAGCGGAGAGGCTTCGATGTAGCGGGAACTGTGTCCATCTCCCCATGAGGTCAGGCCACGCCCCGTGGGAAAGGGTTATGTCCTCTGTGCTGTTTTTTATTGCTGTTAATTCTATCAACAGACCCTGAAAAAGCCTTTGATAGACTAGACTGTCTTTTTTGGGAATTAAGTGGGGGGGGGGGGTGAAGGACTGGTTTCCCAGCACATGATTAGGTGTAGGTCCCATTGACTCTCAATCATTACTAGACACCAGGAGCTGTCTATAACATCTCACTCACTGTGCTGAAAGCAGACAGTGTGTGAACAGAAACCTTGGCTGTCCATGGACACATGTACAGCATGTGGGGAATATGTGTTACAAAATAAATATCCTGCCCAGGATTTCCAAAGTTCTCCACAAAACTTCCAGGCTATTTTTTTCTGACAGGTCTCCCTTTTCCTTTTGGGTGGAGGAACCAGAGAGCTAGGATTGCTTTTTCTATATTATAGAGAAACAAACAGACAGGAGAGCTCAGCCTGATGGCTCTCCATCTTTATTTTAAGGCAATAACATTACTAAAGATAGTTAATTGGAACTCAGATTTGAGGAATAAGCAATGGGCCCTTTTTAAAAAAATGATGGCCGAGCATAACCTGGCCCATGCTCCTTGGCTTGCCCAAAAGCAGACAGGACTGTCCATATATATCTCCCTGCTCACACTCATGACTTTGAGAGTGTAGGATAGGTTGACTGTAAAATATTCCCTAGTCAGAGCTCATGGCAGCAATCAGTGCCCACCACTGCCCACAAGTGTCACCAATCAGTGCCCATTAGCAATGCCAGTCAGTGCTGGCAATCAGTGCCGCCTATCAGTGCTGCCCATCAATGCCCATCACTGCTGTCAATCAGTGCCCATCAGTGTCACCCATCAGTGCCACCCATCAATGCCCATCAGTTCCCATCAGTACCGCCTATCCGTGCTGCCTATCAGTGCCCACCAGTGCCGTCTATCAATTAACCTTGTCCCTTCTGCTCTGGGATTCTATAGCTAGTTTTAGCTCAGGGCTCAATAACTAGTATAGGCTAAAGCCAGGTTATGTATCTGGCAGCCACTTGGTAGTTAAAGGTCTGATTGCATGACTGCTTAGAAGCTACTAGAGACTAAGGCTGGCAATACATTCTACAATTTTGTTGTACATGTAGCACCCTGGTGTTTAGGCAGGGCTGCTAAGAAATTTAGTTTGCCAGGTAGTAATTGTCCTGGCTAATTGTTAGGAGATCCACTGACTTCCCCCTAATTCTGGAATTGCTGCACTTCTCCCTTCTGTCAATAGGTGGCACTGCTGCCTTTGGCATTAGAATGACAAGACCACAGTGAGTTCAGGTTGTGAATAAATATAATTTCTCGGCCAATCATATTTGTGGCTAAGCATGCTGGGAGAGTCTATTTAAGGGGAAGGAGTCAGGTGATCAGTGTTCTTTTAGCCTCAGGCTGAGGCCTGGGGGCTGTATGTGAAGCAGCAGCTGAAGGTTAGGTCTAAGCCTGAGGCCTAGCCATGTGTGTAGAGGCTCAGTCTGAGGGGAGCCTGACCGTTGCAGAGGTTCAGCCGGACGGGGAACCCAGTGTTGTCAGAGGTGAAGGAGATGCAGTTGCCACATAGGATGACCACTTCTGTTACCAGAGGCAAGTGAGAATCAGAGGTCAGAGATAAAGGGGACACAGTCACCAACAAGGGACAGCTACTCCTGTTATCAGAGGCCAGGTTTGTGAAGTCTGAAGAAGTACCAGAGCAGCCTTTTTCACTAGCCAGGGACGGTGAACAAGTTGGGAAAGCTTCAGGGACCCAGCAGGTGAGCATGGGTGACATTTGAAGAGGATTCAGCGGGTTAGCTGAGAGCCAAGCCAGGGACCCAGCAGGTAGCATGGGTATCGCTTAGAGTGTACAGCGGGTTAGCTGTAGAAGAGCTTGGGGATCCAGCAGGTGGCTGGCATCTGAAGGTCTAGTGAGAAGACTGGGAGCTCAGTGAAAAAATCTACAGTGGGAGGCTGTGAGATGGAGGCCAAGTCCTAAACAACAAGGATACCAAGTTTGGTATGTGTACAGATCTGTGTTGAAGTCAACCTACAAGTTCAGTTGCCATAGGAGACAGCAGTTCTACAAATACAGTGCTGCAACCAGCTTGAAGACCCTCAACCTGTATAGCTGTCTGCCTATTCTGTCTCGGAGTCTGCCATTTGCTATTGTATCTGTCTAAAGGTGTTCAGGCCCTAACCCTCTCTCCCCCAGTTTTTGTTAAGAGACAATAAATCTCTTTTGTTCGCATTCAAAAAATTACTGGCGCCCAATCGTTCTATCTTGCATTACACCCACTATGCCTAGTAACCCACTCTACAAAGAAGGATGTCAGCTCTCCCTGGCTCTAGAGGTCTAGGGGTCGGGGCCCTTGCTACATAATATTTTCCTTTAGATTTGCAAAAAACATAATATGAGGTCAAATGCAAACATTTTCAGTTTGTGTGCAATCAGGCAGGCCCTTGCACTGCATAGTTGAAGGTAAATATAAAGGAAATTGAATAAGAATATTGTATAATGCATGGCCAGCTTTGGATGCAGATTAGAGTACAGTAGATAGGCTGACTCTGAGTCCCAGTGTCCCACCATAGTTTATCCTGGTGAAAAGCTGCATTCCAGTCTGGTTGGACAACAGTTAGAGGATCTCCCTATCATTGCAGATCTTGTCTTAAGGACTTTTGGACCAAAATGGATGCCTCATTCTAATTATCCCCAGGGGCCCCTGCAATTTAACTCTGCTACAGCATTTATTTGGATGTATCTTTATTAATGACTATATACATCTGGGTATATGTGCACAATTCTACCAGGACTCTTGTTGTGCCTTTTTCCGATAATACCTATTTGTACGTTGGATATATTTACTGTTAATAATCTCTTCTTATATAAAGCTTGTATTATTTTCATACTGGTGTACATCTATATACTTATGGTAAATGTGATATGCTGGCTGCAGTAGTTTATCTGCTTTCAATTGCTTTGATTAGATTGCTGGTTAATTTCCCAGGAAGGGAATCTACTCTGTTCACAGAGGCCCTATCTTGGGTGGAGGCCCTGCCAACTTTATTATCAAACACTCTCTTCTACTTAGCGAAAGTTCTGGTTCCCTTATTTACCTACAGGTTTAGCGCAATATCCTGTTTGGGGAGGGCCGTTTTTCATAACCACCCCCAGAAGAGGGCTGCAAATGCATACATGTTTAAGCCTTCAAATGGAACTTTACATGTATCCATGTTGGATCTCCCTTGCCATGTAGCTGTTGAATCAATCAGTGTGCCTGGATCAGCTTGTAAGCTGACATATTGCTGTATTTAGCACTGTGCATTAGACTTTCAAATCTTTCCAATTTATAGAAGATCTCTTGAATAATGTGCTTAGTACTGCTGAAAAGTAAAGTATTGTAAAGTATATGTGCTCATGTCAAACCTTTTTAATGTTTGCTTGCACTTCATTCGGCATTTGATGTGGACAATGATTCACTTGAATTTAGCCCTTTCCGTTTAGTAAATCACCCCCATGTCAGGTAGTACATCAACAATATAATAGTTTAATGGTAACATATGATCATTTAAATGACCCTGACAATAAAAGAGAAAGTTATAACTCATTTAAAAAAAAAATCTTTATGCAGAGTTTACCTACAGTAAACACTTTGCAGAGTTATATGCAAAATAATGTATTTTTCCTGTAGTTGTGCTCGTCCCCTCCATTTGAACAAATAATAGCTAAACAGCGCTTGCTGTGAAATGTGAAATATTGCACTACTTTCAAATGCTTTTACAAAAACCGTTAGTCAATTGTGTTATTCACTTAAAACATATAAAAGTGGTGTGATGATAAAATACATATCAGTAAACGTGAATAAGCCATAAAAAGGTCCTTATCAAATGTGCAAGTTAAAGTGCTTACTGCCTACTCCCAAATCAATCTTCAAGATGCTTATCCATCACATGCTCTTGTGATATGCATTGCACTCACCGGATGCCAGTGACCCCCTTACTGTACAACAAGAGAAATCAATAGTACTTGTTAGGTCACTATGGGACCTATCCTGATGTCTAAATCCACCTCTGTCATCAGGCATCAGGATAAGTCCCATAGTGACCTAAGAAGTGCTATTGACTTCTCTTGTTGTACATAAGTGGATCACTGGCATCCGGTGAGTGCGGGGCATAACACAAGAGCATGTGGTGCATAAGCACTTTGAAGATTGATTTTGGAGTAGGCACTAAGCACATTAACTTGCACAACTGATAAGGACTTTTTTATGGATTGTTTGTGTTTACTCATATGTATTTTATCATCACACCGATTTTATATGCTTTAAGTGAATAACACGATTGACTATCAGTTTTTGTAAAAGCATTTGAAAAGAGTATAATATTTCACATTTCACAGCAAGCGCTGTTTAGCTATTATTTGTTCATATTTACACCTCTGGTTTGAGTTAATAGACAGCAGCTGTAACCTTTTGTTCATCTCACAGTCTTAGGTACTCACTTTGGCGTGGGTGTTTTTTTTACAATACATCTGTCCCCTCCGTTTCCCACCTAACTTAATTGCCCTTTTGGCTCTTTATGGGATGGATGGCCAAACAGAAAGGCCTGTTTACCCAAAAAGGGAAAAAGGGTAACTTTTACAAGAAGATTGATCTATCTATATTAACTCAATTGCATATATTTCTCTCCAATAAATTCAGGACTCGAAGGTCACAGTTTGTTGGTAGAATAGTGTACAAGATACATACAGTTCACCTACAAACAAAAAACATTACCAGTACACTTACCAGTTAGCTTGCAGCTTCCACATATAGTTGCAAAAGTGTGCAACTAAACCCTCTGGGATTGATTTACTAAAGGCAAATAGACCGTGAACTTTGAAAAGTGCATTTGCACTCTGTGTCAGGGCTGGGCTGGCCATTTAACTGTCCGCTAATTGCCAGCTCCTATCTCTCTACAGCTCCTATCTCTCAGCTGTTGATGATTTCCTGCTGGTCAGTCATGCCTACTTAAGCCGTCCTGTCCAGAGAAGCTCTGCCTTCTCCTTGGTCAACATCACAGAAATCTCCTGCGATCCTGTTCAAGACTTGCTTTGCTGACATCCTTTCTGGCACCAGATCCTGCTTGCTGTTCCACTACATTAATCCCTGACTTCTGGCTTGGCTGACTACCCGTTACGGTTACTGAAGTTTGGCTATGTTTTAACTACGTTTGTTCTTTTTACTTTTATTAAAACAAGTGTGATTTAACTGTACTTCTGTCTCTGCCTGATTTCATGGTTTCTGACACTCTGCAACTTCAGTTGCTCCAGAGCTTAGTAAATAAGGCAGAACTTCACTTTGTAAAGAATGCTCAATCACATGCAAGGATAATAAAAAAACAGCATTTTAGCCTGCACATGATTGGAAGATGGAAGTCAGCAGAACCTCTGCTTATTTTACTAAGCTCTGGAGAACTGCACTTGCAGAGTGCAACTGCACTTTGCTAAGTGCACAGTCTATTCACCTTTAGTAAATCAACCCCTCTGTTTCAAGGTGAATTGTTAGATAGGGTCAGTTTGTTTTTTGGCAGGCTAGCTGGTAAGTATACAAATGGTAACAAGACACTGGTCACCGCCCACACCCATAACTGGCCTTCACAGTAAGGAGCACATGGAGGGCATATACATACAAGAAAAGGACAATTCCATAGCTCAACTCACCAACCAGTCTGCTGACCAACCAAATTTACCTGTCTAACCGTATGTTAAAAGCAGGGGTTTAGTTAGCACACATTTGCAAACGCATGTGAAAGCTGCAAGGCCTCGTCAAGGCACCCTGTATTACTTGCAGTCCTAACACTAAATTTATAAGTGTCTCCACAGTGGAAGCACATGCATTGAATGGATAGGTGTGAGACAGGTGAGCCTGGAGGCCGCCCTAGCCCCCTTAAAGGGACAGGACACACACTGGACACCCAGCAAGAGCAGCAAAGGCGTCCAGTGTGTCCCCGACCCAAATATACAAACGGTAACAAGACACTGGTCACCGCCCACACCCATAACTGGCCTTCACAGTAAGGAGCACATGGAGGGCATATACATACAAGAAAAGGACAATTCCATAGCTCAACTCACCAACCAGTCTGCTGACCAACCAAATTTACCTGTCTAACCGTATGTTAAAAGCAGGGGTTTAGTTAGCACACATTTGCAAACGCATGTGAAAGCTGCAAGGCCTCAAGGCACCCTGTATTACTTGCAGTCCTAACACTAAATTTATAAGTGTCTCCACAGTGGAAGCACATGCATTGAATGGATAGGTGTGAGACAGGTGAGCCTGGAGGCCGCCCTAGCCCCCTTAAAGGGACAGGACACACACTGGACACCCAGCAAGAGCAGCAAAGGCGTCCAGTGTGTCCCCGACCCAAATATACAAACGGTAACAAGACACTGGTCACCGCCCACACCCATAACTGGCCTTCACAGTAAGGAGCACATGGAGGGCATATACATACAAGAAAAGGACAATTCCATAGCTCAACTCACCAACCAGTCTGCTGACCAACCAAATTTACCTGTCTAACCGTATGTTAAAAGCAGGGGTTTAGTTAGCACACATTTGCAAACGCATGTGAAAGCTGCAAGGCCTCAAGGCACCCTGTATTACTTGCAGTCCTAACACTAAATTTATAAGTGTCTCCACAGTGGAAGCACATGCATTGAATGGATAGGTGTGAGACAGGTGAGCCTGGAGGCCGCCCTAGCCCCCTTAAAGGGACAGGACACACACTGGACACCCAGCAAGAGCAGCAAAGGCGTCCAGTGTGTCCCCGACCCAAATATACAAACGGTAACAAGACACTGGTCACCGCCCACACCCATAACTGGCCTTCACAGTAAGGAGCACATGGAGGGCATATACATACAAGAAAAGGACAATTCCATAGCTCAACTCACCAACCAGTCTGCTGACCAACCAAATTTACCTGTCTAACCGTATGTTAAAAGCAGGGGTTTAGTTAGCACACATTTGCAAACGCATGTGAAAGCTGCAAGGCCTCGTCAAGGCACCCTGTATTACTTGCAGTCCTAACACTAAATTTATAAGTGTCTCCACAGTGGAAGCACATGCATTGAATGGATAGGTGTGAGACAGGTGAGCCTGGAGGCCGCCCTAGCCCCCTTAAAGGGACAGGACACACACTGGACACCCAGCAAGAGCAGCAAAGGCGTCCAGTGTGTCCCCGACCCAAATATACAAACGGTAACAAGACACTGGTCACCGCCCACACCCATAACTGGCCTTCACAGTAAGGAGCACATGGAGGGCATATACATACAAGAAAAGGACAATTCCATAGCTCAACTCACCAACCAGTCTGCTGACCAACCAAATTTACCTGTCTAACCGTATGTTAAAAGCAGGGGTTTAGTTAGCACACATTTGCAAACGCATGTGAAAGCTGCAAGGCCTCGTCAAGGCACCCTGTATTACTTGCAGTCCTAACACTAAATTTATAAGTGTCTCCACAGTGGAAGCACATGCATTGAATGGATAGGTGTGAGACAGGTGAGCCTGGAGGCCGCCCTAGCCCCCTTAAAGGGACAGGACACACACTGGACACCCAGCAAGAGCAGCAAAGGCGTCCAGTGTGTCCCCGACCCAAATATACAAACGGTAACAAGACACTGGTCACCGCCCACACCCATAACTGGCCTTCACAGTAAGGAGCACATGGAGGGCATATACATACAAGAAAAGGACAATTCCATAGCTCAACTCACCAACCAGTCTGCTGACCAACCAAATTTACCTGTCTAACCGTATGTTAAAAGCAGGGGTTTAGTTAGCACACATTTGCAAACGCATGTGAAAGCTGCAAGGCCTCGTCAAGGCACCCTGTATTACTTGCAGTCCTAACACTAAATTTATAAGTGTCTCCACAGTGGAAGCACATGCATTGAATGGATAGGTGTGAGACAGGTGAGCCTGGAGGCTGCCCTAGCCCCCTTAAAGGGACAGGACACACACTGGACACCCAGCAAGAGCAGCAAAGGCGTCCAGTGTGTCCCCGACCCAAATATACAAACGGTAACAAGACACTGGTCACCGCCCACACCCATAACTGGCCTTCACAGTAAGGAGCACATGGAGGGCATATACATACAAGAAAAGGACAATTCCATAGCTCAACTCACCAACCAGTCTGCTGACCAACCAAATTTACCTGTCTAACCGTATGTTAAAAGCAGGGGTTTAGTTAGCACACATTTGCAAACGCATGTGAAAGCTGCAAGGCCTCGTCAAGGCACCCTGTATTACTTGCAGTCCTAACACTAAATTTATAAGTGTCTCCACAGTGGAAGCACATGCATTGAATGGATAGGTGTGAGACAGGTGAGCCTGGAGGCCGCCCTAGCCCCCTTAAAGGGACAGGACACACACTGGACACCCAGCAAGAGCAGCAAAGGCGTCCAGTGTGTCCCCGACCCAAATATACAAACGGTAACAAGACACTGGTCACCGCCCACACCCATAACTGGCCTTCACAGTAAGGAGCACATGGAGGGCATATACATACAAGAAAAGGACAATTCCATAGCTCAACTCACCAACCAGTCTGCTGACCAACCAAATTTACCTGTCTAACCGTATGTTAAAAGCAGGGGTTTAGTTAGCACACATTTGCAAACGCATGTGAAAGCTGCAAGGCCTCGTCAAGGCACCCTGTATTACTTGCAGTCCTAACACTAAATTTATAAGTGTCTCCACAGTGGAAGCACATGCATTGAATGGATAGGTGTGAGACAGGTGAGCCTGGAGGCCGCCCTAGCCCCCTTAAAGGGACAGGACACACACTGGACACCCAGCAAGAGCAGCAAAGGCGTCCAGTGTGTCCCCGACCCAAATATACAAACGGTAACAAGGTTTAAACCCCTGCTTTTAACATACGGTTAGACAGGTAAATTTGGTTGGTCAGCAGACTGGTTGGTGAGTTGAGCTATGGAATTGTCCTTTTCTTGTATGTATATGCCCTCCATGTGCTCCTTACTGTGAAGGCCAGTTATGGGTGTGGGCGGTGACCAGTGTCTTGTTACCGTTTGTATATTTGGGTCGGGGACACACTGGACGCCTTTGCTGCTCTTGCTGGGTGTCCAGTGTGTGTCCTGTCCCTTTAAGGGGGCTAGGGCGGCCTCCAGGCTCACCTGTCTCACACCTATCCATTCAATGCATGTGCTTCCACTGTGGAGACACTTATAAATTTAGTGTTAGGACTGCAAGTAATACAGGGTGCCTTGACGAGGCCTTGCAGCTTTCACATGCGTTTGCAAATGTGTGCTAACTAAACCCCTGCTTTTAACATACGGTTAGACAGGTAAATTTGGTTGGTCAGCAGACTGGTTGGTGAGTTGAGCTATGGAATTGTCCTTTTCTTGTATGTATATGTCCTCCATGTGCTCCTTACTGTGAAGGCCAGTTATGGGTGTGGGCGGTGACCAGTGTCTTGTTACCGTTTGTATATTTGGGTCGGGGACACACTGGACGCCTTTGCTGCTCTTGCTGGGTGTCCAGTGTGTGTCCTGTCCCTTTAAGGGGGCTAGGGCGGCCTCCAGGCTCACCTGTCTCACACCTATCCATTCAATGCATGTGCTTCCACTGTGGAGACACTTATAAATTTAGTGTTAGGACTGCAAGTAATACAGGGTGCCTTGACGAGGCCTTGCAGCTTTCACATGCGTTTGCAAATGTGTGCTAACTAAACCCCTGCTTTTAACATACGGTTAGACAGGTAAATTTGGTTGGTCAGCAGACTGGTTGGTGAGTTGAGCTATGGAATTGTCCTTTTCTTGTATGTATATGCCCTCCATGTGCTCCTTACTGTGAAGGCCAGTTATGGGTGTGGGCGGTGACCAGTGTCTTGTTACCGTTTGTATATTTGGGTCGGGGACACACTGGACGCCTTTGCTGCTCTTGCTGGGTGTCCAGTGTGTGTCCTGTCCCTTTAAGGGGGCTAGGGCGGCCTCCAGGCTCACCTGTCTCACACCTATCCATTCAATGCATGTGCTTCCACTGTGGAGACACTTATAAATTTAGTGTTAGGACTGCAAGTAATACAGGGTGCCTTGACGAGGCCTTGCAGCTTTCACATGCGTTTGCAAATGTGTGCTAACTAAACCCCTGCTTTTAACATACGGTTAGACAGGTAAATTTGGTTGGTCAGCAGACTGGTTGGTGAGTTGAGCTATGGAATTGTCCTTTTCTTGTATGTATATGCCCTCCATGTGCTCCTTACTGTGAAGGCCAGTTATGGGTGTGGGCGGTGACCAGTGTCTTGTTACCGTTTGTATATTTGGGTCGGGGACACACTGGACGCCTTTGCTGCTCTTGCTGGGTGTCCAGTGTGTGTCCTGTCCCTTTAAGGGGGCTAGGGCGGCCTCCAGGCTCACCTGTCTCACACCTATCCATTCAATGCATGTGCTTCCACTGTGGAGACACTTATAAATTTAGTGTTAGGACTGCAAGTAATACAGGGTGCCTTGACGAGGCCTTGCAGCTTTCACATGCGTTTGCAAATGTGTGCTAACTAAACCCCTGCTTTTAACATACGGTTAGACAGGTAAATTTGGTTGGTCAGCAGACTGGTTGGTGAGTTGAGCTATGGAATTGTCCTTTTCTTGTATGTATATGCCCTCCATGTGCTCCTTACTGTGAAGGCCAGTTATGGGTGTGGGCGGTGACCAGTGTCTTGTTACCGTTTGTATATTTGGGTCGGGGACACACTGGACGCCTTTGCTGCTCTTGCTGGGTGTCCAGTGTGTGTCCTGTCCCTTTAAGGGGGCTAGGGCGGCCTCCAGGCTCACCTGTCTCACACCTATCCATTCAATGCATGTGCTTCCACTGTGGAGACACTTATAAATTTAGTGTTAGGACTGCAAGTAATACAGGGTGCCTTGACGAGGCCTTGCAGCTTTCACATGCGTTTGCAAATGTGTGCTAACTAAACCCCTGCTTTTAACATACGGTTAGACAGGTAAATTTGGTTGGTCAGCAGACTGGTTGGTGAGTTGAGCTATGGAATTGTCCTTTTCTTGTATGTATATGCCCTCCATGTGCTCCTTACTGTGAAGGCCAGTTATGGGTGTGGGCGGTGACCAGTGTCTTGTTACCGTTTGTATATTTGGGTCGGGGACACACTGGACGCCTTTGCTGCTCTTGCTGGGTGTCCAGTGTGTGTCCTGTCCCTTTAAGGGGGCTAGGGCGGCCTCCAGGCTCACCTGTCTCACACCTATCCATTCAATGCATGTGCTTCCACTGTGGAGACACTTATAAATTTAGTGTTAGGACTGCAAGTAATACAGGGTGCCTTGACGAGGCCTTGCAGCTTTCACATGCGTTTGCAAATGTGTGCTAACTAAACCCCTGCTTTTAACATACGGTTAGACAGGTAAATTTGGTTGGTCAGCAGACTGGTTGGTGAGTTGAGCTATGGAATTGTCCTTTTCTTGTAGCTGGTAAGTATGCTGGGAAATTTTTCTTTGTAATGTGCAAAGCCCTGCCCTTGATGTGCACCTTACTGCAAAGGCTACTTATAAATGGGGGTGGTTGCCATCTTTGTGTACATTTCACCTACTCTGTCCCTGTACACCTATATCTAAATTGCAAAGAAAGTAGGGTGGCTGTTTGTGCCCTGTTTTCCAGTTCTCAGTACAGTGTTGCAGAGTGGACATGCTATCTCTTTCTCCATGTCTGCTCACAGCCTCGGCAATGGCTATAATCTCTTACCATATTGTATGATACTACGGCTAGAGAGTCGATAGGGATGATAAGGGTAGAAATGCATTTGACAGTTGACAGTTGGCCTAGAAGGGGAAGGAAGCATGAATTTGGTCATGAATCTTTTGCTATTAACTATGCATAAGATAATCTATAATTATGTGTTTTTGTAACACATGTTCATGTTTATTTCTCTAAGTTTGTGACAGGTTTGCTTTAAACTCTAATTGTAGTTTTCTGTAAAAGTTTCTTTGAATGACTTATAAATCTTTTCATGCATCCAGAAAGGAACAAAGCCACATAAAAAAAAAAAAAAACAAGTATCCAGTTTAGATGGTAAAATAATGGCCAAATCAGGCACAATTAGCGTTTCAGACTTTGAATAGCAAACTTTCGCCTCACAAATTCCATTCTGTACAAAGAGCAGCTTCCATTTCCAAGAATACCGACAGTTCATTTGCATTCTATTGTTTGCTGGCTATTTTCTGATTGCCGTTTTCCCATGTGAGCAAATGGCTGCTGCTGTTGAATAAACCATATTTTCCTAATGAATTTTCAGCCAATGATAATGTTTTTCTAAACTCCCTATAAGTATTCAAATAGAAAGCATCAGAGATAAATTGCACATCACTTTCCAGTCTTAAAGCAAAACAAAAAGTAACGATATTGCCACTTTAGGGACTCGTTGTGCTGCCTGCTGTCGCTATTATATGAATCATTTCAGTCCTACAGTTACCTATAAAATGATTCTTTTTTCTTTCTGGAAGTAAAGAAGATGCCTGGAGGAATACAAAAATGAAACACATCCTTAAAAATAGCTGATTTACTATTCCCTAGAAAGTGCAATATAAACCTGATCACTTTTTTTTATTGTCTATATCTTTTTATAGCATCAATTTTGAGCCAAGCTTTTAAATTTGCAGACAACTGAACTTTAAGATTAAAATTAATAATTTGCAAACAACCGGTGTGTGTATTTTTTTTCTTCTCAGTGGTATATAGATGACAGGTTTGTTTTGGAAAGCAGTTATAGTGGTTGAAATCTTGATTAATAAAAATGTGTTTTTGTATAGTATCTGCTTTTCTAGGCATTGCTACACAAAACAAATAACTAGACATAAGGTTAAATTTCTCAAATTGCACTCCATGGCCTTTTAACTATGACCAGAAGGCTTTGAAAAGCCAATGAGGAGGCTTTTGGTTAAGTCAGCCCTCATTGTAAGGGGAGGAGGGGCACTGAGCACACACAGCGCAGCGCCCCAGTGTGAAAGCACTCGGGCTTTCACACTGGGATTGCAGATGAGGCTTTTTTCGGGCGCTTTACAGGTGCTATTTTTAGCGCTAAAGCGCCTGAAAAACACCTCCTGTGTGAAAGGGGTCTTAGAGACATGATCATTATTGGCCAGCTGATTAACAAGTAAATACAGGGATTTTATTTTTCATTTTAAATAGAGTAAACAAGGGTTATAACCTTTGTCAGTATCTTTTTTGCCATTAGTGCTCCATAATGAGATTTCCCTTCACTTCCTGTCCCATAGCCAAAACAGGAAGTGAGAAAAAAAAACCCCTTCAAAGTGAGGGAATGCCAGGGTATCATCAGGGTCAACAAAAATAGTGTCTCCATTGGAAGATTTCTCCTTTATTACTGTTTCGGGGTCAACCCAAAATTTGGAATTTTATTTTAAGTTCACTTTTGATGTAAATGGGACAAATAGAGAGAATAAATGTACGCAACAGGAGCACAGACATCAATAAAAACTGACATGTGTTTTAATCCCTCTCCACTCTCTCCAAAAGTAAATAAAAAAAGTTTTGCCCTTAGATACACTTTAACCTAAATGTCCCTTGATTAAAGATTGTGCTCACACATGATGTGAAAAGTTTATACGTAAAAAAACATGTATTTGTGATTTGCTGTTTTATATAAATTCTGTAAATGTCATGCAATTGATATGATTCTCTTTCTGCTATCCTGCTCCTAGTTAACTATATGTGAAGTAAAACCAAAACTATTGGCAATTTTTGAAGACATACCTAATAGGACTGGTGATGATTTAGACAACCTGACCAATCAGGTATTGGAGCATATTGGATTTGGGGGACTGTAGTCTTAACAAGGTAAAATAACCGTTTTTAAGGGGCAATAACCTTGTTCTTTCATTTTACAGTGCTTGAGGTCCAACCAAACAACCTACTGATACTCTAATGCAGCAGAATTCTGAATTGGCCATATTAGATAATTACACTACTGAAATGGGAACTTAGCAGTAGAAAATTACAACAGAAGGAGAATAACAAAAATAGAGCCCCAAGATAGAGAGATTATGCAGGAATGAAAAAAAGCTGAATAGTGAGACAGATGCCGGACGTACTGGTATGTTTGTATTAGATTCTTTCTCTGGAGTTTTTTGTGACAAACAGCATCAACTAGCCTCGGGCTTTACTGACACAGCTGACTTTCTTATGCATTTTTAAGCAAATTAAATAATGAAATTAAATTGTGTGTTTGGTATTCTAGCAAAATAATACATTTTAGGGATTGTCTCAGTTTTCTGGACCCAAAGTCTGCAAAGCATTATTGGTGTAATAATCAAGCATTTTGTTAACATAAAATGGGTTTTTCTATCAATTGTGTCTAATAATAATAGCAAATGATATTATGTATTAAGATATTAGTTGTTTTAGATACTGTAGTCTTTGATTAAGAATCCAACTTAAAGCGGTAGTAAACCCGCTGACATTTTTTTCCCTACACCTGTAAGGGAAAAAGCATAATGAGCTAGTATGCACAGAATACTAGCTCATTATGAGATACTTACCTTAGAACGAGGCACAGGCATCTCACCCGGTCCACGCCGAGGGAGCTGACATTTCCCCTTGGCGTGTCTTCCGGGTATCGTGGCTCCGGCGCTGTGAGTGGCCGGAGCTGCAATGTCGTCACTCCCGCGCATGCGCACAGGAGACTTCTTTCCGGCAAGGTCCGGCGTCTGCCGAGCTTTCAGCCAAGAATCCCCTGTGCGCATGCGCCACTGCAGTCAGCGGCTCATTGCGGGGGGAATATCTCCTAAACCGTACAGGTTTAGGAGATATTTTTTGTACCTACAGGTAAGCCTTATTATAGAATGAATGAGAAATAAAATCTAAAATGTTCTCTATGAGTATTCTATTGGATGTTCTTTCTTTTAAGGGATCAATTATTTCTCCAACATTTTTTTAGTTTTCTATGATAACATCATCCTTGTGATATATTGACTGATGCACTGTTTATATGTTATAATATGGTGAAGCTGTGGCTGTATTCGTTTTCATGTTTTCAGGCAGCTACTGAAAAAATCCCCATTAATCCTGCAAGAAATTAAGTTTCCTTGTGGATTGAACTGAAATATCAATGTCGTCTGCCTTTCCAGCTCTTTTCTGTAAATTGCAGAATACCATGCACATTCTTTTGGTTGGCAGAGTCTCAAAGACAGGCTTTAACAAGATAACAAGTGGATATGTGTTGGTCCCAACTGCCAGGGGCTGGCCTATGTATGGACTTGATATTGGCACATATTGGAGTTTAAAATTAATGTAATTCATATTGTAACTCTCCTTTTGGCCCCATATCCAATCAATGTCCAAATCTTGCCACCTCAACCTACCCAAAATCTCCAAAATACACCCCTTCTTAACCAATGACACCACAAAGCTTCAAATTCACTGCCTGGTTATCTCTCACCTCCTCATTGGATTACCTTTATATATCCCCTCTTCAGTCTGTTATGAATGCTGCTGCCAGATGCATCCACCTTACAAACCATTCAGTTTCTGCCAGCCCTCTCTGTCAATTCCTCCACTGGCTTCTGCTCACCCAACAAATTAAATTCAAAATACTAACAATAACTTACAAAGCCATCCACAACTCGGCCCCCAGCTACGTCATTAACCTAGTCTCAAAATACCAAATCGTTCTCTTCATTCCTCCTAAGACCTCCTGCTCTCTAGCTTACTTTTCACCACCTCACCACCACCACCTGTTGTAAAGCGCTGCACAAACTGTTGGGGCTATATAAATCCTGAATAATAATAATATTGTCATCCTAAGGTACTGATCTGCACAAAACTGATATTTTGGTCTTCAGTGGAAGCTGGGGAGTTAAACCAAATAGCAGTTTATTATATCTCTTGATGACTATGATCAGGGCTTCTCATTTTTTTGTTAAAATATTTATTGTACACAGGTACTCCTCACTTAACGACCAGGTTCCATTCCAACGATCAGGTAGTTAAATGAATTGGTCGGTAAACGAAGAGCCGCGATTAATCAATATTTTAAGCATTCTTAACTACTGTTCTGTATTGTGAAAAAAAGGTCTAAACACAAAACTCCAGCTCAATAGTGTTGTTTTCATTTGCATAATTACAGAAAACAAAATGAAAAATCTGTACTGTACTGTACAATACAATGATGTAGAGTGCGTCTTTCGGGTGGGGAGAGCTGGTCGTAAGTCCAAGTGGTCAGTAAACAGGTAAGTCGTTAAACGAGGAGTATCTGTATTATGGAGATTGCAATAGGAGGTTTTGGATATTAGCAAATGGAAACTTTGAGTCAGCAAATGTTTCACTTATAATTAAAATATCAGTGTTGGTTGGAATGATCCAATAGCCAGGATGTATCTTGTCTCTCCTGATTTGGCATACCTCACAGTTTTATAATAGTTTAGGTTGTAATAAATGCGGAGAATAAGTAGCATTGCTTGAATAACCTGTTATTTTAGTATTTCAGTATCTCAGCAATTCAACAACTGACAAGATGAATTCATGAATATCAGTTCATTACGCAAGATGGCTGCCTCCACTTGTCTATGTGAGGGATATACTTTAATCTTTAGTTCTGTTCTGTTTCATAGTAAAACTTTTTTTGCCAACAATTCCCCAGGCTGTTGTATTTCTCTTGTTAAAAGCAATATGATGTTATAGAACACATTGTGAGCTGCTAGACTGATTTTGTTCTTGCTGGTCTATTTCAGATGTTCCCCATGGTAAAATATTTCAGTGATTGACAGTTAGATTAAAGTTAGGATGTTACATGGCTTCAACAAGATGGCTGAACAGTCATAACAAAAAAAAAAAATCTGAACTCCGTGTGTAGTAACTGCTTTTTTTTCACCAGCCAAAACCAGGACTTTCCAACGCTTTTTATGTCTTGTATGTCAGATTAATTGAGCATATTGACATGGTCATTCCATGTTGAAGCAGCAAAAGCTTTAGGAGTTCCTTGTATAGTGTGGAGCCCTAAAGCAATATCTGGCTAATTGCTCCAGTGTTCCAGTGTTCGCCATGATCTCTCAGAAAATCACTGCTAATCATTAGAAATATACCTTTGACCCTGAAGTAACTAGGAGTTCTTGATTTTCAAGCAAAACTCCAGCCAAAAATAATACGCTAAAAAGTAATAGCCCATTAAAAAATTAAAAAAAACATCTTTTGTTGCAATATTTACTTCTGAACTGGAGCTCTCACCACAGTACCTAATTTCTATCACAAGATGCCCTCAGTTTGATGGCCGATATTGTTCAACCCACTCCTTCTAAGCCCAGGTTCCCATCTGCCATAGCTTGGGATAGGACAGTGAGAGAAGAAGCAGCACAGTGATGGGCTCATCTCCCATGTCCCTCTACTTTCTTTACTTATTGGCACATAAACTTGTAGGCAGGTGCAGTCTACTTTCTCCACTGCAGGTGGCGCACAACAGCAGCAGCCTTGTAGAGGGAGAGGAAGTCAAGAGGAACACAATTCCTCTATCGTTTTCTGGGTCACTGGGGAGACAATCCATTTGGATGCTGCCGTCCCATGTGACTCTGGCAGCCATTTTTGGTCAGGTAGAGCTTATTTAGGGCCCTGGCTCCTGGGATTGGCGCACTTCTGTTGTAAATTGGTAGCGTAGGAACAGGTACCTCCCTTGTTAGGGACAGCGATAACAGTAGGGAGATGTTCCTGATGAGTGGGGAATGCATAGGGTCGCAACTCCTTTGGATATCATGCCGTTTGGGCATGAGACGACCAAGCCGCATTCTGCTCTTTTAACAGATGCTGTCAGTCTAGTTCATGCCTGCTCTCTTCTCATTACTGGAGACCATGAGTGTACCTGGTTGGGCAGCCTTCCCGCTGGTGTTGTTGTGAACTGTTACTGTGCTGTTTTTATTCATGATCTTCATTGCCCCTGACTGTGTGAATTATTGCTGCCGCACACCACTGCACTCTACTATGTCCTACTGCTGCAGCTTTCCCTCACACTCCAACCCTGCTGAAAATGGAATGCAAGAGGCTGATACCAGGTTGGATTTAGGGACTTACAATACTTGCTTTTATTAATGATTATAGAGCCACATTAATTTGAGTCTGTTATACCTGTCTAGAGTTCAGCTTTAAAGCTGAACTCTAGGCATTTATTTAAAAAAAAAAACTTTTAATCTAGGTATGTACTCATAAAATTAATAAATGTATTTTTAGAGAAAACTAGCATAAATACCAGGAGTGGCCTGTTGGAGGAGCCAGTGAGAGTTCTGTTGCTTTTCACAAACAAACATATGGAGAAGAGTGCAAAGTGTTGACCTCATCAGTGTGTTATTCTTTCAATGTACAAAAACAAGCTGGGGGAGATTAGTGACCATGTTGTGATGCTTAGGCTTCTTTCACACTGTCGGACTGTTCAGGTCCGCCTGTCAGTTTTGTTGGCGGACCTGAACGGGCACTCCATGTTAGTCTATGGAGCGACAGATGTCAGCGGTGATATGTCCGCTGACATCCGACCCGGTCTGATCCGCTAAAATCAGACGGATGGCCCTACGTTCACATCCGTCCCTGGCGGATCGGATCGGGTGAGATCTGATGAAAACGGACATGCTGTCCATTTTCGTCCGATCTCTCCATAGCAAGCAGCGGCACTCGACAAGCCCCTCCCTGCTCAGTGAGCAGAGAGGGACCTGTCATCCGCCGGCTCAGCGGAGATCAACAGGGAGATCTCCCGCTGAGCTGGCGGACTCTGGCGGATTCCGTGGCAGCGGATCCGCCTGGTGTGAATGAAGCCTAAAGCCTTACTCCAGGTTTTGGTGAACTTTACATAGTTAGTTTGGACCAGGCTGGTCCAAGCAAACTATTCCCTTTACTAACACATGCACTGGCTGTGTGCACTCAATTCACACAGTATATAAAACTGTGTTCTGGCAACAGTACAAAGACTTACCATGCCACTGAGGGGGAAATCATTACATCATCTGCTCACCTCTCCACCTCAGCCAATCAGAGGATGTGAATCTTCACACAATTTGTGTGTGAAGATTCTCAACTTCTTTATTAAAGTGTTACTAAACCCACAACACTAAAATCAGTCTGTATATGCAGTAAAGAATGCTTGTTACACTCACTGCGGAACCTAATAGGTTAATCCTATGCATTGTGTAAAAGGCTGTTTGATCCTGTTTTCTCTGATCCTCCCCTTTTTCCACAGCCCCCAAACCATTTCCTGATAGTACAGAGCTGTTCAGTTTGGTATGTATTGCTAGAGAGTTTGATTTTTCTCTTGGGAGGGTGCATGTAATCAGCACAGGGCCAATCAGCACTGTCCAGACAGAGGGTCAGGGGTCCTGCAGCCTCATAGGACAATCAGGGGGGGTAATGAAAATATTTCCTACAAGCTTGAACCAGACACTGATAGAAGTCACAAGACTGCTATATACTGCTGATGTGAAAAGGTGTTTAGCAGTTTATATTTACTAAAACTATTGCATTTCCATGCTCTGCATACTGTGGGTTAACAGATATAGTGAATGCAGGGTCCTGGGTTTGATAACACTTTAAAGTGGTTGTTAAGCCACTCAGTGTTCGTGCTACCATCTCCTCTGTTATAGTAAATAATGTGACCCAGTGTATGTGTTTTTAAAAAAATAAGCCGCCATATACCTTATTGTACAGCAATGCTTGGCTCTCAGGTGACTGGCCCCCTCTCTCCTCTCTCGATCTGACAGCTACAGTGGGCAGGGCTGAGAATCCCCTACTGACGTTAGCCAGGAGGAGGAGAGGAGAGGGGAAGAGAGGTGGCCGGTCACATAGGCGCAGAGTGGCATTATAAAATAAGGTATATAGTGGCTTGTTTTTTTAAAAAACACATACACAGGGGCACATCATTTACTATAACAGAGGAGATTGTAGTACGAACCAGCAGGAGTGGAGAATCAGGGAGCAGAGCGGCACTGTCACAAGCTGACAGGCAGGGAATGGGGGGAGGGAAGAGGAGGACAGAGGAGAGCTGCCGATGACGGAGGCATGTAAACTGACCACAGTGTCAGGGCTCAGCAGCAATAAACCGTGGTCAGTTTACAGGGGGGAGGGCAGCACCAAGCAGTGTCAGCCAGGTGTTTTACGTGATACAATGGGCCAAATTACACAGCACAGGCACTGCACTGTATAACATGCTTTAAAGGAACAGGATCTATTTATTTTTTTTAAGGGTTACAAACGCTTTAAGCTTACATTGATTGTGTGTGTTGTTCTTTTTAAATAACTTGCCTTTTAGTTACTTAAGCTTCTAAAGTACAGGTCACATGATTGCTGTTGCTTCTACAGTAGGGATGGGCCGAACAGACCCCTGTTCGGTTTGCACCAGAACTTTCGAACAATGCGAAAGTTCAGACCCGAAAAACGAACCCCATTAAAGTCAATGGGACCCAAGCGTCAAAAATCAAAAGTGCCCATTTTGAAGGCTTATATGCAAGTAATTGGGCATACAGTGGTTATAGGGGGTCTGGGTCCTGCCCTGGGGACATGTATCAATAAAAAAAAGTTTGTGAAAAACATAATTTTTCAATTCTGATGTCACTTTGACTTTGGATAGTAGTAACGGGTGCATAAAAATTGGTCTTTGGGTGTCGGTGGCGCCTTCCCACCGTAACCCTTTAGAGGTCATCTTGATGAAAGCAAGAATTGGCCTTGCTGTAAAAAATTTCAATCAAATGCACCTGTTAAACAGGTGCAGAAAAATTGGTCTTTGGGTGTCGGTGGCACCTTCCCACCGTAACCCTATAGAGGTACTCTTGACAAAAGCAAGAATTGGCCTTGCTTTAAAAAATTGCAATGATATGCAGCTGTCAGACAGGTGCTGAAAAATTGGTCTTTGGGTGTTGATTGTATATAAACACAAAGAAGATTGCGAAAACTATAACAACACAATATGTTAACCTCCCTCTCTGACACTCTCCTCTTTTGAGGCACATTGCATTTGTCTGTTCTCTCTCATTTCTCTAAGAATTGCTGTCATCTACCGGCCCCCTGGACCAGTATCAGCCTTCCTTGATGACTTCTCTGCCTGGCTACCCTACTTTCTCTCTTCTGAAATTGTCACAATTATTCTCGGTGACTTCAACATCCCTGTTAACACTAACACTACTATTACTTCTAAACTTCTCAGTCTAACCTCATCTATTGACCTGAAGCAATGGATACAGGCTCCTACCCACTCCAACGGCAACACCCTTGACCTTCGCTTCTCCTATCTGTGCACTCTGTGCAACCTTTTCAACAATCCTCTCCCACTCTCTGATCAACACCTTATTTGTTTAGCCCTCTCCCTGTCTTCCACCTCCTCTCCCTCCAACCGCCTAACAGTTACACGTAGAAACCTTCGCCACCTCAACCCTTCTCTTCTCTACTCTGCTACTGATCACCTCTATGACAAAATCTCACCTCTGTCCTGCCCCAACCTCCAGCTCTCTCCATCTGTCTCCTCACGCATTACCAACTTACTAGCAGACATATCAGCCTGGATGTCACATCACTTCCTCAAACTCAACCTATCCAAAACCAAGCTCATGATATTTCCTCCCTCAGGTGCCATTTCCCCTGATTTCTCTGTCAATATCAACGGCTCAACTATTAACCCATCTCCCCACGCCAAGGTCCTAGGTGTAATCCTGGACTCTGAACTAACCTTTTGACCCCACATTCTATCACTATCCAAAATTTGCCTCCTCAATCTCCGCAACATCTCCAAGATACGCCCCTTCCTAACCAATGTCACCACAAAGCTTCTAATCCACTTCCTGGTCATCTCCCGCCTTGACTACTGCAACTCCCTCCTCATTGGTTTACCTCTAAATAGGCTATCCCCACTTCAGTCCATCATGAACGCGGCTGCCAGGCTCATCCACCTCACAAACCGCTCAGCGTCTGCTACACCCCTCTGCCAATCCCTCCATTGGCTGCCACTCAGTCACCGAATTAAATTCAAGATACTAACTATAACTTACAAAACCATCCACAACCTGGCCCCCAGCTACATCTCTAATCTAGTCACAAAATACCAACCTAATCATTCTGTTCGCTCCTTCCAAGACCTCCTGCTCTCAAACTCCCTTGTCACCTCATCCCATGCTCGCTTTCAGGACTTCTCCAGAGCCTCTCCCATCCTCTGGAATGCTCTACCCCAATCCGTGCAATTTTCTCCTACTTTATCCACTGTCAGATGATCCCTGAAAACTCATCTCTTCAGAGAAGCCTATCTGGCCCATACCTAACAACTGTACATTTATCTTCTCAATCAGCACATCACCCACAGTTATTACCTCTTGTATCTCTTGACCTTCCCTCTTAGAATGTAAGCTCTAAGGAGCAGGGCCCTCCGATTCCTACTGTATTAAAGTGTATTGTATTTGTACTGTCTACCCTCAAGTTGTAAAGCGCTACGTAAACTGTTGGCGCTATATAAATCCTGTATAATAATAACAATAATAATGTTAAAAATGTGCAACACATGGATAAATGAATCTAAAGTGGGTAAATTAATCACTAATAAATAAATATAGTGATAATGTGTAAAACATCCCAAGTGAAAGTTCAGAAAAATAAAGTATCCACAGAAATATTTATATTAATGTGTCAAAAAAATTTCCAAACTGAAACAAAGTAGCGAAATGAAAAAAAAACTTTTGATACCGCCCCTCACACTGCAAAATTGATCAAATGCTTCAAATCTGAAAGGTAGATATACATAAATGGAGCCAGATGCAGAAAAATTGGTCTTTGGGTGTCGGTGGCGCCTTCCCACCGTAACCCTATAGAGGTACTCTTGATGAAAGCAAGAATTGACCTTGCTGTAAAAAATTGCAATGATATGCACCTGTCAAATAGGTGCTGAAAAATTGGTCTTTGGGTGTTAATTGTGCCCATGAAACCTATACCTAAAACATTCTTCCAGTTAAAATGATTGAACACCCTTAAAGCTAGGCAGCATTAAAGTCCTGCAGAGATTCCACATCCCAAAAAGACTTAATCAGTGACATCGGCATCAGGGGATTCATAGCTGGTAATCAAGGACTGATTAATTTTTATAAAAATCAAACGGTCCACAGAGTCTATGGACAGACGCCTTCTATGATCAGTAATGAAACCTCCTGCAGCACTGAATGTCCATTCTGAAAGCACGCTGGATGCAGGGCAGCCCAACAACTCAATAGCATACTGGGCAAGTTCTGGCCAGTAGTCTATTCTCATGACCCAGTAAGTCAGTGGATCATCAGCTGGAAAGCTCTCCATCTCTGTTTTGGCACCGAGGTAATCGTCCACCATGTGATGCAGACGCTGTCAATGGGATGTGGAAGCTGACAGCCCTGGGCGGCAAGGACTAAAAAAATCCAAAATGCCTTACATAGGCGGACGCCTTCTCCAACGCTCCACTCTTGACCAACAGAAGACTCAAAACAACTTTTTCCATGACACTATAACCTACTGGAGTCAGGAAAAACGTTCAATAAAATCCTCTTTAACGTGTCTTCAAGAGATTTTATCTTCTGCACTCTCTGTGGGGACAGGATGAGTTCTGGGACCTTCCCCTTATAACAGTGGTCCAGGAGGGTTACCAACCAGTAATCATCCTTCTCCTTTATGAAACGTATTATTTGGTCCTTTCGCAGGCTTTGAAGCATGAGGTTGCCCATGCGCCTCAAATTTGCCAAGTCTTGAGAAGCAGACTCCTCGGGGTCACTCAAGATGACGGCATCTGGAACTTCCTCCTCCCAGCCACGTACTACTCCCAAGGGTCCTGGGGTTAGAAAGCCATCACTTACAGATTGATGCATGTCTTCCTCTTCTTCGAAGCCTATGAAAGTACCTGAATCCTCCTCCTCATCCTCCTCCCCTCTCTCCTCCTGTGTGTTCTGTGACATAGAAATAATGGTGTCTGGAATAGGTGGACCTTGAGAGGAAAGGAAGTCCTCCTCTTCCTCCTGCTGCTCTGCCTCCAGTGCCCTGTCCATAATGCCATGCAGAGTCTGCTCCAGCAGGAACACAACAGGGATTGTGCCACTGATGCATGCACTGTCACAGTTCATCATCCTTGTGGCCTCCTCAAATGGTGACAATACAGTGCATACATTCTTAATAATCAGCCATTGGCGTGGGGAAAAAAAGCCGAGGCGGCCTGAGCCTGTTGTTGTGCCATACTGGCACAGGTACTTGTTGACGGCCTTCTGCTGCATGTATAGCCGTTGCAGCATTCCCAAAGAGTTCCACCTGGTGGGCATGTCACAAATCAGGCGGTTTACGGGCAGGTGGAATTCCCGCTGAATTTCAGCCAACAGAGCGCTGGTTGTGTATGACCGCCTAAAATGGCTACAGATTCTTCTGGCCTGCTTTAGTACATCTTGCAACCCTTTGGTACGTACTTAAAAAACGCTACACCACCAAATTGAGGATATGTGCCAGGCAGGAGGTTTGAGCCAATATCAGACACCATCATTCCTGGCTCCAGCTGGCGTGGTGTGAACCACCTCTCGGCCTGTCCCTGCAGAGCTGCAAGAATCTCTGCACCGGTGTGGTTCCTGTCCCCTAAACACACCATCTGAAGCACTGCATGGCACCTTTTAGCCTGACTCTGCGAATAGCCCTTTGAACACTTAGGGGGTACCTGATGTTCATAGGACAATTCTGCAGAGGAGGGCATGGAGGTGGCGGAGGAGGGGATAGAGCTCCCTGGTCTGGCATCATCACCACCAGCTGTGTGGAGACATGGGGGCACAACAAGCTGCAGCACCGAGCCCTGTCCTGCATCCTTATGAGTTGCAAGCAGTGTTACCCAGTGTGCTGTGAACGAAATATATCATCCCTGCCCATGCTTGCTGGACCACGTGTCAGCAGTAAGGTGGATTTTATGGCTGACTGCCTTGCCCAACGATGCCAGAACATTCCCTTCCACGTGATGATAGAGAGCTGGAATGGCCTTACGTGAAAAGTAGTAGCGACTGGGAACCTGCCATTTTGGTACAGCACATTGTGCGAATTCACGGAAGGGGGCAGAATCCACCAGGCTGAAAGGCAGAAGTTAGAGAGCCAACAGCTTTGACAAGCTTGCATTCAGATGCTGGGCATGTGGGTGGCAGGAACTGTATTTTTTTTCCCGCTGCAGCAGATAGGGTAGAGAAATTTGTCGGCTACGGTCTACAGCTGGTGTTGTGCTGCTAGCAGATGTGCTGCTAGGACCTTGGACACCCTGTGCTATACCATCATTCCTGTCAATGGAGGCTGCTGAGAGGTAATGACTCAGTATTGCAGGGGCAGACTGAAGTGGGTAAGGAGGAGGAGAGGGGACAGATCTGTGCCCCTTTTGTGTGGCTTTCAGGTGCTCTTGCCAACGGGCTGAGTGGTTGGACGTTAAATGCCTTGTTAAGCATGTGCTACCCAAATGGTTGGTGTTTTTGCCATGTTTGATGTGCCTGAGACACAGTTTGCAGATAGCAACAGTGCAATCTGTTGCAGATGTGCTGAAAAAGGCCCAGACAGCTGAGCTTTGGGGAGTGGGGCGGGAGATAACGGCTGCAGAATGTGATGGAATAGGGTGGCTGCTCTCTAACTCTTTCTTGATGTCGGCATCCTTGGGTTTGTGCCACCTTACCTTCAGTTTCCTCCTCTGCTCTATCTGGCACCCAAGTCGCATCAGTGACCTCATCATCATCAGCATCTCCATCTCCTCCATCTTCATCATTACCACTGGAGACAACTTGGCAATACGCTGCGGCTTGGCGAACATGAATGCCAATTTGTCTACCAGTGTTCCTCCATCTCATGTTCCTGTCATCCTCAACCTCATAACCAACATCTGAATCCACTAATAGCTGGGCATCATTAAGGAGCAAATGGCTGATGCTGTGATCAAATAACTCAGCTGACTCCTCAATGGCTGATGTTGGGGCTATGGCAGGAATAGATGTGGACAAGGAGGCAGATTTATCTACTCTGGCAACTGCAGGGGACTGCACATTTGTCCCTGCTTGCATGACAAAGGATGAGGAGGATGAGGAAGGTTTAGTAAGCCAGTCCACCACCTCCTCTTCATGCTGTGGCTGGATAGCACGGGCAAACTTACTAAACAGAGGAAATGATGCCCTGCCTGAGGACTGACCACCATGTCCACCTTTGCCTGTGGACACATTTGTTGCTGGCCCCCTTACAGTGCCAAGGGAACATCTGCCTCTCCTTTTTGTCCTCCCAGACATTATTGGGAGGGAGGGGGCGGTGCTTATAAGCAAATGTAAAGAAGAAGTTGAAATCTGTCCGTAGATGCACTTTAATCAATGTAAAGAGGTGTTTGGTGCACTTTATTTTGAGTACTCACACTACACAGACACGGATACATGGATACACTATAATATACTGCAATATAATGCACCAAACGTACAGTGACGCACAGAACTATATGGCATTAAACTGGCAGTAACACACAAAACTATATGGCGTTAAACTGGCAGTAACGCACACAGAACTGTATGGCGTTAAACTGACAGTAACGCACACAGAACTATATGGCATTAAACTGGCAGTAATGCACGCAAAACTAAATGGTGTTAAACTGGCAGTAACTCACAAAAAACTATATGGCGTTAAACTGGCAGTAACGCACACAGAAGTAAATGGCGTTAAACTGGCAGTAACACGCACCGAACTGTATGGCATTAAACTGGCAGTAACGCACGCAAAACTATATGGCGTTAAACTGGCAGTAACGCACACAGAACTATATGGCATTAAACTGGCAGTAACGCATGCCAAACTATATGGCGTTAAACTTGCAGTAACACACGCAAAACGATATGGCGTTAAACTGGCAGTTAGGCACACAAAACGATATGGCGTTAAACTGGCAGTAACACACGCAAAACGATATGGTGTTAAACTGGTAGTAACGCACACAGTAAATGGAGTTAAACTGGCAGTAACGCACACAGAACTGTATGGCGTTAAACTGGCAGTAACGCACACAGAACTATATGGCATTAAACTGGCAGTAACACACGCAAAACGCTATGGCGTTAAATTGACAGTAACGCACACAGAACTATATGGCATTAAACTGGAAGTAATGCACGCAAAACTAAATGGTGTTAAACTGGCAGTAACTCACAAAAATCTATATGGCGTTAAACTGGCAGTAACGCAAACAGAAGTAAATGGCGTTTGATGGACCCAGTGTCCAGGATCTTGCTATCCTTTGACAAACTCAGAGCCAAATATAAGCCCCCCTTAGTGCCTTTTTGGCTACCTCCAGATACGGCATTATGCACTCACCATCTCCCCTACCCTCCAATTTTCCAAGCCATCCCCATTTGAATGTTTCAGGCCCCACGCAGAAAGGTCTGACTTCGGACATATATAAGATCATAAACTCATATGACATGCTTATTAGGGGGGAAACATATTAGGGGGAAACATAAATACATGCGTAGATGGGAGGAACAACTTGGGGAGGAACTAACACCTGAACAATGGGCCATTATATGGAGATGGGCAGCCAGGAGCTCTATATGCACACTTTATAAAGATTGTATAACTCATACAAGGTGCTCCTTCATTGGTACCTTACCCCTTCATTTCTGCGGGCCATATACCCATCGGCCTGGGATTGCTGCTGGAGGTGTCGACGGGACCGGGATACGCTATATCACATTTATTGGAGCTGTTTCTCCCTCCAGCCCTACTGGCGGGCAGTTCAGGACCTCCTTCACCGGCTATTTGAGGTAGATATCCCTCTTTTTCCTAAATTTTTCTTATTGTGACTCCCTCCCACCACACTTCCTGGACTAGCCAAAAAGTTGGCGATGCAAATACTCACGGCAGCCAGATGTCTAATATTCTTACACTGGAAACATCATAATCCCCCGTCACTATCTGATTTGTATACCAGAATTAAAGACGAAGAGATTATGGAATCCATGACAACCAGACTTACAGATAGAGTAGACAGACACACGGCAACATGGGAGCCATGGCACAAGCGAATGGATCCCCCCGCGATTCCATGAGACCTCCCCCGCCTTGAACATTGTACAAACCTGGAGCCCTAGAGAGATGAGCCCTAATATATGGGTTCTTTTTTTATATACCTCTTTCATGTGATAATATTATATCAAACACACATACTGTGAGGAGTTCTGGGCTGGGTGTACACGTTCCCCAAGGTAAGTCCCACCGTTCAATGATAACAGACTTTCAGCTCCACAGCCTAAAAGGAATACATACAGTCACCTGAAATGCTGCAGTTGCTATAGGAAGATGAGATGGAACCTGAACCGTTGTCAGTGGGATATAAGCTTGAGAGCAGCGGACATCATATTCCACCCAAAAATTAGAAAGAAAAGGATATGGTGAAATACTGTAGGGACATGGATCAGGTGCGCATGGTAGCGCTACTCACAGAATGGAGGCTGCAAACAGGCATTCAGAATGTTTCCGTGATCTCCGCTGGGATAGCGTGTGTTCCAAGGGGAACAGGAAACAGAGTCACTGGTTGGAACGTGAGCCGGATATTGCGTTGACGTGTTTCGCCCCTCCTCCAGGGTGTCATCAAAGACATAACATCCAGCCCACACATGGTCGAATTTATATGTAACGTCAGACAAACTCCTCCCAAGGAGAAAGAAGTGACAGCCAATCAAGGCTAGTGGGTGTATATTAACCACCTCTTGATGATTCATAATATCCTGTTGCAACTTCATTAAAGGGGTTGTAAAGGTAAAAATTTTTTCACCTTAATGCATTCTATGCATTAAGGTGAAAAAACTTTTGACAGTACCACCGCCCCCAGCCCCCCCGTTTTACTTACCTGACGCCTCGAATCTTCGCTGCTCGTCCTCGTCATCTTCATTGCAGCTCAGCCTGGTCGCTGATTGGCTGCAGTGGATGGATTGAAAACAGCGCAGCCATTGGCTCGCGCTGCTGTCAATCACATTCGATGACGCGGCGCGCCGGGGGGCGGGGCCGAGTGATACAGCGAGCGGCTGTAGCCGCCGGCTGTATCACGGGAGCGCGCCCGCAAGCACTCACCACCATGCGAGGGAGCTCGCATTAAGGCCGATGGGACCCCAGAAGACCAGGTTCGGGGCCACTCTGTGCAGAACGAGCTGCACAGTGAAGGTAAGTATAACATGTTTGTTATTTTAAAAAAAAAAAAAAAATACCTTTACAACCCCTTTAAACTTTATTAAATAGACCACAAGAACACAACATTCTTGTCATAGAATCAAAAAAGCATTTAAAAAACATATGAATTGAATACATATATAAATATAAAACAGGATTACTAACAGGTCTTGAATATAGATGCCTTGAATGCAATAAATTAGAAAATGCATATAGATGCCTAGAAACAATAATTAAAAAATGATATATATATAAAAAATATATGTATGAAAACATATATGTATTTACCAATACAGATTGTTATAATAATTCTAAGAAGAAAATAAAATGAAAATAAAAATAAATATAAAAATAATAAAAATAAAAATAAAAAATAAAAATAAACATAAAAATAGAAAAAATAGAAAAAAAAATAGAAAGAATAGAAAAAAAATAGAAAAAATAGAAAAAAATATATAAATATGAAAATAAAATAAAAATACAAATGAAAAAATGAAAAAGAAATGAATAATAAAATATGAAAAATAGAAAATAAAATATAGAAAAATAAAAAATAATAAAATAAAATAAAAGTAAAAAAGTTATAAAGGTTGATGAAAATTGTACATTAAATAAATAAAAAATAAAGGAGTTACCAATTAGATAGAAAACAATTGAGATCCAGCTCAATGTTGAGGCCATAGGGACTCAAAGTACGTAACCTATGAATCCTTTGGGTTTCATTCTGCGAAATAGCCTTTCTAAGATTTGAGCCTCGCCAATGTTCCTCAACCCTGTCAATCCCACAAAACGTGAGTAAACTGGGATCTCTATTATGAAACAACCTAAAATGGTTGTAAAGGCCATGATGTTTGTATCCTTTCTTGATCCTATTAACATGCTCCCTAAGTCTAACACCTGTCTAATAGTCCTCCCCACATACTGTAGGTTGTATGGACAAGACAGAAGGTATGTAACATGTGTCGTGCTGCAAGTGATAAACTTTCTGATCTCAAAAGATCTCCCTTCTGATAGAGAGCAGAAATGGATGTTTTTTTTCTTGCAAAATCTAGAGGTCCTACACATTATGCATCTACCACAGCTGTAAAACCCTGTACTATCTAGAAAGGTAAATACTTTCTTCGGGCAGTAATGCACATAGAAGTAAATGGCGTTAAACTGACAGTAATGCAATCAAATAGACGGTGCTCAACTGTCACTACACAGACGCTATCTGAACTGTCCCTACTCTAGCTATACACAAATGTAAAGATTACTGACACGGTCCCACTATACTACACTGAAACTATATGAGCTGTCCTCTAGCTGCACACTATGCAAAGCTGAATGATGGTCCTCCTCACTACGCTCACACTATCCCTAGACTGACACTAAACTAATATTCTACGCTGACAATTGAAGCAAAATAGCACAGTATAGCAAACTAACTAACTAATAGCACTGAACAGAGCCCTGTTCTATCTCTCTTAATGCCGAAATCACACTGAAAATGGCTGCCATTGAAAGAATACTTTTATACTGTGGGGGGGAATGAGCCATGATTGGATAAATTCATGATGACAGTGTCCAATCATGACTCTGACAGTGCTCTGTGCCCTGATTGGCTGAAGCTTTCACTGCTTCAGCCAATCAGGGCTTGCGATGCACTGTTCAGCATCGCAATGCATTGTGATCGGTTCGGGGGGGGCTAACAAATGGTCGAATGACGCGTTTGTTTGGCTGGTCGTCGAATGACTTAACGAAAGTTCGCCCCTAACTTATGCTCGAGCCGAACCGTTCGCCCATCCCTATTATGCAGCAATGCATGGACCTGCCAGTGGGCATATGCACTGCTGGGGCATCTACGTCATTATAAGAAATTACATTGCCTCCAAGCACAATATCACTTCCTCCTATAGGGAAATGCGCCACCAATCAAGATAGGAGGGGGACATGGCTATGTACTGACTACTGAAGATACAGGCACGCTGTGCTCTCACACAGCACGCCTGTATGTTCAACAGGATGACAGCAACACGTAAACTGACCACACTAGCATGGATCGCCTGCCATGCTAGCATGGTCAGTTTACTTGTAGGAGGAGCAGTGCAGGCAGGATCAACCAGGTAAATTAGAACTTTTGGCTTGCAGAAATATAATAAGACATGTCAGATCACATTGAACTAATTTAAAGAGCCAGTGCAGAGGATTACAACCACTTTAAGAGATATACCATATGATGTAAGAGTGTAAAATTGTCCAGTAGCAGGACATTTTTAATTGGGGAAAATTGGCCTCAATGTAATAGAGAAAAATATACAGGCAGATGATGATAGTAAGGTCCGGTGAAACCTGTTCAGTTTTAAAAAAATGTGCAAGTTAATAACAAAAGGGGTCAGATTTGAATTTCATCTCTGCACTGCATGCAGAGTTGCAGCGGGACAAGAAGTAGGAGGAAATCATCTATTAGGTGCATTTTTGACGGAACATACAGTAGCCCAGCTTAACACACACAGTTGACACAAAACAGAAAAGTTGGATGGAATGCAGAGGTGTCACAAAACGCCCACTAGCAGATCAAACATTCCTATATTACAAGATATGGAAGGCTAAAAAGACACACTAGACCTCCTAGTACAATGAAGCATCCTATTTACTGTACTTGGCCTGATTCACTTGGGCTTCAGCTTGAATAAGAGCTGTGTGAACAGAAAGCTTTGACAAAGTATTTTCAGAGCTTTCAGCAATTTTTGTTGAAGCTATTAAAGTACCACTTAACTCCCTTTTGTAAATATTGAACACAGATCCTAATTGGATGTTGAGTGTTGATTGGCTTCAGCAAGCTTTCAACAAGCTTCAAGAAGTGCTGAAGCCTGCTAGCAGCTTGTTTCAGGCTGGGTTCACACTATTGCAAATTGTATGTGGCTTTCCCCGCATCCAATTCACATGTCAGGAGCCTGTGACCAGCTCTCAATTGAGCCAGTTCACATATCTCTGGGACAGCTGTGGAGCGAATTGCACAGGAAACCTGTGCATCTTCTGGTCCGTTTCAGGTCCGAATTCAGACAAAAATTCAGACCGTATCGGACCTGTAAAGGTGCATGGGGAAGCACTGGACCCCTGCTGTGAGCCGCACCACACGGAGATGTGAACCCAGCCTAAAGTGACAATCAGCATTCCCATTAGAATCTACAGTATGTTCCACATTCTCAAACTGCAGCTGAATAGTATATTAAAACCTTTAACAAAGTATGCTTAAAGCTCTGAAAATGCTTTGGGAAAGATTGCTGTTCACACTGCTATTATACAAGCTAAAACCCATGTGAAACAGGCCTTCCTCATATCTGTGGATAGATACTTATTAGCTTCCAGGTTTCCTTGTCAGAAGCTGATTGGCTACCATGCACAGATACACCAGATTTTGCATGATCCTTCACTGAGCTGTAGTGTCTTCTTGCGAGATTTGGTGCCAACTGCCGCACCATGGAAGTCAGGGAAAAGCGAGTATATTATCTAAGTCGTCCCCCCCCCCCCCAGGTTCTTTTGTACACAAACAATGTTTCTTATACCTGCGCTCTTATACAACTATCACAACCCAGCTGCTGTAAATTATACCTCTCTGATATCTAAATGTTAAACTATATAAAGCTATCCACAAAAATAAAAAAGTCTTCTCAAATGTATCAAAATATAAAATTTGCCAATCTATAAGCCAATAAAGTGTTGCTGTGCACTACATAAATTAATACTAATACAGTGAAAACTATATTGAAATAAAAATACATTGATTTTATGACAAAAAACTAAATCAATCAATCTTTATATAAAACAATATGCGATCCAACACACTTCTATTATTTTCTTATATAACCTGTGCAGCAAGTGTCCAACAACAGTGTCTTATATAGCGTTTACTGTATTAGTGTGTGTTTATGTAGTGCAATGCAACACTTTATTGTTGTACAGGCTGGTGTAGTTTATATGTTGAGTACATATGAGAACAATTTTTTAGTGGATAGAAATGTATAATATTAATATGGATAGCGCTGTATAATTATAACATACCTCCCAACTTTTTGAGATGGGAAAGAGGGATACCTAGTAGCAAAAGTATGTTGGCATAGGACACACCCCCTACCACTCCCCAAAACCCATAAGGGACTCACCCCCCTTGTGGATCATCCTATAGTTTGGGATTGGCTCTTTGAAAACATGGGTTTTTGGATTGATTGTCAGTTACAGCCACTAGTTAAACAACTACCCAGTTATTTGAGAGACACAAAACAACTGTTAAATTTATGTGATCAGATGGAATGGATGAAGGGAGATTTGTGGATCACTAGTGATGTCTCCAGTCTGTACTTGTCCATACCGCTTACATTGGGTTTGCGGGCAGTGGAGTACCTTTTGGACAGACACAGTGGATATTCATCTAAACTGAAGGAATATATCATAGAGTGCCTTGATTATCTCCTTACACACAATTCTTTCTGTTTTTGACAATTCCTTCTATCTCCAAAAGTGTGAAGCATCCATGGGTGCTCGCTTTTCACCCTCTCTTGCCAACCTGCACATAGGTTGGTGGGAGAAGGTGTTCACTTTTGGGGATATGAATACAATACCTGAATAATAATAGTTTAACCCGCCAGTTCACTGAACTTTTGGACAGCAGATCGGTTCCTTTCCTGGTTGTTGTTTTATCACACAGGGAGGGCCATATTGTGTCTAGTCTTTATAGGAAACCCCTATTGGAAAATATCCTTCTTTGTGCAGATTCTGAGCACCCCAAACATGTTACGTGGTATTCCTGTGGGTCAGTTCTTGAGGTTGCGCAGGAGCTGCAGTGACAAGGGAGATTTCCAGCAGGAGAAGGAGATGTAAGATATGTTTTTGACTGTGGCAATAGGGCTATTACACTGCGAAGAGTGATAAATATTGCCAAAGGGACACCTAAAGAGCACCTATTACAGAAAAGAAACCAAGTTTAACTAACATCCCCGTCTTTTCTACTGCTTATAGTTTAGATTTTAGGAAAATTAGGAAAATTATGGAACATCATATTTCTGCTTTATATGAAGATGAACGCTATCAAAAAATTCTATCCAAAGGGTTCAAGACAGTATCAAGACAAGCTTCTTCTCTAGCCAACACATTATCCCCTAGCGATTTTGGTTCTCGTATTCACAGTAGGACATGGTTGGATTTCACTGGATTGTATTAATGTGGAGCCAATAATTGTCCATTGTGCTCTTGGTTGATCAAGGGTGACCAACTTTGCTCTATTGTGAATCATAGATCCTTTAAGATAAAAACTCTTGTTAATTGTAACAATCAAATATCATTTATTTGATTACTTGTAGGGTACGTGCAATACAATATGTTGACAGCACTACTAGGAGGCTTTGAGATCGCCTGTATGATCATATCCATGACGTTGAGAAACAACATGGAACCAATGTTCCGAGACACTTTAATGAGGTGCATGGGGGAGATACCTCTTTGCTGCAAATACAGGGTATAGAGAGAATCTATACACCCAGGAGAGGTGGAGATAACTTTAGGATACTTTGCGAGAGGTATTTTGGATATTTTCGTGAATACCAGGGGGTTTGAATTTTGAATGGGATTTGACCCATTTTTATGACTGAACCAATGCTCTGCTATGTATTGCCATTTGATAGTATATTTATCTATATTTACTGATTATGAGGTTTTCAATGTGGCTACTTTGCGAGCATATTGGAACTGAGTAGTCATGCCCATGGTGTATTCCTTCTGACAGGAAGGTGTGCTGTATCTTTTTAAAGTTTTTTGTTTCTACTTTTTTGTTTTAATATTATTATTTTCCCAGTGGTGTTTAAACATGTATCAAATGAATTATGCTTTCTTTTTTTGTTTCTATAGATAATGTTTTATTTACATTTTGAGATCACACTAGTACCATTTGTTGTGTGTTTTCTAGTGGGAACAAAGAACAGAATATATGGGTCCAATCACAGAAGTGATCACACCTGTCTTTTGCATTATGTGATCATGTGATCTTTTGTATATCAGTGTGTTGGTGATTGCACTCTCTATGGTTTTGACAAAGCACGCCAGTCGTGTGAAACGCGTCACCTTATTCCCTGCCATATGCCACATGTCTGCTGTATCTGCTTTTATTATCTTCTGAAATAAATGATATTGCATCAACTTGGGAGTGCAGAAATCCTCTTTTCACTTGTCTACATGTCTCTTCAGCAGTGACAGGGCGTGCACCCCATCTGATGGTTTTGTCTATCAATTTGCAGCCTGGCCGGTTCACCTGGGGCAGCTAAGTTTAGTTTTGTCTCAGAGGATTAACCCCTTTTGTTCCACAGTGAGTATAACAAGCATGCTTTACTGCATATACAGACTGATTTTACTGTTGTGCTTTAAGTGACACTTTAAGGAAGGGGAAGGGGTCCAAGTTGAATAGGCAAATCTTGCCTGAAGTGTAAAGTCTATAAGAAAGGAAGTGAGGGAAACTCTACTCAAAGAGAGCACAGACAGCAATAAAAACTAACATAACTAAAAACATCATGATTGTGGATACCAGTATTCAATCTCTGGGCAATGAACATTAATTTTAGACATAAATTTGTGCAAAATCTAAAAATTACACTTGGAAATACTGCATGAAATTTAGGAAAGCCCACATTTATATTTCAAATCAATGTCCTGTCGTTTTTTGTTGCCTTTGGAATGGTGCATAACGTTTTTTTCTGATTTATTTAACTAATTCAAAAGCTTTTATTACAGAAAAATGTTTTTTTTTCTAGGCCATATACACTGAAAAAAATTCTGTCTACAGGATAAGTAGGAATGAAGTGTGAAATGTGTAAATAAAAGCTTGGTCTTGTGCGAGTGTAAAGTTACAGGGTGTGTGGTGTGCGGAGCAGACTCCTCCACAACATCAACCTGAAACACATCAACTGTGCTCATTGCTATGCAGCTCGTGTGCTTCACTTAGGACACGACAGCTAGTAAAGCAGAGGTGTTTTTACCCTTGTGAATTCATGCAGCCAAAAAATGATAGTTTAGTGACCGTGATATAACCTGACAATGATATAAAATAATCTCTAAGGGAGACATCTGTTTTCCTCATTCTATACATGAAAATGAACATCTCTAGGCATTGTACTGTATGTGCGGAATAAATATGCGCAAGATGAAATGTGCAACTAGTAGATGGCGATAAAACTATTGTGTTGCAGAAGCTAGAATTTAAATATGAATGAAAATGTGATTTGGCAATTTGTGTATATACTGTATGTAGATTGTAGACACTCCAGTTTTAGTAAATCAATCCCTTAATGTATTAATGATATTTTTTATGACTCTATATTAGGAAATAACCCTGCTGTTACTTGAAAATATTATTCTTTCACTTCACTGTCTCTGCACTTTCATATACACCGAAGAGTGCTGTTTTGGACGATGGACCGATATTCTGCTAAGCAGATTATGAAAACCTTACTAAAAGTGGTTCTAAAGCCTCAAGGTTTTTCACCTTAATGCATTCTATGCATTAAAGCGGAGCTCCGCTTGTCTGCCCCCACCTCTGCTGTCACATTTGGCACCTTTTAGGGGGAGTGGGTACCTGATTTTTACAGGTACCTGTTCCTACTTCTGTCTCAGGTCACCTGTCTCAGGTCACCCGCTCCAAAGCACTTTGACCCCATGTTGATTATGGGGACAAGGGCCTCTTCCTGACAATCCTAGGTGGTGGTTGTGGGGGTCCGCGGGCAGGAAGCTTATCATCATTTGGAAGCCCCCTTTAACAAGGGGGCACCCTGATCCCAGCCCCCCCCATGTGAATGAGTATGGGGTACATTACACCCCTACTCATTCACCAAAAAAAGTGTCAAAAATAAAGAAAAACAGTTTTTGACAAGTCCTTTATTAAAAAAAACAAACAAAAAAAAAAACAATGTCCCTCGATGTAGATCAGGGGTCTCAAACTAGTGGCCCTCCAGCTGTTGTGGAACTACAAGTCCCATCATGCTTCTGCCTGAGGGAGTCATTCTTGTAACTGTCAGCCTTGCAATGCCTCATGGGACTTGTAGTTTTGTAACAGCTGGAGGGCCACCAGTTTGAGACCCCTGATGTAGATCCATCGTCAATCACGATGCCTGCTGCACCGCCCCAATTGGAAAAAAAAAAAAAACTCCATCCGCGACGACGGCTAACCGCCAAATGTCTACTCCCTCAGGTGACAGTTCTTAAATAGGTAAGGGCCAGGGCCACCTTGTAACGTCACCTGGTGACCCCACCCCCTGTGATGTCACTGACCCAGCATGCATCGGTCAGTAACATCCCAAGGAAGCCTGTTGACAGCTGATGACTCATCCGTAATTAAGGACACAGCCGCCGGCATCCTGGCCCCGCTCCTTAACAACAAGCTATTTACTGTGCTTTTCCCAATCAGGGCTTAGAATGCACTGTACAGCACGCAGTCCATTGTGGGGAGCTCGGTGGGCAAACATCCTGCTGAGCGCCCTGCAAATTCTGGTGTTTACCGAACAGGCGAACATGCAAATTTTGGGCCAAGCAAAACCGTTCGCCTAACTCTACTTGCTTATGTTTTCCCTATCAGCCCTATTTTATTTTCACTAGGCTTACATATGAAAACTGCTGCAGGACTCAGATTTGAACCTTTTTTAGGCTTCTCACAAACTGTCCATTGTTCAGCAGGAAGCAGGGCAAGTCCAAGTGACGATACCTGCTGTCATCTTAGTAGGATTTCTACCTCCGTTTATGATACTGTGAAAGCTGCTCGGCTGTTATACTGGAGGAGCGGGAGGGGACGTCCCCCCTCCCGCCGCCTCCAGCCGCTCTTACCAGGCCTCCCGATCGCCAATCCACCACCTCCGGCGACTAGGGACAGACTGGAACAAAGCCGTAATTGGCTTTGTTCCAGTCTCCTAATTGTAAACATGGAAGCAACATCATGACGTCACTTCCCGTTTACTCGGCTGCCAATGGCGCCGTTTAAAAAAAAATATACAGTATTCAGAATTACCAAAAATGGTGATCTGAATACTTTGAAGTGCAAAGGAGGGATAAGGGATCTTTTAGACCCCCCATCCCTCCATAAAGAGTACCTGTCACAACCTATTACTGTCACAAAGGATGTTTACATTCCTTGTGACAGCAATAAAAGTGATCAAAATTTTTTTTTTTCCTTTTAAACACAATTTATTACTATAAAAATAAATAAAATAAATAAGAAAAAAAATTTAAAGCACCCCTGTCGCCGCGAGCTCACGCAGCAAAGAAAACGCATACGGAAGTTGTGCCCGCATATGTAAACGGTGTTCAAATCACACATGTGAGGTATCACCGCGACCGTCAAAGCGAGAGAAATAATTCTAGCACTAGACCTCCTCTGTAACTCTAACCAGGTAACCGTAAAAAAAATTTAAAGCGATGTCTATGGAGAATTTTAGGTGGTACCGTAGTTTGTCGCCATTCCACGAGTGCGTGCAATTATAAAGCGTGACATGTTTGGTATCTATTTACTTGGCATAAAATCATCTTTCACATTATACAAAAAAATTGGACTAACTTTACTGTTTGGTTTTTTAAAATTCATGAAAGTGTCCCTTTTCCCAAAAAGTTGCGTTTAAAACACCACTGCACAAATACCGTGTGACATAAAATATTGCAACAGTCGCCATTTTATTCTGTAGATTCTCTGCTAAAAATATATATATAATGTTTGGGGGCTGTAAGTAATTTTCTAGCAAAAAATACGGATTTTAACTTGTAAACACCTAATGTCAAAAATAGGCTTAGTCATGAAAGGGTTAAAAGTCTAATCCCAAATACCTTCTTTCACAGTGCGGCGGTCATGTGACCTCCCTCCGCTCTCCTTTCTCAATCTCAAGAGAGCAGCGGGAGGGGCTGAGATTACCCACTGATGTCAGCCGGCCAGCAGAGAGCGGTCACGTGACTGCAGTGCGGCGCTGTGAAAGAAGGTATTTATTATTAGAATTAAAAAAAAATGGACACACAGTACTTTATAGCTATATAAAACAGAAAGGATACAAGTACCGGGGATATGTATTGCAGCAGAATAGAGGTAGGAGGAGAGTGGAGGGGCAAGGAGCAAATTGGCTCTTACACACTGACTGGAGCTGACAGGGAAGAAGAGAGGAGGAGAGGGGGAGACACTCAGAACACAGTGGGATGATGGAGGCACATAAACTGACCATGGTAGCATGGATCAGCAGCCATGATTACCAGGGTCACTTCACATAGGGGGCACAGGAACAGGCAGGATCAACCAGGTATTTTAGAACATAGAAAGGGACAAATTGCTCTGCTGTTATTCATGCTTTAAAGAAATAGGAGCATTATTATTTTTTTAAGGGTTACAAATGCTTTAACATTAAAATTAATGTTATTAAAAATCAATCCAATTGAAAAGTAACCACATCTCCATAAGTTATTCTGCCTTTAGAGATGAGAGAATATATATATATGAATTGGGATTTTGCTCAGATCATGCCCGTTCTTTCACTGCAAAAATCAGTGAACATTTTCGATATGTTCAAAACAGGATCTCAGCTCTCACTTTTTTTTGTAGTAACTGTGAAACTTTGACTTAAAATAGTGCCTTCTTGTAGTTTTACTGCCATAAGTATCTAATTTCAGTGAAAAACAAAGCCAAAAGTCAGCAGGTGCTATGTATTTGGATATGTCGCCAGCAGATAATCTGAAATCAAGCCACAGTGCCTTAGTTTTTATAACCAATATATGTTCTGGTTGCAATTTACACATTTAAGAGTTATTGATACTCTACTGTTTGCATCAACTAACTGGTCCATGTATCTAAATTGTCTACATCTATGTCCTGCAGTAGATGGTCTGTAAATTGTGATGTACCCCACCATACTTCTCTGTACTGTACACATCAGTCAGTATCTATTTTAACGACTTCAGCTCCGAAATATTTTTGTTGCTATTTTAACTGGTGATTGCACGGTCATGCAACGCTGTACCCAAACAAAATGTATATCATTTTTTTGCACACAAATAGAGCTTTCTTTTGGTGGTATTTGATCACCACTGGGTTTTTTTATTGTTTGCTATACAAAAGACCAAAAATTAAAAAAAAATAAAAGCAGTATTTTTTACTTTCTGCTATAAAACATATCCAATAAAAAAAATTGAAAAACCAAATGATTTCATTAATTTAGGTCAAATTGTATTCTACTACATGTCTTCATGAAAGTTATAGCATCTGGTATAGATACTGGATTTTTTTTTTTTTTTTTTTTTTATACTAGTAATGGGGTAATCAGCAACTTATAGTGGGACTGTGATAGCATAGTGGACAATCTGACACTAGCTGATGCTGACTGGGGGGGTATACTAACTAACATACACTGACATCAATAGTGACACTAATATAGTGATCAGTGCTAATACTAAGCACTGTCACTATAATAATGACACTGACTGTGAAAGGGTTAACATTGAGGGGCGATCAAGGGGTTAAATATGTGCCTAACTATGTGTAATATGTGTGTTATGTGGTGCTTCTACTAAGCAATTCTGCTGTTTTTTCTCCTGCTTTGCAAGTTGGCCTGTCAGTGTTCGGAGCTCTGTGTTGAGAGCTCCCTTCCCTGAAGTGACAGAGCCGACCAGCAGGTGATCATTAGTTGGCCGGGACCCACTGACCGGCTTGTGCTGGGACAAGCACACTCTATCTGGACCCTTGGACTATGTAGTGTGCCGCTCAGGCTCAGCTGATTCGAGGAGTGATGTTGGTAGTAGGTGCATCTGATGCTGCAGGAGTGCTGGCAGGGAAGTGGAGCTCGTCCTGGCTCCTACATTAGCTGGAGAGAGAAAGAAAGGAGTCCCCAGTGCCATACATTCAGGCAAGTGTGTGATAAGAATGACAACCACAGCCTGGGCTCCCACAAGGCCATGCCCCAAACGTGTTTTGCTCCGCCCCTTGGAGCTTAATCATGGGTAATCATCATCCCCATGATTAAGCTCCAAGGGGCAGTGCGAAATCCTTTGAGGGTGTGGTCTGGTGGGAGCCCTGGCTGAGGTTGTCATTCTTACCATCACACACTTGCGTGGATGTGCGTCACCAGGGACTCCTTTCCTTCTCACGCCCTACCTGGAAGTGCTGGATCTCATATCAGATACATGATTAAGGGCAGAGTGGCCGGCCTGCCACAGTATATTTGCTAGGGGCGGTCGTCAATTGGTTATTCACATGAGTGTAGCCACAATCTTGTCTCATTAACTGCATCTTGTCTCATTAACTGTCCATATAAATGAATTTGTTCCATGGTACAAAAATCAAAATATTGCTGTGATGCTATTTTATTTGAGAAACACAAAATTATTGTTTTCATGTTCTTAAAATCTTTCCCTTTTTTTTTTTTAATGCATGTGGGGACTCATTACATATCTCCAAAGCACCGCCTTTGCAGTAGTGATTTACATTGTATCTGTATTTAAATGATCAATAAAGATTTATTTACTTGCTTATTTCTTTACATTTGTATAATTGCTGCAGCTACCTGAAATACATTTCTAGCATGATTTTTACAGATTTGTACATACTTTCAGTGTCATATTACAGTATTTACAATTACTACTGTAGGTTTGTAAAGTTGTGTCTTGAAACAGTTATATGCTGCATAAAGCATGAAGAGGATGCTTCTGAAGGTATTCTGATAATACCAAAGGTTTGTCTCCATATTAAAAAAGAAGTTTCTTACTTGGAGTTGTGTCTACGCTTGCTTGCAGAGAAACACAGCAAGTAGTGCGTTTGAATTTAGCCAGGATAAGGCTTTTACTGTGGTGGATGGGATCTTGTGGCTGAAGATGAAGTTGCCTCAATATTAGAAAGCTGCTGTTATGTATCTGTATAAATGATGTAAGTCTAAGTCTAAAATGATGCACACACCCCTGGAGAGTGGAACAGGAAATGCAATGGAGGGGCACCAGTGCCGAAGCATGAAGACATCATGGAGCTGGTGGATGTTAGAGACCTTGCACTCCTCCACCTTCCGTTTGAGGATACCCCACAAATGCTCAATAGGGTTTAGGTCTGGAGACATGCTTGGCCAGTCCATCACCTTTACCCACAGCTTTCTTAGCAAGGCAGTGGTCATCTTGGGGTCGATATCATGTTTGAATACTGCCCTGCGGCCCAGTCTCCGAAGGGAGGGGGTTCATGCTCTGCTTCAGTATCTCACAGTACATGTTGGCATTCATGGTTCCCTCAGTGCCAGCAGGACTCATGCAGCCCCAGACCATGACACTCCCACCACCATGCTTGACTGTAGGCAAGAGACACTTGTCTTTGTACTCCTCACCTGGTTGCTGCCACACCATCTGAGGTGGTGAGTTTATCTTGGTCTCATCAGACCACAGGACATGGTTCCAGTAATCCATGTCCTTAGTCTGCTTATCTTCAGCAAGCTGTTTGCAGGCTTTCTTGTGCATCATCTTTAGAAGAGGCTTCCTTCTGGGACGACAGCCATGCAGACCAATTTGATGCAGTGTGCGGCGTATGGTCTGAGCACTGACAGGTTGACCCCCACCCCTTCAACCTCTGCAGCAATGCTGGCAGCACTCATACCTCTATTTCCCAAAGACAACCTCTGGATATGACGCTGAACATGTGCACTCAACTTCTTTGGTCGACCATGGGGAGGCCTGTTCTGATTGGAACCTGTCCTGTTAAACCGCTGTAGGGACTTGGTTTAGTTTCAGGGTCTTGGCAATCTTCTTATAGCCTAGGCAATCTTTATGTAGAGCAACAATTCTTTTTTTCAGATCCTCAAAGATTTCTTTGCCATGAGGTGCCATGTTGAACTTCCAGTGACCAGTATGAGAGAGTGAGAGCGTTAACACCACATTTAACACACCTGCTCCCCATTCACACCTGAGACCTTGTAACATTAACGAGTCACATGACACCGGGGAGGGAAAATGGCTAATTGGGCCCAATTTGGACATTTTCACTTAGGGGTGTACTCACTTTTGTTGCCAGCAGTTTATACATTAATGGCTGTGTGTTGAGGTATTTTAAGGGGACAGCAAGTTGTACACTCACTGCTTTACATTGTAGTAAAGTGTCATTTCTTCAGCGTTGTCACATGAAAAGATATAATAAAATAGTTACAAAAATGTGAGGGGTGTACTCACTTTTGTGAGATACTGTATATATTATTACTACCCACAATGACATGTTTCATCTAAAGTCTATTTTTTTCTTAGTAAACTGTGTTTATTATGCTTCAGTCTGTGAATGAACAGGAAGCCACTCAGCACAGATTTCTTCTCATTCATTTACTGTCCAGTGCAGCTAAGCCTGCTGATAAAGGGACTGGGGAATCTTTGTTCTCAGTCCCTTTCTCTGTCTCAAAAGTGAGAGGATTTGCGCTTTGGGGTGCACACCCTAATGCAATAGGCTGCACACACTTATGATAGCGGTGTAAGGTTTGGTAGATCATCCATGATGTGAATCATTAGTATGCTTATCACGGCTGGCTTTATACCTGAACTTATATAACAGGGACAAGTTACAATCAGTTGAGACACCATAGTGAATAAACAAATAAATCTTCATTTGAATTATAAAAAAATACCTGAAAATAGTGAAGTCCATGTATAGATCCCAACATCCTCAGTGACTATAGGAAAGGTTCCTCTCCACCTGCATGCAGACACACAATGCACTCACCAGACTTTAAGTGGTTGTAAACCTAGTTACACCACTTGTACCTACAGGTAAACCTATAATAAACCTATAATAATGCTTACCTGTAGATACTGTAAATATCTCCTAAACCTGCAGGGTTTAGCTGATATTTACTGTACCATATATGCTTGCACCAATGTAATTGGCACATGCGTTTTGAAGAAACAGCCCTCCATGCCGTTTCTTCACTAGCAAGTGCCGTGACTGACGGCTCCCACACGCATGCGTGGAAGTGACGTCACGCGACTCCAGCCAGTCACAGAGCCGGAGTCCACGGCCCCGGAAGGAAGAGGGGCGAAGATGCATGCGGCCACCAGCGATGCATACTAGCCCATTATGCTTTTACTTTGCAAGGGAAAGCAGGTGAAAAAAGAGGAAGTAAAACCCATCAGGGTTTACTTCTTCTGTAATTGACCCCTATTACAGGGAGTCAAATTGCGCATCTGGGAAGATCCACAGTGTCATACATGAGGTCAAAAAAATGAATCCAAACCGCTGTTGTCATCCATTCAATATATAGATAGTGTATTCAAAGCTCCAGTGTTGCCATATAGAGAGGAAGAGGAAAGGATACGTCATAGGCTGACAAAACAGCGTTGGGTAGTGTTTGAGATACGTAATTTCTGGTCAGCTGGAATGCATGTAGAGCTCTAACTGGTGATTCCTATACAATACATGCTGATCTTTGTCTTCCTTGTAAGTGCAATACAACCTTTTCTTAACCACTTGCCGCCCGCCCACTGTCAAATGATAGAGGGACAGTGCAGCTCTCGTTCTGGGAGGAAGTCATATGACGGCGCTCCAGAACGGCTGCTATCATGCGCCCATGGGTTGCGCAGTGCGGCGATCGTGGCCACGCCATGTTATTAGGACACGGCGCCATGGCTCTTTAACCATGTGACTGGCTGTGTCCAATCACAGCCAGTCACATGTAAATACGGAAGTGCCATGAATCGGCTCTCCTCGCCTCACACTGACAGTGTGTGTGGCGAGGAGTGCCGATCAGCAGCATCTCCTCGCAGAGGAGATCTGGGTGGGTAATCAAGGCACTGATCATCAGTGCCCTGATTACAGGAAAGCCCCAGCAGTGCCACCAATCAGTGCCACCAATCAGTGCCCATCAGTGCCACCAATCACTGCCCATAAGTGATGCCAGTCAGTGCATCCCATCAGTGCCCATCACTGCCTGCTCATCAATGATGCCCATCAATGACCATCAGTGCCTCCCATCAGTGCCCATCAGTGCTGCCCATCAGTGCTGCCTATCTGTGCTGCCTATCAGTGCCCACCAGTGCTGCCCATCAATGCCCACCACTGCCACCTATCAGTGCCCACCACTGCCACCTTTCAGTGCCCACCACTGCCACCTTTCAGTGCCCACCAGTGCTCACCAGTTCCGCATTTCAGTGCCACCTATCAGTGCCCATCAGTGCAGGATATTAGTGCCTCCTCATCAGTGCCACCTAATCAGTGCCCATAAGTGCCGCCTCTTCATTGCCCATAAGTGCCACCTCATCAGTGCCTATCAGTGCAGCCTATCAGTGCCCATCAGTGCAGCCTATCAGTGCCCATCAGTGCAGCCTCGTCAGCGCACATCATTGAAGGAGAAAAATTACTTCTTTACAAAATGTACTGACAGAAAATGAGAAAAACTTTTTTTTACTACATTTTTGGTCTTTTTTTTTCTTTTTTTAGTAAAAAATAAAAATCCCAGCAGTGATTAAATACCACCAAAAGAAAGCTCTATTTGTGTGAAGAAAAAGATACAAAAATTAATTTGGGTACAGTGTTGCATGACCGTGCAATTGTCATTCCAAGTGCGACAGCGCTGAAAGCTAAAAAATGGCCTGGGCAGAAAGTGCCCAGTATTGAGGTGGTTAAATAAATGACTCGAATTACTGCACCATGAGGGTATCCTTTCCTCTTCCTCTCTATATGGCAACACTGGAGCTTTGAATATGCTATCTATATGTATGCTGAATGGATGACAGCAGAAGTTTGGATTAATTCCTGTGACCTCATGTATGACACCTTGGATCTTCTCATATGCGCAATTTGACTCCCTGTAATAGGGGTCAATTAAGTCTGGTGAGTGCATTGTGTGTCTGCATGCGGGTGGAGGACGCTGAGGACGTTTATTCACGTGTGGAATCTATATATGGACTTCACAATTTTTATGCATTTTTTATAATTCAAATGAAGATTTATTTGTTGATTCACTATGGTGACTTATGATATGTAATTTTATGGTATAAGAGCGCAGTTCCTCTTTTTCACGTCTATAGGTGTTTCTTACACTTTACAACACACAGCTTATTATTGCAGTTTTTTCGTTTTTTTGTCATTGATTTGTAAGGGTTTGGAACCTTTGATTCCTATATTTTCTTTTTTTTTAAGTTACAATCATTACCGTGCTTATTTAGACACAGCAGTAATGTTTGCAACTCTGTACATATGCAATTAGAAACAATAAAGAGAACCATGTTGTTTTTCTTTTCTTTTTCTTTTTTTTTTTTTTTTAGGATGTTACGCTAGTTTGTTCTTCTTTGGAATGTACTGACATGTGAACACCCGAAGCAGTAACTCATCTAAACAAAATAATAAAATGCTGGTTGTGTTTTGCAGTGACTGCAATGTTTAGCAGCTGTGATTTCACCTCCAATGTGTTTGGAAGAAATAAACAGAGACATCCTCAGAATATGCTTTGTTTTATTGCAGAACAAAATGTATAACATTACAGGCATCATGAACTACTTGTGGACCCTATATTCAACATTAAAGGTAAAAACACACTTTTGGTAAACCAGGCCTATATGGCAATAAAGTTTTTTCCCCCAACCTGCATTTTTTTTGTTATTATTTGTGTCATATATGGATTGATAACATCAGTGTAATTGCAATAATTATATGAATAAGCAGCTTTAACCAGGTTTCACACATTTTACTCCATAGTAGAATCTGCTTTTAACAGATATTAAAATTTTAGAACAGAAGATGGTCATTTGAAATATAAATATAAATGTTTTCATATCTTTTTTTAATATATCTTCTTTGCAACTATAGCATCAATATGAAGCATGGTAGAGTCTTTTTATTGGGGAACCAAACTGTATCTGAGCACCTCAATCCAAAAACAGTATTTCATTCATTTTTTATATTCAACTCAAACTCACCCATCCATCCATGTTTCTATGCTTTATTTTGCTGAGAAATCACCTTGAAAAGCATTTCTAGCCATGGCCATTTTGATTAACGGCAGATGATCCATGTAGCATTTACTTTCTGGAATCCATCTGCCCTTAGCTTAGGCATGCAAACAGGAAGCTGTGCATAGCTGGGAAAGCCCCTCCTTCCCTCCTCCTATTTGGATGTATTACATAATTTTGACGTAGGCCAGAAACCAGAAAGCAACGTATTTTTTTTTTTAAGAATGTTAAAGAAAAGTAAATACTATATAATATACCTTCCTATATGTTTACAAATGCTAGCAGCATAACAATAAAAAATAGTTATTGTTGATCGAAAGAGTTTAGCTCCACTTTAACATTGAATTCTATGCAGATACAAAAGACAAAAATGAATGTAGCACTGTATCATCCTACCCAGCATGCATGTCCAAAGCCTGAGCATTTGGGAGGGTTGTGGAAAGTGCTAGTGACCTACTCCATAAAACATCTTCAAAGAAAAAATTCTAAGCAAAGGCTTTCAAGCATATCAGACATGCAGTCCCTAGAACTAACCCATAAAACTGCTAAATAGCAGTTACAACTGAACCGATACAACATATATATACTGTACCTACATTGTAGCAAAAGCTAATTTTGTCATTTAAATGTTACCGGTCTATTCATTTGTACCTTGTTGTTATTTGACTGGAGTTCTGCTTTATACTGTTTTCTCTATTTTTATTTTTTTTAAGTTACATTTTTATTGTGTACTTCAGCAAGACAGGAAATCTTACAAAAAATAAATAATGATACATAACTCAGAGGTGCATCCAATAACACTAAACAATCAGAGCAGAATGAATCACAGTATATTGCAAGTACAAAAACAACAAGACAAAGCCTATCCGGCATTTACCAGTAATAAAAGGGGGGCAACTGGACCAAAAATCTCCATCTATCTGGGGAAACCCCCTTAATATAAAATAGGGTTGCACCGATACCGATACACTCCTCTGCCCGCTCCACTGTGTTTCTTACTGCATCCCTTGTTTGGCTGGGGAGGTGGGTGGTCATTGGCCATCATGTGACCCATGGCAGAGCGCGGATCTGTCAGACTGAGGAGAAAGAGCCAAGTCTGTCATCACTGACAGTGGGATCAGAGTTTAGTTGGTTGCGGTGAAGCGGAAAGGGGGAGCATTTGTGAACTGGCCTTCCCATCGTCCTGAATGTAAATGCTACATAGCTGCTGTACAGACTCTTCCACATTATCTGACATTCCTGCAGCGCTGTGACCTGGGATTGTACGGATGTCTAGGCTCCCCTGAAGCTTGCTGGGACTACAAGTCCCAGCAAGCACTGTTTTTGATAACACCAGAGTGATAACAGTGATAACACCAGACACAGCCACAGCCCCCCCAGCCCTCAACCCCTATCCCACTCCACCCTCAACTACCCTGCCCTCACTTGCCCCCCTCCCTCCCACCCTGCCCTCACTTACTCCCCTCCCTCCCACCCTGCCCTCACTTACTCTCCTACTCCCCCCCACCCTGCCCTCACTTTCCCTCCTACCCCCCACACTGTCCTCATTTACCCTCCAACTCCCTCCCCCACCCTGCCTTCACTTACCCCCCTATTCCCCTCCACCTTGTCCTCACGTGCCCTCCTACTCCCCCCACCCTGTCCTCACTTACCCTCCTACTCTCTCCCCCACCCTGCCCTCACCCCAGCCTCACCTAACATCCTAACTCTCCCCACCTCCCAAACCACTCCTCTACCTACTCTTCTTAGGCATTAGGTATCAGTAATTGGTATTGGCTAGTACTTAAAAAAAAACAGTATCGGTACTGGTACTCTGTGTTAAAAAAATGGTATTGGTGCATCCCTAATATAAAAGCTTGCCATAGCTGTATGTAGACATGATATTACAATACCTCATGGGCAGGGTGTTTTTTCTATGTTTAAAGTGTTACTAAACCCACAACAGTAAAATCATCTGTATATGCAGTAAAGCAGGGATAGGCAATTAGCAGACCTCCAGCTGTTGCAAAACTACAAGTCCCATCATGCCTCTGCCTCTGGGTGTCATGCTTGTGGCTGTCGGAATCTTGCTATGCCTGATGGGACTTGTAGTTCTGCAACAGTTCTGCAATTGCATATCCCTGCAGTAAAGCATGCTTGTTATATTGACTGTGGAACCTAAGGGGTTAATCGTGTAAAAAGAATGGTTTATCCTGTCTTCTCTGATCCTCCCCTTCTTCCATCATCTCCTAATAATTTCCTGATAGTACAGAGCTTGGGGACAAGCTACAAATACTCAGTTTGGTGTGTATTGCTAGAGAGTTTGTATTTTGTGGGAGAGTGCATGTGATCAGCACAGGGCCAATCAGCACTGTCCAGACAGAGGGTCAGGGGTCCTGCAGCCTCATAGGACAGCCAGAGTAAAGTGAAAACTCCTCCTATAAGCTTTATCCAGTGCTCTGTGGCACACTGATAGAAGCTGTGGCGGCCCGTCCATTAGGGGCGCAGGGGCGCCCCCCCCCCCCAGTCAAACGTGTCCGGCCCTTAATCTACATGCAGGGCACCGGACGCATTGATTCCAATGGGTTTTGTTTTTTTTAATCCCATGATTAGAGCCTGAGGCTCTAACTGGCTTCAAAAAAGGTGGGCTCAGGGCACAGAGCACTGTGCCCTGAGCCCATCCAGTTGTGTGACAATAGCGAATTAATATTCGCCATTGTCTTCCTGATTCTCCTCTCGGCCAATCAGAAAGCAGGTCCTGAGACCCAATTGGCCATGGAGTCTTAGGACCCACTTCCTGTTTGGTTGTGAGAAGAAGCAATGGCTCTGGAGCTTGGAAGAGTCAGGGAGCAGCTCAGTCAGCAGTCCTCTCCAGCTGGGACTTGGCTCCCTCTTCCAGGGACGGCTCACCTGCAACCATATCCAGCACTCCCCCCCCCACCTCAGACAGTGGAGGGGAGATTAGAGTGTCATCCCGGGACTCATCATCTGCCTCCTAAGGTAGGGAGGCCTCTGATCCCCACATCCCCGTCCGTCCATCTCCCGCAGGGGGGAGATTGTTGAGCGAAGTCTACCTGTCTGTCTCACAAGACTGTTATATACTGCTGATGAGAAAAGGTATTTAGCTATTTGTATTTACTAAAATAATTGCATTACCATGTCCTCTGTACTGCTCTGAACTGTGGGAGACCAGATAGAGTGAATGCAGGGTCCTGGGTTTAGTAACACTTTTAATGACACTTTGAATAATAGTTTGATTTAAAAAATTCACTTAACAATTCAGTTTTTTTTTTTTTGTTTTTGTTTTTTTATATTTAAAGTGTATCTAAATCCAAAAACAAAATGTAATATATTGCAGCTTAGCAATGGGTGTATTAGTTTTGTTTCTCAGCTTGAAAACATTTTTGGCAAGTAAAGAAAATACCAGTTGATCTTTCCAAAATGCCAAAAATGCAGTGTCTATGCCACTTCTTGTTAGCTTAACTACAAGCACAAAAAAACCAAGCTTGTTTGAGTAAACTGCTAGTCCCATCAATCCACCATGTAATAGAGATGTATATTTTAGAGTGTTAATCATGCCTGTGCCAGAAAAGGAAAGTTATGAAAGAACAAAGTCCTAGAACTGTCTCTGGCACAAACTTGTCTATGCTATAAAAATATTTTAATTGAAACATGATACAAATTGGATAGATATTACTGTAGATATTTTAGGTCTTTATATGGAATATCTAAAGAGATCCTGTAACTGTTGCCTTGTCATTATTACCAATAGTTAATCTATAAAAAATAAAAGGTCACTCCAAGGTTTTATTTATTTTTTACTTCAATCCTGGATGACTGCATCTACAGTTGGGTCTGTTTCTATTTTGGTGGGTAAAGATAGTTTACATTTTTTCTAGCATAATATCTATTTTTTTGAGTAAAATATAAAACAAAATATTTGTATGAAATATTATTTCTTTTTCATGATGGAATAATTATTAGTTGTTTTTTTTTTTTGTTTTTTTTTTTTAGTTTACTGTGTGTCCATAAGCTTTTTTTTCTCTGAAGTCTCATGTTTACATCTTTGAGGTCTGGTCTAAAAACCTCTTCAAAGATGTTGTGGACATAAAGCAACAATAAGTGTGTTATGCGCAGAGTTACCACATGCAAAAAAAAGGCAAAAAGAGAGAACTAAAGCAACACATCTAAAAAAAGTAAGCTTCAATATACAGTATAACATATTTTTGTTTAAGGGTTTACATATGATTTAATTGCTTTAATTACCCCCAAAAAAGCCATGATCCATTCAGGAGAAATGTTAACAGATTTTACCCCAATTTCACTTACATGTTAATCACAGCATATAAAAAAACATGTTTTCTTACCTACAAACAACTGACAGCATGTGCATCTCAAGAAATCCTAATTGTTCCACAACCTACGCTCTTTTTCTCAACCTGTCTGCTGCTGTTCAATAAATTACAAGAAGCTGATACCAAGTTAAAGTCATATACTTACTCTAATTGCATTTAAAAAAGGATATTTAGTGAACAAATACTTGCATTAACCACTTCCAGACTGCCCACTGATGTTATACGTCGGTACTTTGAAGAGGAGTATCGTAGTTATGGCAGCAGCTAGCTGTCATAACCTCAGTATCCTCTTCTTCAGTGAGCGGTCCGGGTTCAGATAAAAGTGGTCTCTGCGGCAGATCTGCCGCAAGATCACTTTTATCATTGGCGGGATAGGGGCCCTCCGCTCCGGTGCCCTCTGCCGCTGACTGGAGCCGTCGGCAGCGGCGGAGGCGATCAGATCTTCACCCTTGCATCCAAGGGTGCATCCAATAACACTAAACAATCAGAGAAGAATGAATCACAGTATATTGCAAGTACAAAAACGACAAGACGAAGCCTATCCGGCATTTAATAAAAGGTTGGCAACTGGACCAAAAATCTCCACCTATCGGGGGAAACCCCTTAATATAAAATAGGGTTGCACCGATACCGATACACTCCTCTGCCCGCTCCATTGTGTTTCTTACTGCATCCCTTGTTTGGCTGGGGAGGTGGGCAGGCATTGGCCATCATGTGACTCGTGGCAGAGCGCAGATCAGTCAGACTGAGGAGAAAGAGCCAAGTCTGGCATCACTGACAGTGGGATCAGAGTTTAGTTGGTTGCGGTGAAGAGGAAAGGTGGAGCATTTGCGAACTGGCCTTCCCAACGCCCTGAATGTATGTGCTAAATAGCTGCTGTACAGACTCTTCCACATTATCTGACATTCCTGCAGTGCTGTGACCTGGGATTGTACGGATGTCTAGGCTCCCCTGAAGCTTGCTGGGACTATAAGTCCCAGCAAACACTGTTTCTGATAACACCAGAGTGCTGGCCTAGCACTCTCACTCCCTATGGTAGAGTGGATGCTGTATATAGACTGTGTGTATATAATGGGGCTTCCATTCTGTCAGCCAGCTCTGATTGCGAGCAGGAGATGCAGTCACCCACAGCATCAAATCACATCACACATCACTTCTGGTTTGTCAAAGCCACGCCAGCCCTCAACCCCTATCCCACTCCATCCTCAACTGCCCTACCCTCACTTATCCCCCCTCCCTCCCACCCTACCCTCACTTACCCCCCTCCCTCCTACCCTGCTCTCACTTACTCTCCGACTCCCCCCCACCCTGCCCCCACTTACCCTCCTACTTCCCCCCACACTGTCCTCATTTACCCTCCTACTCCCCTCCTCACGCTGTCCTCACTTACCCTCCAACTTCTCCCCCCACCCTGCCTTCACTTACCCCTCTACTCCCCCCTCCACCTTGTCCTCACTTACCCTTATACCCCCCACCCTGTCCTCACTTACCCCCTATTCCCCTCCACCCTGCTTTCACTTATCCCCCTACTTCCCCCCACCCTGCCCCCACTTATCCTCCTACTCCCCCCCACCCTGTCCTCAGTTACCCTCCTACACCCCCACCCTGTCCTCACCCTCCTACTCTCTCCCCCACCCTGCCCTCACCCCAGCCTCACCCAACATCCTAACTCTCCCCACCTCCGAAACCACCCCTCTACCTACTCTTCTTAGGTGATAGGTATCGGTAATTGGTATCGGCTAGTACTTAAAAAAACAGTATCGGTACTCGTACTCAGTGTTAAAAAAAATGGTATCGGTGCATCCCTAATATAAAAGCTTGCTGTAGCTTTATGCTGTGTAGACATGATATTACAATAACTATTAAGCAGTGTGGTTTTTCTATGTTTAAAGTGTTACTAAACCCACAACAGTAAAATCATCTGTATATGCGGTAAAGCATGCTTGTTATATTCACTGTGGAACCTAAGGGGTTAATCCTGTACATTGTGTAAAAAGAATGGTTGATCCTGTCTTCTCTGATCCTCCCCTTCCATCGTCTCCTAATCATTTCCTGATAGTACAGAGCTTGGGGACAACCTGCACATACTCAGTTTGGTGTGTATTGCTAGAGAGTTTGTTTTTTGTGGGAGAGTGCATATGATCAGCACAGGGCCAATCAGCATTGTCCAGACAGAGGGTCAGGGGTCATGCAACCTCATAGGACAGCCAGAGTAGAGTGAAAACTCCTCCTACAAGCTTTAACGAGTGCTCTGTGAGACACTGATAGAGGCAGTGGCAGCCCGTCCATTATCCCCCCAATCCATGCGTCCAGCCCTTAATCTACATGCAGGTCACCGGATGCATGGATTCCAATGTTTTTTTACTTTTATCCCAGAATTAGAGCCTGAGGCTCTAATTGGCTTTAAAAAAGGATGGGCTCGGAAGACAGAGCACTGCACCCTGAGCCCATCCAATTGTGTGACAATAGCGAATTAATATTTGCCATTGTCTTCCTGATTCTCCTCCTGGCCAATCAGGAAGCAGGTCCTGAGACCCAATTGGCCAGGGAGTCTTAGGACCCACTTCCTGTTTGGCCATGAGGAGAAGCAATGGCCCTGGAGCTTGGAAGAGTCAGGGAGCAGCTCAGCCAGCAGTCCTCTCCAGCTGGGACTTGGCTCCCTCTTCCAGGGACAGCTCACCTGCAGCCACATCCAGCACTCCCCCCCCCACCTCGGACAGTGAAGGGGAGATTAAAGTGTCATCCCGGGACTCATCATCTGCCTCCTAAGGTAGGGAGGCCTCTGATCCCCGCATCCCCGTCCGTCCATCTCCCGCAGGGGGGAGATTGGTGAGCGGAGTCTTCCTGTCTGTCTCCCCCCAAAGTATTTAGCACCAGCCGCCACTGGATAGAAGTCACAAGACTGTTATATACTGCTGATGAGAAAAGGTATTTAGCTGTTTGTATTTGCTAAAATAATTGCATTTCCATGTCCTCTGTACTGTTCTGAACTGTGGGAGACCAGATATAGTTAATGCAGGGTCCTGGGCTTAGTAACACTTTTAATGACACTTTGAATAATAGTTTGATTTAAAAAAATTCACTTAACAATTCATTTTTTTTTCTATTTAAAGTGTATCTAAATCCAAAAACAAAATGTAATATATTGCAGCTTAGCAATGGGTGTATTAGTTTTGTTTCTCAGCTTGAAAACATTTTCAGCAAGTAAAGAAAATACCAGTTGATCTTTCCAAAATGCCAAAAATGCAGTGTCTATGCCACTTCTTGTGAGCTTAAAAGCACAAAAAACTGAGCTTGTTTGTATAAACTGCTAGTCCCATCAATCCACCATGTAACAGAGATGTATATTTTAGAGTGTTAATCATGCCTGTGCCAGAAAAGGAAAGTTATGAAAGAACAAAGTCCTAGAACTATCTTTGGCATATCTATGCTATAAAAATATTTTAATTGTAACATGATTGGATAAATATTAGATATTTTAGGTCTTTATATGGAATATCTAAAGAGATTCTGTAACTGTTGCCTTGTCATTATTATCAATAGTTAACCTATAAAGAATAAAAGGTCACTACAAGGTGGTGATTTTAGCCATTTATATTTGTTTTTTACTTCAATCCTGGATGACTGTGTCTGGAGTTGGGTCTGTTCCTATTTTGGTGGGTAAAGATAGTTTACATTTTTTCTAGCATAATAACTATTTTGTTAAAGAAATAAATAAAACAAAATATTTGTATGAAATATGATTTCTTTTTTATGATGGATCAATTATTTTTTTTTTTTCTTAGCTTACTGTGTGTCCATAAGTGTTTTTCTCTGAAGTCTCATGTTTACATGTTTTAGGCCTAGTCTAAAAACTCCTTCAAAGATGTAGTGGACATAAAGCAACAATAAGTGTGTTATGTGCAGTTACCAGATGCAAAAAAAAAAAAAGGTAAAAAGAGAGAACTAAAGCAACACATCTAAAAAATGTAAGCTTCAATATACAGTATAACATATTTTTGTTTAAGGGTTTACATATGATTTAACTGCTTTAATTACCACAAAAAAGCTATGATCCATTAAGGAGAAATGTTAACAGATTTTACCCCAATTTCACTTACATGTTAATCACAACATACAAAAAAAACATGTTTTCTTACCTACAAACAACTGACAGCATGTGCATCTCAGGAAATCCTAATTGTTCCACAACCTACGCTCTTTTTCTCAACCTGTCTGCTGTTGTTCAATAAATTAAATTACAAGAGCCTGATACCAAGTTAAAGTCATATACTTACTCTAATTACATTTAAAAAAAGGATATTTAGTGAACAAATACTTGCATTAATTTGTAGTTTTATATATATTTGTCTAGAAGTTAGTTTTATAACTATTAGCAGTGGCTATAGCAGCAGTAAGCAATATAACAAAATAAGTCAAAACACACAACATTTTCAGACAGATGTGAAAACTTAATTTGTCCTTGGGATGGAATTGATTGGAGTATATTTAAACAACAAATTCTTCAGCACATGGATACTCTTTAATAACTATTTTCTTTACACACAAAAATGAACTCCACCATTTGACAGATGTTGATTTTTTTTATCGACTTCTGTTTAAGTGACAAGTTGGAAAATGTTTATCGACCAAGCAGCTGCAGCCGCTAATACTTGTATTATGACTCCCGCTTTAGGATGGGGTGGAGGGGTGGAATGGAAGTTGGACGTGTTTGGCCTTTCCCCATCTACTTTTATTTAGCCCAAAAAGAGTGCATGACCAACCTAAAGTCAGGTTACCAAAATAAGTCATTTAGGTTATCATTTTATGTACTCTAAACCACTAAATTCTGCTATTATTTTCTGGAAGCAGCCCTCTGTGGAGGGGAGAGTGGGATCTGATGGACATCATTTTTGGGCTATGCTTAAGGCATCGTTTGCCCCTAACATGGTCCTGGATGAACATTTAAAAGATAAAAAAAATAAAATGATTATTTAAACTAAAAATCACAAGCAGGATGAAAAAACAAGCATGGCGGAGCAAACGTACGTGACGTCGCCACACTTGTCTTTTCATCCTACTTGTGATTTGGATCTCCTTTACATATGGATTTTGACTTGAATACAACATTGTTTTTTTATTATACTACATGTGAGCATCAATAAATATTTACGGTTTTACACTATGTGGATTTTGGGGGGGACCCTATGCCATTTTTTTAAAAATTTGGTGCAGGGTTCCCCTTGATTTCCATATCAGACCCGAAGGGCCTTGTATGGATTTTAGGGGGACCCCACGCAATTTTTTTTTTACATTTTGGTTTGGGGTTCCCCTTAATATTCATACCAGACCCAGAGGCCCTGGTAATGGACTGGGGGGATCCCATGCTCTTTTTTTCAATGAGTTTTATCTATATTGCCGAGACCCGACAATTCATTACAGCCACGATCAGTTTTAAGAAATGTCATTTTGCTGTGGTACTGTTCTAAACACGGGAAAAATGTGCCACTTTACAGGCATACTAGACACCCCCCAGGCATACATGATATTTAAAGGAATATTTCATTTTTATTGTTTCACTTTAAGCATTAAAAAAAATCACTGCTCCCGAAAAAACGGCCATTTAAAAAAAAAAAATTCATTGATACATGTCCCCTGGGGCAGGACCCAGGTCCCCAAACACTTTTTATGACAATAACTTGCATATAAGCCTTTAAAATGAACACTTTTGATTTTTCATGTTAGTGTCCATAGACTTTAACAGTGTTGCGGCAGCTTTTGAATTTGCCCCAAACACTGCATACTGTTCGGTGTTCGCAGAATATCTGAACAACCAAAGTTCGGCCCGAACTTATGCTCGGGCCTAACCATTCGCCCATCCCTAGCTGACACCACCAATTGTGGAAGAGAGTTCCACATCCTTATGGCCCCCGACAGTGAAAAAACCCTTACGCAGCTTAAGGTTAAACCACTTCTCCTCCAATCTTATTGTGTAGCCCCATGTTCCTTTACATTCCCTGTGAACTTACACAGGGCGCCCTCCGATACCCACCACTCCGGGGCTTAGAAATCCCCTCAGCATATTCTTCTAAACGTACCTCATCAGGAGCCATGTGTAGAAGCATTCTAATTGGTTGGTGCCGTCACATGTGTGGCACCGACCAATCAGAACCCGTGTAGCCTATCCTGTCACCGCGGGCGAAGAGGAGAGAAAGCCGCGGGGGTTTCAAAACCCCTGAATGGTAAAACGCCTGTACAATCTATCAGAACAGGAGATCGCCGCACTCCAGGTTAGCAGACTGGGTGCGATGAGGAGGGTGTCCAGTGTAAGTTCACCTTACAGGTGAACTTACACTTTAAAGAAAATTAAATGTAAGACTATGTACATCTCATGTTTTGATGCACCTGAATTGTATTTAGCTAATTCAAACTGAAAGGTCTGTTAGGCTTTAACTCCAAATTCTATGCATAGCAGAAATAACAGAGACAATAATTGTGTCAGCACTGCCTACTAGTTGTTCCCTACTGCTTTTCAAAGTGCTAACATTCTAACATGTTTCATTTACTGCAAGCTGGAGACTGTTTAAAGAAGGAGGAGAGCACAGGGATAGCTTCACCAGCATGGCGATGCTCAATCATTGCACAATGAGCAGTCTGCAGCCATGTACATGGTCTAGGTAGTAGTGAAGCTGCAGCCTGAATAGTGGTATCAAGCTAGGAGAATATTTGAAAAGGGTGCACAAATGGACTAAATAGTGAATGTCATGTTGGGTGGGGTGGTGTTTATGCAGCCTGTGATAATATGACTCTAATTAGATCCTTCTGTGTATGACCAGCTTTACTCTAAGAAAAGACAAAGCATCAGAATACTAAACATCGATATAAAGAGAACAGTGGTTTTGACATATGCAGAAAAACGTCAAAACGTAAGAATTGTGGTTTTGCTTATTTCCTCATTCCCAGAAGGAGGCAAAATTTTGAAATGATACTTAGTAGACTGCATCAGTTATTCATGAAAGCTCTGCCAGGCTCTGCAGTAGGCCCCCACAGACAGCAAGTACTTTGCAGTGTTGCGATTTTGGTAGCATATTTACAATCATAATGTCCCTCTAGATGGTCTATAGTTAGTATGTGTTAGTACAGTAATAGGCTACATGAAAATTGCTGTAGTAAAGGCCTACTGCTGAGAGATGACAAAATGACATTTTATGACTGCTGATCTAGTAGAAATTTCCAGCATTGAGGTTAACCACTTATTCACAATGAGATGCTTACCAAGGAAGGCGACTGCCGTGCTTTGACTCTAAGCATGTAAAATATACAACTTATGTTTACCAGAGTACATTAGAACAAATGTTGTAATAACAGGATACAAACACAGAAGACATATACACAATATGAAAATAAAACAGAACATTGCTATGATCATTAGAAAACTGCATAAACCATGGGGATGGTTCATTTCACTATGTTAAACAACCTATAGATATCTGCGGGCTATTGCCCCTGCAATTGTAAAATAATGTTATTTTTTGCCTAATGGTGCCTGGTGGGTGGAACATGTCCTACGCCAAATTCACAGTGTTGCACAAAACATACATATTTGGGTAGTTTGAAAAATATGTAAAATATTTAAAAACAGTAATATAATGCTTAAAATTGTTACTGTGCTTGGGAGGTCACTGAATAATTGGACTCATGGTCTTTATTCTGGGCTATGAGTGACAAAGTAGTGGACTGTACAGGGAGTATGACGTATATACTATATGACTTTGCCATCCCTAAAGTTGTAAAATAAAATTTTCCAAACTAATTGAAAAAAAAAAAACTGAGATTTCCTGATACCTAAAACCTTCATGCTTATAATTTTTAGTCACCCATATCCCTCAATCAGTTAAAAAAATATGCCTTGAGGACTCTCATACAAGATGTAAAATAGCTGTCATCTACTCTTCCCTCCTAAGCAAGCATTCACCCACACACTTTCCCTGTATACAACAATGGCACAATAACATGGGTGACACTCTAAAAAAAACACAAAGTCTTGCAGTAAATATGGTCCCAGCTCAATCATCACATTCTTTGTGGAAGCAAGCAATACAATTTTACTATGGTGATATATGGTGCCACAGAGATTTGCCAAACTCGTATCATGTGCATCTGACTCGGGGCTGCCAGACAAAAGGAACCCTAACAAATCTGGTAGGGCAATCCCAAAATCAAAAAGTACTTGATCAGTCTTTTCCATCTCTAGCTCCCCTCTCATTTTCTTCTCTTTATTTTGTCTTCCTTCTCATCGACCCTTTGATAGGCCCCTGGTGGACCCAATGGTAATTTTTGGTTGTTCATTCTTTCCTACACGATATCAGCTACTGGCCTTATTACACCTATTAATGACTTCATCAATACAATAATTGTATTGTTATACACATTTGTTATCAAGGAATCATTATTTTCTATCCCCCACTCTTTCTCCTCTATTGTATGTAGCGGTTTCACCCCGGGGTGCCAAGGTATCAGATTATTACTTTAATCTCCTCACCCCAAAGCAACTGCTAATTATTTTCTTTCGGGCTTACCATTACCTTCTTTTTAGTGTCCATCCTAGGGGTACTCATCACTCGTTCAATTGAAACACTGGCTCCAACACTTAGTCCTTTTTTTCTTCTCAAGTTTTATTTAGTAACATCATATGCAATAGAAAAACAGAGGGTGAAAAGGGATTTAGGTACCTTGGACGTTGCGGTCGGAGATAATTTCTACGTCCAGCGATTAACACTTCAACAGCTGGATTCAGCAATCACCGGATAGGCCCCTCTTACTGACCTAGCAGTCGATGCAATGCTCGAACGCGGTCTCTGCCACAGACCTTACGATTCTGGGTGAACAAATTGTGGATGATCTAAACGGTCTCTGCCACAGACCGTACAGTCTTGGAAGAACTGCATACGGTACTAATCCAAGATGCGTCTCCAACTGAGTTCCCAGGCTCTTCTCAAGATACCAGCCTTATGCTCGGTCCTCTCCTGAAGAGTCCTGCCCTGGTCACTGAAGTCCCTTGCTTCTTCCCGCAGGCCTGACAGCAAAGAGATCATCATGCTGATCCTAGGCCACCAAGACTCTGATCCTTCCTTTAGTAGCTAGGCCTTAGGTCTGCCAAGCTCAAGGCAGAACTTTAAGGATTCGTAACCTCCCAGGCCAGGAGGGCCATGAGGTGGGGAGTGCCAACCCACCCCCCCTGAGCCCGGAGGGTCAGGAAGCATGGACCACCCGATAGCAAAAACACCAAAAAAGCAAAAAAAGATGGCGTCTGTGCCTTAAATACCCCTACCCAGAAATGTCCGGTGTGTGAACCACTCCCACCGAAAAGCCTCTGAGCAACGAGTAGTCAATGTGTTTGACCAGACTGTATTTCCCGATCCACCAATGATGACAGCACCACCCATGGTTAGATGGAAATCTGCACAGTCCAGCCAATCTGACACAGAAACCATTAAATTTAGGCAATAATACGTTGAGCCTAAATTATAGCTTCAACTAATTTAACACCAACAAAAAATAGCGTCTGCTTAATAAGAGCAGGGCGCTACACACTTCCCCCATCGCAACAGACGTTGTCCCCATCGTCTAAAAAAAAAAAAATATAACTCTCAATCCTGAGAGTCAAATACCTGAATCCCAGAATTTAAGTGGAAAGAAGGGAGAGAGAGCAAATCAATAAGACAATATTTGATTAACAATATCACAACTGAATAGGAAGTACAACAAACTTTTCCATGACCTAACTATCTGTATCTCCCACTCTCCAATGGTTTGCTAGACGATCCAGACAAATCTGAAATAAAATACACAAATACAAACAATACAATAAAAGTCAGTACCTTTCTTGCAAGAAGCAAAACTCCACTTCCTGAGAAATGAAATTTTCTTTCCTGCCATGAACTATATTTACTGTCATAGATGATTTCTCTTTAAAGTTCGACCTTATAGAGAAACTGCTACCACCTGGTGGCAGAAGTCATTGTAATACAAATCTTCTTAGGTTAGTGTTGAAAAAAAAAGTTGCAAGAAGAAGAAAAAAAAAAAATCTTGACACGTAGTCTCTCTAACAACTGACACTAACTAACTATCCCCATAGTCCTTGCATTGAAGAAAGGAAAAATAAGGTAGAAGTTTTCTTCTTAGGTTGTCACAAACAGAATAGTTATTATAATCGATCACCAATAAAACCGGGGATCTGGTAAAGTCATAGCTTTGCCTTGTGCATTTACTGTGGTAATGAAGTATACGATGTTATCTTTTTCCGGCCGACAGATAACAACCTTATCCGCATATATGTGCCTTCCATAGCTCCAATGTAACAGGCATCCGGCAAACCGATCATCCATCACAGAAGAACATCCTGGTTTCCTAAAGGGCTTTGGCACTTTCAAATAGTCCCAAATGTCTTCACTATAGCAGCCTTCTCGGTTCTCTTCAATCTCTTGGATGATATCTCTAGGAACGTATGGAAATTCAAGTCCATATTCTGTGGCCACTCGCTTGTTTAACAGCCGTTGAGATCGAGCGAGCCTTGGCAAGGAACGGAAGCTTCCCAAACCAGGAGGCACACATGAAATGGGGATTTGTGTACCATAGCAAAGAGAGATGATTTGTTTGTTCCGGATGGACCGGTATTTTTAGACAAAGTCCCACTAGCAATTGTAGGGGTTTCCACCCGAGGTGATGTGTTCCCCGAATTCACAGCTGCCCAGTCAGACAAATTAAATGTTGCGGCAACATCATCACTATTCGCCGACAGCATCTCCTGAGACAAAGATTCAAAAAGATCGTCATCTCCTGAAAGATCAGAGAGAGAGTCTATTTCCGAGTCCCGCAATTCCTCTGCAGGCGTATATCGGCAAACAGTTCCCCCATGCACAATGTCCCCTGAGATCTCACCCGTTCCTGACGTGGACTCCTTCTGTGGATCCGGTGCAGTCAATCTCTGAGGTAGGCCTTGACCGCGGCCGCGGGAGGCTTTCACGTGCCCAACCTTCTTTTGAGTAGGAACAGCAAGGTCGGTAATGGTAGAGGTGATGGCAGTAGCAGTATTTCCTGTCGGCTCCTCAATGGCAGTCACAGCTCCATCTCTCTCCGGAACACAGCGTGGCAGAATTTGAGAGTGTAGGCCTGACTACAGGATTGAATACAACAGTCTCTTCAGTGGCGATGCCTGTGGCCCAATCCATCCGGTAAGCCCGGGGCGACACGGTGGGTTGCTCCACGGTGAATAGATATTCCCCGCAATGTAAGCATCGGACAAATGGTCAAGGACTTGCGACCATGCCTCGCATCTGTTACACAGCATGCCCAAAGCCTCTGAGTCTCCCATTGTATATAGGATGAAACGCCCATGCGGTTTCAGGCGAATCCCTGTGTCCGTCAGCGGCGCTCCAGGCAGTCTGATACTCGCAGTGGTGCCTCCAGAGAACATTCTGGGCCCCATAGCAGACTGAATCCCTGGCATTCAGGACATGGCGACAGTTTTGCAGGACCTTACTTCTCTGCGTTTGGTCAGACCACGCGGTGTCTCTCTCTGCACATACTTTAGACAGCTCCTCCCATTGGCTCCTCTGGTCACACAACATCCAGGCTTTCTGAATTCCGCCCACCGCCAACTCACCATTTTCTTGATCCGTAACCAATCACATTGTTGAGCATGAATAAGAAAAATGGCAAAGTCCAAAGTCTTCTATTGCATTAATTCCCTGGCAAAGAAAAAAAAGTCCCCTAGTTGCTATAGGTAACCGTAAATCCCGGACTTGAGCCCCTACATCTAGCGGTTTTACCCCGGGGTGCCAAGGTATCAGATTATTACTTTAATCTCCTCACCCCAAAGCAACTGCTAATTATTTTCTTTCGGGCTTACCGTTACCTTCTTTTCAGTGTCCATCCTAGGGGTACTCATCACTTGTTCAATTGAAACACTGGCTCCAACACTTAGTCCTTTTTTTCTTCCCAAGTTTTATTTAGTAACATCATATGCAATAGAAAAATAGAGGGTGAAAAGGGATTCAGGTACCTTGGACATTGCTATGGGAGATAATTTCTACGTCCAGCGATTAACACTTCCACAGCTGGATTCAGCAATCACCAGATAGGCCCCTTTCACTGACCTACAGTACCTGACCGTGAGATTGTGTTTCTAGCGCGATCCCACCGCTCTGGATCTCGGCGACAGGGTACTGTGCATGTCACGCTGGCTCGCTCATCGGGAAAGGAAAACTTTCCCGACTGTGATGTCACAAGGGGGCGGGGTCACTGGGTATCACCCGGTGACCACGCCCCATGCCTATATAAGTGATCGCACACTGCTCACACAGCATAACAGCGGGAGACAACGTTGAGTCAACATCGGAAGAAGAAGAGAAGAAGGAACAAGACACAAGACGGTGAAGACCTGGCCACCGCTAGCAAAAGAGCGGCAAAAGAGCAGAAGATGGCGGAGGGGCCCGGCAGAAGATAGCGGACACCGGGAGAAGAGGTGGAACACCGGGAGAAAAAGCTGAACACCGGGAGAAGAAGCCGAACATCGGGAGAAGAGGCCGGAGAGAGCGGAGAAGTCGGAAGAAGACCCCCAAAGTTGGAAGAAGACCCCGAAGTCGGAAGAAGACCCCCGGAGCTGTCTAATAAATTACTTTTAAAACCTGTGTAGTGTGTTTTTTTTATTGACACTTTTTTCCCTAGGTGAATGGGTAGGGGTACCATGTACCCCATACTCATTCACATGGGGTGGGGAGACCGGATTCTGATAAGCCCTCTGCCCGCAGACCCAGACAACCAATGGCCAGGGTTGTTGGGAAGAGGCCCTTGTCCTCATCAACATGGGACAAGGTGCTTTGGGGTGGGGGGGCCCGTAGGGCTTCCCCCTTCCCCAAAGCACCCACCCCCCCATGTTGAGGGCATGCGGCCTGGTATGGTCCAGGAGGGAGGGCGCTCGCTCATCCCCACCCCCCTTTCCTGACCGACCGGGCTGCGTGCTTGGATAAGGGTCTGGTATGGATTTGGGGGGGACCACCACGCCGATTTTTTGGCGTAGGGGGGTTCCCCTTACAATCCATACCAGACCTAAGGGCCTGGTATGCCCTGGGGGGAACCCACTCCGGTTTTTTTATTTAAAATTTGGCGCCCCTCATGAGTCATACCAGACAGCTGTCAGCACTGCCTGTCACTCATCGCGAAAGGAAAAAAAAGTTTTCCTTTCCCAATGAGCGAGCCAGCTCGGCGCTGGCTCCCGTGACGGGGCTCGCAGGTGTCAAATCTCGCCAATAACAGCGGCGAGATTGACACAATATTGCGGACACCTACTGTAGCAGCCGAACACGGTCTCTGCCACAGACCTTACGATTCTGGGTGAACAAATTGTGGATGATCTAAACGGTCTCTGCCACAGACAGTACAGTCTTGGAAGAACTGTATGTGATACTAATCCGAGATGCGTCTCTGACTGAGTTCCCAGGCTCTTCCCAAGATACCAGCCTTATGCTCGGTCCTCTCCCAAAGAGTCATCCCTTGGTCACTGCAGTGCCTTGCTTCTTCCCGCAGGCCTGACAGCAAAGAGACCATCATGCCGACCCTAGGCCACCAAGACTCTGATCCTTCCTTTAGTAGCTAGGCCTTAGGTCTGCCAAGCTCAAGGCAGAACTTTAAGGATTCATAGTCTCCCAGGCCAGGAGGGCCACGAGGCGGGGAGTGCCAACCCACCCCCCCCCCGAGCCCGGGGGGTCAGGAAGCGCGGACCACCCGATAGCAAAAACACCAAAAAAACAAAAAAAGATGGCGTCTGTGCCTTAAATACCTCTACCCAGAAATGTCCGGTGTGTGAACCACTCCCACCGAAAAGCCTCTGAGCAATGAGTAGTCAATGTGTTTGACCAGACTGTATTTCCCAATCCACCAATGATGACAGCACCACCCATGGTTAGATGGAAATCTGCACAGTCCAGCCAATCTGACACAGAAACCATTAAATTTAGGCAATAATAAGTTTAGCCTAAATTATAGCTTCAACTAATTTAACATCAACAAAAAATAGCGTCTGCTCAATAAGAGCAGGGCGCTACATGTATTTTCACTGAAATTTAATAAAAACATATTCAACCTAAAAACTACTGGATCTGTTTCTATCAACTTACCCTAGATTGTTGTCACCCACCTTCCCTTAGGTTAAAAAAGAAAAATCATGATACCTAGTTAGCCAAAAAACTCTCTGCAATCTTACGTGACAAGGTTGCTAAAATTGCAAAAATGCGGTCACTCTGAATATAGCACTACCTTCTGAAAGATCACGCATTGTCATTTTACATTCTACATTCATAGCTTTTCAGCCCACTGTGGGAGGATCATTGACAAACCACACATTACATAACTATTAACTGAAAAACATGGATACTGGCTACATAATGTTGGCATATCATCAGAGCTTAGCATTAACTCTCCTATTGCAATCACCTGACTCTCATATGGTTGAAGATAATTGTCAACCCTGAACGTTGTCTTTATGAATGCAGTACAGTATAATGTTGTACAAAGTGTTTGGACCTTGATTCCAAAAATGATCACAAAAAATGTATTGGAACTGAAAAACTAGATCCTCTATATGAGATCTACAGTATATGAACACCAGTGATAATGGAATCTGGATAAGTTCTAACAATCTCTTTACAGGGAAGCACACGCACTTTTATATATTTATGGTCGGAACCCTATGTCCGGGAGAGATGTGAACCACATAAACATGTCACAAGACTAACAACATAAAGTAGACCTGAAGTATGCCCTGGTCTGCAGGACGGTATGCCAAGAGAAGGGGGCATACCCAAGATAAGTGAGTGGATGGTTTTGTAGAGAAAGTGTTTTAAGAGAAGTGCCCTAAGAAGGGGAATGGGTGGGTGGCACTGGAACCGACACAGACCAGTGTGGGTGGTCTGCTTAAATACCCCCCCGGGCTCCTCCCATAATTTCAGGCCACCGTACTGGCTTTCCTCTTTATGGTCAGAGCCATATGTCCAGAAGAGATGTGAACCACATAAACACGTCACAAGACTAACAACACAAAGTAGAACGGAGAGAAGGGGCAAAAGAATTGGTTAGGGAGGTAATTTTTTATTTGAGCTGATAATGTTTTACAGGGCAACCTTGCTGAAGGCTTGTGACATTTCTGCTTGTGGATTGGGGATGTATCGAGCAAAGCAAGCGGATTTCCACCTGCCCATCTTCTTGATGATGTGGTCCAGGACCCCATTTCGTGACACTGCTGATGCCGCTCCAATGCGGAAGGAATGTCCACAATATCGGCTGGGGTCAAGGCCTAAGTTAAGCAAGAGAATTCTAACGTGTCTGGTGAACTGGTTACCGCTTAAAGGGTTAGTAGGGAAAGGTAGCAATGGGCTAGACTCCGAGAGGTCGGACAGATGAGCTAACAACTGATCTAGAATGGCCACTGGGCACCAGGTGTTGTGAGTCTGGAAAAGTTTGATATCTACCCCAGGACTGGACTGTTGCATTTTGGACACCATGAGTTGCAGGATGAAGTGACTCTGGTGGCGTGTCAGATGGCGTCTGCGTAACACCTGGCAACTGGGGCCAGTGACAGTGAACTCGCTCTGGCGTAAAAAGCCATAGAAGGTCAGGTAGATGGCTGAATGATCAGGCTAGGCCGTAACTCGAAAGGGGAAAGTGACAGGATGGTAGACATGTCTCTGAAAATGGCGCTGGTGACAGGTAGGCGCTTGCTACAGGTTTGGGGTTGTTGCCTGTGAACATCGCGTAGGATGGTTTTGACTGCATGGGCAGTGAACAAGGATGGTTTGGTGGGATCCTGTAAGGAAATTAAATGCTGGATGCCAGCTAAGTAGAGTCTAATGGTATTGTGTGACAACGCCAACTATGTGTGGCAATACGATATGAAAGCCAAGATGTGCTTGAGATCTCCTGATACTGCCCCGGGGTTTGAGGCTAGGAACCTGTCGTAGGACTTCCAAGCAGTACAGTACGCCTTTAGGGTGTTACAAAATAGTGATCGATTAATAAGGCGGGTCGCGTCGTGAAGGTGTTGCTTTAATCCAACGTTAGCTGCGACCATGGTGTGATAAGCGAAGTGGCCGGGTCAGCTCCAGGTTCCTGCGAAAAGAATGACGCAAAGTAAAACCGGGATAGTGCGTCGACCGAGGTATTGTATTTGCCCGGCATATAGATGCAGTGCACATTGAATTGGTGCTGTAGGGATAGTTGCATCAGCCTGCGCAGGAAGGACACGATGGCCAGCGATTTGGACCTGCCTTTATTTATGATATTGGCAGTGGTCTGATTGTCTGTGGCAAACGTGACTGTTTGCCCTGCCCAGGTGCTGCCCCAGACTTGAGCTGCTGCCACAATTGGGTAAAGTTCGAATAACGAGGAGGTCTGACTGAATCCTGGAATCAGGAGGATTTCCGGAGGCCATGGTCATGCAAACCAGTGATGGCCAAAATTTGCCACGAAACCTGTAGAGGCTGCGGCGTCCGTGACTACCTGAGGTGAAGAAGACGATGCTGATGGAATGAACATTGATATGCCATTGCAGTTCATGAGAAATTCATCCCACATTGACAAATCTGCTATTGCTGCTGTGTCTAGTTGAAGAATCTGGTCGGGATCTTGCACCTGCGAGAGGAAAACTAAGAGGTGTCAGATGAAGGACCACCCCTGAGGGATGATCGTTATGGTGAAGTTAAGCATGCCAAGCAAAGATTGTAGCTGCCTCTTGGTGCAGCCTTGAGTAAGGGTAAAGATACGGACGACCGACCTGATGCGGTTCAATTTTTCGGGAGGCAGGCTGGCCTGCATGGAGCATGTGTCAATCGTGACTCCCAAGAAATTGATGGACTGTGCTGGGCCTTCCACTTTCTTTTCTGCTATGGGCACATTAGGATTATTAAATACCTCTCTCAAGCTGTTTAAATCTACTGTGGGCTCGCCAGGTTTTTCGATGAGCAGGAAGCCATCGACATAGTGGATCACTTTCTGACAACGTGCGTGATGCGACAGGATCCAGAAAGGGGCTGGGCAAATGTATCGAAGAGCCAAACATCAATTTGGTGGCGAAATAGTACAAGCCTTTCCACTTGATTCAGTGCCACCGCCAGAGGTATGGCTCAATTGGGAGTAACTTGAAGGTGTCCGAGATGTCCGCTTTGGACAGCTAAGCACCTGCTTCTATGCAAATGATAGCTTGTATAGCTAGGCCGACTGATGAGTATTTAAGGGAAAACTCTGAGAGTATGAGGGAGTTCAAACTTGGGATGTGAGAACAATGAGGCGCGGACAAATCATACACTAAACAAAGTTTATTGGAAAACTTGCCCTTGACAAGCCCAATAAGGCTGACTCTCCATACAGTGAAAGGTGACTTGTAAAAGGGGCCAATCATATACCCCCCGTCTAGTTAAGTCTGCAACAGGGTGCTGATGGCTGACTCATCTGTGGCGGCAGAGAGTAGGTTCTTGCACTCATGGGTCATGTGGGGAAGTGTGTCCGTTGTGGAATCCTGCGGTGAACCCGTGCACGAGGAAGGCAGCCAGGGAGGGAGTCCGGTATGAGGATAGGTAGAACCCGAGCCACCCTACGTGCACGCAGCCTAGTCATGGGAAATTAAGATGCTTGATGCCGCATGTGACTTTGGGATGTGCTTTATGACATATGAGGCAAATATGAAGGAGCTTGCAGTGAGAGTAGCTGCAAGTTGCGAAATTGAAATTATTACAGATAGCTGCACCCCCCAGTGCGTGGATTGGTCATCATAACCTGTCCGCCTGGGGTGGCTGTGTGAATGTCGGTGAGTTTTGAGCGGCACTAGAGGTGGAGGGATAGCTGGGGAGGCGTCTGCCACCTAGCTCGGAGCACCAGTTTACTGTATGGGTGGAAGACTGGCAGTTAGCGCAGAGTGGGGAGCATAGGCCAGCGAAGTGGCGGCAGAATAGCTTTGTGTCGATGGTGCTCCAGTTGGTAGTAATCTGGAATTGAGAGAGTCTAGCTGCTGCCTTGGCTGAGAATGACCGGTGGTAGTCATAGAATGAAAACCCCCCATACTTGTGACCAAATCCACTACTGCATGCAGATACAGGTCCAGTTCTTCCCTCCTATTGGGATTGGCCGTGCAAAGAACATCTCTGACCATCCCAAAGGCTCGCACAAACTCCGTGACAGTGAGCTTGCGGACAAGCCTAGGGTCCTTGGCCTTCAGGACGACTGAGACGCCCCCCCCAGGAATATGACTTGTCAGCCATATCGTGGACTGATATGAGGAAAGATGCTAGGTTAAGGTCCTTGCCATCCAAGATGTCCTTCCTAATGCCAGGGAAGACAGTTGTGCAGATGTTGGGTGTTCACCTGTAGGTGAAGGTACAGGGACAGTGATGGTGACCGGGTCTGGTAGGGGCGCAGCTGGGCGTACCTCCAGGGCTCCCACTCTGGCTTGGATGTCGGTAACTGCTGTTGACAGTGTGGTTACCAAGGAGAGGATATGGACTGCAGTGATGCCTGGGTGACTGGTAGGGCTGGTGCAGGCGGTGGTAATAGCAGCCTAAAAAGCTTGGCTTTCCTTGCTTTGGCAAGGTAGGAAATACCCCTGTGCTGCAGTTCTGGTGTGGGTTTGGGAATGGTCCAAGCTCTGGGAGATTGAGTGCTGCCGCTGCCTGAACCAGCAGAGGGTGACAGCGGGGCGGAGGTGAAGTCTTTGCTGTTGGCCTGCGACGTGGCTTCAGCCAAAAGACAAAGAGGGCAGAATGCATGTGTTTAAGATAGGTTGCAAAGGTCGGAGGGGACAGTTGCGTTGAGGTGAAGAGAAATGCAAGGGAGGATCCCTTGAACTACGCACCTGACTCGATGCCCTAGCTTGTGAAGACTTGGTTGGGGTCGAGAACTGAATTGACTGAGAACCTGTAGTAAGGTGACATGGGAAAATGATTAACAAGGGGGATTGCAAAGAGCTGTTTGGGGCGTGGTTGGCCCCCTGGTGAAGGTGCGAGCCCTGTCAACAGTGTGTGTTTTTATTTATTTATTTTTTTAACCTGAGGGAATACTGTCCAAACCTGGTGTAGGATGGACCAACTGGAATTCTACTGACCTAAAGGGGGAAACGACTGAAAATAGGTGAGCAGCTGATTTGCTACTGGAGATGGAGAGTGGCCGCTTTGAGCCACTTCCAGAGATGTTTGCAACGATTGCGAGTAAGCAGCCTTATCAGGAAGGCGAAAAAAAAAGATAGCAGAATTATGTAGGAATGACCGACTGCAACATGTATGTGTATATTATATATATATACAGCAGGTAAAATAACTATTGAACACATCCCCTTTTTTCTAGGTAAATATATTTCTAAAAGTGTTATTGGCATGAAATTTTCACCACACGTCGGTAACAGCCCATGCAATCCAAACATACAAAGAAACCAAAACAAATACGTTCAGAGCTTAAGTTACATGTAATGAAATGGAATGACACAAGGGAAAAGTATTGAACACGCTAACTGAAATTTATTTAATACTTTGTACAAATTCCTTTGTTAGTAATGACAGCTTCAAGACGCCTCCTGTATGGAGAAACTAGACGCATGTGTTGCTCGGGTGTGATTTTGGCCTTCAAACCTTGAAGGTTCCGTGGACCTCTTCTATAAACTCTGATCTTTGGATTCTAGTCAGGTGATTGGCTGGGCCATTCTAACAGCTTTGTTTTCTTTCTTTGAAACTCATTGAGAGTTTCATTGGCTTTGTGTTTGGGACCATTGTCTTTCTGAAATGTCCACCCTCATTTCATCTTCATCATCCTGGTAGATGGCAGCAGATTTTTAGCAAGAATGTCTTGGTACATTTTTCCATTCATCCTTCCTTCAATGATATGAAGTTTGCCAGTATTATATGCTGAAAAACAGCCCCACACTGTGATGTTCCCACCTCTAAACTTCACTGTTTGTATGGGGTTTTGGGTGATGTGCAGTGCCATTTGACCTCCAAACATGGTGTGTATTATAGCATCCAAAGAGTTCGATTTTGGTCTCATCTGACCAGACTAAATTCTCCCAGTATATCACAAGCTTGTCAAAATGCCATGTAGCAAACATTAAACAAGCTTGATGCTTTTTCTTCAGCAATGTAGACTTGCGTGGTGAGCGTGCATACCGGCCATGACAGTTACGTGCATTACTTATTGTTTTCTTTGAAACAATTGATAATTCCAGGCCTTTCTGAAGCTCTCAACAAGTGGTCCTTGGCTCTTGGAAAACTCTTCTGATAATTCTTTTCACTCCTGTGCAGAAATCTTGCAAGGAGCACCTGGTTGTGGCCAGTTTCATGGTGAAATTATGTTCTTTCCACTTCCAGATTATGGCCCCAACAGAGCTCACTGGAACATTCAGAAGTTTAGAAATCCTTCTGTAACCAATGGCATTAGTATGTTTTGCAACAATAAGGTTGCAAAGGTCTCGAGAGAGCTCTTTGTTTTTACCCATCATGAGATGTTTCTTGTGTGACACCTTGGTAATGAGACACCTTTTTATAGACCAACATTTGAGACTATGCCAGCTGATATTAATTTGCACTGACCAGGGGCTGGATTGCTTTCTAATTACTTACATATTTCAGCTGGTGTCTTGGCTTTCTGTGCCTTTTTGCACCTCTCTTTCTTCATGTGTTTAATTATTTTTCCCTTTGTCATTCCATTTTATGGCACATAAATACATTTCTGAACTTATTTGTTTTGTATGGATGGATTGCATAGGTTGTTACTGAAATGTAGTGAAAATTTCATGTCAATAGCACCTTTAGAAATATATTTACCTAGAGAAATGGTGACGTGTACAATACTTATTTTACCCACTGTATATTATGTATAAAAAGTACATGTATTGCAGTGCCCTTTGAGTCCAATCCCTTAACAAGCAAGATTCTGGTAATGCACAGGTCTGCTAGATGGCATATGCTTCATCTTTTGTAAGCATGTAATATCTCCACAAACACATTCTAGAAGTATAATTTAGTATAATACTTATTAGTTAATTTGTTCTTTGTTCTTCTTATTTTTATACGTGCAAACCAAAATGACTGAATGCCAAAAGATGTATCTCATATACAGGATTTCGTTATATATATATATATATATATATATATATATATATATATATATATATATATATTATATATATATATATATATATATTACATTTTTATATAAGCAAACAAAACCCATTCACACACACACACACACACACATACACACACACACACACACACACACACACACATATATATATATATATATATATATATATATATATATACACACACACACACACATATACTGTATATATAGTATTTCAGGGTAAAGCAAACAGCAGTTATTACCCTGAGTCAAACAGCTAACTGGCTGTTTGGCACTGTTACAGTGCACATGAAATGGGGCAGTGTTGATAAAGTTTCAAAGCTAATAAAAATGGTAATATATACAGTATCAAATCATGCATTGTAAATCAGCCATAGCTTTTCTGCATCCCGACACATAAATCACATAAATGCTTTAAGCGCTTAGCTTTTCTGAACAGGGGTATGTTAACATGTTGAGATGGTTTGTGATAGAGAGGCAGATGGTGACACCTAGTGGTGGAAGACAGTGGTACTGCTAATTGTATCTGCATTCGAGTTCATTGCTTACTAGATCAATGGCCATCAAGTATTCTGCCTGTTTTGAACTAGTAGGTATGGATTTATAAACTCTGTAAACTAACATCCTGTAATAATGTGACGCTGCTACATTACAGGCAAATTATAGTGCTGTTTACACATATTGCTATATGTACATAGTTTATCTTATTTTTATTTAATTTTTTTTGTCACAGACTTAAACGTAGAGATAGTATGAAGTCCATTTACTAAAAGAGATAAATACAGCATACAATTTTGCCTTAAAACAATCAATACATTATATATCTCAAAACTAGTCAATTCAACACACCTTAATCAATGGGGTTTATTTACTAAAGGCAAAAAAGACGAAGATGGTGCAGTTGATTCAGAGTTTAGTAAATGAGCAGAAGTTCTACTGACTTCCATCATCCAATCATGAGCAAGCAAAAATTATGTTTTTTTTTTTTTCTATTTGGTAAACTTTGCAAAGTGAAGCTTTACCTCATTTACTAAGCTCTGGAGCAACTGCACTTTCCAAGGGGCACAGTCTGTTTGCCTTTGGTAAATCAACCCTAATGATTGAGTTAAAGTGGAAATAAAGGGAGGATACTCACCTTTCCAATGCCCCCTCACTGGCATCTTCTCCTATGCGCATGGTTTTTGCCATCTTCATTGGCTGGTGCGGGATGACGGCACTCCTGCGCATGCACAGGAGCTAATCATCCTGGCACACAGGATCGGCCTGGCCACTGTAAAGTGAGATGCACATGCGCAGTTCAGTTTACAGTCTGGGCAGGGGCGGAAGTATAGGGGTCGCAAAATTCGCCATTGCCACTGGGCCCCATGCTGGAGGGGACCTGTGGGGACCCATGTGCCCCTCCCCGAGCGGTGGCTGCATATGGGACCGAGCTCCCCGATCCTCAGCCGATGCAGAAATCGGCAGTGCAGGGGCTCGGTCATGCTGTGTTTACTCTGAAAGTGAAAGCAAGGGAGAGGTGTCTAGCACAGTGTGCTGTGCTCTCTGCCTCCCCCTACGGTGCAGTACCCGGCATAGAGAGTGAAGGTACAGTGCTGCAGCTGATATTTTTTTTAAAGTCTATCTATATATGTTTGTTTATATGTGTGTCTGCATGTTTGGATGCGTGCATGTGTGTGTTTTATATGTGTATATGTTTATGTGTGTGTGTGTGTGCATGTTTGTGTGCGTGCATGTTTGTGTGCGTGCATGTGTTTTTTATATGTGTGTTTGTGCATTTAGGTGTGTGCATGTGTGTATGTTTATATGTGTGTGTGTGTGCATGTTTGTGTGTGTGTTCGTGTTTTATATGTGTGTGTGTGTGTGTGCATGTGTGCATGTTTATATGTGTGCATTTGTGTGTGTGTGTATTTATATGTGTATGTATATGTGCATACATGTGTGTTTACATGCGTGTGTATGTATACACATTACTTTTAATCAGGGCCCCCTTTTTCTTTACAATCAAAACTGATTTTTTTAGGGCGGGTTCATAATACCAACAAGAAAATAACATTCCTCTGAAAAGCAATGCAGGTTCATATAGCTTTTCAGAGGCATTTGACAGGCAGTGAAGAGGTAATATGTTGCGCCTTGACTGGTAAAATGTTGAGAAACACTGATACAGAGAAACTGATCTCTCCATTTTCCTTCTGCAGCTGCTGAAAGCCTGCGGGAGGGAGAGGAGAAGTGGGGGAAATGGAAAGATCAGCTCCTCTGTATACAGCCGCCCCACCACTCCTCCTATGCAGCTTCTTTCCTGCTCAACTGTGTGCTCTCCAGCCCCCCCTGTACTTTTTCCTTGCCCTCCCGTGCTCTCTCCTGGCCCCTCCACTTGTCCCCACAGCTCCACAGAGTTCCCCCCTCCCCTGCCGGCTTCTGCAGGGTATCTGTCAGGATGAAGCCCTTTCTGAATGGAGAGTCATTGATCCATACCGATCATGGACTCAGTCCATTCATAACTGAAACATAGTAAACTGTTATTACTATGCTTCAGTTTGCGAATGGGGCAGCTCTATACAGAGCTATTCCCGTCCAATCATTCTGTGCAGCTGAGGCTGTGTTCTCAATCTCCTTTCTCGGTCTCAAAGGTGAAACATCAGAGGTCTGCTTAGACCCCTGATATCTCACCAAAGCCCCCCAATGGGACTCGTGAAAAAACGGGAATTGTAACAAAAATTTTTTCAAAAATAATATTGTAAAAAAATAAATAAATGGTAGGGAAAAAAAAAAAACAGACGCCAGTGGCTTAATTATCAAGATCACAAACGTAGCACTTGCAACCGAGCCTTGGCGTCTCCGCCACTGGGCTCAGAGGGAAGGGCCCCAGCTGGGGGTCAGAGGGGGCCCTTATGGTTTCTTGCACCGGGGCCCTGAAGGTTCTATTTACGCCTCTGAGTCTGGATATTGCTAGGTATGGTATGTAGGTATGTATGTTTTATTGCAGAAGACACATTGCATATCTCTCAGTGTATCATAGTGAAACTTTAGATCTGCTTTAAATATACAGTGGGGACGGAAAGTATTCAGGCCCCCTTAAATTTTTCACTCTTTGTTATATTGCAGCCATTTGCTAAAATCATTTAGGTTCATTTTTTTCCTTATTAATGTACACACTAGGGTTGTCCCGATACCGATACTAGTATCGGTATCGGCACCGATACCAAGCATTTGCCCAAGTACTTGTACTCGGGCAAATGCTCCCGATGCTTCCCCCGATGCCTGGAAGTCAGCTGTGATTGGCATGTGGGGGAGTTACAAGATTCTCCCCCAGCGGCTTTCAGCTGCTTTAGTGACATACAGCGGTGATCGGTCACCGCTGACTGTCACTGCATCCTCCTCCATGCCCCCTCCGTTCCTCTGTCCCCCTCCGCTGTCCCCCTCTGTTCCTCTCTCCTTCCCTGTGTCTCTCCGCTGTCCCCTCCGTTCCTCTCTCCTTCCCTGTGTCTCTCCGCTGTCCCCTCCGTTCCCCTCTCCTTCAATGTGTCTCTCCACTGTCCCCTCCGTTTTGCTGTGTCTCTCCGCTGTCCCCTCCGTTCCCCTCTCCTTTTCTGTCCCCCTCCGCTGTCCCCTCCATTCCCCTCTCCTTTTCTGTCCCCCTCCGTTCTCCCCCTCCGTTCCGCCGTCCTCCTCCTCCTTCCTTTGTGAATGGACAGAGTCAGCTGACTCTGTCCATTCACATAACTGAAACATTGTAATCTCCTGTGATTACGATGTGTCAGTTTATGAATGGAGAGGAGCCGCTGTCTTCTCTCCATTCATTCTCAGTGCAGCTGAGGCTGCAGAGAAAGGGACTGGGGAATCTCTATCCTCGGTCTCTTTCTCTGTCTCAAGGGGGAGATATCAGAGGTCTGTTAAGACCCCTGATATCTCACCAAAGCCCCCCCAACAGGCCTGATTAAAAAAAAACAAAAAACAAAAAAAAAAAAAACATATAAAGAATAAAAAAAATATTATTGTAAAAAATAAAAATTGTAAAAAAAAACAAAACACACACACACACACACACACATACACCGTCCCCCCCCCCCCCCAAAAAAAAGAAAACACTGTTTAAAAAAAAAAAAAAACACTGTCACGTGACATAAAAAAAAAGTATTGGTATCGGCGAGTACTTGAAAAAAAGTATCGGTACTTGTACTCGGTCAGAATTGTTGACATTTTTGCAGATTTATTAAAAAAGAAAAACTGAAATATCACATGGTCCTAAGTATTCAGACCCTTTGCTGTGACACTCATATATTTAACTCAGGTGCTGTCCATTTCTTCTGATCATCCTTGAGATGGTTCTACACCTTCATTTGAGTCCAGCTGTTTTTGATTATACTGTTTGGACTTTATTAGAAAAGTCACACACCTGTCTATATAAGACCTTGCAGCTCACAGTGCATGTCAGAGCAAATGAGAATCATGAGGTCAAAGGAACTGCCTGAAGAGCTCAGAGACAGAATTGTGGCAAGGCACAGATCTGGCCAAGGTTACCAAAAAATGTCTGCTGCACTTAAGGTTCCTAAGAGCATAGTGGCCTCCATAATCCTTAAATGGAAGATGTTTGGGATGACCAGAACCCTTCCTAGAGCTGGTCGTCCAGCCAAACTGAGCTATCGGGAGAGAAGAGCCTTGGTGAGAGAGGTAAAGAAGAACCCAAAGATCATTGTGGCTGAGCTCCAGAGATGCAGTCAGGAGATGGGAGAAAGTTATAGAAAGTCAACCATCACTGCAGCCCTCCAGCAGTCGGGGCTTTATGGCAGAGTGGCTGACGGAAGCCTCTCCTCAGTGCAAGACACATGAAAGCCTGCATGGAGTTTGCTAAAAAAAACACCTGAAGGACTCCAAGATGGTGAGAAATAAGATTCTTTGGTCTGATGAGACCAAAATAGAACTTTTTGGCCTTAATTCTAAGCGGTATGTGTGGAGAAAAACAGGCACTGCTTATCACCAGTCCAATACAGTCCCAACAGTGAAGCAGGATGGTGGCAGCATCATGCTGTGGGGGTGTTTTTCAGCTGCAGGGACAGAACGACTCATTGCAATCGAGGGAAAGATGAATGCGGCCAAGTACAGAGATATCCTGGACGAAAACCTTCTCCATAGTGCTCAGGACCTCAGACTGGGCCGAAGGTTTACCTTCCATCAAGACAATGACCCTAAGCACACAGCTAAAATAACAAAGGCATGGCTTCACAACAACTTCGTGACTGTTTTTGAATGGCCCAGCCAGAGCCCTGACTTAAACCTAATTCAGCATCTCTGGAGGGACCTAAAAATGGCTGTCCACCAACGTTTACCATCCAACCTGACAGAACTGGACAGGATCTGGAAGGAGGAATGGCAGAGGATCCCCAAATCCAGGTGTGAAAAACTTGTTGCATCTTTCCCAAAAAGACTCATGGCTGTATTATATCAAAAGGGTGCTTCTACTAAATACTGAGCAAAGGGTCTGAATACTTAGGACCGTGTGATATTTCAGGTTTTCTTTTTTAATAAATCTGTAAAAATGTCAACGATTCAGTGTTTTTCTGTCAATATGGGGTGCTGTGTGTACATTAATGAGGAAAAAAAATGAACTTAAAAGATTTTAGCAAATGGCTGCAATATAACAAAGAGTGAAAAATTTAAGGGGGTACATAGACAAGTGTCTTGCCTACAGTCAAGCATGGTGGTGGGAGTGTCATGGTTTGGGGATGCATGAGTGCTGCTGGCACTGGGGAGCTACAGTTCATTGAGGGAACCATGAATGCCAACATGTACTGTGACACACTGAAGCAGAGCATGATCCCCTCCCTTCGGAGACTGGGCCATGGGCATAGGCGTCGTTAAGGTGGGGCTATTGAGGCTGGAGCCCTGAATGTGGGGCCAATAGCTCTGAGTGTCTAAGCGCCGCTGTTTAGCCGAGAAGTGCCCGGCTATCAAATAGTGCCCGGGTGTAACTGAGCATGCACCGCACGGAGCCTCAGAACAGCTGGGTTTACGATCGTCTGTTGTCTCGCGTTGCAGAGGCACGTTCATGTAGGTGAGGGATGGATATTTACATATAGGGGCGGATATTTTAATGATCGGCAGTGCGGGGGGCGGAATTTGTATCGATGGGCAAAGCCTGAGGAAAGCAGCAGGAGAACACCGGCGCAGTGACACCCCCTTCTCCCTCAACCTCCAGAGTCACGCTGCATAACGGCCGTGGTGGCTGTGACTGGGAATGGGACAGAGCGATGATTAAAGAAAAAAAAGGTGTTATTCTCTCTCTGTCTCTGTGTTGCTCTCTCTCTCCTTCTCTCTCTCTATTCTCTCTCTTCTCTCTCTCTTTTGATGGGCACAGTGGCTGCATTTGATTGGCACGGTGGCTGCAATTAATGGGCACAGTGGCTTCAATTGACGGGCACAGTGGCTTCAATTGACGGGCACAGCGGCTGCAATTGACGGGCACAGTGGCTGCATTTGATGGGCACAGTGGCTGCATTTGACGGGCACAGTGGCTTCATTTGATGGGCACAGTGGCTGCAATTGACGGGCACAGTGGCTGCATTTGATGGGCACAGTGGCTGCAATTGACGGGCACAGTGGCTTCAATTGACAGGCACAGCGACTGCAATTGACGGGCACAGTGGCTTTCATTTTCGGGCACAGTGGCTGCATTTGATGGGCACAGTGGCTGCATTTGATGGGCACAGTGCCTTCATTTGAATGGAACAGTGGCTGCAATTGACGGGCACAGTGGCTGCATTTGATGGGCACAGTGGCTGCAATTGACGGGCACAGTGGCTGTAATTGATGGGCACAGTGGCTTTATTTTACGGGCACAGTGGCTGCAATGGACGGGCACAGTGGCTGCATTTGACAAGCACAGTGGCTGCATTTGATGGGCACAATGGCTTCATTTGACGGGCACAGTGGCTGCAATTGATGGCACAGTGGCTGCATTTGACGGGGCACAGAGGCTACAATTGATGGGCACAGTGGCTGCAATTGATGGCACAGTGGCTTCATTTGACGGGGCACAGTGGCTGCAATTGATGGGCACAGTGGCTTCAGTTGATGGGCACAGTGGCTTCATTTGACAGGCACAGCGGCTGCAATTGATGGGCACAGTGGCTGCATTTGATGGGCACAGTGGCTGCAATTGACAGGCACAATGGCTTCATTTGACGGGCACAGTGGCAGGTAGGTCATTGTGGGTCAGTGTATGTCAGATGGGTAGATCAGTGTGTGTCAGGTATGTCAGTATGTGTCGGGTAAGTAAATGCGTGTCAGGTAGGTCAGTGTGTGTCAGGTAAGTCAGTGTGTGTCAGCCAGATAGGTCAGTGTGTGCCAGCCAGATAGGTCAGTGAATGTCAGCCAGGTAGGTCAGTGTGGGTCAGGTAGGTCAGTGTATGTCAGGTAAGTAGGTCAGTGTATGTCAGCCAGGTAGGTCAGTGTGGGTCAGGTAGGTCAGTGTATGTCAGGTAGGTCAGTGCATGTCAGGTAGGTCATGTAGTTCAGTGTATGTCAGCCAGGTAGGTCAGTGCGTGTCAGATCAGTGAATGTCAGCCAGGTAGGTCAGTGTGGGTCAGGTAGGTGAGTGTATGTCAGGTAAGTAGGTCAGTGTATGTCAGCTAGGTAGGTCAGTGTGGGTCAGGCAGGTCAGTGTATGTCAGGTAGGTCAGTGCATGTCAGGTAGGTCATGTAGGTCAGTGTATGTCAGCCAGGTAGGTCAGTGTGTGTCAGGTAGGTCAGTGTATGTCAGGTAGGTCAGTGCGTGTAGAGTAGGTAACACCCCCCCATCCCCCTCCATACAACCCTACCGCCCCATGCCCCCCTTGGTTCCGGGCTCTGACTTCGGGCTATTGCCCCTGGTCTTTTTGCCACCTGGCAACACCCCTGGCCGCAAGGCAGTATTTCAACATGATAACTACCCCAAACACACCTCCAAGATGACCACTGCCTTGCTAAAGAAGCTGAGAGTAAAGGGTAAATGTGATGCACTTGCCAAGCATGTCTCCAGACCTAAACCCTATTGAGCGTCTGTGGGGCATCCTCAAATGGAAGGTGGAGGAGCACAAGGTCTCTAACATCCACCAGCTCCGTGACGTCATCATGGAGCAGTGGAAAAGGACTCCAGTGGCAACTTGTGAAGCTCTGGTGAACTCCATGCCCAAGAGGGTTAAGGCAGTGCTGGAAAATAATATTGGCCACACAAAATATTGACACTTTGGGCCCAAGCTGTACATTCACTACTTTAGATTGTAGTGAGTGTACAGTCACTGTTGTCACATGAAAAGATATAATAAAATATTTACAAAAGTGTGAGGGTTGTACTGTATATACTGAATATAGAATCCATAGCTATAGTGCTGATGTTATATGCAAATCCCCGGGTACCTTGTCACCTGATGAAAACACTCATAAGGTGCATTTAGCCTGGGTTCACACTATTGCGATGCGGAAACCAGTGCGATTCCAGATTCCCTCGCAGACAGTTCACACTGCCCTTTGCGAACCGCTGCGGGTGTCAATACAAAGTTAATGACACCAGACCCAGATTGGTTCACAGACCGCAGTGTGAACACCCATGCAATCCGATTCCAGTGCGGGGAAAAAAAAGGTTCATGCACCCTTTTTGTGTGAATCCAATGCAAGTTCAGCCATACAACTGTATCGCTGAATTCACATTGCACAGATTTCGCATGTGATCAGCACCGCAATGCGGTGTAAATCACATGCGATGTCTGTGTTCGCAATAGTGTGAACCCAGGCTTAAAATGGTTGTAAACCCTCTTTTTGGACTTCTACCTATATTCTAAGCTTACCTATAGGTAGTGGAAATATCTCCTAAACGTGCACCGTTTAGGAGATATTTCACTTGTAGTCCGCCGAAAATTCCAACGGCACATGCGTGGGGAAGAAATGAAACTAAGTGTTTTTTCTTCCCTAGCCTGTGCCGTTAATCGTGGCTCCCGTGCGCATGCGCGAAAGTGACGTCACGCGGCTCCGGCGAATCACAGAGCCAGGGTCCGTAGCCCGGAAGGTAGAGGGGCCAGAAGATGGATGCTGCCTACACAGGGGACATCGCTGGATTCTTTTGCAGGTAAGTGGCGCATAATGGGCTAGTATGCTATGCATACTAGCCCATTATGCTTTTCATTTGCAGGCTTTGCAGCGAGCAAAAGAGGAAGTAAAATCCATCAGTGTTTACTTCCTCTTTAAAGCTCCCATTAAAGAATGCAATGCAACGTGCTTCAAAAACATAACTATTACTGACGTTTATGTTTTCAACCACAAGATGGCAGCAGAATTAAATCTAGGCTTTTTATATTGGCCCCGTGGTCTAAGATGACTATGTATTTAATATTCTAGTTTTAGGATTCTTAAAAGTTTTTAATATTCCTTCTTTATTTTTTTTGAATTTTTATTAGTGTCAATTTGGCCTGTTTTTTTTAGGAGAGCTCAGTATAGGTGGTCAGAGACAGGGGTTGTTACTTTTGATCTCTGGTCTCTATTAATACAACCGCTGCTATCGGGTTGAAAGCCACTTCCGACCTGGATGGTATTTTTTCCTTTTGGTGGCGACATTAATTCCGCTTCTGGTGGATCATACTGAGGCTTGGAACGCAATATGGAGAGGGTGGACCTCTCCTGCCCTCTTCCTTTTTTATTGAGGAAGTGGCAACAAATAGTTACACCCCTAACAACGTTTTGATTGGACAAAATGCGTAGGGTGGACCCTGGTTACCATACATCACGTTGCAACATGCATGGACCCTGGCCCTCTTGTTGGTTGGAAACCATACGATTTTATGTTTCATGACACGCTTGTTTTTATGCTTCTAAATGTGAGTATTCTGAATTTATCTACAATAAAAACTTTGAATGTTTTGATATACTGCACCATGAGGCGTTGTCTGTTCTCATTCTGATACATGTGACCTGTGGAGGGAATATCCCAGAGGGGCCAACAGGATCCATCTGGATGGTATCATTGATGAGTGGAGAAAAGCCAGAGGATTATTGGAATGCTTGTATGACCACCTATAATTTAGTGGTCCATACCTTGGGGTAAGAGGCCCGGTGTGTTTGTGTATCGGTGGAGGACTTTAGTTCACCTGCAGATCATTTGGCTATGCACCCTGGGTGTATCCTAGGATTTATGGACTTTTACTTTTATGATTTTGCTATTTTGTGTTATGGTGTCTGTGAACACTTTTGATTTTTAAGCACTGCATTCTTCCTTTTTATATTTACCTTTATAGGTCTGACCAAACATGATTAAAAGCAATACACCTCTATAGGATTGCCAGAACTTTTTTAGCAGTATATCTAAAACCAAAACTTTTTTATATAGTTTTAGATAGTGTGGTAAAGGGATAGAACCGCAGTCGGGTTTTATGGCTGTCCGTATCCCTGCTGGACAGATTCACCCTCTCTCCTTGTGTCAATGATTATTATCACCTTGATGATATAATCTCTTATTTTGCAGTTGTCACTGACACAGAATAATCTTTGAATGGGGACATCTGCTATGGAGACAACTATCTAAGAGGGGATTTCACCTCACTTTAGAGAGATTGTCTATTACTTCTTGCAGGGTCTCCAGGAAAGGAAGTAAATGCACATTAAAAAGCTTCCTGTTACAGGGTGACAACATTCTATCTGTGCTTCCAATTAAGCTCTTGAGATATCACTCTGTCATAAGGGCTTCCAAAGAAGCTAGAAAAGTAGAAGTGGCCATTTCCATACACATTAAACAGGTTTGTTCCACTGTTGTTCCCACCCTAATGCAGCGTACACACGGGTGGACTTTTCGACCGGACTGGTCCGACGGACTTTCCGACGGTCTTTCGACGGACTTTTGATGGACTTCCGATGGACTTTTGAATGAACGGACTTGCCTACACACGATCACAACGAAGTCCGACGGATTCGTACGTGATGACGTACGACTGGACTAAAATAAGGAAGTTGCTAGCCAGTAGCCAATAGCTGCCCTAGCGTGGGTTTTCGTCCATCGGACTAGCATACAGACGAGCGGATTTTTCGACCGGACTCGAGTCCGTCGGAAAGATTTGAAGCATGTATCAAATATAAAGTCCGTCAGATTTTCAACTGGAAAAGTCCGCTGAAGGTCCGATGAAGCCCACACACGATCGGATTGTTCGCCGGACCCGGTCAGTCGGACCAGTCCGGTCGAAAAGTCCGCTTGTGTGTATGCGGCATTAGAAATACTATGCAGCCATTAGCCATAGCTGGCATGAGTACATGTAGACAGGAAATCATTGCAAAAGGCTGCTGAAAATCAACAGGCACGGTTCTTTTCATGTGAAACGCATCAACTGATCATCATTGCAATTTTGTCTGGCTCATGACAATAAAGACATTTCTACAGCATCTTCAAGTGTATGATCGATCTTTTCTTCTCTTCTTGATATTGCCTGCGGTGATGAGCGGGGATTAGCACCTTGGACAGGGTGTGTCCATTTTTTGCCTGAGGCGGTGTGTGCACCCTTGTTCTGTTTACAGGTTGGGGTGGTTGCCATTTGTTGGTACAGTACAAACAAATAATAGATATTCAAAATAATAATTTTGTGAATACAGTTGACATTTCCTTTTGGTATCAGAAGCTGCCATTATGGTTGTTACAATGCAGTTACAATCAGTTCTTTGACACCACTCCTCTATTGCTGCGAGTTTGTGGTTGGTGTACTCACTGTCTGTCAAAAAGAGTTTGAGGTGGGGGAATACGATCAGTGCTAAAAGTGAGCACTAATATATAGCCATCCTAGAAGGGGAAGAGTGAAAGGTCACAGAAACACAATGCAAAAGAATGCTGGTAGACAAGGCCAGTAACAACACACAGTGGATGGAGACAACTCAAGGCTAATCTTGCTGGGTAACACTGTTGCAACTAGTCACCTTAACTTCAAGAATGGGACTGGCATGGATCTCTATAGCAAAATCAAATGAGTAACTGATCCCAATAGACCCTACATTATTTATTGACCACCTTTACACAGTTAGGCATTTACTAACACCCTTTTGACTCTCAGACATTTTGTCAAACCCTTGTTTTTAATTCTGTCTGAAGCTTAGTTTTGTAACCCCTGGCATGTTTATTTGGATTCACTGATTTATCCCTTCTCCCTGTCTAAGGCTGTTTGTGCTGTTGCAGGTGCCCATGTAAAAATCCACTTTCAACAGGATTTAGGAACCAGTCACAGTGACTCCAGTTCCACAGTTCCACTGCTGCAGCTGTGTTAGTCCAGATCACTGACTTTTTCCTAACTGACTTTTTTCCTAACTGTCTGTGGCTATTACTACTAAAGAGATTTTTTTCTTTTTAAAGAGGAGAAAGTTTAATTAAAGCTAAATTAAAAAACTGTGAGCGACAGGCTGTTGTAATGCCCTGCAATATATCTTCTGCGATAAACTAAACTAAAATAAACTAAACTAAACTACAAGTTATACAGGTTAATGACATTAGAATTATTGCTCTTACTTTAATGGGCTGTCTGCCCCCTATGTGATACCAAGACAGGAACCTTTTTACCAAGAGGTTTTGATTTCACTTGCTGCATTAATGTGTAGCACCACCCCGTCGCTTGATAATTTGGGTTCTGCACCTCGACTCCAAGAACAATTTCAGCCATTCTGACACACCTGGTTGAATGGAAGTCACTGCAAGTAATAACATTATAATAACACAAGCATAGATCCCTTTAACTTGGTTAGTGATCGATATTAAAAATACTGAAAAAAATTATAAATAAACAGTCCAGAAAAATCAGTCTCTCAAATGAACCATAATCATCAAATGGCAAACTCCATTATTCATCTGTGGATACGGTTATCCAATCCCTTCACCAAGTGAACATGCCACCACCACAATAGGTTGAACACTTACCAGAGAGCCTGGGCCCTTTATTAGGAAAATGGAAAGAGATCCTGGACTGCCACACTCCATGAAAAAAGGCATCTTTATTGACAAAAATACAAAATACAGTCACATCAGGGGTGGATAGGACAGGGATTGAAAGCTAACGGGTTTCACATCGACTGATGCTTACTCATCACAATGGTAAAATAATGAAAACACCAGACTCATTGTTGCTTGTCTCCACAGTAGGGATGAGCCGAACACCCCCCGGTTCGGTTTGCAGCAGAACATGTGAACCGGCTAAAAATTTGTTCGAACACGCGAACACCGTTAAAGTCTATGGGACACGAACATGAATAATCAAAAGTGCTAATTTTAAAGGATTATATGCATGGTATTGTCATAAAAAGTGTTTGGGGACCTGGGTCCTGCCCCAGGGGACATGTATCAATGCAAAAAAAAAGTTTTAAAAACGTCAGTTTTGTCGGGAGCAATAATTTTAATAATGCTTAAAGTGAAACAATAAAATGAAATATTCCTTTAAATGTTGTACCTGGGGGGTGTCTATAGTATGCCTGTAAAGTGGCGCATGTTTCCTGTGTTTAGAACACTCTGAGAGCAAAATGACATTTCTAAAGGAAAAAAAGTCATCTAAATGTACTCGCGGCTATAATGAATTGTTGGTCCCGGCAATACACATAAAAGTCATTGAAAAAAATGGCATGGGATTCCCCCACAGTCCATTACCAGGCCCTTCAGGTCTGGTATGGATTTTAAGGGGAACCCTGCACCAAAATTTAAAAAACAATGGCGTGGGGGTCCCCTCAAAAATCTATACCAGACCCTTATCCGAGCACACAACCTGGCAGGCCGCAGGAAAAGAGGGGGAGAGCACCCCCCCTCCTGAACCGTACCAGGCCACATGCCCTCAACATGGGGATGGTGCTTTGGGGTAGTGACCCCCCAAAGCTCTTTGTCCCCATGTTGATGGGGACAATGGCCTCATCCCCACAACCCTTGCCCGGTGGTTGTGGGGGTCTGCAGGTGGGGGGCTTATCGGAATCTGGAAGCCCCCTTTAACAAGGAGACCCCCAGAACCAAAGAAAGCCGAGTAACCGAGTGACCCCCGTCCCCTCTGAAGCCATAGGGATGTCCCAGTGCATCAGAGGGAGGCAGGGTCACCCAGCGACGTCAATGTGTGGCCTCGCCCTCAGTTATAAAAGAACTGTCACCTGAGAGGCCGGTCATTACAGTGGGTGCCTCCCATGGAGGCAGATTGGTGGCGGCATGCGTTTTTTTGTTCGGTCCATCGGAGCGAGAGAAGAAGATGAATGGACTTCTTGGGACACTTTTATTTTTTAATTTTTTAATAAAGGTCTTGTCCCAAGGCGTGTATTGTCGTTTTTACCATTTTCACACTTTTTTTGTGAAATGGTAGGGGTACACTTGTACCCGTTAACCATTTTACACAGGGGGGGAGGCCGGGATCTGGGGTTCCCCTTGTTAAAGGGGGCTTCTAGATTCTGATAAGCCCACCACCCGCAGACCCCCACAACCACTGGGCAAGGGTTGTGGGGATGAGGTCCTCAGGGCCGCTACCCCAAAGCACCCTCCCCATGTTGAGGGCATGTGCCCTGGTACAGTTCAGGAGGGGCGCTCTCTCGTCCCCCCTCTTTTCCTGCGGCCTGCCAGGTTGCGTGCTCGGATAAGGGTCTGGTATGGATTTTGAGGGGGACCCCCATGCCATTTTTTTTTTTAATTTTGTCACGGGGTTCCCCTTAATATCCATACCAGACCTAAAGGGCCTGGTATGGAATTTGGGGGGACCCCACGCAATTTTTTTTTTACATTTTGGTTCGGGATTCCCCTTAATATTCATACCAGACCCAAAGGGCCTGGTAATGGACTGTGGGGGAATCCCATGCCGTTTTTATTTCAATGACTTTTATGTGTGTTGCCGGAACCGACAATTCATTATAGCCACGAGTACTTTTAAATTACTTGTTTTTTCCTTTAGAAATGTCATTTTGCTCTCGGACTGTTCTAAAAAAGGGAAACATGCGGCACTTTACAGACATACTATAGACACCCCCCAGGTACAAAATTTAAATGAATATTTCACTTTTATTGTTTCACTTTAGGCATTATAAAAATCAATATCATGCATATAAGCCTTTAAAATTAGCACTTTTGATTTCTCCCATAGACTTTTAAATGGTGTTCCGCGGCTTTCGAATTTGCCACGAACACCCAAAATTGTTCACTATTTGGCGAACAGGCGAACACCCAATGTTCGAGTCGAACTTACATTTGACTTGAACATCGGGCTCATCCCTACTCCACAGTAACAACATAATAAAAATTGGTAGAGTCCAAAAGAGCATATTATAGATAATGTATAAAAATAGTATGAGAGGCATCTAATAGCTTGACGCTATGTTGCTTGGCTATGTTGCCACTCTTCAGGAGCAGATGCGATGTAGATGTCTATAAAGGTATTAAGGTAAATATTAGATTGTGTATTATATAGAGAGAATAGTACAGGAACAAATCCCCTGCTCATACTTACAGACCATGAGTCTGGGCACAGGCAAATGGGGGCAAGGGCCGTCCAGGCGGATCATCAGCCCATGAGCTGAGACGGTGACCCCCATGACACAGATGGAACAAGCAGCAGAGAAGGTAGTCCCCGGGAGTGAATATCCAATGCATAGTGGAGAGTAGTGTGAGCCACATATAGAAATCCCATCTATAAAAAATATAATTGTGTATATAATATAACAGAACATATAAGTGTATATATCATGGTGGCTAATATTTTGATAGAGGGTATACTAATATGTGATCAAGTAGTGACGGGTAGGGACAGTGACAGGGCTTGGACAAAAAACAAGTTAATAAATGGTGAAAAAAGTAGTATATCCCAACCGGGGAGAGATTACTTGTATGTGAATAGAAAATACAATTACCAAGGCAGAAATAAGAAAACTGTATATGAAAAAAAATTTGCAAAAATACCTAAAGATGTCTCAATCCAATGGTGCACAGTGTCCAACAGTGTCCATGGAGACGTGAGCACAGGGAGTGTCTCGCTGAATGAAAGGAGTATGAATACTCCTGTGTGACTGGGGATGACCACCAACATCATGCAGCGGTCAGTTAGAGGAAGGCTGCAACAGTCGAGTAGTGGGAACACTCTCCAGCCCACAGCGCATTGCCTCATGGAGACCGCCGATGTAAAAATCACCACGTCGGCATACCAGTGCCACTGGTGATGATGTAGACCGCACAGCACGGGAAGGCATGATGTTGATGAGCAACGGGACGCCCGCCCCCATCCTTATGTCGCAACAAGAGGAGGAAAGGAAAAGGGGAGGACATACGGAGCTCATCGCAGCTCCCGCGGCCAGAAGAAATCCAAGAAACCCAACATGACCAGAGCATCCAGTTCACCAAAATCCAAATGCCATAGGGCATGTCGCAGAGCGAGGGGGGGGGAATATATGTGGGGATCCTACAAAGAATCAAAAGAATCGAGCCCCCAACCAACACCAACAACCACCCATCCATACTCTAACCTGATCATGGCAAGATAGTCAACCATAGTAAAAAGATAAATGCACTTAAGTGGTGCTGACAATGGTTACTACCAATAGATGTACTATAAACTAGACGCATGCTTCCATCCCCAATATGACAATGAAAATAAGGGAAGAAACTATTCTATTTACGCATGATGGAGGCCACTGTGCTAATTGGGACCTTAAATCCTGCAGAATTTTTTTTTGCACCCTTCCTCAGATCTGTGCCTCCATACACTTCATGGCTTGGTTTGCGCTCTGACATGCACTGTTAACTGTGGGACCTTATATAGACAGATGTGTGCCTTTCCAAATCATGTCCAATCAACTGAATTTGCCACAGGTGGACTACAATTAAGTTGTAGAAACATCTCAAGGAGGATCAGTGGAAACATGATGCACATGAGCTCAATTTTGAGTGTCAAAGGCAAAGGCTGTGAATACAAATGTACATGGTTTTTTTTTTTGTTTTTTATTTTTAATACATTTGCAAAGATTTCAAACAAATTTTTTTCACATTGTCATTATGGGTTATTGTTTGTAGAATTTTGAGGAAAATAAGGAATTTAATCTATTTTGGAATCAGGCTGTAACATAACAAAATGTGGAAAAAGTGAAGCGATGTGAATACTTTCCAAATGCACAGCATAAATGATTATGGGCTGCATATATTTTCCCTTTTTTATCTGCCTAGAATTCAGCTTTAAGTCCTTTCATAACCTTTCTGGAGATGTCAAAGCCTTTCAATTCACAGATTAGGAATGTCTAAACCCAAGAACAAAAAATGCATTATTAGCAGTCCACCTTCCACAGGAAGTGTGTTAGGACTAAATGACATCTTTCCTTTTGTCATCTACATAACATAGATGGAAGGTGTTATGTAGTCCACAAAATGAACTGGGAACAATGCTAACTGATAGCAGCACAGTGTACAGGAAGTTATCTGTTCACAAGATTTCTGGCTTGGATTGCTTTCTTTTAAAATGGACCCTATAGTTTTACTACCTATTGATCCTGCCAGTAGATGTGTTATTTTTTAACTTCCTTAACTAGGGTGACTGTGTACATGATAGTCATAGATGGACTTTTAATTTTTAAATTGACTTTAAGTAAAAAACAAATTAAAGCCCAACTCCAGCACCAACAGTTCGACTCCAGCAGGTACAAAGCAGAAAAAAAGTTGAAACCATAAGAATAAAAGGTGACCTTTTTTTCCTTCCGCATCCCCTGGGGGTGACAGAGGGGGGTACATGTAAATGTAAAGCAGGGAACACAATGATATAAAAAAGACAATTTTTGTGATATTATGAATGAGTGATTTTGTTAACCAGTTAATATGTATTACATATACGTGTATCTTTATACAGTGGAACCTTGGTTTACGAGTAACGTGGTTAACCAGAGTTTTGAAAGACGAGCAACTTTTCTTTTAAAATTCTGACTTGGTTTTCAAGTGTTGTCTCGCAAAACTGGCAGAATTCAAGCTAATGGGCCATGCAGTACCGCATTTGGCCAGAGGTGCGGGGGTGCCAGGAACACTCGGAAAAGTTCAGAGCCGTTCAGAGATACTCGGAATGATTCGGAAACACTCGGAAATACTCCATTCCCGAGTGTTTCCGAGCTTTTCTGAGGCTTTCTGAGTTCAGCTGAACTGTCCCCGAGTATTTTCGAGGCTCTCCGGTGCCCCCTCCACCTCTGGCCACATGTGGTATTGCATGTAATAGAAGTCAATGCAGAATGAATTATCTTCGTTTCAATTGACTTCTATGAGGAAACTCGCTTTGATATGCAAGTGCTTTGGATTACAAGCATTCTCCTGGAACGGATTATGCTCATAATCCAAGGTTCCAATGTATATTGTTTTTTCGATTTTGACTACATATTTCTGCTCAGAAATGTGCACCCTAAATATGAAGTTGATGAAAATCACTTTATTGTTTCTAGTTCACAAAAAAGGATATAGGGGAACTGGAAAAAGTGCAGAGAAGGGCAAACAAACTGATAAGAGGCATGAAGGAGCTAAAATTAGAGGAACTGAATTTATTTTCTCTTGAGAAGAGGAGATTAAGGGAGGATAAGATTAACACGTACAAATACATAAGTGGTCCATATAGTGAACTTGTTGTTGAGTTTTTCACTTTTTATGGTCCTCACAGAGGACAAGGGGGCACTCTTTACGTCTGAAGGAAAAGAGATTTAATCTACAAATACGGAAAGGTTTCTTCACAGTAAGAGCTGTGAAAATGTAGAATAGACTTCCTCAAGAGCTAGTTCTGGCCAGCTCAGTAGATTGATTTATAAAAAGGCCTGGATTTGTTCCTAAATGTAGATAATATAACTAGGTACTGACATTTATAGGTCGAGTTGTTCCAGGGAAAATCCGATTGCCTCTTGGAGGAACATAAAGGAATTTTTTTCCCTGCTGCAGCAAATTGGATTATGCTTTGCTGGGGTTTTTCGCCCTCTGGATCAACTGTTTATATAGGAATATATATATATATTTTTTAAAGATATATATATACCCTATGAAGGGTGGTCATTTGATATGTTTCAGATGCTGTATTTATTTTATCTGAGATGAAATTTTGTAAAATTGAATACATTGTTTATATTTGTGTAATCGAGTGAGATATTAATGCTTGCAGGTGTTGATCTGCATGATAACCCCTCTTTTCTATTTGGGAAGGTGTTGTAGCAATTGTAAGTACTCCAGCTATGTTTATGATTTTTCCTAACCCATGTAGCTGTCACTCTTACTGGGCAGCTTGACCTGTTAAAGGAATAGGAAAAATAGCAGATCTACTGGCAGGATCAAGAGGTAATAAAACTGTTTTACAAGAAAAAACTGCTGTTTTGAGACAGAGAAAGACTGCATATAATTATTTTCTTTTAAATTTTGCAGATGTATCACGACTTGCATTGCTGTATATTAACACTAGATGGCAGTAAATGAAAGGTAATAACATCAGAATGTTTCAGAATGTAAATTGAAACTACAGTTTCTACACAGACATTTGAAATTAAATTCCAAAATGCATAGAATGCTCTAAGTTATAAATAAAATGCTTTAAATTCAGGTAATACATTTAAAAAAATGAAATTGGCTGATATTAGTCATGTAATTTTATATCACTGACAGCTAAAAAAAATTATTTTGGAAGTTTTTCACAGAATTTTAATGTATAAGCTACTTGGTCCTTTCACACTGAAATAAAAAAAAGTGGTTTTCCTAATTTAGGAGAACACTGCAAAACTTATCGATTTTTTTTCATGAGTGTGAAAAGCCATTTGGTAAAGCCAAACTGTAGGCATTTTTTTAATTTTATTTTGCACAGAGTAGGAAAAAGTTACATTTTATGTCAGTTTTTTTTTTTTTTTTGGAGATATATTTTGGAAGATTTTCCCTCTCTTCCCCTCACTGTGATGTTCATACAAAAAATGGAGGTGCAGTTGTTATTGGGACAAGGAGACATGGGCAGCAATAAAAGCGTTTTCAGAAGTTATACCCTTCCGCACGCTACTTAAAACATGTATTGGCGTTTTTTCTGCACCCCTGCTGGAGAGATTTATGTCCTGACAGCAGGTGAGAAGAATCTCCCCAATCTCTATCCAAAAATAAATTAAACCTCCCCCCCCAGCCCCCCTAATACTCACCTGAGCCCCCTCTCGAGCTGTCGACACATTTCGCAGGGACACCCGCTTCTTCAGGACCTTCTATCTCATATACAGGTACAGTAGAAACAAGTTCTTAAGACAAAAATACATGTAATACATGTCTAAACTGACCCCATAAAAGCAAAAATATATCCCTCAGTCAACTCCCTCTCCCCCAGCAAAGATTCCATATTAGGAAGAAAATCTCCCTTCAATCAATCAATCAAACTCCCCACCCAGAAGCAAATCTCTGCCATTAACCATCCCCTGTCAACTTTTCTACAAGAAACTCCCCCTTTCTCCAAAAGCAAACCCACCCCCCACCAAAAGAAACTCCCCCAGCCTGGTATTCTCACCCCTCCTTACCCCAAACAGAAAGTTTATGCCTCTCCACTAACCAGTAGGAGTGGGCTTGGGCGTGTTTGGGATCCTAGTCCAGACCCACCTGCCCAATCCCGCCAGGAAGTCGACACTGCACACCGCTAATCACAGGCAGTGAAACATTTCCCGGTCTGCACAGCTGCACAGATCAGGAAATGCCTGTAATGAGCAGTTTGCTGTGTCGGCTTCCTGGCGAGATTGGACAGGTGGATTGGGACTAGGATGTCGAACATGACTGAGCTCATCTCTACTTACCAGACCTCAGATTCAGCGTGGCACAGAAGGAGGAAAACTTCTGCATCCCCGGTCTCCCTTTGGCTGTGTCATATGATACCTTGAGGAGAAGTCTAGGAGTTCCCTCGGCTGTGCACTGTCAATTGCTGGCATCCAAGAACCTGTGTGGGGGTATTGGAAGCATTGGGATCTCAGAGGAATTTCATGCCTTTCAGGGGGAACCCCTTATTAAACTGAAGGGATTGGGCACAATAGAAGGGGGGCTGGCTGCTGCACTCCGAAACTCTGATTGCTTCTACTGTGCTAATGCTGAAGCTAAACAGCGCATGAGCGGGGACACTGGGCATTTTGCCAGGATGCTCAGGGTGGGGGTGGGGGGGTTGAACACCCCTGACCCCGCCCCCCCTTATCTATGCCCCTGCTTATATCCACAACTGGCTGTCATTCTAATACCCTGTGAGCTGTAGATAATAATTGCAAGCAGAGGTTTCCTGAGACCTGAATTAAAAGGTTGAGAAATGCTAGTTTAGTGTCTGAAAGGTCCAACTACTTAACTCCTGTCCACTCATTTTATTGGGATTAATTTATGAAAATGTTTCTTTTTTAATGCAACAATACAGCTTCTTCATTCAATTTGCTAATTTGCATTGGGACGTACACAGTTAGAAGCTTAAAGGTTGCTGCAAGCAACACAAAAAACTTTTATTTACAACACTTTTTTGAACATGATGTCCAGTGGATTTCACTACATGAAACTGTTTAAAATTTTCCTTTTCTCCAATTTTTATATTTATATTGAGTAATAATGAATTAAGCCGGGGACAACCTGGCTTTAATTCACTAAACAGCAGTTAACAATTTTCATTGGCAAGTTGTACTACTGCATAACAGTCAGTTCACAAAGCTTTTTAATATTTGCAAAAATAGCTAATTTTAGATGTTGTGGAGGTTGTCCACACTGAACAGTAAAATTCTACCACTGAGCAGTAAAACTGCCACTTACAGCTTAGATAATGAAATGTAGATGTAATTACTAAAATCTTTTGTGAACTCTTAGTTTCAATACCAGGCCAAATTTTTAATTTGTACGTGTTAAATACACATTTTTTACATTATTATCCCCAAAACATTATATTTATATAGTATATAAACCTGTAGAAAAAAACAATGATAGTTCCAATTTTTATCTGTTACGATATTTGTGCAGCTGTTTATCAAATCTATATTTTCAGTACAAGGTACATTAAACTTATAAACATATACAGGCATACCCCACTTTTAAGTACACAATGAGGTTTATTTACTAAAGCTGGCAAGTGCAAAATCAGGCTCACTTCTGCATAGAAACCAATGAGCTTCCAGGATTTATTACCAAAGCTTAATTGAACAAGCTGGGGTTAGAAGCTCATTGGTTTCTATGCAGAAGTGAGCCTGATTTTGCACTTTCCAGCTTTAGTAAATAAACCCCATTGTTTACTTAAAAGTGGGGTATGTCTGTACAATATAATCCCCAACTTTTTTTATAATATATATCAGATGACATTGTGATGAATAAATAGATACCAAATATCTTAGAACTCAAATGTGCACCCAAGAAACTGTGACTAAATACGAAACTCAAAATTTTCCATAAGTCATGCTTTAAAAGCCTCTGTAACTCATCAAATTAGCATTAGACCTAGTTCACACGGGTTGTACTTAACCAAACTCAACCAAAAGGGGAAGTTCTGCTTTTAGTCCTCCTCCCCCCTCATCTACCACATTTGCCAATGTCATTTTTTTGTGGAGAGCAGGTACCTAGTTTTAATAAGCATCTGTTCCCACTTCCGCTGGGATCATTTAGGTAAAAGTTCTCCTCTCCCCCTATCTCCCTTCCTCCCCACAGTCTTCTGGGACACATCAGGGGTCCCAGAAGACTAGGGGACCATTCACAAAATGCAGCGCAGCTCACACATGTGCAATAGGAAGCCGGCTGTTAAGCTACAAGCAGCACAGCCGGCTGCCCACAGTTAAGATGCCGGCACCAGGAACTCGAAGGCTAGTGAATCGAGGATGGGGCTGTAACCCTGGACAGGTAAGTGTCCTGTTATTAAAAGTCAGCAGCTACTGGATTTGTAAAGAAAATAAAGCAAAGCCCCCTCTGAGTGTAGGCCGTATAACAATTTATTCATACGAGGAGTATAAGAGCAACTCACATTTTGTAGGTAAAAACAGGCATCTAATAATCCTAAAGTGGATAGGTCCATGTTCGCGCTGTATGTAATGATATGGCCAATCATGCGGGCCCAGGTGCAAGCTCCATGCATGGAGGGGATCCTGAAGTGAAGGCTAGAATGCTCTATGGAGCGCTGCGATGAGCGGGATAATGTTACTGAATGTTCTGCAACAAATTTCTGAGTGTGCACACTGGCGATGTCAGGTCAGGCGCACTCCTATGTCAAGCTAATAGTGTAGGGCTATGGATGCCTTTTATATGACACTATCTAGTTGTGTAAAATGCTACACCCTCTAATTTAGGACAGGTTGCTATAGTGGGACATATGTGGAACATATAAAATATATACATACATAAATGCTGCCAGATAAAAAAGGAGGAAGCTGAGTGTATAGTGTTGGCATATGTTCCTTAATAATGTCCCATACTTATCCAACACTATTACATATTTAGCTTCCCCATTCAACACCCTTATTTAGGCATAACCTGTATATAGCCCTACACATGGGAATCTGGTTACACATGGGTGTCTTTAGACGTCAATTCACTGTACACCTCCATTTCTCACTAATTTGGTCTCCAATCCATCAGTCACTTCTTAGTGGAAGACTCTTTCATGAATCATAGACAAGCTAAGTTTATCTTGAAAGCTACGGTATTTTGCTTAACACACAATTATTTCAGCTTCAATGGCGACTATTTTTTGCACACCCAAGGGACCGCCGCGGGAGCCAATTTTTCCCCCTCATGCAAATCTTGCTATGGGATTCTGGAAAGCCAGATATGTATGGTAGGACAACCCCTTTGCAAAAAAAAAATTTTGGCCAATACAAAGATGAAATATTTTACATCTGGGATGGCCCTGCAGATCTAGAAAGAGACTTTGTGGAGTATTGCAATAATAACCCATTTGGCCTCTCTTTTACATTTGTTTAAGACCCAGATAAACTTGCTTTTCTGGATCTTGAAGTTAGTCATGAAAATAAAAAAAAATTTCAGTAAACCCACAGCGAGCAATTTGTTACTCCATTTTGACATCTGGCACTACCCTAAATGGACTCAAAATTATTCAAAGGGCATTTTTGTTGCCTCCGACAGAATTGCACAAGGACAGCTGACTATGTTGTAGAGCAGAGTTATAGAATGGAGTTATAGAACATCTTTGTTTCACTTTCAGTCAGGGCCGTACATAGGATTGTTTTCATGCGCCTGTGTTTTCATTACATGCTTGTAACCTTTTAATCGAATGTGAGTATATCTCCTATTTTAATATAAATAAATTGTTTACAAAACGGAATTATGCTATAGGCATTCTTCTCTCCTCTATATGATAAACGGGTGGAACGCTAATAGCAAAATACAGACTGAGTATACCAAGAGTGCTACACAGTGGCATATACTGTCGCCCTGCAATACCCCGGGGGGGGGGGGGGGGGGTAAAGCTATTTGGTGAGTGCATTTATAATAGGAGCATGGATAAGATCAACAACATTTTTCACTAAATTAAGTAGAAAGGAAAAAGCATCTTTGCAAAGCACTGGACACTTTTTAAAGAGCACAAGTCACTTTGTTTGATTTTGTACTGCACTTTATGTGGAAAACACTGTTTATATTTTCATTTACTTTTTGAACTATATATATATATATATATATATATATATATATATATATATATATATATAAATAAATATATATATAAATATATATATATATTTCTTTTTAAGTGTCTACTGTTCCTAGTATGGTATGTTAATAACACTACCAGCATATGTTACATAAACACACAGGGGGTCAAACCCCCCCAGATTCAACACCTGCGGAACGGATAGCAGGAGAAGAAACACTTAGAGGTCACAATTATCACACATCTTATCAGTACACATCACCATTAACTCTTAAGGCAATCAAATATTTAGTGTTGTACTCTGCAGAGGGTGTAACACACTAGCACCAGTCACTTTAATTATAGGGTAAAGTTGCATTATATATTTACTATTGGTTCATTAAATATTTTCTAGCACCTTACCAGCACACATCACCATTAACCCTTAACACAATCAAATCTATAGAGTTGTTTCCTGCAGAGGGTGTAACACATTAGCACCAGTCACTTTAATTACAGGTTAAAGTTGCTTTACACATTCACCATTAGTTTATAAAACATTTTTCAGCACTTTATTCACTTCAAGCACTTTAACATCATAAACACCCAATTTTCTCCAAGTGGAACAGCGCCACACCTACGGCCTCCCCAATCAATGCATATGTAGAGCAGAGCTCCTTGCTAAAAACTAAACTTCTGGAAAAAGATTAAACCTACCAAGAAAAATAAGGAACCTTTTGACCACTCTGGTAGATTAACCATTAGATTCCATTATAAGTACAAACACATGGAACATATCCTAAAAAAGCATTGGAACATTCTGTTAGAGGACCCACATTTAAAAACCATTCTTCTAGGTAGACCCCAAGTAACATATAGAAAAGAAACCCAGCTTGAAAAATAACATAGCCCCAGGTAAAATGAAGCCTGAAAACATAGCTTCATCACCGGGGCTATGCTTTATCCGTCTCCAGGGCATGTTTTGGTGTAAAAAGACACTCTGTAAAACATGCTCTTTTATAAAACATGGCAAAAAAGAGTTTTCTACTAAGGGGAAAACTTTCAAATTGGAGGAATTCTATAAGGACTCCTCTAATTTAGTTATCTACTGTCTCACTTGTCTGTGTAAACTCGTTTATATAGGCTGCACTATCTGCCCCTTAGAAAGCAGTTTGGTAAACACCGCTGCCTAGTAGAAGAGGGCAAGGATAAGCATAGTGTCCCCCACTATTTTGCAGAGTGCCATCACAAATCCACAGAAGGCTTAGAAAACTGGGTAATTGAACAAATATCCAATTGTCTCCTCGAAGCAGAGCGATTCCATCGGCCCTGTAAAAGGGAGACCTACTGGATATACACTCTAGATACACTCTCTCTGGGTGGACACAATGAGGAGCTTGAAATTGCTACTATCCTAAAATTTAATCATAATTAACATTAGCCCTCTTTTCTACCTTGCCTTACAGAGTTCCATATGGTTGTGGGTGGCTGCCACAATGTTGGTTGGTGGGTGGTCTCACTTTCAGTAAGTATACCATACAAAGTACTAACATTCTTGTACATATATATATATATATATATATATATGGACAAGGCTCACAGGTTCCAACAAAAGGGTGTCAAAATAGGAAGAGGAATGAATATTAATGTATATATCTATATATCTATACATAGATATATAGATATATACATCTATATCTATATATCTATATATCTATACATTAATATGAATTCCTTTTCCTAATATGACACCCGTTGGTGGGATCCTGTGAGCCTCAACCATACCATGCCAAGCCAGGCTTGTGTCTGACATTGGTGGAGCGTGGCCATGGGGTCTCTCTGATCACAAGCACATATACCGTATGCATAATAATTTTTGAATTTTATGTCACACACCATCCCCTCCCAATACGGTCCATAGTATATGCTACATTAATATACTGTATTTATATGATCCAGACCTGTTAAACCACCCCCCCAAACAAATTAGTATATTTGGTGACATTGGCTCTTAATAGGATTCAGATCTGTTAAACCACATCTCCAATAGTAACAGCATGGTGTGATATTGGGCCATCCATTTTTCATTTAGTCTGTTCTCTCTTTCCCCATTGGCCCTTATTTTATTTTTATTTTTCTCAAAATAGACCCAATTTACTATCTATATTTATTATTGTCTCCTATTTTCATCGTGAATATGGTAATATACATTATAAGTGGGCATAGCCCCAAAAGACCACCCTGTATACATATAAATTGGTAGAGGATATCCTCACCTATTGTAGCAAGTTTGAACCAACTCATAAACCTTTTTTTTTATATATATTTATGAGCTAGAAAAAACAGTGTGTTATTTACATGTGATATATTTTTTCCTGTGTTTTCTTTAGAAAGCAATAATGCTATATGTATTACCCATGGACACCCAAAAAGGTCCATATCCTATATAGATATACTGATTTTATTATATTTTACATAAGTTTGTATCTGTTTTATATATATATACACAGAGCATGCCTAAATAGAGGTATTGAATGGGGGAGCCAAAAGTATAATAGTGTTGGATAAGTATGGGCCCCTTATTGAGATACATATGCCTACATTGTACACTCAGCTTCCTCCCTTTTTATTTGGCAGCATTTATGTATTTATGTATTTTATATGTTCCACATATGTCCCACTATTGCAACCTGTCTTAAATTAGAGGATGCAGTTCCCATTTTACACCACTAGATAGTGTCATATAAAAGGCATCCATAGCCCTACATAATTAGCGCCTGACCTGAGATTGCCAGTATGCACGCTCGAAAACGCGTTGCAGAACATCCGGTGATGTCATCAGCCCTCTCTTCTGGATCCCCTCAGTGCACGGAGCCAGCTCCTGGATCTGGATAAGCAGCCATATCATCACATACAGCGCTAGCATGGACCCACCGACTTTAGGATTATTTGATGCCTGTTTTTACTTACAAAATGTGAGTTGCTCTTATACTTCTTGTCTGAATAAATTGTTAAAAGGTTTACACTCAGAGGCACCTTTGCTTTCTTTTCTGTACATATGGTGCTTGGAGATTGCTTCAGCTCTTAGAGGCCTGCCCTGAACTTCTGACCTATCCAGCTCCTATTGCCTTGTTCTTGTTTGGACTAATTCTCCTCCAGGTGTACAATTCACTCTATGGTACTTCACTGCGATACTGACTCTGTAGATGGTATAGACTTATCAAAACAACAATTATTGCGCCATATTGTTCTCCATTTTTGGCTACAGTATTTGTAGCTGCTGCCTTTTTTTTCTTTTTTTTCTGGAGTGAATGACCTCTTTAAGCATTGGGATCAGTGGCTGCATTTGTGCAACTGCTGCACCACAAAGTGACATGAATGGGACTAACCGCATGGGGATGCACAGAACACCTGTGCATCCTTGTGTGGGGAAAAAAGGTCCTTATTCTTGCCTACACTTATACTTAAATACACCCACATGAACGGGGCCTTAAGTGCAATTTATTGCCCTAGAATTATTCCTCTCCCTCTGGCCTGTACAGGCCAGTCCTCAAAATTGCTGATCAACCTGTCAATGATGCACAGCCTCCTTAGAAAAAGTCTCCTTGCCACGCTCTGCAGATTTTCAGTTATTTCTATGTGAAGCCTGTTGAATCCCTGCCGGGATATTTTCTCTGCAGCAATCAGCTTCTCCCACCTATAAAGTCTCTGTGGATTGTGTGTGGACAGTTAAATGGCCGACTTGGAGGATTTGTTGTGGTAGGGGGCCTTGAATTCACATTCTAAATTTATCTATGGTTTAGGGTTTACATTGGCTTTAAATCAATAATCTGGCTTTCTCTTTTCTGTAATGCATGGATTTTCTTTTTCTCTAGTTTCTATATAAAGACATAAATAGACAAATAAAATGAAAATACCTATTTGAAAAAAATAATTAAATTAAAGTCAGGTAGGAAGCTTTGTGTTCACCTTTATCATTTCAGAACACTGAGTAATCTTATTGAGGTCAGGAAACCTATATGTGTTAAACAGCAATTGTGCTTTTTATAGCTGTGTTAATGAGGCTTTTATTGCTTTACCATAATACTGAATGACTACAAAGTGATGTAAGTAGGTGATGATAGTGTCCTTGTTGATCTATAGTTACAATGTATGTTTATTATGAAGACACTGCTAAGTGTTCTTCCGTGAATGACAATCTTTGTGTTACTGCGTGATTCTTTTTTATTTACTAGCGTGACACACACAAAGACGGGTCTGACTCATTTCACTCTATCACATTTGACTCAGTCTGCTGCTTTTTATCAGAGGTGATACCAGGGCAAGACAAGCATTTCATGACAAAAATGGAAACTGTTCTATAGTATTCTACCTTTATATTTGATTTTCCAGGGTCTCAAATATATAGATATGTTACTTTGTAGCAGACTTTTATAGTAAACATTGCACAATGTAAGCAGTTCAAACTGGCCAAGATGCAAAGATTCATAAGCAGAGGTTACCATTACTTTTTCTGTACCATGTTTAGTTAATTTTCACATGCATTTTCACTGAAGGTTACCTTTGCCTATATATTTTTCATAATCCATTCAGTTAAAATTGCTGGCAAGAGATAAGATTATTGCATTAAACAGTATAAAGAGACCTTACAGAAATCTAAAAAATTGTAGCGCTCACCCCCGAGGGGCCGCGGTAGATTACCACAGGTCTCCCTAACTAGTTAAGAGGCTGCCTGAATTCCTGCTTTGTAGATGGATCTTTTATCTCCCCCCTGAGGAACCACCTGTGGAAGCTGAGAGGCAGTCATCTCTTGGGACATTGTGAGTAAGACCTACTGTGGGACTTTCATGTGTGTCTGCACCTATACGGATTTGTGCTACAAGTATGTCCTCCTATTGATTGTTTTGGAGTATCCTGAACTCCTGAACTCCTCCCTTGCTTCAAATGAATAAGCAATGCATTAAAAGAAAAAGACATCCCCTATCCTGACCCTGTGTTGTTGATGTGCATTGAACTGTGAACATTTAACATTAAGCAGCCAAATCTTCTGCTTTCTAAGTGGTTAAGAAGTAAAATTAAACCTTCCCACAGATGGACACAGACGGTAAAATAAACTACAGGGATTTTCTCTTCTAAATCCAAAGATAAACACAAAATTATAACCATAGGTGTGCGCAGCCTCTTGCATTAGGGTGTGCACCCCAATGCTCAAATACATATGCATGTGTATATGTACTGATGGTGTCAGTAGGGCAGTGGACAGTGTAATTTTGTTTATTTTATTTAAAAAAAAAAAAAAAATATTTTATAACATTTTTTTGGGGGATGAAATATCAGTGGTTTAAACAGGGGGGAATATGCACCACACAAGGCAATCAGGGTGTGCCCAGGCACACCTGGCACACCCTGTGCGCACGCCTATGATTATAACATACACTTTCAATTTTAGTAGGACCTTGTTTGAAGAGGTATGTGTCTTTCCCCTATATATCACATGAACTGCAGTGGCGAGATCTTTGTTCCAAAGCTTTTGACTCTGTTCTAAAAAACCCTGGAGTTTCGGTTGTCCTAACCAACTTAGCTCTTAGTCCTAAAATAAACTACTTAAACAATCAAGCAGAAGTGAGACTCCTCATAATGGTAATAATACAAGTGCAGGCTTAAAAATCTTAGGCTTAAAAATCCAAGGTCGGCAAAAAAATCAATCATTTGATTCAATAAATTTAGTGTCTAGAAAATGACAAACAGCCTATTTATGGACACATTATCATCACTAAATTGCTCACGGAGATATTGTGATATCACGTTTGGCAGCAGTATTTTATAAGTATACTTTACTCATGATGTTATCACATAAAAAAATTGTGTTACAATGCCAAAGTATACAGTGGGGACGGAAAGTATTCAGACCCTCTTAAATTTTTCACTCTTTGTTATATTGCAGCCATTTGCTAAAATCATTTTTCCTCATTTAAGTTAATTTTTTCCTCATTAATGTAAACACAGCACCCCATATTAACAAAAAAACACAGAATTGTTGACATTTTTGCAGATTTATTAAAATGAAAAAATGAAATATCACATGGTCCTAAGTATTCAGACCCTTTGCTGTGACACTCATATATTTAACTCAGGTGCTGTCCATTTCTTCTGATCATCCTTGAGATGGTTCTACACCTTCATTTGAGTCCAACTGTGTTTGATTATACTGATTGGACTTGATTAGGAAAGCCACACACCTGTCTATATAAGACCTTACAGCTCACAGTGCATGTCAGAGCAAATGAGAATCATGAAGTCAAAGGAACTGCCTGAAGAGCTCAGAGACAGAATTGTGGCAAGGCACAGATCTGGCCAAGGTTACAGAAAAATTTCTGCTGCACTTAACGTTCCTAAGAGCACAGTGGCTTCCATAATCCTTAAATGGAAGACGTTTGGGACAACCAGAACCCTTCCTAGAGCTGGCCGTCCGGCCAAACTGAGCTATCAGGGGAGAAGAGCCTTGGTGAGAGAGATGCAGTTGGGAGATGGGAGAAAGTTGTAGAAAGTCAACCATCACTGCAACCCTCCACCAGTCGGGGCATTATGGCGGAGTGGCCCGACGGAAACCTCACCTCAGTGCAAGACACATGAAAGCCCGCATGGAGTTTGCTAAAAAAACACCTGAAGGACTTCAAGATGGTGAGAAATAAGATTCTCTGGTCTGATGAGACAAAGATAGAACTTTTTGGCCTTAATTCTAAGCAGTATGTGTGGAGAAAACCAGGCACTGCTCATCACCTGTCTAATAGAGTCCCAACAGTGAAGCATGGTGGTGGCAGCATCATGCTGTGGGGGTGTTTTTCAGCTGCAGGGACAGGATGACTAGTTGCCATCGAGGGAAAGATGAATGTACAGGGATATCAAAAGGGTGCTTCTACTAAATACTGAGCAAAGGGTCTGAATACTTAGGACCATGTGATATTTGCACCTGACCTGCATGCTTTGGCCAATCACAGCACGCTCTGCTGTGAGAGCCATTTTTGACCAAAGGCAGGGTGCCTTTAGCCAATCATGGCTCAGGGGGCTAAGTCCACGCCCCACACTATATAAGGCTACTTACACGGCAGCCGTATATAGTGTTATAATATAATATATAGTGTTATTGAGCGAACATTAGATAGAGGCAGGTAAATTAGTGGTGTGCAGGCAGTTTAGTATATATGTATACATCCCAACCTGCAAAAACTAATTACAGGGAGGTGGCAAACTCATTTCAGGGAGGTGGCGCCTTGCGCCCGCAAACGCTACCCCCCACGGCAAAATATTATTTAAATCACTTTCTCAATATTTTTTAGCAGTGCTTCTGGGGAAGTGGGTGGGGGGTGGGTGGCAGTGGACTGTGTCAGTAGTTTTTTTACTTTTAATGATTTTTTTACATTTTAATTTTTTTTTTTCACAATGCTTTTTTTAAAATTTTTTTTACACTCATTTACACACTTTACACACTTTTCATTTTTTAGAATTTTTTTACAATATTTTATTTTTTATTTTTGGGGGTGGCTTTGGTGAGATGTCAGAGGTCTAAACAGACCCCTGACATCTCCCCTTTGAGACAGACAAAGGGACTGAGGACACATTCCCCAGTCCCTTTCTCAGCACTAAAGATGAATGAACAGGAGACAGAGGCTCCTGTCCATTCATAAACTGAGCAGAGTAAACACAGTAATCACAGGACACAGGAGTGATCTCGCTCACTATGTCAGATTACTAGTTCCCCCCCACAGCCAGCAGGAGAGGAAAGGAGGGGAGCCGGTTGCAGGGGACGAGGGGGGGCAGAGAAGACATGGAGGGGGAAGGGGGAGGAGTACACAGAGAAGCTGGGGATGATCGGTGCACAGCAGGAGGGACAGCCGCTGCACGATCATTCCTGGGAGATAGGGAGGCGCTTGCGGGTGTGCGGGAGCCACAGCAGAAATGCAGGAGTCTCCTGCACCTTCCGGGAGACTTGAGATGTCTGTATATATACAGTGCAGGCAGTGTATTAATATATATATATATATATATATATATATATATATACACACAGTGTAATATATATATATAGTGTCTCACAAAAGTGAGTACACCCCTCACATTTTTGTAAATATTTTATTATATCTTTTCATGTGATAACACTGGAGAAATGACACTTTGCTACAATGTAAAGTAGTGAGTGTACAGCTTGTATAACAGTGTCAATTTGCTGTCCCCTCAAAATAACTCAAGACACAGCCATTAATGTCTAAACTGCTGGCAAAAAAAGTGAGTACACCCCTAAGTGAAAATGTCCAAATTGGGCCCAAGGTGTCAATATTATGTGTGACTACCATTATTTTCCAGCACAGCCTTAACCCTCTTGGGCATGGAGTTCACCAAAGCTTCACAGGTTGCCACTGGAGTCCTCTTCCACTCATCCTTGGCGCCATCACGGAGCTGGTGGATGTTAGAGACCTTGCGCTCCTCTACCTTCCGTCTGAGGACGCCACACAGATGCTCAATAGGGTTTAGGTCTGGAGACATGCTTGGCCAGTCCATCACCTTTACCCTCAGATTCTTTAGCAAGGCAGTGGTCATCTTGGAGGTGTGTTTGGGGTCGTTGTCATGTTGGAATACTGCCCTGCGGCCCAGTCTCCAAAGGGAGGGGATCATGCTCTGCTTCAGTATATCACAGTACATGTTGGCATTCATGGTTCCCTCAATGAACTGTAACTCCTCAGTGCCGGCAGCACTCATGCAGCCCCAGACCATGACACTCCCACCACCATGCTTGACTGTAGACAAGACACACTTGTCTTTGTACTCCTCACCTGGTTAACACCACACACGCTTAACACCATCTGAACCAAATAAATGTATCTTGGTCTCATTAGACTACAGGACATGGTTCAAGTAATCCATGTCTTTAGTCTGCTTGTCTTCAGCAAACTGTTTGTTGGCTTTCTTGTGCATCATCTTTGTAAGAGGCTTCCTTCTGGGACGACAGCCATGCTGACCAATTTGATGCAGTGTGCGGCTTATGGTCTGAGCACTGACATGCTGACCCCCTACCCCTTCAACCTCTGCAGCAACCTCTGCACTCATATGTCTATTTCCCAAAGACAACCTCCGGATATGACGCTGAGCATGTGCACTCAACTTCTTTGGTCGACCATGGCGAGGCCTGTTCTGAGTGGAACCTGTCCTGTTAAAGTGCTGTAACAGGACAGTAAATAACAATGGAGATTTGGGACTTTGAATGAGGCCATAGACAGTGTGGAGGTAGATAAAAATGGAAAAACATATACTTTATTCATGAAATTGCGTACAAACATAATCAATACCAGAAACCACATAAATGAAAAGCATTGTAATAAATAACAATTCATCAATATTTACACTCACATATGTATGTGCATGTGCAATACAAGCATCTAGGGTACATAATGTATAGTAGCCACGTGCCCCGTGGAGATCTGATTAGATAGGTGAACACATATTCCAAATGAATTCATATATGTACATGTAACATAAAACACCACTAACCGGGATACATGTCACAAAAAACAATAAGACCATAATAGGTTGAAGGATAGTATTCGAAGTGAATAGTAGGAGCGAGGTGTATGACAATTCCCAAAGACCCAGGATAGGTGGTTTGATGGGGGCATGTGTCAGCATCCCCAACGTCCCTGACGCGTTTCGTGTGATGACACACTCATCAGGGGCGGAAGCTTAGAGAAATCTACAAGGGGTAATGAGATGTAATTAATGGGAATGTAATGAAACATGACAGGGAAGGACAAATTGGGCCTGCCCTGGATACTTGCAACAGGTCATTTGTGCTGAGATGTGATGAGTATGGAGCCAAGGCCACATGGTCTCTGCCGGGAGCTGAGGTAAAAATAGGCAGCGCACTAACAAGGTGCAGAGTGGAAAGACCTCCCCAGGACAGTGGTAGAGCAACAATTCTTTTTTTTCAGATCCTCAGAGAGTTCTTTGCCATGAGGTGCCATGTTCAACTTCCAGTGACCAGTATGAGAGAGTGAGAGCGATAACACCAAATTTAACACACCTGCTCCCCATTCACACCTTGGGGATGTCATGTGGATGTCAGCGGGTGGCCCCGTCCTTGACTATATAACAGCTGTCACAGCGAAAAGACAGCAGTTGCAGGGAAGCCTCCCATGGAGGCAGAGTTTTTAAATTTTTTCTCCTGTTTTTCGGGTCTGTTGGGCGGCGTGATTGACGATGGATGTACATCACTGAACACTTTTTTTTTTTAATAAAGGAATTGTCAAAAACTGTCTTTTGTGGTTTTTACTTTGTGACACTTTTTTTGGTGAATGGATAGGGGTACAATGTACCCAATACCCATTCACATGGGGGGCGGGATCTGGAGAGCCCCCTTGTTAAATGTATAATCCCCCCGCCCGCAGACACCGACCACCAATGGCCAGGGTTGTTGGGACGAGGCCCTTGTACCCATGGAGCAAAGAGGATTCTGAGCCAGCCGTGATGTGGCCCCAATGCACAGGCAGCGTGGGTTACTGACAGACTCCCTTGAAAGCTCCCTTGCTTTCAGGCTTGCACTCCCATCTCCGTGTCCATCCGCCGCATCAGTGATCGGCTGCCCGCCTCACATCACAGGGTCCCAGTCACTCTCCGCAACACAGTGAAATTGGAAGTGACGCTGCAATGCCGAAAAAGCATCGCCCAGTAGTCCTCCGGTCCCGGCCAATAAAAAAAAGCACAGGAGCCAGAGGCAAATCAGTGTAGATTGGGGGTGTTTACAGGTGTATCGCTAGTGCCCCGAACACGCCCTAAACAAGAGCAAATCAGCTTTGCAGCTTGCAATCAGCTGATTGCAAGCTGGGAAGCTTCCCATAGACCCTCATGTGTGCGGCGCCTGGAAAGTCTTAAAGTGACCTTTTTTTTTTTTGTGAAACACTTGGGGGGACAGGCTGCCACTGCTAGCACATTATGCCTTTGCCTTGCAGGTGACAAAAAAAAAATTGCAGCGGTTTACAAGCGCTTTAATACTTGTAGGATTAATTGACTGTTCACATTCTATGAAAATCTTTTGTAGCTTTACATCTAGTGTATATTATGTCAGGGCTCTGGCTGGGCCATTCAAGAAAAGTCACGGAGTTGTTGTGAAGCCACTCCTTCCTTATTTTAGCTGTGTGCTTAGGGTCATTGTCTTGTTGGAAGGTAAACCTTCGGCCCAGTCTGAGGTCCTGAGCACTCTGGAGAAGGTTTTTGTCCAGGATATCCCTGTACTTGGCCGCATTCATCTTTCCCTCGATTGCAACCAGTCGTCCTGTCCCTGCAGCTGAAAAACACCCCCACAGAATGAGGCTGCCACCACCATGCTTCACTGTTGGGACTGTATTGGACAGGTAATGAGCAGTGCCGGTTTTTCTCCACACATACCACTTAGAATTAAGGACAAAAAGTTCTATCTTGGTCTCATCAGACCAGAGAATCTTATTTCTCACCATCTTGGAGTCCTTCAGGTGTTTTTTTAGCAAACTCCATGCGGGCTTTCATGTGTCTTGCACTGAGGAGAGGCTTCCATCGGGCCACTCTGCCATAAAGCCCCGACTGGTGGAGGGCTGCAGTGATGGTTGACTTTCTACAACTTTCTCCCATTTCCCGACTGCATCTCTGGAGCTCAGCCACAGTGATCTTTGGGTTCTTCTTTACCTCTCTCACCAAGGCTCTTCTCCCCCGATAGCTCAGTTTGGCCAGATGGCCAGCTCTAGGAAGCTCTCTCGCACCAAGGCTCTTCTCCCCCGATAGCTCAGGTTGGCCGTAGGAAGGGTTCTGGTCGTCCCAAACATCTTCCATTTAAGGATTATGGAGGCCACTGTGCTCTTAGGAACCTTAAGTGCAGCAGAAATTTTTTTGTAACCTTGGCCAGATCTGTGCCTTGCCACAATTCTGTCTCTGAGCTCTTCAGGCAGTTCCTTTGACCTGATGATTCTCATTTGCTCTGACATGGACTGTGAGCTGTAAGGTCTTATATAGACAGGTGTGTGGCTTTCCTAATCGAGTCCAATCAGTATAATCAAACACAGCTGGACTCAAATGAAGGTGTAGAACCATCTCAAGGATGATCAGAAGAAATGGACAGCACCTGAGTTAAATCTATGAGTGTCACAGCAAAGGGTCTGAATACTTAGGACCATGTGATATTTCAGTTTTTCTTTTTTAATAAATCTGCAAAAATGTCAACAATTCTGTGTTTTTCTGTTAGTATGGGGTGCTGTGTGTACATTAATGAGGAAAAAAAATGAACTTAAACGATTTTAGCAAATGGCTGCAATATAACAAAGAGTGAAAAATTTAAGGGGGTCTGAATACTTTCCGTTCCCACTGTATGTATATTAATTGAAGTCCAGGTATTTTCTGGAACTTTTTGTTTAAAAGTTTAAATTAGTATTTTTTGCCAGAAAATTACTTAGAACCCCAAACATGAAATATTTTTTTTAGCAGAGACGCAAGAGAATAAAATGGTGATCATTGCAATATTTTGTCACACAGTATTTGCGCAGTGGTCTTTCAAACGCAATTTTTTCAGTAAAAATACACTTTAACCTCCCTGGCGGTATGATTATTTCAGATTTTAGGTGCTGAAAGCGGTACCATTATTTTGCACAGAAATTTGGCGTTTTATATTGTAGGCCTGTAATTCTTAGGAATAACTCACTTAAATCTGTCCAAACAAGAGTCTAGTAGACATCCCAGGTATGATAAAGTTTGAAAAACGAAATAAAAAATTATAATATAATAAATAACTATAAATAATTATAACAAATAATAATATAATAATAATAAAAATTATATAATAATGTAATCAAATCAAAAACACTGAAATTTGCTCAGTTGCAGAATTGTAGCTTTTGTTACTTTTAGTGTTTGATGACGGATCTCCTCACAAATCACTATCGCTCAATTCTGCAAGTGATTATAATTTATTATCGCTTTTTTCTAGCTGGTCTAAAGCCACTTTTGATGTAAAGAGACAGTTTTGGTTGCTATGGACAATCTCCAGTTTCCTGGCAGAAAGAACAGTTTTATATATATAAAACTGCATGCAGGACACTGGGCAGACCACTAGGGACAAAGGGGATGTGTAGTTATTTGATACAGTACTGTAATCTGTAAGATTACAGTATGCTGTATCTGTACTGTGTGTTTCACTTTTGAATTTACCGCCGAACTCCATCCCCGTGCGTCGCAAAGCTCGCAGGGAACGGAGCTCGGCACTGTGAATCGAGCGAGACAAAGCGGCTCGCCGATCACAGCGGAGAGACATCGCAGGATCCAGGGGACAAGGTAAGTAAACTCTTCCTGGCTCGGGGATACCGCTTTTGGTATGAAAAATCCACCCCGAGCCAGACTCGGGAATACCGCCAGGGAGGTTAATGAATAAAAAAAAAAAACACAATCGCTACCCCAAATTTTTGTATAATGTGAAAGATCATGTTGCTCTGAGTAAATAGATACCTAACATGTCATGCTTTAAAATTGTGCACATGCGTAGAATAGTGACAAACTACGATACTTAAAAATATCCGTAGGCAACGCTTTAACAATTTTTACAAGTTACCTATTTAGACGTGTTTCACAATGGGGTGGTGCAAGCGTTAACGGTAAAGCTAGCACGCTTTACTGCTATTATAGCGGCGCTTTTCAGCCACTAGCGGGGCGCTTTTAACCCCCCGCTAGCGGCCGAAGAAAGGGTTAATATCGCCGTGTTGCGGCGCTGCCGAAGCAGTTTGCAGGCACTTCGGCAGCTCTGCCAATTCATTTCAATGGGCAGGGGTGGCCTGAAAAGCGCCCCAGTGTGAAAGGAGTCTTAGAGTTACAGAAGAGGTCTTGCTAGAATTATTGCTCTCGCCCTAACAATCACAGGGATAACTCATATGTGTGGTTTGAACACCGTTTACATATGCTTGCGCGACATACGTATCGATCGCTTCTGCGCGCGAGCACAGAGGGATGGGGTGTTTTACTTTTTATTTATTATTATTTATTTTACCTTTTATTTTTAGACTGTTCTTTTTTTATCACTTTTTTTTCTAATACAAGGAATGTAAACATTTCTTGTAATAGAAATAAGGATGGCAGGTCCTCTTTATCAAGAAATCTGGGGTAAAAAATACTCCAAATCTCTCATTTACCTTTAAAAGCAAAATACAATTATTATTTTTTTTTTACTTTTGATTTAAAAAAAACAAAAAAAACCCTAATTTATTATGGCCTGGGAACCGGATGTGATATCAGAAGTCACTCTGGTCCTCCAAGAGCATAGAGACGAGTGGTGGCCATCTTGGCCTCACTTTTCTCATAGCCTAGCTAATGGCTGCATCTGACCGCTCCTGGGCTTTACCGATGGATTAGATAAGGCCGAGAGTGACTGGGAAACGGCAGGGTGCACCGCTTCTAAAAGTGATCCTATGGCGAATCTGCCCGTGGAACCACTTTTATGTGAAAGAGAACTGGCCATAGTAACAAACAATACTGGGGCTATGGCAGCTAGCTATGTAACGTCAAAGTAATGATGTATTTTTTACTATGGACGGGTCGGCAAGTGATCAACTTGTTAAATGCTCTCAGTATTCATATATTATTCTGACCAATAATATGGACTTCATTTTTGAAATGTGTGTCCATTATTAAGAACGCAAAAAGTGAAAACATACTAACAGGTTAGTATACAATAAATGCAGCACTAATGGTTGAAACAATATAAAAGTGTGCTCAAACAGAGTATAATAATGCATCAATATAAATAGTCAAAATGGTGAAATGAAAAATTAAACACATATGTGCAAAAAAAGAAAAAAGTCAAAAAGAAGTTCAATAAAAAAGTGTCCATGCAATCATAAAATCGATATGATCCAAATATAAAAGTGATCTGATTCCACCATGTGGTCCATCGCCAAGATGGACTCTCCTACCAGAACTTTAGGACTCTATTACGGAGTCATAAACACCCAGTGTAGTATATATCTAAAACAGTCTATATCATCCGACCACAGAAATCAAGGATATGGCAGATTCAATAGCAGCTCGGTAGATGTGCAAGGATATATTCCCATCATGGATATGTAATAGAATAAAGCATCCACAAGTGTGAATCCTTATAAAACACTTTATTTAAAAAAAGGGGGGTTAAAAGTACTAACAATGTCACTGAATTAACAGGAATATCAGATACATCCAAAGAAGCAAAGAACCATGGATGTAAACAGCTCATGTACACAGCAGGACAGGCGTGGCGATGGCACGTATGTAGACTACGCCTTACATGTTTCGTTACAGCTGACATCTTCGAGGGCATGTGCTTTTTACAATAATAAACTCCTGAATAAAGATTTTTTGTATTGTAATTTTTTTTCACAGTTGTTGGACATGACATTTGTTTACTTTAAGCTAGTTGAGATTTAACTACAGTTCTACAATAAAATGTTGTTTTTATTTGTGATGTCAGTGTATTATTTCCTTATTGCTTTGTATGATTCTTTTTTGCAGCTTTATTGCAGCTTTCACAATGGTGGACAACTTTAAGAGAAATTGTTTAGTCAAATTTGTTAGTAAATATATTAGTAATTAATGTTTTACTTTTGCCACTAGACAGGTACCTTCTACCATCTGTTTTATCAATTAACTCCTCTGTGAATATGTATATGCTTAATTAACTTTATTGATCATTTAAGGACCTTGAGAGTATGAGGGAAACCTTAAAAATCAATCTAATTTCATAGGTCATACCTTACTTTCCTTTAAGTGTGGAGACCCAGGTGTCGTTTTTATGTACTCCTGAGACATAAGCCTGTATCTCAGGAGCGGCTACAATAGCTCCTGTGTAAATGATACCTGCACTGTTTGCAGGTCTCATTGATATGTACTGTATGAGGTGTGTCTATTAAATAACGAGAGTGATTAAATAACTCACCTTTATTTATATGTATTACAAATTTAATGTTTGTCCCCTTCAATATATTACCCTTTTTCACTAATACATTGTAGCAGACAGTCTTGTTTTCCGCTGGTCGAAGGCATGGAGAAAATCAGTTTCTGCAATCTCTCCCCCTCTCCCCTCGCACTGTACCCATTGGTACAGAGAGGGGAGGGAGGAATCATGACGTGACGCCAGTTTGTTTACAAGTGATTGCTCCGTCATTTGACGGAACGATCACATAGTAAACTTCAGAGATCAGCAGCTATTTATCGTGATGCGCCGGGTCTGGTCATGGATGTTCCCGGGTGCTCATCTCAGGGGCAATGGAGCAACATTCTGGAATGATGTCCCACGGACGTGCACCCAGAATACGCTAGCCGCGCTGTAGTCGGTCTGTTGGTATTTTGTGCAATTTTACTAAAAATTTCAAATTGACACGTTGTTCAACTTTTAAACGTAGCATTTTTTTGGCACACTACAGAAAACACAACCAAACTAAATGGCGAATCACAATCAACTGATTGTCATAGAGTGTTGCTGCTTGTCATGCAGGTTCAAACATGTTCAAGGTCACCACGTACACAGTTATAACCGGTTCTGACTGCTTGTTTACTAGGTGAGATCACAGTCTCATTATTTAATAGACACACCTGTTGTAACACAGGAATAGGTGCTGCTCATCTATTCTAGGAGTTTACATACTGTGCACCAGCATTAGCCACAGAATTGGTGCCTTGAAATACGCTAAATACTAGTTTGGATGATAGTGCTTAAAAGTGTACTTTTCCTTTAAGTGGAATGTTGTTTATTATAACTTTTACTGGCTTATAATAAATATACAAAAATCCTAAAATACTGGTTAAACATGCCATCAAAGATCATCTTTAAGAAATTTTCATAAAACATTTATATTAATAAATAATCATGTCATGCTTTAAAAGACAATCTTGTTGTCATGACATGAATCATCTGCTGGTGGCATTGTGGTTCCCTGGGTTGTAGTTCCAGTGTCCACCAGCGTGTGTTTCACAGCAGTCCCCCGATTCCAGTAATCAATCTTCACCTGGTGCTGGCTGCTGGGAGAGTAGTTCGTTCCTCCTCTACTAGTGCCTCTCCTGTCAGTGTTTTGCCTGCCTGCCAGATGCATGCATGCATGCTGTTAAAGCCTGAGCCTTCTCATGCCTTGCAACTATATCTTGCTCCTGTCTTTTACCCAGCTGCCTTTAACCTTTTCCCCTTGTAACTGATTCCAGTCCTGGTTCCCCATTCCTTGCATCTGCGATATTCCCTGTGATCTATGTTTCTTATTTTGTATATATTGTATATATTGTATTATAGTTAGGTTGTTAGGTATTTTGTCACTCGGTTTATTGTTCACTTGTGTCTTTACTTTTGCTGTGTTTCCTGTTTGCTGGAGTTTGGAAGGATTTTGGTTTCACTGTAAATAAATCTTACTTACAGCATACACAGTCTGGTCTCAGTTTCCTAAAAGTAGCTACTCAGATCTGGCCATCCATTCTGCTGGTTCCTGACACTTGTATATTTAATACAGGAATTCTAATTATCTTGGTTTCTATAGACTCTTGGCCAACAGAATGGAGAAAGAAAACAATCTGGATTTCTCTGTGGTTACTGGGCAGTTACTAGATGGCCAACAAAAAATGTTTCATGATGCCAAAGATAAATTTTTGGCCTGGATGAGATTCAATGCCTATGTGAGCAAACAGTTGATGTGAATTGTTTAACCTCCTTGGCGGTATTCCCGAGTCTGGCTCGGGGTGGATTTTCAGTACCACAAGCGGTAACCCCAAGCCAGACTCGGGATCGCATCGCAGGATCCAGGAAGAGCTTACTTACCTTGTCCCCAGGATCCTGCGATGTCTCCCCGCAGTGTGAGCGAGCCGACCTCCGCTCGATCTATCACAGTGCCCGGGCTCCGTTCCCTACGAGCGTTGCAACGCACAGGTAAGGAGAACGGCGCCAAATTCAAAGAGTAAAACACACACTACATATACAGTACACTGTAATCTTACAGAATACATTACTGTATCAATTTATTTCAACTCCCTTTTGTCCCTAGTGGTTTCTCCAGTGCCCTGCATATTATAGCAACTGTTCTTTTTGCCTGGAAACAGGAGATTGTCCACAGCAACCAAAACCGTCCAGTTACATCAAAAGCAGATTTAGACCAGCTAGAAAACAGCGATAATAAATTAGAATCACTTGCAGAATTGAGCGATAACGATTTGTGGGGAAATCCGTCATCAAACACTGAAAGTAACGACAGCAAATTTCAGTGTTTTTGATTTGATTATATTATTGAATCATTTTTATTATTATTATTATATTATTATTTCTTATAATTATTTATAGTTATTTATTATATTATAATTTATGATTTAGTGTTTCAAACTTTATCATACCTGGGATGTCTACTAGATTCTTGTTTGGACAGATTTAAGTGTGTTATTTCTAAGAATTACAGGCCTACAATATAAAACACCAAATTTCCATGCAAAATAATTATACCACTTTCAGCACCAAAAATCTGAAATAATCATACCGCCAGGGAGGTTAATAACCTTTTATTTCCAATAGAAAGAAAGCAACTTACTCATTGCTGTACATGTACTGTACATGGACAAAATGATATTACATATTGCATACAACAGCTTGTGTCCCAGGAGCCAAATATGGTCCTTTGATGATACACTTTCAGATCTATGGTTTACAGTGTCTTGAAAAAGTATTCATACCCCTTTTTTCCACATTTTGTCATGTTACAACCAAAACAAAAACATAAATGTATTTTATTGGGATTTTATGTAATAGACCAACTCAAAGTGGCATATAGGTAATTGTGAAGTGAAAGGAAAATGATAAATGGTTTTCAGATCTTTTCATGTGACAACACTGAAGAAATGACACTTTGCTACAATGTAAAGCAGTGAGTGTATAGCTTATATAACAGTGTAAATTTGCTGTCCCCTCAAAATAACACACAGCCATTAATGTCTAAACCCTTGGCAACAAAAGTGAGTACACCCCTAAGTGAAAATATCCAAATTGGACCCAATTATTCATTTTCCCTCCCTGGTGGTGTCATGTGAATCATTAATATTACAAGGTCTCAGGTTTGAATAGGGAGGAGGTGTGTTAAATTTGGTGATATCGCTCTCACTCTCTCTTACTGGTCACTGGAAGTTCAACATGGCACCTCATGGCAAAGAACTCTCTGAGGACCTGAAAAAAAGAGTTGTTGCTCTACATAAAGATGGCCTAGGCTATAGGAAAATTGTCAAGACCCTGAAACTGAGCTGCAGCATGGTGGCTATGACCATACAGTGGTTTAACAGGACAGGTTCCACTCAGAACAGGCCTGGCCATGGTTGACCAAAGAAGTTGAGTGCATGTGCTACTAAAATGTGAGGGGTGTACTCACTTTTGTGAGATACTGTATATATAAATATATATATATACAGTATCTCACAAAAGTGAGCACACCCCTACATTTTTGGAAATATTTTATTATATCTTTTCATGTGACAACACTGAAGAAATGACACTTTGCTACCATGTAAAGTAGTGAGTGTACAGCTTGTATAACAGTGTAAATTTGCTGTCCCCTCAAAATAACACACAGCCATTAATGTCTAAACCCCTGGCAACAAAAGTGAGTACACCCCTAAGTGAAAATATCCAAATTGGACCCAATTATTCATTTTCCCTCCCTGGTGGTGTCATGTGAATCATTAATATTACAAGGTCTCAGGTTTGAATAGGGAGGAGGTGTGTTAAATTTGGTGATATCGCTCTCACTCTCTCTTACTGGTCACTGGAAGTTCAATATGGCACCTCATGGCAAAGAACTCTCTGAGGACCTGAAAAAAAGAGTTGTTGCTCTACATAAAGATGGCCTAGGCTATAGGAAAATTGTCAAGACACTGAAACTGAGCTGCAGCATGGTGGCCATTAATGTCTAAACCGCTTGCAACAAAAGTGAGTACACCCCTAAGTGAAAATGTCCAAATTGGGCCCAAAGTGTCAATATTTTGTGTGGCCACCATTATTTTCCAGCACTGCCTTAACCCTCTTGGGTATGGAGTTCACCAGAATTTCACAGGTTGCCTCTGGAGTCCTCTTTCACTCCTCCATGACGACATCACGGAACTGGTGGATGTTAGAGACTTTGCACTCCTCTACCTTCCGTTTGAGGATGCCCCATAGATGCTCAATAGGGTTTAGGTCTGGGGACTAGGGATGAGCTTCGAGTTCGAGTCAAACCCATATTGGACTCGAGCATCGCCTGTTCGACCGTTCGTCGAATTGCGAATGATATGGGCCGTTAGCGCCAAATTCGAGTGGCACGTCATGGCCCATAATTCACTGCGGCCCCGCAGTGCATTGCTGGCTGATGATTGGCCAAGCATGCACTATGACCCGCATGCTTGGCCAATCACAGCGCCATGTGTACAGAGAGCCGTAATTGGCCAAAGCCAGGGTGGCTTTGTCCAATTATGGCTCAGGGGGTTCAGTACACGCCCCACACTATATAAGGTCGCCTGCACGGCGGCCTTGTGTAGTGTGTTGCAGCGGCGGAGAGAGATAGATAGACATAGAGACAGTGTCATTTGATTTAAGTTAGATAGAGTAGGCAGGTCGAGTCAGTTAGCTACACTTACAGTGTATTGTGTATATATATGCATCCCAGTGTATCTGTATTCCAATACATGCCAATACACTGTATTCAGTTTAGCTAGATTCGCTCCTGTTATTCTCTTCCTAATATACTGACAGGCAGGCAGGTGTTTTTACAGTATTTACAGTTCATGTACTGTGTACCCTGCACAGTTGCACCTACAGTATAGCTACCTGAAGACAAGTGCTTGTGTGCTTCTTCTGATCCTATTAATAGCACAGGCAGGCTCTTGAAGTATTTACAATTAGTGTACTGTGTACCCTGCACAGTTGCACCTACAGTATAGCTACCTGAAGACAAGTGCTTGTGGTTTTCTTCTGATCCTATTAATAGCACAGGCAGGCTCTTGAAGTATTTACAATTAGTGTACTGTGTACCCTGCACAGTTGCACCTATAGCTACCTGAAGACAAGTCCTGGTGTGCTTCTTCTGATCCTATTAATACCACAGGCAGGCATTCTGCTAGATGCTGTATAATCAGTATATATATATATATATATATATATATATATATATATATATATAAATATATATATATATATATCACAGTTTTGTGCAGCTACATCTCACTGCAGTGCAGGCCATTAGTGTGTCTGGAAGGCCAACAAGGAGAGGCAGACAGTCACAAGCCAATAAATGAGGGCAAGCAGGCTCTGTGTCTAGAGGCAACAGTGCTGGTCGTGGACACGGTGCATCCTCATCAGCACGTGGCCGTGGGATGTGCTTGTCATTTTTTTCGGCAGCTGGCCGTGTTGAGCCCCAACATGCCGAAGACTTGGTAGAGTGGATGACCAAGCCGTCCTCATCCTCCTCATCCTCTCTCACCCAGGCTCAGGGTTGTCTGGCAAAGCAGCTGCCAACGCGGCCTCTTCCCTCGGCTCAATGGCATCAGTCACTCCTTCCCTAGCCCCACCATGTTTTCCTGAGGAGTCCCCCAAACTGTTTGACCACAGTGTTGGGTACATGCTCCAGGAGGATGCCCAGCATTTTTAAGGCTCCAATGATGGTATTTAGCTAGAGGAAGGCAGTAACGTGAGCTCAGACAGAGGGGGTGCCCAAGAAGGACAGCAATCTGGTAGTCATGTTCCCCCAGCTGCAGCATACTGCCAGCTTTGCTCCAGTGATAAAAAGGGAGGGGAAGATGAGGTCACTGACTCCATGTGGGTGCCTGATAGGAGAGAGGAGGAGGAGGAGGCACATCACCAACGAGGCAGGATGCCCTCCAGGGGCCAGCTAAAGGCCAGCACACCGACTACATCCCACCGCAGAGCTCTGCATGTGCAGGGCGCTGCTGTCTCTGCACGTTATTCCAAAAGTTCTTTGGTGTGGGCCTTTTTTGAGATGAGTGCATCAGATCCCACCGCTGCAATTTGCAACATATGCCTCAAGCGTATCTTGCATGACCAAAACATCACCCGCTTGGGCACCACATGCTTGACCAGACATATGTTGACCTGCCATGCAGTTCGTTGGCAAGCGTACCTAAAAGACCCACACCAAAGAACAAACAGGACCTCTCCTTGCTCCTCATCAGCTGGGATCTCCAACCCCACTATACCTTCAGTCCTCTCTGAGACCTGCACCGAGAGGAATGAAGGTGTAGAATTAGGTGTGTCACAGCCAAGTACTTGCTGGCAATCTGCTATCGGTACACCGACGTCAGATTGTACCAGGCAAATTTCCCTGCCCCAGCTGCTGCACCGCCGAAAGAAGTTCGCTCCCAGCCATCCACATGCCCAGCGATTGAATGCTAGCTTGGCTAAATTGCTAGCACTTCAACTGCTGCCTTTTCAGTTGGTAGACTCTGCCCCCTTCCGTGAGTTTGTGGAATGTGCGGTTCCTCCGTGGCAGGTTCCCAAACGCCACTTTTTCTCACAGAAAGTGATTCCGGCTCTCTACCGGCATGTGGAAGGCAATGTCTTGGCCTCGCTGGAGAGGGCGGTCAGCGGTAAGGTGCATATTACCGCTGACTCATGGTCCAGCAGACATGGACAGGGACGTTACCTATCTTTCACGGTGCATTGGGTGACTCTTCTGGCAGCTGGGAAGGATGCAGGACAAGGTGCAGTAGTGTTGGAGGTTGTTCCGCCACCACGCCTCCAAAATGCTACTACTGGTGATTCTGACACATCTCTCTCCTCCACCCCCTCCTCTTCTTCCTCCATGGCCTCTTCCTGTGCTTTGTCCTCGGAACCAGCGGTGCTCCGTAAGTGTTCAAGGGGCTACGCAAGTACGCTGGCGAAAAGATGCCATGCGGTGCTTGAGCTGGTGTGCTTGGGGAACAGGAGCCACACTGGGGCAAAGATTCTGTCAGCTCTGCAGGGGCAGGCTCAGAGATGGTTGACACCATGCCAGCTTCAGCCAGGAATGGTGGTTTGCTACAATGGCACCAACCTTCTCTTCGCCCTCCGACAGGGACAACTCACCCTGTTTGGCTCACTTCCTTAACTTGGTGGTGCAGTGGTTCTTGGGCAGGTACCCGGGCTTACAGGATGTCCTGAGGCAGGCCAGGAAAGTCTGTGTGCATTTCCGCCGGTCATATAATGCCAGTGCTCGGCTGGCTGACCTCCAAAAGGAATTTAACCTGCCCAAGAACAGCCTAATCTGTGACATGCCCACCAGATGGAACTCAACGTTGGCCATGCTGCAGCGGCTGCACATGCAGCAGAGGGCCATCAATGAGTACCTGTGCGACTATGGCACCAGGACAGGGTCAGGGGAGCTTGTTTTTTCTTCCCAATGCCAGTGGGCCATGATCAGGGATGCATGCACTGTCCTGTCACCATCTGAGGAGGCCACGAGGATGGTGAGCAGTGACAGTGCATGCATCAGTGACACTGTCCCCCTTGTCCACCTGTTGAAGCACATGTTGAGTGGAATAATGGACAGGGCACTTGAGGCAGAACAGAGGCAGGAAGAGGAGGACTTCCTTACCTCTCAAGGCCCCCTTTATCCAGACAGTGTTCCTGTGTGCTCACTGATCACACAGGAAGAGGACGAGGAGGAGGAGGATTGTGTCAGCATGGAGGTGGAGCCTGGCACTCAGCATCAGCAGCAGTCTTCAAGGGATCATTTACAGTCCCAAGAAACCCATGGACTTGTACGTGGCTGGGAGGAGGTGGCTGCAGATCATGTCATCCTTAGTGACCCAGAGGACTCCGGTCCTGCATCCAGCGTTCTTTCATGTCATCCTTAGTGACCCAGAGGACTCCGGTCCTGCATCCAGCGTTCTTTCGGAATGCACATTCTGTGCTATTGGAGGCTTTGTAACTAATCACAGGGTGCGCCTGTTCACTGACTCGGTCGATCGACTGACCTTCATCTTGATCTAATATTCCACAGCAGGGCCCGTTTCTGCGACCACCAAGAGTAACTGTGAGGACTTACAGTGTTGTGGCACCAGCACCACCACCACCAAAGGCCCAATTTTTCTGCCCCTGTTCAACAGGTGCATGTAATTACAATTCTTAATCTAATATTTCACAGCAGGGCCCGTTCCAGTGCCCACCAAGAGTAACTGTGAGGACTTATAGTGTTGTGGCACCAGCACCACCACCACCAAAGGCCCAATTTTTCTGATCCTGTTCAACAGGGGCATGTAATTACAATTCTTGATCTAATATTTCACAGCAGGGCCCGTTCCTGCGCCCACCAAGAGTAACTGTGAGGGCTTACAGTGTTGTGGCAAAACCAACACCTAAGGCCCCAATTTCTGCAGAGTATATAGGGCAGGCCCCTACTTTCAAATAACTCCTACTTGCAAACGGAAAGAGACAACAGGAAGTGAGATTAAATCTACCCCTAGGAAGGGAAATTCTCTCCTGTAAGAGTTAATATGGGAAAAACGTGTCTCCTCTTCACTGATGCTTTATCACCAATCCTTGTTTCACTAAAAACCCCAAAATGTTCAAAAAACATTTGTCATTGGGACAGAAAGTGAGGTGAAATCTTCTGAAGAGGTGCACAGACAGCCAAACAAATGTTACAGGGGTGATAACCCTTCCCTATGTTTTCCAAAAAGCTTAAAAATAGATTTTTTGGCTGGAGCTACACTTTAAAAATGTACCAGTTCATAATTATAAACAGATTATACTTAACAACAAACCTACAGTCCCTGTCTTGTTTGCACCGCCTGTATACTGCTGTTCAGAATATATAGGGCCCGGGGGCCCCACGCCTTTCCTTTTTTTAATTTGGGTGCGGGGATCCCCTTAATATCTATACAAGACCCAAAGGGCCTGGTAATGGACTGGGGGGGTACCCATACCATTTGTCTCACTGATTTTCATCCATATTGCTGGGACCCGACATTACATTAAAGCCGCAAGCAGTTTTAAATGACTTTTATTCCTTTAAAAATGTCATTTTGTGCAGGGACTGTTCTAAGCACGGGAAACATGCGCCACTTTACAGGCATACTATAGACACCCCTCAGGTACGATATTTAAAGGAATATTTCACTTTTCTTTTTCACTTAAAGCATCATTAAAATCACTGCTCCCGAAAAAACGTTAGTTTTTAAAACTTTTTTTTTGCATTGATACATGTCCCCTGGGGCAGGACCCGGGTCCCCAAACCCTTTTTAGGACAATACCATGCAAATTAGCCTTTAAAATTAGCACTTTTGATTTTGAACGTTCGAGTCCCATAGGCTTCAATGGGGTTCTAAAGTTCGTGCAAATTTTCGGTCTGTCCGCAGGTTCTAGTGCGAACCGAACAGGGGGGTGTTCAGCTCATCACTACTGGGGACATGCTTGGCCAGTCCATCACCTTTACCCCAGCTTCTTTAGCAAGGCAATGGTCATCTTGGAGGTGTGTTTGGGGTCGTTATCAGACATGAAGTCTGTCTCCTTCTGGTCAGGTAGGTCAGTCAGTGTGTTTATGTCAGGTACCAGGTCAGTGTATGTAGGTCAGTGTGGGTGAGGTAGGTCAGTGTGGGTCAGGTAGGTCAGTGTGGGTCAGGTAGGTCAGTGTATGTCAGGTAGGTCAGTATATGTAGGTCAGCGTGCGTCAGGTAGGTCAGTGTGGGTCAGGTAGGTCAGTGTATGTCAGGTAGGTCAGTGTGGGTCAGGTAGGTCAGAGTGGGTCAGGTAGGTCAATGTATGTAGGTCAGTGTGGGTCAGGTAGGTCAGTGTATGTCAGGTAGATCAGTGTGGGTCAGGTAGGTCAGTGTTTGTCAGGTAGGTCAGTATATGTAGGTCAGTGTGGGTCAGGTAGGTCAGTGTGGGTCAGGTAGGTCAGTGTGGGTCAGCCAGTGTATGTCAGGTAGGTCAGTGTGGGTCAGGTAGGTCAATGTATGTCAGGTAGGTCAGTGTAGGCCAGGTAGGTCAGTGTAGGTCAAGTAGGTCAGTGTATGTAGGTCAGTGTATGTCAGGTAGGTCAGTGTGGGTCAGTTAGGTCAGTGTATGTAGGTCAGTGTGGATCAGGTAGGCCAGTGTGGGTCAGGTAGGTCAGTGTATGTCAGGTAGGTCAGTGTGGGTCAGGTAGGTCCATGTATGTCAGGAAGGTCAGTGGATGTCAGGTAGATCAGTGTATGTCAGGTAGGTCAGTGTATGTAGGTCAGTGAGGGTCAGGTAGGTCAGTGTATGTCAGGAAGGTCAGGTAGGTCAGTGTATGTAGGTCAGTGTGGGTCAGGAAGGTCAGTGTGGGTCAGGTAGGTCAGTGTATATCAAGTAGGTCAGCGTAGGTCAGTGTGGGTCAGGTAGGTCAGTGTGTGTCAGGTAGGTCAGTGTATGTCAGGTATGTCAGGTAGGTCAGTGTAGGTCAGTGTATGTCAGGTAGGTCAGTGTATGTCAGTGTATTTCAGTGTATGTCAGGTAGGTCAGTGTATGTCAGGTAGGTCAGTGTGTGTCAGTCAGGTAGGTCAGTGTGTGTCAGGTAGGTCAGTGTATGTAGGTCAGTGTATGTAGGTCAGGTTGGTCAGCGTACGTAAGTCAGTGTGGGTCAGGTAGGTCAGTGTGGGTCAGGTAGGTCAGTATGGGTCAGGTAGGTCAGAGTATGTCAAGTAGGTCAGTGTAGGTCAGTGTGGGTCAGGTAGGTCAGTGTGTGTCAGGTAGGTCAGTGTATGAAAAAATGGGGAGTGGCGCTGTTATAAAAAAGGTGTATCAATATAATAATTATTTTTCTTAAAAGATATAAAGTGACAGGTGCTACAATTATTATAAAATTAATAAAGTGTATCGGTACAATAATTATTTAGTTGTGAATATAAAGTGATAAGTGCTGAATTATGGGGTTATAAACAATATGCAAATAATGAGAACTCGGTCACTATACCATATAGGTGAAAACACAAAAAACACACAAAAAACTAAGGTGACATGTGCTTATAGGTCCCATATAAATTAGTCTATTGGATTAGGGATCTAAAGTGACAAGTGCAAAGATATATTAAATATATGTCTTGATATGAGAAACAATGTGCAACAAAAATCAATATGCAATAAAAAACAAAAAATAAAAAGTATTACAATTCATCAACTCGCTGTGTATAAGTAAAAACGTATATAATGTATAGAAACACGATCAGAATGTTCATAAAGATGACGTAACATTTCTTCCGATATGTTTGAATGCCTCTTTTATAGTGGAATATAGGTAAAGAAGTGCAGTGATTGATGGCAATATCCCCCTTATGTAGTTGCACTCACCGGAGCGCCCCACCCCTTCAGGGGTACGAGCGTAAGATGTTAATCCCCAGGTGCCGATATCCTTCCAGCTCCCAGTAGCCCAATCCAGGGTCGTCCACCCGTAGAGAAAGAGGGGGGAAAGAAACTCCACTGGCCCCTAGGATCGCCGCTTGCATTCCACCGGTCGAGTTTCCGGAACCACAGTACCCCGATGTGACGTTGTGCATGTCAAGATAATCCCGCCTTACGCATTTCGTCATACGGATGTCATCAGAGGCGCTGCCATCTTGACACTCCCCACATCTTTTATCTTGGGTGTAGTCATCGCTGCAACCATTCCCCCGCTGGATACTATAAACAAGCAGTAAGCGGGTCCAATTAGAATGTGCCAAATAGATCACCAGGGAAATGTAAACACAGGTATTGTTATTTCCTTAGCCCCATTCAAATAAGGAGGGGTATCTCTATGTAAAAGTGTAATACCAAATCTCCTTAGGTGCCATCTAGTGGTAAAGTGCAATAAGGATGTTTTGTATAAAATAGCAGCGATGAGAAACCTTATACAATCCAGGTATTATCTGGTAAAATTATACAATGAGTTAAGAAATAATTAAATACAAATTAAATATCCATCAATATTATTAGGTATAGACATATCATGAGGAAATATATTCTAGTATTCCAAAAAATTCCAAGAGAATATATCAAAAAACTATAATAATAATAATGAATAAACATAAAAATAAAAATAAAAATAAATAAAAATAAGACAGAGAAAAATAAATAAATAAAAATAATAATAAAAAAATTAAAATTAAATTAAAAATAAATAAATAAATAAAATAAAAATAAAAATAAAAAATAACAAAAATAAAAATACAATAGAAAATACAATAGAAAATATTGGAAAGAGGCAAATACCTATCTCTATAGTGGTGGATCTATATGAGAATGTGATGGCTCATGCTATATATAAAGTGAGTGAGGAATTAAAAATCTGTATGAGGAAACAGTACTAAATTTATATGTGCTGTATTGAGGTATAGCCAGAGTTGTATAAAAGTATAAAAGTTAAGAGTATGGACTTTTGTAGCCAACTACAGCTAAAACCCGTTATTAAAAATTAGATAGGAAACAATTAAGATCAATGTCCACATTTAACCCTCTAGGTACCAGACTCCCTAGGCAGTATATCCACTTAGTTTCATTCTGGGACACTTTTTTCTTTTATTTCCGCCCCTCCAGTGATCATTAATCAAATCTATGCCCTAAAAAATTAACCCTGTGGGGTCCCTGTTGTGGCACTCATCAAAATGCCTAGAAAGGTTGTGTTTTGGAAAACCTTTTTTAATATTTAAGTGTTCTTGCATAGCAAGACCACTTACTGTTATCTCACATATATATTATTAAGTGTTCTTGCATAGCAAGACCACTTACTGTTATCTCACATATATATTATTCTTATTATTATAGCCAAATTTACCACCCTAACTCCTCCCACAGTTTTTACACTACATAGACAAGTAATATACCGAAACGTGCGGATTGTTCCCGAATGGTGTGCTATTACTTTGTGGAACGTTTCGCCGAATGGTTCACGAAAGATCGTCGTTTTTGCGGCGAAATTGGTCCCATAGGAATGAATGGGGAAACTAGAGTGGGAGATGACAAAAGCTGGAAAATCAGAACATGATTTCTAAACTGCCGCCACTCCCTCATTTTCAAGCCCACCTACACAAATCTTATATCAAAACGTTCAGCTATCCCTGCTGCCACTAAACATGTCCACGGCTAAGCCATAGTCCTGATAGTTTTCACAATATGACCATTTGTTTGCAACTCATGCCGTCCATTGACATTCATTGAAACTACACTCTAGCCCCTCCAAATTTGAAGGGCAATTTCTAAACTGCGACTGTGCCTTCATTTTTAATATTTCACAGACATACTATACATCAAAATCTAGGTCTGGGTCTTGTGATTCTCACAATATAAAGATCTTCGCTGTAGGATGTATAGTTTTTAAAATACGGCCATTTGTTTAGAGGTCATTTCAGGAAATTTTAGCCATTAATCAGAGTGTACTGTTAGTGTTTGTTTTGTTGCCATGGTTACCAAAGCTTCTGTTATACACAGGGGGGGAGGTGGCTGGAGCATCTCAGCTGATTACAGAGACCGGGGGAGGGGACAGACACACCATGTACTGATTTATAATAGAGGAATATGATGGGGCAGTTTTGATGGGGTAATTCTGATGGGGCAGTTTTGATGAAGCAGCATTTGGGAAGCATAAACAGGGCATGAGCGTTGCTAGGAAACAGTGGTTGTAAACACAAGATGCTGAGACACTCCAAATGCATGTGACTTCATCTGCTAGACTTGATAATGCTTGTAGACTCCTCCCACAGTTTTTACACTACAGAGACAAGTAATATACCGAAACGAGCGGATTGTTCCCGATTGGTGTGTTATTACTTTGTGGAATGTTTTGCCGAATGGTCCACGAAATGTCGTTTTTGCGGCGAAATTGGTCCCATAGGAATGAATGGCGAAATGTTCAAAACTAGAGTGGGAAGTGACAAAAGCTGACAACCCCATGATCAGCCAAAACATTATGACCACCCCATGATCAGCCAAAACATTATGACCACCCCATGATCAGCCAAAACATTATGACCGCCCCATGTAAAAAAAAAAATATTTTTGAAAAAAAAAAAAAATTTTTGAAAAAAGTAAAAAAATAATTTTTGAAAAAAAAAAATCATTTTTGAAAAAAAAAAAATATATATTTTTGAAAAAAAAAAAATTATTTTTGAAAAAAAAAAATATTTTTGAAAAAAAAATTTCTTTTAAAAAAAAAATTATTTTTGAAAAAAAAATATATTTGAAAAAAAAAAATATTTTTGAAAAAAAAAAATTATTTTTGAAAAAAAAAAATTATTTTTGAAAAAAAAATTACTTTAAAAAAAATAATAATTTCGAAAAAAAATTATTTTTGAAATAAAAAAATTCATTTTTGAAAAAAAAAATTACCTTTGAAAAAAAAAAAATTACTTTTGAAAAAAAAATCATTTTTGAAGAAAAAAAAATCATTTTTGATTAAAAAAAATTCATTTTTGAAAAAAAAAATTACTTTTGAAAAAAATGTTCAGCTCTTTCAGCGAATGATGGAACTTTTTTACTACTATTTATACTTTTTAAAATATTAAGCTTTTTAACACTTTTCACAGTTACTCAAGCCACTCCACCCCACCCAGTTACTCCGCCCACTCCAGTTGTAGAGGCAAGAACACTTTCACAATTTCCCCAGAAATTGTACCTTTTCTAGTTCTTATTATTATAGCCAAATTTACCACCCTAACTCCTCCCACAGTTTTTACACTACATAGACAAGTAATATACCGAAACGTGCGGATTGTTCCCGAATGGTGTGCTATTACTTTGTGGAACGTTTCGCCGAATGGTTCACGAAATATCGTCATTTTTGCGGCGAAATTGGTCCCATAGGAATGAATGGGGAAACTAGAGTGGGAGATGACAAAAGCTGGAAAATCAGAACATGATTTCTAAACTGCCGCCACTCCCTCATTTTCAAGCCCACCTACACAAATCTTATATCAAAACGTTCAGCTATCCCTGCTGCCACTAAACATGTCCACGGCTAAGCCATAGTCCTGATAGTTTTCACAATATGACCATTTGTTTGTAACTCACGCCGTCCATTGACATTCATTGAAACTACACTCTAGCCCCCTCCAAATTTGAAGGGCAATTTCTAAACTGCGACCGTGCCTTCATTTTTAATATTTCACAGACATACTATACATCAAAATCTAGGTCTGGGTCTTGTGATTCTCACAATATAAAGATCTTCACTGTAGGATGTATAGTTTTTAAAACACAAGATGCTGAGACACCCCAAATGCATGTGACTTCATCTGCTAGACTTGATAATGCTTGTAGACTCCTCCCACAGTTTTTACACTACAGAGACAAGTAATATACCGAAACGTGCGGATTGTTCCCGATTGGTGTGCTATCACTTTGTGGAACGTTTCGCCGAATGGTCCACGAAATATCGTCGTTTTTGCGGCGAAATTGGTCCCATAGGAATGAATGGCAAAATGTTCAAAAGGAAATGTTGCTAGGAAACAGTGGTTGTAAACACAAGATGCTGAGACACCCCAAATGCATGTGACTTCATCTGCTAGACTTGATAATGCTTGTAGACTCCTCCCACATTTTCCACACTACAGAGACAAGTAATATACCGAAACGTGCGGATTTTTCCCGATTGGTGTGCTATTACTTTGTGGAACGTTTCGCCAAATGGTCCACGAAATATCGTCGTTTTTGCGGCAAAATTGGTCCCATAGGAATGAATGGCGAAATGTTCAAAACTAGAGTGGGAGGTGACAAAAGCTGACAACCCCATGATCAGTCAAAACATTATGACCACCCCATGATCAGCCAAAACATTATGACCGCCCCATGTAAAAAAAAAAAATATTTTTGAAAAAAATAAAAATTAATTTTTGAAAAAAAATATATTTTTGAAAAAAAATATTTTTGAAAAAAATATATATTTTTGAAAAAAAAATTACTTTTGAAAAAAAAAAAATTAAAAAAAAAATCATTTTTGAAAAAAACAAAATTCATTTTTGAAAAAAAAAATTTCATTTTTGAAAAAAAAAATCATTTAAAAAAATCATTTTTGAAAAAACAAAAAAACAAAATCATTTTTGAAAAAACAAAAAAACAAAATCATTTTTGAAAAAAAAAAATCACAAAGCTCTGAGGGGAATTATAGCTCCTCTCACACAGCTCTAAGGACAATTATAGCATTATAGCTCCTCCCACACAGCTTGGAGGGAAGTTATAGCTCCTCCAATACAGCTTTGAGGGGAATTATAGCTCCTCCCACACAGCTCAAAGGGGAATTATAGCATTATAGCTTAGCATTATAGCTCCTCCCACACAACTCTGAGGGGAATTATAGTTTCTCCCACACCGCTGTGAGGGGAATTATAGCTCCTCCTACACAGCTCTGAGGGGAATTACAGCTTAGCATTATAGCTCCTCCCACACAGCTGAGGAGAATTAGAGCTCCTCCCACACAACTCTGAGAGGAATTATAGTTTCTTCCACACCGCTGTGAGGGGAATTATAGCTCCTTTTAAACAGCTCTGAGGGGAATTATAGCTTCTCCCACACAACTCTGATGGGAAATGTAGCTTCTCCCACACAGCTCTGAGGGGAAATATAGCTTCTCCCACACAGCTCTAAGGGGAATTATAGCTCCTCCCACACAACACTAAGGGGAATTGTATCTCCTCCCACACAGCTCTGAGGGGAATTATAGCATTATTGCTCCTCCCACACAGCTCAGAGGGGAGTTATAGCTCCTCCCACACAGCTCTGAGGCGAATTATAGCTCCTCCTCCAACACAACTCTGAGGGGAATTATAGCTCTTCGAACAAAGCTCTGAGGAGAATTATAGCTCCTTCCACAAATATCATCATGCCATCTAAAGGAAAGAGATCTAAAGCTGCAAAGATACGCTGGACTAAACTGGATCCGGAGCCCCACAGCAGCATAGTGGATATGGAGGTTTGTGACAGTGAATGTGCCCAGGAGGTACATAGTGAACCTGTGGTGTCATTTTCATGTTCAACTCAGTGTCAAGTTCAAGAGCACAGTGACAGTGTGATGGGCACTTCTGAAAACCATGGCATGCAAGAACCATGTGTACCAAGTGAGATTTCTGTGCAGGCATCATTTCATCAGGGTCATCATGGCTATGGAAGGTTAAGGAACAAACAGTGTACATGCATGGCTCTGACATTTTTGGCATACCACAGTGAGCTTGATGATGTGAGAAAGGGTGATCTTGATCAAATACTGAAGAAGGGCAACAGCTTGTATGGCTCAACAATAAAACAGCTAAAACAAAGAAATGTCTATCAGCATCAACACTTGACAATGGAAGAAGTGCCCCTCAGAGTCAACACTGACAAATATGAGTATAACGTTGTTAAATCTCCAGTGTTATCGGGATGTATGAGAGACACGGTAGACGGTGACAACCAAGGTTGGTTTGTTGACCTCTCCACAAGACTTCAGTGCCTCAATGCAGATGTTACACATGCACTTTTTATAGTAGTGCCATATTGCATTGCATTGTTCAGAGACAAGTCTGGGAGATATGGACTGTTTGATTCTCATAGTCGAAATAAGGATGGACTTCCTGCCACTGGAAAAGGAAAAGCTGTTATGATCACTTTTACACATTTGAGTGATATGGGGGCAAGGATTTATAAGTTGTATGAATTGCTCCTTACAGACACCAGAGGCCCTATTGATGGACTGCAGTATGACTTCATGCCAGTCTCATTTCATCGTGCAAGACGTCTGTCAGATGGTTTGCTGTCCCCACTGGTGCAATCTGACAAACCACATAATGCAAAGCATGTGGAGAATAAAGTGACACAGATGACCAAAGATGTAACACACACTGGATTCCCAGCCAGCAAGCATTCTCCACGGTCAGTTGATGCGAAATCCTCACAGGGCATATGGAAGGACAGTAAGGCATTGTCCAAATTAAATGCACAGAGACGACAAAAACTGAAGACAAGACACAGAAATGAAAGAAGGCGTGATTTCAAGGCTACAAAGATGTCTGTCACCAATAAGAAAAGGACATACATCACCAGCCGATACAGAGCAGATGCTGATTTTAAGTTGAAGCAGAAGCAATATATCATTCGCAAATATGCAACAGATGCCAATTTCAACTTGAAGCAGAAGCAATACATCACCAGAAAATATGCGACAAATGCAGATTTCAACTTGAAACAGAAGCAGTACACCACCAGAAAATATGCGACAAATGCAGATTACAACTTGAAGAAGAAGCAATACATCACCAGAAAATATGCCACAAATGTCGATTTCAAGTTGAAGCAGAAGCAATACATCACCAGAAAATATCATAATGATCCTGCTTTCAGAAAACGTCACTTGCAACATTGCATGAGTTACATGAAAATGAAGCGTCAAACTCAAGCAGATTTTCGCATAACCCATAAGATGCAATGTGCCTTCAAAATAAGAATGAAATACAGACGATGGACTCGTGTCATGCGGGAATGCAGTCAACCAGTGGACAACAGCCTAATGCAGACAGCTATATCCACTTTCCATGAATGCATTAAAGCTGGGCCAACATTTCTGTGCACGATGTGTCATCGCACCCTTTTCCCTAACCAAGTGAAACATTGCATTCACAGCAATTACAAGAAGAATCTACACATTGTTGCTGCCTGTTTGACAGGGAAATATGTCCATGTGTGCAACAATCACTGTCAAGGACCTGAACAATGCACCGTACCAGATGAAAGGACCAAAGAATGGATTTGTCACAACTGTGATTTACATTTAAAAGCAGGACACAAATCATCCATCGCTGTAGCTAACAACATGGAGCTGGCGCCCATTCCCCCAGAGCTCTGCGATTTGAATGTGCTGGAAAGACAACTTTTGGCCAAAATACTGCCATTTGCCAAGATCATCACACTTCCCAAAGGTCGACAGGCAGCTATACATGGCGCTGTAGTGTGTGTGCCATCCGAGGTGGAAACCACGGTCAATACTCTACCAAGATCGCACAGCAAATCCCAGTTACACAGAGTCAAACTGAAAAGACGTCTGACTTACAAAGGCCACCAGCTGTTTCATTATGTCAACATGGGAAATGTAGTAGCAGGTCTGGCAAAACTCATTGACACACACCCCGACTACAGTGACATTTCAATTAGAGTGGATGAGACAATCGCTGATGATGATGATAATGATGATGGGATGGAACTCGACAGTTGTGACGAAACTGAAATGATGGAGATACTTGAACGCATCGAAAATTGTGATCCATCAGAGGTACAGTCTGCATGTTTACCGGCTGCTTCTGAGCAACAGGAAGGCCATGACCAACAACCTCCCAATGCAGAGGATGAGAAGGATACACTAAGACCTGGAATTGGCCTAGACAGTTGTTTGCAGCCATCTGACCTTGGAGAGGAAGCACTGACACACGGTGATGGAATATTCAGCATTGCACCTGCACAAGGAAACACACCTGTCAGCTTCTTTAAAGTTCCTAGGCTTGAGGCAATGGCTTTCCCTGTTCAGTTCCCTACTGGACAGAATACATTGGACCAGGCAAGACAAGTCAAACTGTCCCCGAGCATGTATTTCAATGCAAGGCTTTTTTGTGTTGATACTCGTTTTGCAAGAGACACAAGCTACCTCTTCTTTGCGCAGTTTGTCACAGAAACACACATGGCCAAAAGCAGCATGTCCATCCAGTTAAGGAAAGGAAAACCCAATACCAGGGATGGACGGAAAATATCCAACAAGCTGCTACAGGACAAGTGTGAGGTTGAGAGGTTGGTGCGAAACCGAGATGCCACAAGGTTCATGCAACCACTGAGAGGGAGTCCAGCTTACTGGGATAAAAATCTGAAGAATTTGCTAGCCATGGTCAGACAATTGGGTAAGCCAACATTTTTTCTTACCTTCTCTGCTGCAGAATTCAGATGGCCAGAGGTAATAACGGCAATAAAGGCACAACAAGGTCAAAAGGTGGATTTTGCGGGGCTAGACTGGGCTGAAAAGTGTGACATTCTTCGAGGCAACCCAGTGACCACCATGCGCATGTTTGACAAACGGGTTGATGCTCTGATGCGAGAGCTGCTGTTGGGTCCTGCACAGCCAATTGGTGAAGTTATCGATTACTTTTACCGGGTTGAATTTCAGGCGAGAGGGAGCCCTCATATACATTGTCTCTGTTGGGTAGCAGGAGCTCCTATATTTGGACAAGACAGTGATGACAAGGTGTGTGCCTTTATAGATCATAACATCTCATGCCAGCTGCCTGATGAAGCCAAACAGGCCTTACTTCACAGATTTGTAACAGAACTTCAAATGCACAGCAGATCTCATTCAAAATCATGCAAGAAAGGTAACAGAGTATGCAGATTTGGATTTCCAAAGCCACCTATTAGAAAAACGAGGATAACTTACCCGATGCCAGAAGAACAAGGAGATTGTGCAATGAAACCACAAGCAGCCAAAAACAAACTGAAACCAGTCTGGGATTTGCTTAATAACCCAAAAGTGCAGCTTGAAGACATGTCACAGCTACTGGCACAGTGTGATATGACTTTGAATCAGTACAACTCCTACATTCAGGCATTGACCTCCTCAAGCGTGATTCTAATGAAGCGTGATGTCAAGGACTGCTGGGTGAACAACTATAATCCACATTTGCTGACGGCCTGGAACGCCAACATGGACATCCAGTACATTCTTGATGAGTATGGTTGCATCATGTACATGTTGTCCTACATATCCAAGCCAGAACGGGAGCTGAGTGACTATCTCAAAACAATAGTCAAAGAAATGAGCCCAGAAACAGCGACAGAACGAGAAGAAATGAAAGAGGTTCTTCAGGCTTATTCAAAACACAGAGAGGTCAGCGCCCAGGAGTCTGTGGCCCGTACGTGCAGCCTGAAAATGAAGTCTTGCTCACGTGAGGTTGTTTTTCTGCCAACTGGTGACAACGCACTGAAAATGAGTCTCCCGCTCAGTGCATTGCAGAACAAACCAGCCGATTCTCTTAATGTGTGGATGACGAGTTTTGTCGACAAATACAGAGCCAGACCTGAAACACCAGAGTTTGAGTCCATGTGTCTGGCAGACTTTGCATCCCATTACAGGGTTGTCTATGGCAAGCAGAAGGAAGATGGCAAGCAAAAGGAAGACAGCAAGCGTGTCAGCCTATTGAATGAAATGGGAATGATTCAAAAACGCACGAGAGGGAAGCCTGCAATCATCAGGTACGCACGCTTCTCAGAGAAGAAGGACCCTGAGAACTACTACGGCAGACTGCTTAAACTGTACCTCCCCCACCGTTCAGAGTCATCACTGAAAACTGTAAGGTTCCCAACACACCAGGATTTTTACAAAGGCGCCTGTGTGAGCTTACCAGGAGAAGAAGCAATCCAAGCAGTGTCTGCAATTGTTACCAGCAACCAAAAGAAGTTCGAACAACACAACAAAATTGTGGAACAAGTCTTGGATGACTTTGTAAAAAACGGACCTGTTGAAGATGCTTGGAACACCTTTGCCCCAGAAGCTGAGTTGGATAGGTTGGAATGTGTAGAGGAACGCAAAGAAGGGGAGCCACTTCATGAGAATGAACAAGATGATGTTCCGGAGTATACACGTCACAAACAAACAGGTGGAATTGCGCTTACTGTGAAAGCCCCACAAATGTGCCCTGATTTCCTTCGGAAAATGTACAGAAACCTTAACCGGACACAAGCTCAGACATTCTACTCAGTTTGTGACTGGTGCACTAACCGTGTGCGTGGCCTAAATCCTGACCCATTCTATTACTTTGTCACTGGTGGTGCAGGGACAGGCAAATCACACCTGATAAAGTGCATCTATGCTGAGGCGACAAAGATACTCTGTAAACTTACCAGACTACGTGAGGAAGCAGACATATCCATGCCCAGCGTTTTACTAACTGCATTTACAGGAACAGCAGCTTTCAACATTTCAGGCAACACTTTGCATTCTCTACTGAAGTTGCCAAGAAGCTTGAAGCCCCCCTACCAAGGACTTGGAAATCTAATAGATGAAGTGAGGGCACAGCTGTCAAATGCGGAGATCATTGTTATTGACGAGGTGTCAATGATTTCAAAGCCCCTGTTTGCCTACATCAACTGGAGATTACAGCAAATCAAAGGCAGTAAGAAACCTTTTGGTGGTATGTCAGTACTAGCAGTAGGAGACTTTTACCAGGTCCCCCCCGCTGGGAAAAAGTAAGCCACTCTGCGTGTTTGAGGAAAATACCAATGACGTCTGGAAAGACAACTTTCAGATGATCACGCTGACAGAGATCATGCGACAGAAGGAAGACATTTCATTTGCTGAGCTTTTGAATAGAATCAGAGTCAAGCAGAAGACTGGCACCTTAAGCAATGATGACAAAGCTCTGCTTGCTCAGGCTTTTACAGATCCCACCCACTGCCCTAATGACGTGCTACACATATTTGCCACCAACAAAGAGGTTCACAAACATAATGCTGCAACTGTGTCTGTTCTCCATTCAAACGTCACCAACATAGATGCCGACGATTACAGAAAAGACCCTAAGACAGGAGTGATGCTGAGGCAACACCAACCTTTCAAAGGACACAAAGACAATCTGATTGACACACTGCAAGCAGCTGAAGGTGCCCGTATCATGATCACAAGAAACATTGATGTAGAAGACGGGCTTGTTAACGGGACATTTGGCAAGATTGCAAGAATAATCATCCAGACTGAGAATGGTGCTACTACGGTAAACAAGCTTGGGCTTGTGCTGGACAATCCAAATGCAGGACAGAGATACCGTAACAAGTCGTCTTGTGATGCTGACAACTTGGTGTACATAGAAAGGGTAGAGGAAAACCTGAGACAGAAAGGAGTTGTTCGCAGGCAGTTCCCCCTGAAGTTGGCTTTTGGATGTACGATTCATAAGTGTCAGGGGATGTCGATACAGTCGGCAGTGGTCTCATTGAAACGGGTCTTCCAACCGGGAATGGCCTATGTTGCTCTGAGTAGAACGACTACACTACAAGGACTGTACATAACCGACTTTGATGAGAAGAAGATCTTTGCTGATCCTGAAATCACAGCTTCCCTGGATTCAATGAAGAATGCATCACTGGAAAGTGTTATGCCCCTCTTAAAGTTTCTACAGACAACAGACAAACAGCAAACATTAACAATTATCCATCACAACACGGAAGGATTACCAGCTCACATTGAAGATATCAAATCTCACCATGAGTTGACACTTGGAGATGTTTTATGTTTCACTGAAACTCATCTCTCAGGCTCTTCTGTTGCTGAAAGTCTCCAGCTGGAGGGCTACAACCTGTTCAAACGCAACAGACACCTCTCGTACACAAACCTTCCTGACATTGCAAGTAAAAGTGGCGGAGGTGTCGCCTTGTATGTCAGAAACCATTTCAAGGCCTATGAAAAGCAGTATCATCACAATGTGACTGACTTGGAGTTCTTGGTTGTCAAACTGGAGTCCCCTGTACAAGCTTTGATCGCTGTCGTTTACAGGCCACCGGATTACAGTATTGGCCAATTCCTTACTAACCTGCTGGGCCTCTTGGAATCTTTGGAAATAATGGATTGCCAACCTATAATACTCTGTGGAGATTTCAATGAAGATTTTCTGTGCAGAGAAAAGAAGCCAATATCTGACCTTCTTCACTCAAGAGGATATACTCAACTGGTCTGGGCAGCCACCACAGAAAAAAACACACTGTTGGATCACATTTACATCTCCAGGGTGCAGCAGTGTCTCCAGTCAGGAGTACTGCACAGTTATTACAGCTACCATTATCCTGTGTATTATGTTTTGAGCAGTGGTTGTGAACACGCTTAGAGCCTGCATAAACAGGGCATGAGTGTTGCCAGGAAACAGTGGTTGTGAGACAGTGGTCATCAAACAGATAAAGTGGCAATGAGGGTCAGTTTACGTGGCCATAGTTATGTGGGACCATTTACAATTAGCTAAACATCATTCTCTATATTTCATGTTCGGTGTACTTGTTAGACACTGAACTCACTTACTCCCCCCCATCCATCACAGACATCTGTCCTCATCATATAGTAAGAGGAATACCGCGCTGTAGTGCACCCAAAAAGGGTACCTGTTCGTGAAATATTGTGAATGACCAAATAGGGGATAACCAAAATAGTGATGAAAATAACTTAGTGAAAAAAAATTAAAAAAAACTACATAATAACAAAAGCAGCCACTCTATGTGAGATACACACACTAATACAACAATATAACAAATATAGCAGCGCTGTAAATAGGAGTAAATACTAGTACCAGTGTTGAATAGGACTAATTGGTTAGAACCCAAATTAAATAACTAACACAGTTCTTGAAACCTAAATCAATAAGTGTTCACTGGACAGTCCTAACACAGTGAATAAAGTCCAAATAAATGTTGTGAAAATACATAGGCTCAGACCCCATTTTTTTAAAGCAGGAAATGTAAAATAGAAAAAATTCCTCCACCGCACCACGGTGGTAGCTGAAAATAAAATGCGCGCTTACCAAACGGCAAGCACAAGGGGGCTTGCGACCTTAACCCGGTCAGGGCCTTTCATTGGATGGGCTTCTAGGAAACGACATGCCACTTCATACAGCCAAAGGGTGATGATACCACTAGTCCACCAAGTCACAGGAAATCACTCTTATCATGGAGATTAATAAAAGACTCCTAGCTGGGGGGTTGTTCTCATTTAGGGGTACCCCGGGAAAAGAGAGGGAAACAACATAGCGTAATCCTGGTTTTGAGGTTTATTAAAAGAATTAAAATAACACTTACAGTGTAGCAGATTCAAATAAGCATAAGAAGCCGGCTGGCTAAAACGATCACCCGTCCTACAGACGGTAGATGCAGCACGTCAGCTCGCCCTATCACACTGTCCTCATCACACTCACCCTCTCCTTCCTGTGCTATAGCCTGCTTGCTGATTAGTAAGACAAAGAAACAGCAAGGAGCAAAACTGCAGAGAAACTGAAAATTTGTAAGGGTTTAAAGTATATGCTTTAATGAATTGCCTTGTATCCAAAAAGTTCAAAAAGTTGACTGTTCAAAATGTTAATGTTAATGTCAATGTATAACGGAAATATACAGCCAGTTCGCTTGTGATGCAATATATTGAAATTATATGTACACTGTGTAAACTGTTTTTGACACACTTGATTTTGGGACGCGAGTCCGTCAGGTGCTATGCTTTGGCTGGGGCGGAATAAATCCTGGTAACCCTTAAGTCTGTGTCCGACAAAGTAATTTACCGATATTTCTACCTTCTACATCATTAGCACTTGTGCACTTTTTAAATTTGATCAATCAATTGGTTAGTGTAATGTTTACTATCTTTACTCACTACAAACACTCCACACAGTTACTCTGCCCATCTGCCCAGTTCAACCTTTCCACAGTTACTCCAACCACACAACAGTTACTCCAGGCACTCCCCCCAGTTACTCCGCTCACTCCAGATGTAGAGGCAAGAACACTTTCACAATTTCCCCAGAAATTGTACCTTTTCTAGTATTTATATGTTCTCTGATTCTGACAAAAAGAGGCCTAGTGGTTCTTCCCACTGTAAAGAACATAGCACATGTCATGAGGGACTCCATTTTAATTCTAAGACACCATCTTATGTTTTACAGGAAAATTGAGAAAACTCAAATATGAGTTTCAACTGAAATCCACATCATCTTTAAGCTGTAATCTATAAAACATGTCTAACTCAGGGTTACATATATATTTAAATATAGCTAGAATGTGGAGTTTGTCCTAGCTTATGTTTGTTCTTGATAAGATAAATACTTCCCCCAACATCTGTTTAAGAATACATACATAATCTTATAGTGAAAGTGATGCAAGATTTTGTCTTATAACACCAGCTAATAGGTAAATATTAACTGAACCTATTTTCATTTCAATGACATGTATAAGTTTAGTAAAACTCCTCCCATTCCCTCAAACTGCATAAATACTGTACCTTTGAGCATTGCTAATTAGATATCTAAGTGGCCAAGCAAACCTGTCTCCTGTGTCACTTTATTGATATCTCCAGGCCTGGGGGTCTACGGAGGTCTTCCTGCATTACCTGAACCTACCTGGGTGGTCTTAGAAGCAGAAATTTCCTACAACTGGGGGCTCTTTGTCCGGGATAAAAAGCAAAAAAAATCATCTGAAGGTAAGTCTTTATTTTGTCTTTATTGACAAAATATTTCTTGCCTTAGCTCTGATTAAAGCTTTTTAGACCCATAAATTAGTAGGGGATAAGAACCACGCCAGAGGTTAATATTGGAGGGTTTTTGGGAAACCCACAAAGATAAGCAGTACTGCATACACATATATAGAGACATTCCTTTTGGGAAGGGATATGAAGTGGTTAATGAGGAAATAGACTCCGGTGACCCCAAAATCTTTTGCTTTTTCTTATCTGTCGCATTAGAAGCTATAAGATAATCTGTCGTGTGTGTGGATCAGAAGACTGGGTGGTAAAACAGTTGGCTCCCACTGTCAATATGGGTCAGAAACAAGGTAAAGAAGATCCTCCCCCTCTTCCCAATCCAGGAGAAACGTGTAAGGATTTTGTAGCCAGAATTTGTGGTACTAATTATGAATTCATAGTCCCATGGGTTTCACATTTAGCGGGATGGACCGAAGCCATACACAGTGTAGACCCCTTTCCCCGGGATGGCGCTAATGAGGAATTTCACATAGATATGATAAAAGGATTGTGTTTAGGAGATAAGAGAGCTTTCCCTTGGTACCCCGGAGATCCTCAATGGGATATGGATTATATGGAAAAGGGAGGAGAGAACTGGTTAAAATACGCCCCATATTGGTTTCAGAGGGATAATAAGAAACAGAAAAAGCCCACCAAATGCATACACAGGGACCCCAATCTAGCCAACCGAATCAAGTTGCCCCAAAGCAACAGGGTCCCCGATTCCCTATACAGTGGAATCAACAGCAACTGAAATGAAGCTGCCCGGAAGGTAGTATCCCAGCATTTCCTTTGATCTCACACTCTTACAATGAACAACCAATTGTGACCCTATATGTCAAAAATAGGCCTGTTCCGTTTTTAACCGATTCAGGGGCAACTCGGAGCACCCTCAGTGAAGACTACTACAGAGGTGAGACTAAAATTGCTGAACCTTCTATGGGAATTAATGGGATACTTACCAAAACATACAAAACACCACCTTTACCAGTAAGTGATGTTGAAAGGGGAGGTGCAACAGTCTTGCATCATTGTTTCAGGATTATACCAAATTGTCCTGTGAATCTCTTGGGTAGAGATTTAATGGGAAAATTGGGTATAACACTGAAAATGACTACTGAAGGAGGGGTCTTCGTATACTCCAAGGTAATACCAATATATTACACTGAGGATAGTGATCTCCCTCCACCAGATGATCCGGTATGGTCAAAGAGCTCCTTGGATGTAGGTCTTATTTCTTGTACCCCATACAAGGCAGCTTTAAATCATGGGCACAGCCGGTTTATCACAAACAATACCCCATTTCAAAAGAAAAAGAGGAAGGAGTGGCCCCAATGGTGGAAAGGTTCCTGCAGCTAGGAATTCTTAAAGAGACACTGTCACCCTACAACACCCCCATTAACCCAGTAATGAAGCCGGATGGCTCTTACAGGTTTGTACAAGACCTCAGAGCTATAAACAACCTAGTGATACCCATCGCTCCCATAGTGCCTGACGTGTCATCACTCCTAACCTCCATACCATCCGATGCAGAGTATTTTTCGGTCATTGACCTTTGTAATGCATTTTTTTCAGTTTCTGTTGACGAAGAGACACAGCCTATCTTTGCATTCAATTTCAGAAATCGCCAAATGACGTGGTGTAGACTACCTCAGGGTTATGTAGACTCCCCTGTAGTATACACAGTGGCCCTCCAGGCAACCCTGCGGTCTTGGACACCCCACCATGGTTCCGTCCTACTTCAATATGTTGATGATTTGTTGTTGTGTAGTCCAAGCCAGAAAGCATGTAAAAATGATGGTTTAGATCTGTTACATTGGTTAGCAGACAATGGTCACAAGATTTCTAAGAAAAAGCTACAATGGTGTCAGGAAACTGTTGAATACCTTGGTTTTGTACTCTCCAAAGGAGAAAGGAAAATCAGTCACAAGAGAGCTGCGGCTCTCGTGGGTCTGCCCCGCCCACTTACTAAGAAGGACATGCTATCCTTTCTTGGAATGATTGGTTACTGCTGCCAATGGATACCTGATTGTTCCTACTATGATAATCTCCTGAGACAAGCCACAGGTACTGACATGCCAGATTGTGTGAAATGGACCTCATCCACCAAGACACATCCCCAAGACCAGACATGTCTTCAACTGCTCTCCCTGGAGCACAGAGTGTCTTTGTGGATGGGTCTTGTTCAAGACCAAATGATAACACATACCATGCAGGGTATGCTGTTGTTCAGCTGCCTGATAAAATACTGGAAGCAAACCCTGTCCCATTCCTTGTCAAAAGAAGTTTATTGAGTATACAATATTATAAAGATACATAAAGTAAGTTTACAAGGATCTATAAAGTAAGCTCATTGTTTTACAGTAGGGTTTATATAGGTAAATATCATGAAATTTCAAATATTAAACATTGGGTTCACGTAAACCTAAATTAAAGATATATCATTTCCTTAGTTACTTTTGTAGGTATTTAAATGATTTATACCTACTATACATATTGTTTACAAGTAGAGTGTATATAGGTCAAATAAATTCTGATAATGAGCTTTAATCGTAAGGTGGAGAAAAGGAAAGAGAAAGAAGAAAAAGGGTTGAAAGGTAGAGGTATGGTCCACAAGGTTGTCCCGCTCGTCAGTTTATTATTCTTTTTAGTTCTCTTTGAAGCCTTAGAATGGGTGTCTCTGTAAGTCATTTAATCCGTTACCATGGCAACAGGACAGAGTCATTGAAGTTTGACAGGAACTGTTGTTTTATCCAAGGATGCCAAAGTTTTTCAAATTTTGGAATTTGATTTTGATCGATGGCTACCATCTTAGCATGGGACATTGTATTATTCATTCTGTGAATTGTTTCTGCTAGTACCAATGTAGGAGATTTCCATGCCTTGGCCACTGTTTGTTTTGCAGCCGTTATTAGTTGGATCATAAGTTTGAATTGAGAGAGTGTTAACCATTCCGGTTTTAGATTAAGTAAAGTTAAATATGGATCTGGTTGTATTATTTTTTAAAATATTTTAGATGCAATCACGAAGACTTCCTTCCAGAAGGTTTGGATTACTGGGCACGTCCACCTTATGTGTAAATATGTGCCTATTTCTGGGCATCCTCGAAAACAAAGAGCTGAGGTATTGGTGAATATTTTGCCACTCTAGCGGGTACAAGGTACCAGCGAGTTAGGACTTTATAATTTGTCTCCAGTGCTAAGATGTTGGGTGAAGATGACTTAGATGTGAGCCATATGTTAGACCAGTCCGTGTCTTCTAAAGTTCGTCCCAGGTCCTCCTCCCACCTCTGAACGTAAGAGGGTCTATTAAGATTTGCTACTCCATATAATTGATTATAAAGTGATGAAATTGTACCTTTAGCAAATGGATCTTTTGTACAGATTGATTCAAAAATGGATAATTGGGATAATGGTGTATCCCCCTTTAGGAATGGTGTATAGAAATTTTTGATTTGGAGAGATCTAAATATCTCAGAGTTTGGTAGATCATATTTTTCTCTAAGCGATGGGAATGAAAGGAATGATTTAGATGCTATGAAGTCATTTAGTGTCTGAATACCTGATGTTGTCCAAGCTTTAAAAGAATTTGGGTAGATCCATGCCGGGTAAAAGGCCGGATTTCTGATAAAAGAAAGGAGAGGATTGTGTGGAGATTGTAACTGATATTTGGTTTTTAGTTTATCCCAGAGAGATAAGAAGTGTTTAGTTATGGGATTATGAATTTTAAAGCGGTCTTTAGGATCAAGCCATAATAAATTTGATATTAATAGAGGGTCATTTTCTGAAGCCTCTATAAATACCCATAATGGGATTTCCTGTTTTGCATGGTATTTGGACAGACTGGCCAAATGTGCTGCTCTGTAGTAGTTAGTAAAATTAGGGTATACCAGGCCTCCTTTATTTTTGGGAAGATGTAGTGTGTGTATAGGTATACGTGGTTTAGAAGAGCCCCATATAAACGAAGTTGCTCTTTTTTATACTATTCTCAAAAAATAGGAAGGAATTGGAATAGGGAGGACTCTGAATAGATAAAGCAATTTGGGTAGAATAGTCATTTTGATTGCATTAATCTTCCCTATCCAGGATAAAGGAAGTTGCGACCATTGTTTTATTAGATTTGTGATCTGTCTTAATACAGGAGGATAATTGGTTGAGAATAAGTCAGAATGAGATGCTGTTAAATGAATTCCAAGATATGGGATTGATTTTTCTGCCCATGTGAATGGGAGTGCAGCCCTAGCCAGGATCAATTCCATGTTTGTGAGTGAAATATTAAGCACTAGGCATTTCTTAGGATTAATCATAAGGCCGGATAGGGCTGCAAATCCATCAAGAGCTGGTATTAAGTTAGGACCAGAGACCTGTGGTGATGATAGAAAAAGTAATATATCGTCTGCAAATATACATAATTTGTGTGTAATACCTCCTACTTCAATGCCAGTTATAGTTTGGTTTGTTCTGATGTATTGGGCCATGGGTTCAAGTATAAGGGCAAATAATAAGGGAGATAATGGGCAACCCTGTCGGGTACCTCTTTCGATATTAAAGGCATCAGATTTGTATCCAGCATATTTTATATAGGCTTTGGGTTTATTATATAATGCTTTGATCCATGTTAAAAAGTGGGGTCCAAAACCCCATTTTTGTAATGAATATTGCATATATTGCCAGGATACTGTGTCAAATGCCCTCTTAATATCGAGAGATAGAAAACATAAAGGGATTTTCCGTTTTTTAGCAATATGTGCCAATAACACTGCCCTGCGTATATTATCGCCTGCCTGTCTATTTGGCATGAAGCCTACTTGATCTCTATGTATTAATTTTCCTATAATGCTATTGAGGCATTTTGCTATTATTTTTGCTAATAATTTAATATCGAGGTTTAACAGAGAGATAGGCCGATAATTCACACAGGAAGTATCATCAGAAAGGGGTTTTGGGATCATACAAACAATTGCCATTAGTGTTTCTTGCCGAAAAGAATGTCCATCTAGAAGTTTGTTAAAAGTTTCAGTGAGAATGGGAGAGAGTATTTCTGAGAATGTTTTATAGTATAAAGCCGAGTAGCCATCTGGGCCTGGTCTTTTGTTAAGTTTTAGGTCTTTTATGGTGTTAGCAACTTCATCTATAGTTATAGGCTCATCCAAACTGCTTTTTTGATTCTGAGATAACTCAGGTAAGGTTATTTTTGAGAAGAAGGATTCAGCCTCTGTAGGATTAAATTCATTGTTTGTCTTGTATAAAGTTGCGAGATGTGAGTGAAATTTATGGACTATTTTAACTGGATTACAAGTGTAAACTTTTTTTGATAATTTCAAACGTATTGGTTTGAAAGATTTGTTAGTTGAATTTAATGCCCGAGCCAAATATGTACCTGGTTTGTTTGTATTCATGTAGAAATTGTGTTTGGAGCGTTTGAGGGATTTATCGTATTCCAATCTAGATTTTTCCAGATGAGATTTTGTACTCTGAGATGGATTATCTTGAAATGATATGTAGGCTGCATTAAAATTGAGTTCTAGTTTTTTTGCTAGATTTTTGCGTTCCCGTTTAAATAGTGCCATTTGTCTTTGTATTGTACCACGCAAGACAGGCTTATGAGCTTCCCACAGTGTTATTGGGGAGATGTCTGTTGTATTATTAATTGATATGTATTCCTTTAAAGCTTGTTCAATGGCCATCTGATGTAGTGGGTGTTTGAGCATTATGTCCGGTAAGTACCACGTTGGGTCATGCGCTTTTGGTATGGCTGAGGCTATAGTAGTGTATACTGCATTATGGTCAGACCACGGTATCGGAATTATATCTGATGCAATAATTTCTGGTATCATTCCTATTGTTAGAAAAATATGATCTATTCTGGTGAAGGTTTGATGAGGGTGCGAGAAATAAGTGAATTTCTTTTTCATTGGGTTACTTTCTCTCCACGAATCTACCAGATTGTATTTGGAAAGAAGTTGAGAAAAAGGTAATCTAGAGGTTTTTTTGGATGGTGTAAAAGGTGATTTATCTAGAAATGGGAGGAGGACCTGGTTCGAATCCCCACACATTATCACTGTTCCTATTTTGTGTGTATTAATCACTTGTAATATATGTGAGAGGAATGGTGTAGGTTGTTTGTTAGGAGCGTAGTAGGAAATCACCGAGATTGCTGTATCCATTATATAACCCATGAGTATCAGGTATCTACCTTCTGGGTCTTTAATTTCTGATGATAAGGTGAATGGTGTGGATCGGTGAAATGCAATTAGAGTTCCCCTTTGCTTGGTACAGGCAGAAGCCGTGTAAATTTGTTGATAAAAAGGAGAAATATATTTTGGAGTAGAATCTTTGGTGAAGTGTGTTTCTTGGAGGCATACTATGTGAGCCTTCTTGTTATGAAAAGTACGGAAGGCTTTGGTCCTTTTTTGAGGGACATTTATTCCCTGAACATTCAGGGAAAGTATATTCAGTGGTGCCATGGCAACAGATCAAATAGTTTTGACTTACTTTTTGTTATGCAGAGCTGACTGCGCAGATCAACCTGTGTGGACTGAAGAGATGAATAGATAGAAAAGAAACCAGTGAATTCTGGAGTAAAGAGTAAACAAAAAACATATGAGATTAGATGATACATTGTATGAGTTATTTTTTGCAAGTAATCACAATTTACCCGTGAAAGAGAGTAAATATCTCTCTCAGGGGAATAAGTGCCTTCGTCACACTCCCACATAATATGGTTGGGAGAATGAGGAGGGCTAATGGGGGTACACGGATCTTCCGCTTACAGGAGAGAAGTGCTATGTCAAAAGACATCAAAATGATGTTTCATTAATTGGAGTGCAGAATATAGTTTTTGTTGAAATTATTTATTCCAGGGTGGTTGTATATGGTTAGTCTTGCCCTAGGCTAAATAATTCAGTTAGAAAGGTACTGTTAATAACTTTGGTATTGATGAAGATAGTTTGAATTATTTTGGGATTTTAACCCTTTTAGAGTAAACAATTACATATTTTATTCATATGTAACTGTTTAGATATGTTAACTCATAAAATTGAGGTTGTATTGCTTCAGATTAGAATAAACAAAAACATAATTCTAGGAACTAGTTAGATAATAATATATTTGTTTTAAGAAAAGAAAGAAAAAGCTTCCATTACTTCTGGATTATTGAACATATTTGTCCTAAAAAGTAATAAATCTATTGTTATTACCTGATAATATATAACTGAACAAGAATTTCCTTATTTCACTTATATATTCTAAGGCTATATGAATCAGAAGTAATGAGAAATATAACTGGAATGTAACATGATCCCACACAGTGTGTGACTATCAGAATGCAGTTACATTCAGTTATAAATACAGGTTTTTTATAGAGAACCATCTCTTAGTATAATAAATGAAGAGATATCAGGAATTAGGATGTCAGTCCACTGAATCTTCTTGGTCCATGGATGATGTGGCATAACGGCCTCTTTTGTGAGAATGATGATTCCCATTTTGTTCTGATATTTTCTGGGTGCTGCCTCAAGGTGAAGATGACGCCATTCTTCTGCGTGTGGGAGTGTTGCTGCTTGTGGGCTCTGTCAGATTTAATTTTAAAAGGGTTTGTTGTAGTTCATCTGCTGATCTGCTTCTGTAAATTGTACCTTGGTAGTTAAATCTGACTGAAAAGGGGAAGCCCCATTGATACATAATGTTGTGGCGTTACAGTTCCATTAGTTGGGGTTTCATGGATCGTCTTTTAGTAATAGTAAGTTGGGATAGGTCAGCAAAAATTTGATAATTGTGTCCTTGAAAATTAAGTTCCTTTTTTTCTCTTGCAGCAATTAGTATTTGTTCTTTCGTTCTGTAATAATGAAATTTTGTGATTATATCACGTGGGAGTCCATCTTTCTTTTTGGCTGTGAGGGCTCTGTGTACTCTGTCCAGTTCTAAACGTTCAATAGGGATATCTGGCTTTAGTTCTTGTAATAGAGCTGTAATAGTAGATTGCAGGTCTGTCACAGTTTCAGGTATTCCCCTTATGCGCAAGTTTGAACGTCTGGCTCTATTTTCGTAATCTTCGAGCTTAGTTTGAAGTATTAAATTCTCTTCTTTTAATTGTTCCAATTCTGTTATATTTACTTGGGTTGTAATTTCAATTTCATCCATTTTTATTTCTAAGGCTGCGGTACGGTTTCCCAGCTCTCTTATTTCTTTGGTTAGGCTTTTTGTTATTTGGTCTGAGGTTTGTTTTAAAGCCTTATGAAGCATCTTTTCAAATTGCAATAATATTACTGGGGATGCTCAGGAAGCTTGTGGAGAAGTTTGTGAGAGGATTTGTTCTGTATCTGACTCAAATGGAGAGTCTTGCTGTGACATTTTCTGTCTGTGAGAGCGCCCTGATGCTGTATCTTGTGAGGTGACTGGAGCTGCTTTAATTGCAGTGAGTGCCTGTGAGCTCTTTGTGAGGTGATTTTTATTTCTGCCACGGTTTCCTCCCAGTACCATATTTCCTGCCCAAACTTTCACAGTTTGTTCCCTGGGGCAAAAAGGTTCAAATGGATACCTTTTGAGCCTGCAGGCTCCGCTTTGTCCTTCTCTTCTCTCCTCAGCGGTGTGGAGCTCTAACAATGCATGTCTGCTCCGTTAGGCTCCGCCCATCTCCCCCAACCCTGTCCCATTCCAATCAGCACAAGCTGCAGAACTTATAGCCCTTACTCGAGCTTGTCAGCTTTTTGAAGGGCAGGATGTAAACATTTACACAGACTCCAAATATGCTTACGGTGTTGCGCATGATTTTGGAGTCATATGGAAAAGGCGGGGCTACATAGCAGCAGACGTTAAATCCATCTCACATTCCACGCTTGTCACAAGTTTGTTAGAAGCTATACAATTACCAAGGTCCATAGCTATACTACACTGTAGGGCACATATAGGGCAACAGGATGACATAGCCAAAGGCAATGCCTTAGCTGACAAAGCAGCAAGAGAAGCAGCATCCACACAGCCTGCAAACATACAAATGCCATTACTCTCACCAGAAATTCCTCTTTTGGATCAAACATTGCGTGACCTCCAAGCATATGCCACAGATCAAGACATCCAGCAATGGAACTCAATAGGTGTGCAGACAAAACCAGAAACTGACCTTGTCTGCCAAGAGGGGAGACCATGTATCCCTGTAGCCAGTGCACCCATTTTTATTTCACAATACCATGGGATAGGTCACAGAGGGTGGAAAGTCACATGTGAACTTTTGGATAAGGATTTTTACATTCCAGGTCTTCCCTCTCTCGTTAAGGCATATGTTTCCAGATGCATCACATGCATTCGGAATAACCCTAGCAACCCTCACAAAGCAAAACATGAACATCTGATATATCCATCTACACCATTCACTCATCTGCAGATAGATTTTACACACATGCCCAAACTAGGTAAAAGACAGGAATATTTGCTAATAATGGTGGACATGTTCTCAAGATGGATAGAATTGTTTGTAACTACAAAGGAAGATGCACAAACAGTAGTGAGGATTCTGATACAAGAAATTATCCCAAGGTGGGGTTGCCCACTACAGATCAACTCTGACAATGGTCCTGCATTTGTGGCCAAAGTTTGTCAAGACCTGGTAAAAACACTGAAAATAGAATGGAAGTTTCATATTCCTTACCACCCCCAGAGTTCAGGTATAGTGGAAAGGATGAACAGAACCATTAAAGATAAGATCAGGAAGGCCACTGGAGGTACGTATGCAAATTGGAAGAAGGTCCTACCAGCTGTACTAGCCGAGGTAAGAATGACACCCTCTAAAAAGACAAGATACTCTCCTTTTGAAGTCTTAATGGGTAGGCCATTCCCCACCCCATGGGCCAGACAGCCACTTATGTTAGAAAGAGGGGACCTAGATCTTATTCAGGAAGAATATGTAAAAAAAGTATTGAAACTTTGGATAAAGTTGAAAGGAATGTTGCTCGTACCTCTCCTTCTTCTTCACAGGAACCTACACACCCTTTCCAGGTGGGTGACACCGTGGTGGTCCAGAGATTGAACCGCACCAAGAAACAAGAGACCCCCAACCACAGTGATCGCAGTCACCCGCACAGCTATTTTGGTAGAAGGACAACAGGCCTGGATTCATGCAAGTCACGTAAAGAAGGTCAACCAGGACCCTAAGAAGCAAGGCAAAGATAAAGCACAGAGAGGTGAAGCAGGTGATATAAATCCTCGAACACTGAGTGAAGCAGGTGGTCAAGACTCTGAACAAGATGACGTCGCTTATTTCACCACGGACTTCTGGGAAGGCCTTGTGCCTCCTATGCTGGGCTGCCCTGATTGTGTTCCTGCCAACTTGGCTGATAACTAACTGTATTTAACATTCTGAAGATTTGGGACTCATAAAGGGTATTTGTGGGGCCTCTAACACTCTACAACAGAATAATACAAATGACAGACACAAGAGAAATGAAAACTCAGAAAGTTTTACAGATAAAATGTTATTGTTGAAGTTTAAATATAGCTACGCCCAGAAATCTGGATTTGAAAAATGTTGGATATGTAGTAAACTCCATCCTAGCACTGCTAGAATCCCCTTAATGGCAGTACCTCTAAACTTCACCCCACTCCTTAATGGCACACCTCCTGTCATCCTTACAGAAGTCATAAGAACACTTTCAAATAATACCCTTACTTTCCAAATTACTGGTAGAAGTCATTCCCCAGACTGGTGTTTTAGGTTGGGAAACTCCACAAACGGAGCTGAAGTTTGCCAACAAGCTAATATTAACTTTTCAATTACTTCAATTGAAAGCCCTTTCTTTCATACTTCAGAACCTGCCCTAAACACCACTCTAATAAAATTTCTTAACTCCAGTTCCACTTCCACAGTAGGACAATTATTGTCGAGTTTAACTTTTTCCAGTTTTTCTGATGAAATGATGACAATATTCAACAAACGATCCTTAGCTCTAGGAAACAGTATTTATATTTGTTGTGGAAAAATCTGTCACCTTTGGATCCCCACCGAACCCCAAGGATGGTGTTATCTTGCATCCCTAGTCCCCATCATGGGCGTAGTAGGAGATAGCAAGGGAAGACACCTCCTTGAAGCTAGCATGCATCCTAGGTACCCCCTCAAACACCGCAATAAAAGGGAGTTATTTCTTACAAAAGATATGGCATGGGCTTGGTTCCCCTCATAGACTGGGTGGGGAATAGACTTAATGAAAAGGTTGAATAATTACACTGGAATCATTGATGAAATAATGGAAAAGAATTCTGATGATATTACTAAATTAAATATAGAAACTAGGGCAATTAGAAAACAATTAGAACTACGTGACTTAGCCATAGAAAGCGTGCTGCTTTAACTGGGTTATGTGAAAACACAGAAGATTATGAGTGTTGTACCTGGTTTCATAACACAAGTATTGAGGTACCAGATTATTATGATATAATTGCACAACACCGGAAAGAAGTAAGCAAATTACAAGATGAAGCTAGAAACATTGCTAAGACATGGGATCCTTTTGCAAACCTAAGTTCTGGGATAGGAATTTTGGCATGGATAAAAAGTGCTGCCATAACTATAATTATGATTATTCTTTTTGTTTTGTTCCTATATGCCCGTTATAAGCTTATAATGTGCATAATTGTTCAGGCATCCCGAACCCCTGATCCTGCTGTGAATAGAATTTATCTGAGTATGTATTATGATAGAAGAAAAATTACATAACTGTGAAAGGTAGTGAGCCATATAATAATGTCTCAAAGAGGGGATTGTAAAGAACATAGCACATGTCACGAGGGACTCCATTTTAATTCTAAGACACCATCTTATGTTTTACAGGAAAATTGAGAAAACTCAAATATGAGTTTCAACTGAAACCCACATCATCTTTAAGCTGTAATCTATAGAACATGTCTAACTCAGGGTTACATATATATTTAAATATAGCTAGAATGTGGAGTTTGTCCTAGCTTATGTTTGTTCTTGATAAGATAAATACTTCCCTCAACATCTGTTTAAGAATACATACATACTCTTATAGTGAAAGTGATGCAAGATTTTGTCTTATAACACCAGCTAATAGGTAAATATTAACTGAACCTATTTTCATTTCAATGACATGTATAAGTTTAGTAAAACTCCTTCCATCCCCTCAAACTGCATAAATACTGTACCTTTGAGCATTGCTAATTAGATATCTAAGTGGCCAAGCAAACCTGTCTCCTGTGTCACTTTATTGATATCTCCAGGCCTGGGGGTCTACGGAGGTCTTTCTGCATTACCTGAACCTACCTGGGTGGTTTTAGAAGCAGAAATTTCCTACACCCACATATTGTAATCGACAGGGACATTTGATCACATATGTGACGTGAGTACTGTCACAGGTGATCAATTCCCTGATTTGGTACTCTTTCCCAGATCTAGATTTGAAAGATGTCTTTTTCCTTGGCTGTTTTTTACTCACACGGCAAGGCAGGCATTTTTGGCATCTGTAGAAACCTTTCATCTCAGGGAACAATCTTATAGTCTTGGGTGGGTCGATCACATTGTGTACCAGCTGGTTTCTCAGGTTAGGGGCCTTTTTGTAAATGAATCTTGGCTTCTTTGAGAGTATCTTTGCCAAGACTCTATCTGATTTCAGAATCGGCCAATATTTCCTGATGATGTGTTCAACCGTACGGTATTGGTTGTTGAATCCAGTGATGAATGCCATATCCATTCTGGAGGGATTATTGTCTTTCTCCTTCTTTCTCAATAAGGAATCTCGATCCAAACCTCCTACCTCCATCTTCTGTCTCATAAGGGCATCTTTTTGGTACCCTTTATCAACAAATTTCTTAATCAAAGTATCTGCCTGCACATAATAGTCGTCTACATTATGACAATTTCTCCGTAACCTCATCAATTGGCCTTTCGGTATATTCTCCTTCCACTTGGGGTGATGGCAGCTGGATACTGGGATGTAGCCGTTGCGATCTGTTGTTTTGAAAAAAGTTCTTGTGCGTAATTCATTAAATTATGCGCTGCGCTTGGGTGACCCCAAAAACAAAATTAATATTAACCAACTCTGTGCTTACTAGTCAGATAATATTAAATACAAATAATATGAATGTTGTAAAAATAAACAAGGTGTGAAAAAACAAGTGCTTGTTACACCATAAATTAGTGCTTATTAGCGCTTGTTACACTATACATAGTGTCTTAATAAACATAAAAAGTGCTTAGTGCTCAATATAAAGTATCCTGCTTGTCTGAATGAATAAATTAATAAATAAATAATGAAAAAAGTTCTCTTTAGCACTCTAAATGGTGCGTGCAAATAATGTCCAACAGTGATAATAAACAATGCGTGCAGGTGGTGTTCAGCTGTGACAACAATCCAACATCATGCCGAAGATATCCTGAGTGCTGCAAAACATGCTCCGGTGCACCATCGTGACCCCCTTAAGCTAATGTGCTCACCTCAGAGCGTGTGACTCAGCTGCTACCCTGAGTCCAAATATGCTTTGGAGCCACCCCTGGGCTCAGTCTCAATGTCTGCTGCACTCCTCCAGCTGGAAACAATGTGGATCCATACATGTAAATTAAAAGGGAACTATATAGTGTAATATAGTCAAAATGCTTTATTAAAAGAAAACGCTCCCCACACCGGGGTACTCACATGGCACTGGTAATCAAAATCACACTGGTGATACAAAATCACACAGTGATTTTGTATTGAAAGCGGTTATAGTATGGTGCACTGACGCACCAGTGCCATCTGAGTACCCCGGTGTAGGGAGCATTTTCTTTTAATAAAGTATTTTGACTATATTATACTATATAGTTTCCTTTTCATTTATATGTATGGAGCCACATTGTTTCCAGCTGGAGGAGTGCAGCAGACATTGAGACTGAGCCCAGGGGTGGCTCCAAAGCGTATTTGGACTCAGGGTAGCAGCTGAGTCACACTAGCACATTAGCTTAAGGGGGTCACGAAGGTGCACCGGAGCATGTTTTGTAGCACTCAGGATATCTTCGGCATGATGTTGGATTGTTGTCACAGCTGAACACCACCTGCACAAATTGTTTATTATCACTGCTGGACATTATTTGCACGCACCATTTAGAGTGCTAAAGAGAACTTTTTTCATTATTTATTAATGTATTCATTCAGACAAGCAGGATACTTTATATTGAGCACTAAGCACTTTTTATGTTTATTAAGACACTATGTATAGTGTAACAAGCGCTAATAAGCACTAATTTATGGTGTAACAAGCACTTGTTTTTTCACACCTTGTTTATTTATTCAACATTCATATTATTTGTATTTAATATTATCTGACTAGTAAGCACAGAGTTGGGTAATATTAATTTTGTTTTTGGGGTCACCCAAGCGCAGCGCATAACTTGTAAATTTATCCTATGCATGTTATATGAAGCGTGATTAGCGCATGCAGCTGGAGGTAGCATAAGCAAGGCATAAGATTATTGTGGCTCACAGAATTTTTCCAATTTGATGTGCGTAATTCATTGTTCTCCTTAAAGATCTGCACATCCAAGTAATCTATTTCTTGGGAATCACATTTCCTAGTAAAAGAGATGCCGTACTGATTCTGATTCATCATTCCCAAAAATTCCTGGAAGGAGTCTGCCGTGCCTTTCCATATGATGATCACGTCATCTATGTATCTGCGGTAGAATTTAATATGTGGGCGTAATCTTTTATATATATGCTCTTCTTCGCACATGTCCATAAATAAATTTGGGACATATCTTGCCCCCATGGCAACGCCTTTGCTCTGAACATAATATTCTTTCTGGTACCAAAAATAATTGCTCTCCATCGCTAGTTTCAAGGCCTCCAGGATAAAGCTAACCTGTTCTTGTTTGAGGTTGGCATCTTCATAGAGTGCTTTCTCTACCCCCTTGATTCCATATTTTTGTATAATGCTGGTATATAGGGAATTTACGTCTATTGTTGCAAGAAGACAGTCATTAACTTCAGTCACATGTGTCAATTCGTTAATTAGTTGTGTACTGTCCCGTAGGTATGATCTCCCTTTTGTTACCAGTGGTTTCAGGAAACAATCGATATATTCCCCCAATCTAGAAAATAAAGAATTGACTCCACTTATTATCGGTCTTCCTGGGGGCTTGTCTAATCTGTTTGTGTACTTTCGGTAGATAGTATATCACTGATAGTATATCACTGGTGGACTCACATATCAAATATTTCGCTTTCTTCTTATTTTAAACTCCTCTATCTTTTCCTTTCTTCACGAGAGTTTTTAGTTTATTTCCATAAAGTTGTTTCAGATTCCCTTTGAGTTTTTTATAGGTATTTTCTACCTTGAGTAGATTCTTCATTTCTTCCTCATAGTCTTCTTTCCTTAATATGACCAGTCCACCCCCTTTGTCAGCGGGGCGTATAACTACTTCTTTTCTTTTTCCAATCTCTTTGATTGCTTTCCACACACTTCCATCTCTGGAGTTCTTCCTTTCAAGTTTTGCGAGATCACTTTCCACCATTTTCTTAAAGGCACTCATGCATTGGTCACCAGGGACCTTTGGATTGAAAATGGAATTGTTTCTGAGGTTAGTATGTGTAAATCTTGATGGTTCCTCTGCTGGTTTCTCCTCTTTATTTAAGGCGTAAAGTTTTTTTATTCTTAGTTTGCGCATAAATTTTTGTAAATCGATAAAAACCTCGAACTTATCGATATTTCTTTCTGGTGCAAATTTCAATCCTAAATCTAAAATCTTTAATTCCTCATCCGAAAAAAATAACATCACTCAGGTTGAAGATCCCTTCTTCTAATACTCTCTTCTTCTTTTTCTTCTTCCTTCCTCGTTTTCCTCTTGCCTGTAGCCTCTTTCCATATCTCTTGGGGTTTAATCCAGTCCTCTGTCTTGGTTCCTGCTCCACCCATTCCTTGTTTGTATTGTATGATGTGGATACCCATAAGTTCCAATTTCCCTCTGATCTCTGTTCATAGGTGGACCTTGTCGCCTCTGGAAGTCCCTGTTGTTCCCTGTCTGTTCTCTCCATCCCTGCCTCCTGTATGGAGGACGTGCTTTCCATCTTCCGGGTGGGCCACCTCTGTGAAAATCCCTTCCATCCCTGAAAGGTCCTCTGGTTTGAGGATTGTCATAGGTGGCATATTGTCTCCTTTCTCTCAGAGGCGAATACCTATTTTGAGTGGGGATGTTATATCTTGGGATACCCGGAGATCTTCCATCCATAGGTCCTGGGGGGTATTCCTCCCTTCCCCTATTCCAGGGTCCATTTGTTCGATAATTGGGCGTTCGTGGCATCCCAGTATGTCTTATAATGGAGTGTGTTCGAATCTGGTTTGCCGCACACTGTCTACTGTTTCTTCCTCACCTACTGGACTATCATCCATGGAGATCTCATCTAATTCATTATACGATTCATCTATCTCTTCTTGCCATTTATAAACTTTTTTGTTAGCATAATACAGAATGTCTCTCTTAAATTTCTTCTGTTTTTTTGTTTGTATCTCCACATCATATTTCTTTATAATTTCTTGTAATTTTTTATCCTTATCTTTGTATTCTTCTTGGTCAATAAATGGAAGTAGGAGGTTTTTGATCTCTGTAATCCGATCTTCTACTCTTCTCAATTTAAAACGTCAGGTATGTCAGGTAGGTCAGTGTATGTCAGGTAGGTCAGTGTATGTCAGGTAGGTCAGTGTATGTCATGAAGGTCAGTATGTGTCAGTTAGGTAGGTCAGTGTGGGTCAGGTAGGTCAGTGTTTGTCAGGTAGGTTAACGTATGTAAGTCAGTGTGGGTCAGGTAGGTCAGTGTGTGTCAGGTAGGTCAGTGTATGTCATGTAGGTCAGTGTATGTAGGTTAGTGTATGTCAGGTAGGTCAGTGTGGGTAAGGTAGGTCAGTGTATGTCAGGTAGGTCAGTGTATGTAGGTTAGTGTATGTCAGGTAGGTCAGTGTGGGTCAGGTAGGTCAGTGTATGTCAGGTAGGTCAGTGTATGTCATGAAGGTCAGTATGTGTCAGTTAGGTAGGTCAGTGTGGGTCAGGTAGGTCAGTGTTTGTCAGGTAGGTTAACGTATGTAAGTCAGTGTGGGTCAGGTAGGTCAGTGTGGGTCAGGTAGGTCAGTGTATGTCATGTAGGTCAGTGTATGTAGGTTAGTGTATGTCAGGTAGGTCAGTGTGGGTAAGGTAGGTCAGTGTATGTCAGGTAGGTCAGTGTATGTAGGTTAGTGTATGTCAGGTAGGTCAGTGTGGGTCAGGTAGGTCAGTGTGGGTCAGGTATGTCAGTATATGTAGGTCAGTGTGGGTCAGGTAGGTCAGTGTGTGTCAGGTAGGTCAGTGTGTGTCAGGTAGGTCAGTGTATGTCAGGTAGATCAGTGTATGTAGGTCAGTGAATGTCAGGTAGGTTAGTGTGGGTCAGGTAGGTAAGTGTGGGTCAGGTAGGTCAGTGTGGGTCAGGTAGGTCAGTGTATGTAGGTCAGTGTGGGTCAGGTAGGTCAGTGTGTGTCAGGTAGGTCAGTGTGTGTCAGGTAGGTCAGTGTATGTAGGTCAGTGTATGTCAGGTAGGTCAGTGTATGTAGGTCAGTGTGTGTCAGGTAGGTCAGTGTAGGTCAGTGTAGGTCATTGTAGGTCAGGTAGGTCAGTGTGTGTAGGTCAGTGTATGTCAGGTAGGTCACTGTGGGTCAGGGAGGTCAGTGTGTGTAGGTCAGTGCATGTCAGGTAGGTCAGTGTGAGTGAAGTAGGTCAGTGAATGTCAGGTAGGTCAGTGTGGGTCAGGTAGGTCAGTGTGTATCAGGTAGTACAGTGTGTGTCAAGTAGGTCAGTGTATGTCAGGTAGGTCAGTGTATGCCAGGTAGGTCAGTGTGTGTCAGTCAGGTAGGTCAGTGTGGGTCAGGTAGGTCAGAATATGTAGGTCAGTGTATGTAGGTCAGGTAGGTCAGTGTTTGTCAGGTAGGTCAGTTTATGTAGGTCAGTGTGGGTCAGGTAGGTAAGTGTATGTCAGGCAGGTAAGTGAATGTAGGTTAGTGTATGTCAGGTAGGTCAGTGTGGGTCAGATAGGTCAGTGTGGGTCAGGTATGTCAGTGTATGTAGGTCAGTGTTTGTCAGGTAGGTCAGTATATGTAGGTCAGTGTGGGTCAGGTAGGTCAGTGTGGGTCAGGTAGGTCAGTGAATGTCAGGTAGGTCAGTGTATGTCGGTCAGTGTATGTCAAGTAGGTCAGTGTGGGTCAGGTAGGTCAGTGTATGTCAGGTAGGTCAGGTAGGTCAGTGTATGTCAGGTAGATCAGTGTATGTAAGTCAGTGTATGTCAGGTAGGTCAGCGTGGGACTGGTAGGTCAGTATGGGTCAGGTAGGTCAGTGTATGTAGGTCAGTGTAGGTCAGTCTGGGTCAGGTAGGTCAGTGTGTGTCAGGTATGTCAGGTAGGTCAGTGTAGGTCAGTGTATCTAGGTCAGTGTGTGTATGTCAGTGTATGTCAGGTAGGTCAGTGTGGGTCAGGTAGGTCAGTGTAAGTAGGTCAGTGTATGCCAGGTAGGTCAGTGTGGGTCAGGTAGGTCAGTGTATGTAGGTCAGTGTGGGTCAGGTAGGTCAGTGTATGTAGGTCAGTGTATGTCAGGTAGGTCAGTGTATGTAGGTCAGTGTATGTCAGGTAGGTCAGTGTATGTAGGTCAGTGTATGTCAGGTAGGTCAGTGTATGTAGGTCAGTGTGTGTCAGGTAGGTAAGTGTGTGTAGGTCAGTGTACGTCAGGTAGGTCAGTGTAGGTAAGTGTATGTAGGTCAGTGTAGGTCAGTGTAGGTCAGGTAGGTCAGTGTGGGTCAGGTAAGTCAGTGCATGTCAGGTAGGTCAGTGTGGGTCAGGTAGGTCAATGCATGTCAGGTAGGTCAGTGTAGGTAGGTCAGTGTGTGTCAGGTAGGTCAGTATATGTAGGTCAGTGTATGTCAGGTAGGTCAGTGTGGGTCAGGTAGGTCAGTGTGTATCAGGTAGGTCAGTGTATGTCAGGTAGGTCAGTGTATGTAGGTCAGTGTATGTCAGGTAGGTCAGTGTATGTAGGTCAGTGTATGTCAGGTAGATCAGTGTTTGTCAGGTAGGTCAGTGTGTGTCAGGTAGGTCAGTGTATGTAAGTCAGTGTATGTCAGGTAGGTCAGTGTGGGTCAGTTAGGTCAGTGTATGTAGGTCAGTGTTTGTCAGGTAGGTCAGTGAATGTAGGTCAGTGTGGGTCAGGGGGGTCAAGTAGGTCAGTGTGGGTCAGGTAGGTCAGTGTATGTCAGGTAGGTCAGTGTGGGTCAGGTAGGTCAGTGTATGTAGGTCAGTGTGGGTCAGGTAGGTCAGTGTATGTAGGTCAGTGTATGTCAGGTAGGTCAGTGTTTGTCAGGTAGGTCAGTGTATGTAGGTCTGTGTGGGTCAGGTAGGTCAGTGTGTGTCAGGTAGGTCAGTGTGTATCAGGTAGGTCAGTGTATGTAGGTCAGTGTATGTCAGGTAGGTCAGTGTATGTAGGTCAGCGTATGTCAGGTAGGTCAGTGTTTGTCAGGTAGGTCAGTGCATGTAGGTCAGTGTGTGTCAGGTAGGTCAGTGTGTGTCAGGTAGGTCAGTGTATGTAAGTCAGTTTATGTCAGGTAGGACAGTGTGGGTCAGGTAGGTCAGTGTGGGTCAGTTAGGTCAGTGTATGTAGGTCAGTGTTTGTCAGGTAGGTCAGTGTATGTAGGTCAGTGTGGGTCAGTGGGGTCAGGTAGGTCAGTGTGGGTCAGGTAGGTCAGTGTATGTCAGGTAGGTCAGTGTGGGTCAGTTAGGTCAGTGTTTGTCAGTTAGGTCAGTGTATGTCAGGTAGGTCAGTGTATGTCAGGTAGATCAGTGTATGTCAGGTAGGTCAGTTTATGTAGGTCAGTGTATGTCAGGTATGTCAGTGTGGGTCATTTAGGTCAGTGTATGTCCGGTAGATCAGTGTATGTAGGTCAGTGTGGGTCAGGTAGGTCAGTGTGGGTCAGGTAGGTCAGTGTATGTCAGGTAGGTCAGTGTATGTCAGTCAGTGTATGTCAGGTAGGTCGGTATGGGTCAGGTAAGTCAGTGTATGTCAGGTAGGTCAGGTAGGTCAGTGTATGTCAGGTAAATCGTGTATGTAGGTCGGTGTGGGGCAGATAGGTCAGTGTGGGACAGATAGGTCAGTGTGGGTTATGTAGGTCAGTGTGGGTCAGATAGGTCAGTGTATGTAGGTCAGTGTAGGTCAGTGTGGGTCAGGTAGGTCAGGGTGTGTCAGGTAGGTCAGTGTATGTAGGTCAGTGTGTGTCAGGTAGGTCAGTGTATGTAGGTCAGTGTGTGTCAGGTAGGTCAGTGTAGGTCAGTGTATCTAGGTCAGTGTAGGTCAGTGTATGTAAGTCAGTGTATGTGAGGTAGGTCAGTGTGGGTCAGGTAGGTCAGTGCATGTCAGGTAGGTCAGTGTAGGTAGATCAGTGTGTGTCAGGTAGGTCAGTGTATGTAGGTCAGTGTATGTCAGGTAGGTCAGTGTGGGTCAGGTAGGTCAGTGTGTATCAGGTAGGTCAGTGTATGTAGGTCAGTGTATGTCAGGTAGGTCAGTGTATGTAGGTCAGTGTATGTCAGGTAGGTCAGTGTTTGTCAGGTAGGTCAGTGCATGTAGGTCAGTGTGTGTCAGGTAGGTCAGTGTGTGTCAGGTAGGTCAGTGTATGTAAGTCAGTTTATGTCAGGTAGGTCAGTGTGGGTCAGGTAGGTCAGTGTGGGTCAGTTAGGTCAGTGTATGTAGGTCAGTGTTTGTCAGGTAGGTCAGTGTATGTAGGTCAGTGTGGGTCAGTGGGGTCAGTTAGGTCAGTGTGGGTCAGGTAGGTCAGTGTATGTCAGGTAGGTCAGTGTGGGTCAGGTAGGTCAGTGTATGTCAGGTAGATCAGTGTATGTCAGGTAGGTCAGTTTATGTATGTCAGTGTATGTCAGGTATGTCAGTGTGGGTCATTTAGGTCAGTGTATGTCAGGTAGATCAGTGTATGTAGGTCAGTGTGGGTCAGGTAGGTCAGTGTGGGTCAGGTAGGTCAGTGTATGTCAGGTAGGTCAGTGTATGTCAGTCAGTGTATGTCAGGTAGGTCGGTATGGGTCAGGTAAGTCAGTGTATGTCAGGTAGGTCAGGTAGGTCAGTGTATGTCAGGTAAATCAGTGTATGTAGGTCAGTGTGGGACAGATAGGTCAGTGTGGGACAGATAGGTCAGTGTGGGTTATGTAGGTCAGTGTGGGTCAGGTAGGTCAGTGTATGTAGGTCAGTGTAGGTCAGTGTGGGTCAGGTAGGTCAGGGTGTGTCAGGTAGGTCAGTGTATGTAGGTCAGTGTGTGTCAGGTAGGTCAGTGTATGTAGGTCAGTGTGTGTCAGGTAGGTCAGTGTAGGTCAGTGTATCTAGGTCAGTGTAGGTCAGTGTATGTAAGTCAGTGTATGTGAGGTAGGTCAGTGTGGGTCAGGTAGGTCAGTGCATGTCAGGTAGGTCAGTGTAGGTAGATCAGTGTGTGTCAGGTAGGTCAGTGTATGTAGGTCAGTGTATGTCAGGTAGGTCAGTGTGGGACAGGTAGGTCAGTGTGCATCAGGTAGGTCAGTGTATGTAGGTCAGTGTATGTCAGGTAGGTCAGTGTATGTAGGTCAGTGTATGTCAGGTAGGTCAGTGTTTGTCAGGTAGGTCAGTGCATGTAGGTCAGTGTGTGTCAGGTAGGTCAGTGTGTGTCAGGTAGGTCAGTGTATGTAAGTCAGTTTATGTCAGGTAGGTCAGTGTGGGTCAGGTAGGTCAGTGTGGGTCAGTTAGGTCAGTGTATGTAGGTCAGTGTTTGTCAGGTAGGTCAGTGTATGTAGGTCAGTGTGGGTCAGTGGGGTCAGGTAGGTCAGTGTGGGTCAGGTAGGTCAGTGTATGTCAGGTAGGTCAGTGTGGGTCAGGTAGGTCAGTGTATGTCAGGTAGATAAGTGTATGTCAGGTAGGTCAGTTTATGTAGGTCAGTGTATGTCAGGTATGTCAGTGTGGGTCATTTAGGTCAGTGTATGTCAGGTAGATCAGTGTATGTAGGTCAGTGTGGGTCAGGTAGGTCAGTGTGGGTCAGGTAGGTCAGTGTATGTCAGGTAGGTCAGTGTATGTCAGTCAGTGTATGTCAGGTAGGTCGGTATGGGTCAGGTAAGTCAGTGTATGTCAGGTAGGTCAGGTAGGTCAGTGTATGTCAGGTAAATCAGTGTATGTAGGTCAGTGTGGGACAGATAGGTCAGTGTGGGACAGATAGGTCAGTGTGGGTTATGTAGGTCAGTGTGGGTCAGGTAGGTCAGTGTATGTAGGTCAGTGTAGGTCAGTGTGGGTCAGGTAGGTCAGGGTGTGTCAGGTAGGTCAGTGTATGTAGGTCAGTGTGTGTCAGGTAGGTCAGTGTATGTAGGTCAGTGTGTGTCAGGTAGGTCAGTGTAGGTCAGTGTATCTAGGTCAGTGTAGGTCAGTGTATGTAAGTCAGTGTATGTGAGGTAGGTCAGTGTGGGTCAGGTAGGTCAGTGCATGTCAGGTAGGTCAGTGTAGGTAGATCAGTGTGTGTCAGGTAGGTCAGTGTATGTAGGTCAGTGTATGTCAGGTAGGTCAGTGTGGGTCAGGTAGGTCAGTGTATGTAGGTGAGTGTCGGTCAGGTAGGTCAGTGTATGTAGGTCAGTGTATGTCAGGTAGGTCAGTGTACGTAGATCAGTGTTTGTCAGGTAGGTCAGTGTATGTAGGTCAGTGTGGGTCAGGTAGGTCAGTGTGTGTCAGGTAGGTCAGTGTAAGTAGGTCAGTGTATGTCAGGTAGGTCAGTGTATGTCAGGTAGGTCAGTGTGGGTCAGGTAGGTCAGTGTATGTCAGGTAGGTCAGTGTATGTCAGGTAGATCAGTGTATGTAGGTCAGTCTATGTCAGTTAGGTCAGTGTGGGTCAGGTAGCTCAGTGTGGGTCATTTAGGTCAGTGTATGTAGGTCAGTGTAGGTCAGTGTGTGTCAGGTAGGTCAGTGTTTGTCAGGTAGGTCAGTGCATGTAGGTCAGTGTGTGTCAGGTAGGGCAGTGTGTGTCAGGTAGGTCAGTGTCTATAAGTCAGTTTATGTCAGGTAGATCAGTGTGGGTCAGGTAGGTCAGTGTGGGTCAGTTAGGTCAGTGTATGTAGGTCAGTGTTTGTCAGGTAGGTCAGTGCATGTAGGTCAGTGTGTGTCAGGTAGGGCAGTGTGTGTCAGGTAGGTCAGTGTCTATAAGTCAGTTTATGTCAGGTAGATCAGTGTGGGTCAGGTAGGTCAGTGTGGGTCAGTTAGGTCAGTGTATGTAGGTCAGTGTTTGTCAGGTAGGTCAGTGTATGTAGGTCAGTGTGGGTCAGTGGGGTCAGGTAGGTCAGTGTGGGTCATGTAGGTCAGTGTATGTAGGTCAGTGTGTATCAGGTAGGTCAGTGTATGTCAGGTAGGTCAGTGTGAGTCAGGTAAGTCAGTGCATGTCAGGTAGGTCAGTGTGGGTCAGATAGGTCAGTGTAGGTAGGTCAATGTGTGTCAGGTAGGTCAGTGCCAAGTAGGTCAGTGTGGGTCAGGTAGGTCAGTGTATGTAGGTCAGTGTATATCAGGTAGGTCAGTGTGGGTCAAGTAGGTCAGTGTGTGTAGGTCAGCGTTTGTCATGTAGGTGAGTGTATGTAGGTCAGTGTGGGTCAGGTAAGTCAGTGCATGTAGGTCAGTGTGGGTCAGGTAGGTCAGTGTTTGTCATGTAGGTCAGTGTATGTAGGTCAGTTTTGGTCAGGTGGGTCAGGTAGGTCAGTGTGGGTCAGGTAGGTCAGTGTATGTCAGGTAGGTCAGCGTGGGTCAGGTAGGTCAGTGTGAGTCAGGTAGATCAGTGTATGTCAGGTAGGTCAGTGTATGTAGGTCAGTGATGGTCAGGGAAGTCTGTGTGTGTCAGGTAGGTCAGTGTATGTCAGTGTATGTCAGGTAGGTCAGTGGGGGTCAGGTAGGTCAGTGTATGTCAGGTAGGTCAGTGTGGGTCAGGTAGGTCAGTGTATGTAGATCAGTGTATGTCAGGTAGGTCAGTGTATGTATGTCAGTGTATGTAGGTCAGGTAGGTCAGTGTATGTATGTATGTCAGTGTATGTAGGCCAGGTAGGTCAGTGTGTCAGGTAGGTCAGTGTATATTAGGCAGGTCAGTGTATGTCGGTCAGGTAGGTCAGTGTGTGTCAGGTAGGTCAGTGTATGTCAGGTAGGTCAGTTTAGGTCGGTGTGTGTCAGGTAGGTCAGTGTATGTCAGGTAGGTCAGTGTAGGTCAGTGTATGTCAGGTAGGTCAGTGTAGGTCAGTGTATGTCAGGTAGGTCAGTGTATGTATGTCAGGCAGGTCAGTGTGTCAAGTAGGTCAGTGTGTGTGTCAGGTAGGTAGGTAGGTCAGTGTATGTCAGGTAGGTAGGTAGGTCAGTGTGTGTATGTCAGGTAGGTCAGTGTGTGTGTGTCAGGTAGGTCAGTGTATGTCAGGTAGGTAGGTCAGTTTAGTGGTCACGCAACCCCTCCGCCCAAACCAAAAATCCCAGCACCACTAGAGCCCCCCCCACCGTGCCGGCCTTGGACTTCAGGCTGAAGCCCCTGGTCTTTTTGCCACCTAGCAACTCCCCTGATCACAGGGACAGGAAGTGAGGAAAAATCTCCACAGTGGGGCAACAGACAGAAAGAAAAAACTCACAGAAATATTTAATCTTCTCTAATCTCCACAACTAAAATAAAAAGTGGGCTGGGGTTAGACTTTAATTAATAATCGGTACTGATGATTATTTCTTGATAATATCCTTAGGAACTATAATTTTATTTAATGCAACTAGTGTTTATTATTTCTAGAATATATACATATATATATACATATATATATATATATATATATATATATATATATATATATATATATATATATACATACATATATATATATATATATATTCAATACATTAAGCCATTATGTGACCAACATACAATACAGATGTTATACTGTATGGGCATTAGGCAACATTCCTAGTAGCTATTCAGCATTGTGTAATGCACAGACAGTATCTTAGTAACCAATATACAATAGAAACGATTATGTAATGGTTAAAATGGTTATGTTCAACTAAAAAAGTAAGTACCATACCTAAAGCACATGCAGAGTGGAAAAATATGTTTAAGTTAGAAGGAAGATCACCATTCCTATCCCAAATGTATTAAATAATTTTATGGAAAGTATTGCTGCCTGAAGTGACGGAATATATAACTTATTAAACACACATTCATTCTTTCTTATGTTCTAACGTAAAACAGCTTTTTGGAAACTGTTTTGTACCATATGTTATTACTGGAAGCAGTTCCTTCAAAAATATTGATAAATGTAAATGAAATTGTTGAACGCGGATCTGTATTTTAGGAAGTAGCTGGTCGTCAAATACAAAGTGCTGTATGTTTATGACTTTGAAAATATTTAAAGGTTGAGTTGCAACTGAGATTCATTAATCATCTCTCTCTGTTCTGCTCCAACTGGGCCTATACAAGCATGCATTGTTTCTTGCTAATATAAAAAAAAAAACATCTGGTGAGGCTGAAGTGTTTTACTGAAGGATCGATTCTATGCATAAAAAATGGTAAAGTGGACTGCATGCCAAACTGCTCATGGTTATTTACTATCATGCCCATCAACAAGAAGTCTATGTAGTGAATTCATGATTGTTTTTAACATCCACATATGTATAACCTGGGTTAATTAAGACAGCTGAAAGCAAATGCAGTCATGCATGAATAGCATTAATGGGGTAAGTCAAATACAGGCTGATTGTATTTAACATTCTCTACAAGGCACTCAACTTTTTTGGCATTAAGGATTGAAGTGCCAATTCTGTCAGTGTTTCTGAGGCAACAATTTCAGTGTGCTGCTAATTTGATATGCCAAAAGAAAATGAGTTTGCATAGAATATGTTGCATATTTGACAATATGTACCAAAATATTTAGCTTGCAATAGAATGCACATTCAACAATACATAAATGCATATACACATATCCATTTGAATATATATCCAAGTGGGAATTATTGAACACTAAAATAAACTTGCATCCAGATCAATAGTTCATATGCACATTGGCATATGGCAAAAAGTGGACATTCTTCATGAAATTAGAATTTCGGCTTGATAACGGTTGCCCACCCAAAACTGCCACTGGAGTCAAAAAATTGATCATCTGCATGGATTTGATTGGAAATATCTCACTTTGGTGTTACAATCATTAATTTGTACTTTACTGTATATAATGAACTGTGACCTGGTCGTATTGACTAGAATCAAGATACTGGTGCTCTTCATTGCTGTTGTAATACAGTATTTATTCATATATAAAGACATGGAAGGTACTGCTTCTTTTTATCCTATTGTAAATCATATATTTCTAAATTATCACGGCGTTAGCAAACTGCCACTTGGGGTCACAATATGAAACCTTTGAGGACTTCTGGAGTAAAAAATACATACACTATCATGATACTTGATTTGGAAAGAATCCAATATCCTTCTGTTTTACTGTGCTAACGATTTAGGCACTGTGATTTACAACTAATGCATGCTTCAAGGATAAAAGTATGACTATATAGACACTGTACAGGAAAAAATATATTTTGATTACTTCAAAACAACATTGACCAGATCATAGCATAAGAAAAAATTAGGTTCCTAGCAGTGTTCTGAAAGTAAGATGTGAATATTACAGTGAGGATTTCACCAAGATATTAGTGCGTAGGAAAAACTCCAACACCGTCACCAATATGTAAGCAATCCAACAGGGTTTACTTCCTTATTAAGGCACCAGAGGTATGGCTCTTTGCACATGACCCATATATATAGATATCCAGCTACTGGTCTATTTGTCTTTATTAAATTAACCCCATTATGTGCACCTGAGTGACACCTGTTTATATAAAATCTATTGGTGTAGACAGCACATGGTATTTTAAATATATCTGAAGACTATAAAATAGTTCAGCTCAATGTAAGGCATATGCTATGAGCACCAAAAGGAATGATCAATTTTAATCAAAAATATGTAATATTGGATTTTTGATGCAAAGAATAATATAAAAGAGATATATTAGATTTGTATTTGTACAACTATTAACCATTTGGTCCACATATAACAGTCTTTGAGTTGTTTTGTTTAAATACATATATATATATATATATATATATATATATATATATATATATATATATATATATATATATATATATATATATATATATATTGTATACAGTCATTTAGAACACTATCATACTGTAAGTCAATGTTGCTTTTATTAGGCTTTAGATAAACAAAGGATGGGATGTGGGAGCTGTCTGGAAAACCTATTCAGGTAAGACCTGATTTGTGGAACCCAGAAGTTGAATAATTTAAAATTGGTGATCACAACTAAAAGAAAGTGTAGTATCCAATATTTGCTACTGGATGTCTACCACAATTGGCATATAGAGTTCACATACGACAAGAATAACTTTTATTTTCCTGGATCTTTTCTTACAATACTTTGCTTTTATCATCTATTCCATTGACTGGGAGAGTACTTCCAAGGACTCCCACAGATTCTACATGTGTTTTCAAACTACTGAATCTCTTCCATCTCCATACCTGGTAAAATCCCAATCCATGGGAACTAATGTAGGAACATATTCGTAAATTACAGCAATTTGTTTATTCCCAAAACTGGCTACAGTGAGCATACTGACTATGCTAGAGAGTAGTAAGATCTTATTGCGCAGATATTTATGGTTAATGTTTTCTGTATAGAGTTTGTCAGGGCTTGGACCTGAACCTGGGACTTTTGTTGTGTCTGGCAGTACCTCTTCTCACCTGAGTCACCTGAGATGCTGGACAGCTCCCTGGACAATTCCTTGAATGAACCTACCTTGAACCTTGTGTTTCTTGAACATTGAACTCTTTGCTTCTCCAATGAACTTCATTATTTAAGCCAGATCTCTACACTTCTTGTTTGCCAGATTATTGAGCTCTCTCCAGCCAATATCTCACGCTTGTCACTCTTGCTGCTGTCCACATCTTTGGTACAACAAGTTATTGAACTTTGGCTTGTTCCTCAATTACACTACTGCTTGATCTCAATCTGCAACCACTTGTCTACTGACTATACTTCTGCTCAGGGCCAGCGCCACCATAAGGCAGCTCAGGCAGCCACCTGAGTGTGCCAGGGTGGCGGTGGCGGTAAATTCCCATACTTCCTGGATCAGTCCTAGGGTCCCGGTGAACCCCGGAGCAGAGCCAAGTGTCAGAACAAATTCCGGCACTTGGTTCCAGTCACTTGCCTGGCAGGAGCATGCTAGTGTGGGCACCAGTGTCACCCGCCCCGCAGATTGTGCGGGGTTTTAGTGACCCACATGCTATGATCTCCATGCTGCACCCGGCATCTCTCGCTGCCCACCAGGCGCCTTTCACAGAGTGGACTGAAGCCACAGCCTCCTCGGCTGTGTACGCAGACAGGAGGAGCCAGGGAGGAGGAGAGACATCACAGAACATGCTCCTCGCTGATCTGAGGTCTGTGATGATTAAACACAATATAGATGACATTTGCAGGGAAGGGATGGGGAATTGAGAGAGGGAACACAGCATGAGGTGAGGGAGATGAGCTAGAGGCAAATACCTGCAGTGATTTTGGGGGATAAGGGCTAAGAGGATAAAGTATGCCCTAGGGGGAGTTTTGAGAGGAGAAAGGACTCGTGCTAGGAGGGGGGATGGATAATAAACCTGACCACCACCCCCCTGCCCCAGCACAAGTCCTCTGTCCTCCCAAAGCACCCCCTAGGACATACAGTATCCCCTCAGCCCCCCCACATCAAAGAGATACTGGCATCTACAAAGGGGACAAACAAGGCATCTGGGACCCTGGGCACCCGACTAGAGGTATGAGACAATCACTCCACATGCCCACATTAGTGCCCCTCTGCCAGGCAACTTAGTGGAACCAGGTGGTGGCAGTTTTTTTGACATTGGGCTCAGGACTCAGAGCCAATTCACACCATGAATCACACTGTGCATTCCTGTGTGATTCATATGTGTTCAAGACGCAGTGCGATTTCAGACCATTCATTTGAATGGGGTGAAATCATGCCAAACCACACAGTAAAAACACACAGGAACTGATACTACTGTGCCATACAATCCAGTGCAGGCAAACACATTACATTTGCGACCTGCGTGTGGGGTGTCATTAAGTTAACAATAACACCCATGGCAGATTGCAACTGCAGTGTGTTTTGAATGCAGTGCAGGAAACACACACAGAATGCAGGTTTCCTGTACTGCGTGCTGGTGTGAACTGGCCCTTAAGTCTCAGACAAAACCTCTGACTTTTGTCCAAAGGTGTGTGCCTGGATTTCAGTTTGCGCTTTTCATTTCGTGCTTTTCAGTTTGTTTTTGAATGGCTGTTCGTCAATCAGACATGTTGCGGAATCTGTCGGAGATAACATATTATTTATTATTGGCCTTGGAGTCCAGTCCAGTTACAGGAGGAGGAGGATTTCTTGGACCAAAAATTGGTTGCTTTATTAATCGTGACCAATTATGTCATATGCCTTTGCTGCAGGACCTCAAGGAGAATAATCCAGATGTTTTTCGTAATTATCTCCAGATGACGGACCCCTGCTTTCACCAACTCTTGGCATTGTTGACCCCCTATATTAAGAAGCAGGACACATGCATGAGGCTTTATTTTTATTTTTTGGTTGAATAATAATGCTTTGATTTGCTATATTTTCTATATTTTTGGATGCATAGAATGCACTATTTGGTTAAGTTCTATTGGCAGATAGCATGTCTAATTTTATTTGTTTTCTTTTTTTAATACACAATAAAAAAATTGTGGAGAATAATACTTGGCTATGTGTTTTACATCAAATTACAGTTTGGGAGTAGGCAGTTACATTTAAAAAAATACAATGTAAAATTGACAAGGGACACCAACATAGTTGTATCTTTGATCTTAAAAACTAGGGGATAATGGTGTTGTGGTAACTTGACCAAAAAAAAAAAAAAACAAAAACAAAAAAAAAAAAAAGCATAATAATATTATTCTTGACATCATTAGAAAAAAAGCCTTTGAAAATTTGTTTGCAATAACTCCATCAGTATCACCAACAAAGCAGCTTCATTATTATCCGATTAAAGAAGAGAAGGTGCGCTGCATTCCGAGATTTCATAATTTGCACAAATGTTAATTCTGCATTACAAACACTAGTTTACAAGATCGACCGCTTCTGGCTCGTCCTTGCTTCCGAGCATGCATGTTTGTACTTTGGACTTATGTCCGACGGACTTGTGTACACACGCTCGGAAAATCCGACAACAGACATTTGTCCGCGGAAAATTTTAAAACCTGCCATCCAACATTTGTACGTGGAAAATTTTGACAATAATTGTCCGAAGGAGCATACAAATGGTCGAATTTTCCGCCAACAACCTGTTATCACACATTTCCCGTTGGAAAATCCAATCGTGTGTACGCGGCTTTAGTCTGGATTTGTGGACTTTTGTTCTTTTCTCAGGAAGGTCCCACAAAAAGCAGGACAGTTGGGAAGTATTTTTGATTGATTTGTATTAGAAGGGGTGGGATTTGTACTGGGAAGGGGGGTTTAGGTGGGAGGATTTATGAGAGAACTGGGCAGCGGACTGGTGCTGGCGTGGGGGATTGGGGGGAGAGGATTTGTGCTGGGAGGTCATTTGGGGGTGTTGCATTTGTGCTGGGATGAGGATTTGTGTTGGGGAGGGGTGAAAGAAGATTTGTGCTGCGAAGGGGGATTTGGGGTGACAATTTGTGCTATAAATGGGGAAAAGGTTTACACTGGGAGGAAGATCTGAGCTAGAAGAGGGATTGGGTTTGGGGGGATTTTTTGCTAAGAGAAGAAATTTGGGGGGATTTGTTGTGTTGGGAAGGGGGATTGGGGGGGAAAAGAGAATGTTTGCTGGGGGGATTTGGAGAGGGGGGACTGGGTGAGAGAAGATTTGTACTAGAATGGGGGGTTGTTTTGGGATGAAGGATTTGGGGGATGGAAGAGGATTTATTCTAAGAGGGGTATTGGGGGGAAGGAGGATTGGTGTTGGAAGGGGAATTGAGGGGTGTTGGGATAAGTGCTAGGATGGGGAAGAAGGGGAGGATTGTGCTGGGAATGGGGATTCGGAGAGGTGGAGGTGGAAGGAAGCAACAAATTAGTGGATTTTTTTTTTGGAGGGGAGGTGGTGAGGATTTTTGCTGCAAGGGTGAAGTTGGGGGGGGGGGTGATTTTGTACTCTTCTTACCGCTACACTCCTGTCCCCTGCATTCTGTGCAATACCCTCCTGTCCCCTGCATTCTGTGCATTACACTCCTGTCCCCTGCATTTTGTGCATTACACTCCTGTCCCCTGCATTCTGTGCATTATGTTCTCCTGGGCTGTGCTCTGTGTGTCCTGTACTGTATTCCTAAACCCAGCACTGACTACAGCTTTCTGTGTGTTACACACTACTGATCCTTGAACACATTGCATTACACACCCTGGACCCCTGCAGTCGGCGTTAGGCATCCTAAACCCAACACTAACTGCAGCACCCTGTGCATTACACATCGCCGACCCCTCGCCTTACACACTCCTGCACTATACAGTATACACAATACTGTACATTATATACTTCTCACTAAAGTGTTCAATGTCTTAACAGTTACTGGTTGCTATGTAGTCCCTGACTATTTTAAAGAAGGTCTTCTTTAACCACTTCCCGCCCAGCCTATAGCAGATTGACGACTGGGCGGTGGTTCAGTTATCCTGACTGGGCGTCATATCGCGGCAATCGGTGGATCGGTGTCAGTCTGACACACTGCTCTTTACCACGTGATCAGCCGTGTCCAATCAGGACTGATCGCGATGTCAATAGGAAAAGCCGTTGATCGGCTTTTCCTCACTCGCGTCTGACAGATGCGAGTAGAGGAGAGCCGACCGGCGGCTCTTCTGACAGGGGGGTCTGCGCTGATTGTTTATCAGCGCAGCCCCCCCTCGGATGCCCACACTAGACCACCAGGGAAGCCGCCAGGACCACCAGGGAAGGGGGCAACATGTGGATGGCCAGGTATGTACCCCATGGCCATCCACATGTGCAAATTATGCCCAATCTGTGCCAATCAGTGCTCACAAATGGGCACTGACTGGCACCATCATATATCAGTGATGCCCAGCAATGCCACCCATCAGTGTTATCAGTGCCACCAATCAGTGTCATCAGTGCCACCCATCAGTATCCATTGGTGCCACCTGTCAGTGCCTATCCATGCCCATCAGTGCCCACCTATCAGTGCCCATCAGTGCCCATCTGTGCCACCTATCAGTGCCACCCATAAGTACCCATTAGTGCCACCCATAAGTACCCATCAATGCCATCTGCAAGTGCCCATCAGTGCAGCCTATGAGTGCCCATCAGTGCAGCCTATGAGTGCCCATCAGTGCCGTATACCAGTGCCACCTATCAGTGCCCATCAGTGCCGCCTATCAGTGCCCATCATCAGTGCCTGTCAGTGCCACCTCATCAGTGCCACCTCATTGGTGCCACCTCATCGGTGCCCATCAGTGCCGCCTTATCAGTGCCCATCAGTGCAGCCATATCAGTGCCCGTCATTGAAGAAGAAAATGTACTTCTTTACAAAATTTTTAACAGAAACAAAGAAAAACTTGTTTTTTTTTCAAAATTTTCTTTTTTTTTTATTTATTGTGCAAAAAATAAAAACCACAGAGGTGATCAAATACCACCAAAAGAAAGCTCTATTTGTGGGAACAAAATGATAAAAAATTTGTTTGGGTACAGTGTTGTATGACAGCGCAATTGTCATTCAAATTGCGACAGCGCTGAAAGCTGAAATTTGGCCTGGGCAGGAAGGTGTTTAAGTGCCTGGTATTGAAATGGTTAAGGTAGACTCATACGAAGTGTAAACTCTCTGTATATTTTCATTGTCTGCAAAACCATATGCAGTGGAAGCTTTTCATTCTTTTTTTTTTTTTTTGTGTTGATTGTGCTGGGGTTTATATGTATTCGTGAGACTCTTACTTGTGACATAGCAGTGAAAGTATATTTTATAGTTACAAGAAAGCCCGGCTTTTGTTTAACCATGCTCTTAAGCTATGTGCACTGCAGGTCACTTCCTCCCTCAAGTGTCCCCCATTCTTAATTCAGGTGGTGGGGGGGCACCAAAATGCACATTCGTTTATGTAGACAAAATCCTTGCACCGGACCTGCTTCTGCTTAATCCCTATCTGCTATATCTGCTACTGGACCCTGGCTTGCTCACCTCCTGGCCATGTGATCCTAAGGTCCATGACCTGGTACTAACATGCAGCGAAATCCATCTCCATAATCAGGAGCTCTGGTGAATACCAGTTAGTGCTTAGACCCCACATCTTAGGTGAACCTGCATTATCTGCCAGGGGGACCTGTTTGTATACCTGCTGATCGTGGAAGCCTTTCTTCCAGACTGTGACAGAGTTACTAATTATTTTATTGCTACCCAGAATAGTACAGTCAAGCCTATCTCTGGACAAAGCCCTCCCATGAATGCCTCCATCCCACCCCTCATCCATGTCCCCTCACCAACACAGCTTATGTCAGTGAGGACTTATGACCCAGTGCTGCAGTCTATGCCCTCACCAACCAGTGCCCACATTGGGAACTCATCATGCAATGCCTTATTCTGGAGCCTGAAAGAACTTTGTTCCTGGAATGCTATAGCATCCACGTCACCAAGACAGCAATGTGGACATCCAAAGAAGGACCCTCATCTGCAGTGAAGATAAAAGATTCAGGACTGGGACATCAAATGACCAAGAATGCTGGTAAGTGGCTTTTTTAGCAATTAGTATGGGACAGCGGGGGATATAATGCCTGGATTGCAGCTTTAAACTGCAGACAGCTAAGAAACATGTGAGTGACATCTGTGACATGTCTAGGGACCATAAAAAAAAGTGCAAAACTATGGGACCATGTGTATACAGCTTGTATTTCTAAGGTACTATGATCATTTTTTATTCTAGTGTGTTTCTGTTTTTCATTTTCGTTTTTGCATGTGTCTATTTTTTCTTTAGGTAATGGTCTGCAGCGTGGTAAAATGCCTTGCGAATGTTTTAACTAAATGCCTCTCATCTAGAGAACAACCAGCCAAAGACCTGACAGAAAAAAAGAAAAGTGAAATTTAGCAGGGACTAAAAGTGCTTATTATGCACAACTTGGAAAAAGATAAAATGAATTACGTTGTTTGAATATCTATGTTTTCATGGTACAGAGTGAAAAACCTAAAGAAAACGTGGTTCAAATACAGTTACTAACACAAAATGTATGATGTTTTTTCAGCATTTAATTTTTCTTTGACTATTCTGGTCTGTTAAAATCTTTAGAAAAATAAGCTAACAGAATTTCTTAACATTGCAGGTAAAAACCATTTCCCTGTTAAAATAATGTCTAGTAAAAGTGAAGCTGACTCTACCAATGTGTTACCTCTGCTGTAGAACAGGCCATCATATAGGGGGGATTAACATATGGGTTTTCCTTCTTTTGATGATTAATTTAAATTAATTCTAACATATTCATTTGGCACAGTTTTGGTAATTATATTTGATTTTCAGTTATGGTGCCTGTTTCTTTTCCTACTCTCTTCTTATAATGTCTCCTCATCTGTTACCTACATCTGCCTTACTCCCTGGAATACTATATATTACATAAAAGGAATAATAAAACTGTAGTCATTATTCAAAAGTTAATAAATTGTTCCATGCACAAGTCTTCTTTAATTGACTTAAAGTCAATAGGTCCCTACTGCTGTCAGTTAACCTCCTGTGAGTAGAAGCAGGGGCATGTCCTGCCCACACTGTGTTTGTCTATGCAAACACACAGCCCGGCTCAGTAGCATGCCTGCACAGGTGCCCCCTTAGCCTCTGGCTTGCTAAGGAGGCACTCAGAGGAAGAAAGCAAACAGCGTTGGTGAGGGACCACCAAAGAGGAGGTAAGGGACCACTCTTTGCAATATGATTGCACAGAGCAGGTAAGTATCTTTCCTCTCTTAGGTATCTTATCTTATCTTAAGTTATTTAAAAAAAAAATAAAAATAACCTTTAGTAAGCAGAGTGGGCAAGATTTTAATTTTTAATTGTGAACAAGCAGGAGCTATCAGTGTGAAACCGGTCTATCAATATTCCTGTAATGTCCTGTCTACGTTCTTTGGCACTGTGACAATAATATAACTATTCTACAGAAGTTCTTCATTCTATGGTGTGTGACCAATCTTATGAAGGACAAATAATCCAAGGCCAGCCTAAACTATAGATAACGACCACAGTCTGGGGTCTAGATATAAATCGACAGCAGTGAAAATGACAACCGGACTCCTATGCTACTCCCAATTCACGCCTCTGATTGTTGTTATTATGTAACACATTTTTGGGGCCAATGAGCAACAGGACAGTTAGAAATGAATGTTATGACCGTCAGACCACTTGCATTGCATTTGTTTTTCAAGGGGAATTCAATGTTAGGAGGGAATCCAATATCTGTTTGGGATGTTTAGATAGTGTAGTAAAATAGAAAGGTAAACATATTCTATAGCTCTTAGGTACCTCATACTACATTTGCTTAGAGTGCCTAAAGCATCTTAAGCTTACTTTTTTAGTGGTAGATGTTTCTTACCTTCTCTCCATTCCAACACTGCATCCTCTATCAGTCTCTTTTGCATTTAAAATTGTAAGTATGGTTGGGTGCCTGTGTTTCCCACAGAGTACCATATTTTTTTCCTCTGGCCCCTATGTGACATAGGGGTTGGTGAAAGGAACCACTGTGCATGGTGAGGGTCAGAAGCATCCAACACTCCCAAAATGTTAAATTCCAAACAAACTGACGGAGGCTGTATCCCTAGATTGGAGGGTAGGTAGATGACACAGGTCACCAAAGAGGTGAATATGTAAGCTCTTCTTTTGAGGGCACTTTCATCTTCTTTGTTCTTGTAAGGCAACAGGGTTGCTTTAAAGTGTATGCTTGGCCAAAAGTCAAACTCTATATATAAGATTGCTGCCTGCACTTACACCTTGGCCCCTGTTATTTCTTTGTCAGGCCACTAAAAAAAGTAAAGGTTACATGGTAATTCTGCTAGAAGTATAGGTGGTATCTAACCTCCTTCTATGTGCTGGCACCGTTACATTTAAAAGGTAAGCAGAACTGTCCGGAAGTGGTGACCACGGTTCGACCACAAGACAATTTGCTGTCATTTTCTGTGTTGGCACAGTGCCTTCTCCTCACTCTCTAATACCAGTGTTCATGTGAAGTGTAATTCTGTTGCTTCCTGCACATTAAAATGGCACAGGAAGTGGATGGGAAAACAGTTGATGTGTTTTGGACAGGAACAATAATTTTTACATACTTTGGACACTGATGAGGGACGTTGGGGGCAACTATGCTCTTATAGTTAAAGTAACATGCTACACATGAAAACTACATACATCCACATTTAGACTTATGTTGTACAATGGAAAAACATGAGTATGCTGAAGGTCATTCAATCTACTAATTGTAGTTTAAATTCCAGTATCTCAGTCACCACATAATAGTGATGGTCCTTGTAATGAAAACGGAAGTGCAGAAACACTACAGAAAAGCCAGGTAAAGCAAATATACACAGGATTTAAATTAAAGAATACACTTTTGACTTCTCATCTGAATAATCAATGTCCTGTTCAAGGCTGAAGTCACAGTGTATGTAAATAAGAAGTTACACCACTTTGCTTTAGTAAAAGCTAGGGGATGTGTGACCCATCTGCATTGCTATGTGTAGACTAGGGAATGTGTCTTTATGGACAGAAATATTAAAGGATAACGCTACAGAGTTCTTCAATGTGGGGCCGCTGGGAGTAGCACAATCTTTCTTTCGAAAGTACCCTGGTATGCACAGTAGATTACCCATTCATCCCCAAAGAAAAGCTACCATTAATTGAGGGCATCTGGGGTTGCACAAAAACTCCTTGATGCTCTTGATTTTAAAAAAAATCAAACTATATCTCTTTCATCAATGTTTCTGGTTTTTAAGTGGTGATTACGTTGAATTTAGAAAGCTATTTGTTTCAATTTATTCTCCAAAGTTATTGGCACTGAGAATTGAAAGGATGGAAAGAAAGATATAAAAGGCAGCAAAAACATTGTGCTAGTAAATGCTGAGAATTCAAGAGCCACAGATCTTTACATTTGGATATGCAGTCCAGGCACAGTAATGCCGCTTACACACGGGCGGACTTTTCGATGGACTAAGTCCAGTGGACTTTCCGACGGACTTTCCGACGGACTTTCGAATGAACGGACTTGCCTACACACGATCAACCAAAGTCCGAGGGATTCGTACGTGATGACGTACGACCGGACTAAAATAAGGAAGTTCACAGCCAGTAGCCAATAGCTGCCCTAGCGTCAGTTTTTGTCCGTCGGACTAGCATACAGACGAGAGGACTTTTCCACCAGACTCAAGTCCGTCAGAAAGATTTGAAACATTTCATTTCTAGGTCCATTAAAGTTTTGGGCAAAAAAGTCAGCTGGAGCCCACACACGATCGAATTATCCAACGGAGTCCAGTCTGCCGGACCAAGTCTTCGTAAAGTCCGCTCGTGTGTACGCGGCATAAGAGCTGAATAGCATATGAGTTGCACAGGTAGTCAGACCTACTTACAGGGGTATATCAGTCTGTCAACACTTTGCATTTTTTTATATACCTTTATTGAATATTTTTTTTAAGATTATACATTTTTAAAATAATGTTATACTATTATTATAACTGATTATTTTACAAATATGTAATGCAGGGTGCACTCATGTTACAAAGATTCAAAGAGGATTTTGGATTTTTGAAAGGAGAGAGAAAGGCAAATCTGTTTGAGACTTTGTAAGTGTGAATGGAATCGAAACTATTAAGCTGTGTAAGCAGTTTTTTTTTTTTTAAAAGCCCTATTATGGCTTGCCTGTTAAATTTAAAAGAAATCTAAAGCTGCACCTTTAGGCTTGAAATGATTGAGAATAGAAAAATTGTTCATAAGCGATGTTTCAGATGTACTGCACGTATACAAATATATATATATATATATATATATATATATATATATATATATATATAATATGTAGTAAATTGTATATATTTTACAGGACACCGGGAATGTGTCCTGGATGACAGGTATCTCTATGGTATGTTATTTAAAGACATTGTTGAATACTCAGGGGTTCTCGACCATGCAGGGTGAGGACGTAGACATGTGCACACTGAAATATTTCGTTTCGGAATTTCGTTTTCGTCCGAAAAATAAAATTTAGTTACTCCCGAAATTTGTTTTTATTTATTTCGTTTTTCGTTAATAATTGCATTCCTCCGAAAATCCAAATTAAGGTCGAATCTGTCATTGAAGGCTTATGGTGTTTGTCCAATGTTCAAAGAAGATTCGACGGAGCAGCTAAACTTACGACGCCGTATATTCTTAGAACTTTTAACAGACACCATAAGCCAAAGTACGTGTGTACTTAGTTCTAGCTGTTTTACTGCTCCTCCTCTTTGGTTACAATCAGCCAATAACATTCATCATCATCATTATTTTTATTTATCTTTTCTCCCCTACGTCGAATCTTTTCTCTCTATGTCGAATCTTTTCTCTCTATGTAGAATAATCTTGGAATAATAGAGTTAAGGTTAGGCACATTCGACCACAGGTTTGATGGACACAGATTGTTATTGTCATCATCATGTCGAATCTCCTATCTATATCGAACTGTTGTAGCAACAAAAATGAAAATAAAGCATTTGTTTATGTCGGATATTTCCTATTTGGATTCTGCACTTTCGTTATCGTTTGTTAAAACGATAACGAAAATACCTGAAATTCGGACGAAAATGAATTTGGACGAAAACGAATGCACATGTCTAAGGAGTTCCAGGAGAGTTCGGCTGAGGACTGTTTTTTAGAAATCTCTGGATTGCTAAATTCTATTTAGGGACCTGGAATTATGAGGGTTTGAAGATTTATGGATGGAAAGAACCTTCAAACCCTAATTAGAAGAACTCTGGTCCTGAAGGGGTTGGCCACAGACAAGGGAGCCTTGAAAAGCAGCAGCATGAAATCAGCACTTGTCTCAGTGAGGCAGAGCGAGTGGTTCACAAGCTGTGAGCAAGTGTGAACTCTCTGGTAACTGAGGCATTTGTTGCTGAACCCCTGCGGCTTTTGAGGCACCCTGAGACAAGTGGGAACCCTAAATTCTGTGTGGGACTGAGAGTCTGGCTGTGAGCCTGTTGCATAGTTTTCTTGATACCAGTAATATGAACAGTTTGCATTACTTTTGCTAAAGAAAGCTCTTTATGCTTGCTTATTTTGGGGAGACCAATAAAAACTGTTTGCGGCTTGCTGGTTATCTCAAGCCCTCCATATGACAATATACTGTATGTACATGTAGGTATATGTATATATATTTATATATAGTATCTCACAAAAGTGAGTACACCCCTCACATTTTTGTAAATATTTTATTATATCTTTTCATGTGGCAACACTGAAGAAATGACACTTTGCTACAATGTAAAGTAGTGAGTGTACAGCTTGTATAACAGTGTAAATTTGCTGTTCCCTCAAAATAACTCAACACACAGCCATTAATGTCTAAACCGCTGGCAACAAAAGTCAGTACACCACTAAGTGAAAATGTCCAAATTGGGCCCAATTAGCCATTTTCCCTCCCCGGTGTCATGTGACTCGTTAGTGTTACAAGGTCTCAGGTGTGAATGGTGAGCAGGTGTCTTAAATTTGGTGTTATCACTCTTAGTCCTCATGCACATGGACGTTTTAAAAAACGAGCTGTAAAGCTAGGTTCGACGCCTGGAAAAACCGGCGTTAAAAACGCGATTTTTACCGCGTTTTGCATTAGCGTTTTTGCGCGTTTTTGCGCGTTTTTGCGCGTTATCGCTAAGTAGCGTTTTTCAATGAAAAACACATCTCTCAGCTATATACACTCCCAAATTTCCCACAATGCCACAGAAACCAAAGAAAACATGTTAATGAGCATGTGTCGGTGCCATTTTGGTAGGAGAGAGAGAGAGGAGAGAGTGTTTCAGAGTGTTTCAGAGTTTTCAGTATTTTTCAGTATTTTTCTGAGAAATATGGATCCTGTCATGCAAAAGATCGATGAGGCAATCCTTCTGATTGTGTTGCGGAGGCAGAGGAGAATGAGACAGGAGGAGGAGAGAAGCAGCAGACGTCGATTTTGGGTGCATCCAATGGTATCCAATCGGTTTTCTACGGGGTACTTTGGCAATATTTATTCCCAACTGCGCTCATATCCAACAAAGTTCTTCAACTTTACAAGGATGTCAGTGCCGCTCTTTGATGACCTGTTGGAGAGGCTCAGGCCAAGGCTCACAAGGATGGACACTGTGATGCGTAGCTCTGTGTCACCGGAGGAACGGATGCTAGTGACACTCAGGTAAGTGAATACACATATGGGAGGAGGGGCTAGGGTTACGGTTAGGGGTTAGGGGGTTAGGGGTTAGGGTTTCGGGTTAGGGGTTAGGGGTTAGGAGTTAGGGTTAGGGGTTAGGGTTAGGGGTTAGGGTTAGGATTAGGGGTTAGGGTTAGGGATTAGGGGTTAGGGTTAGGGTTAGGGGTTAGGATTAGGGGTTAGGGTTAGGGGTTAGGGTTAGGGGTTAGGGTTAGGGGTTAGGCTTAGGAGTTAGGAGTTAGGGTTAGGGGTTAGGGTTAGGAGATAGGGTTAGGTTTAAGGGTAGGGTTAGGACTTATGTTTATGCTTTACTCTTTCAATAACTAAATTTATTATGTTATCTTAGGTTCCTTGCCACGGGACAAAGTTATGCCTCCTTGCATCACTACTTCCTCCTTGGCCTCTCAACGGTCTCAAAAATAATAAAGGAAACATGTGTGGCAATATGGGAGGAATTGCATAACGTTGTAATGCCAGAGCCAACCGAAGACATCTGGGAATCAGTTGTGGACACTTTTTGGGAAAAAACTCAGTTCCCAAATTGTATAGGAGCCCTTGATGGGAAACACATCAGGGTGAAGAAGCCTCCCCACTCTGGATCTTCATATTTTAATTACAAAAAATATTTTTCGGTGGTCCTCCTGGCATTGTCCGATGCACACCTCAAATTTCTGTTTGTAGATGTGGGAGCATATGGAAGCCAAGGTGATGCCCGCATATTCCGCGAGTCGGCCTTCGGACGTCGTCTACATGAGGGACGACTCAATATTCCTGAAAGCAGGCCTCTACCCTGCACTGAAGAACCCAGCTTGCCATTAGTCATGGTGGCAGATGAGGCCTTTGGACTGGCTGAAAATCTAATGAGGCCATACAGTGGCACTGGTCTCAGCCGACAACAAAAAATTTTCAATTATCGGCTCAGCCGTGCACGCCGTGTTGTTGAATGTGCATTCGGGGTGTGCACGGCCAAATGGCGAGTTTTGCTGACATGTATGCAATTGGATGTTGACAACGCCATTCAAGTCGTCCTGGCATGCTGCGTTCTGCACAATTTTCTGCGGGACAGTGACCGAAATAATGTTGAACAGGAGCCCATTAGACAACTTCAGAGGGTTCAATTTATGGACTTGCGTTCAACTGCACGTGTCATGAGCATTCGAAACCAATTTGCAGAATTTTTTGAAACACCTGATGGAGAGGTATCATGGCAGAATGATTATGTCTAAAAAATATTTGCCTTTGCTGTCTTGTGTTTTTTGAAATAAAGCATTTCAAAATTTAAGTTTGCTATTTTTTGGTCCATTTGTCAACGATTGTTCTACAAGTCAATTTGACTCTGCCTTCGGGGTAAGCCTAGGCTAAGCCCAAAAAAGAGCAAGCTTACGCTTGTCCGAAGGCAGAGTACGATAGAGTCCTTTGCACTCTGCCTTCAGGGCAAGCAGAGTGCAAAGGAGTGCTGGTGTGCATCATATAAAAGACTTTTCAAAAAAAATAAAAAATTAAATAAAGGATTGGGATCACAACTGGTATTTCAAGAAAAAAAAGATTTTATTTTGTGATTACAAATGGTGATAGGTGGTGGTGGATGGTTGATTGCATTGGGGATGTGGGGATTGGGGACGGGGTAACGGTTGGGCCTGGCGATCACTCCCAAAATCTTGCTGGTAACGGGGTAGAGGGTATGAGGGCTGAAAATGGGAGGTGGAAGGTGGACAATCAGCATACGCTTGCAGGCTATGGTATGAGGTCTGGGACGGCATAGGTGGTGGTTGGCGTGGAGGAGGGGGCTGATAGTGAGAGTGGGGTGCTAGCACTGCTGAGGTCCAAGGGGCCATTGGGGGATCATGAGAAACATTATATGGATCGCATGGAGGTGGCCCGCCACTCAATTTTGCATGTCTGTATTGCATTGCAATACCGTACATGCGATCCATACAAAGTTTCTCTTGGTCTCCCCCAATGTCCTCCAGGATGTGGTAAAGGCTGCGGCAGAAGCAGGCGCGTGGGTTATTGGGGTCTAAAAAGGCATCCATACTGCGCCTCTCCTGCCGCACTTCCTGCAGCAGTGCTAGCACCCTGTCATCAGCCTCGGGATTATAGCCGCCCCTCGCCTGACGTCCACGCCCACGGCCACGAACACCGCCACGACCGCGCTGCTCTCCACTTTGTAAACTGGCAGGAGACGGTGTTTCCACAGCCCTCGATTCCTGCAAAAGAACAAAAATGTTTACATTGACATGTACATGGACAGACAGACAATGAGATAGAAAGGCAGACCGAAGCAGTTACCTCATCTGTGCCCTCAACAACTCCCTCGCTGATCGGTCGTGGAGATCCAGAGGTGGTCATTGGACTGTTTGGTCTCTGAAGCTCTGTATCTTCCTCATCCACCTCTCCAAGTCTAAAATTTGAAGTTGTCCTGCAAACAATACAAATTGTATAAACGATTACTGCGATTACCCCTAACCCTAACTCCTAACCCCTAACCCCTAACCCTAACCCCTAACCCTAACCCCTAACCCTAACTCCTAACCCTAACCCCTAACCCTAACCCCTAACCCTAACTCCTAACCCTAACCCCCTAACCCTAACCCCTAACCCTAACTCCTAACCCTAACTCCTAACCCTAACCCCTAACCCCTAACCCTAACCCCTAACCCTAACTCCTAACCCTAACCCCTAACCCCCTAACCCTAACTCCTAACCCTAACCCCTAACCCTAACTCCTAACCCCTAACCCCTAACCCTAACCCCTAACCCCTAAGCCTAACCCTAACCCCTAACCCTAACCCCTAAGCCTAACCCCTAAGCCTAACCCTAACCCCTAACCCCTAACCCTAACTCCTAACCCTAACCCCTAACCCTAACCCCTAAGCCTAACCCTAACCTTTAACCCTAACTCCTAACCCTAACTCCTAACCCTAACCCCTAACCCTAACTCCTAACCCTAACCCCTAACCCTAACCCCTAAGCCTAACCCTAACCTTTAACCCTAACTCCTAACCCTAACTCCTAACCCTAACCCCTAACCCCCTAACCCTAACTCCTAACCCTAACCCCTAACCCTAACTCCTAACCCTAACCCCTAACCCTAACCCCTAAGCCTAACCCCTAACTCCTAACCCTAACCCCTAACCCCTAAGCCTAACCCTAACTCCTAACCCTAACCCCTAAGCCTAACCCCTAAGCCTAACCCTAACCCCTAACCCTAACCCCTAACCCTAACCCCTAACCCTAACTCCTAACCCTAACCCCCTAACCCTAACTCCTAACCCTAACCCCTAACCCTAACTCCTAACCCTAACCCCTAACCCTAACCCTAACCCCTAACCCCCTAACCCCTAACCCTAACCCCTAACCCCCTAACCCCAACCCTAACCCCTAACCCTAACCCCTAACCCTAACTCCTAACCCTAACCCCTAACCCTAACTTACGGTCTGGTATGGCTCTGCATATTTTGCCTGAGGAATTGGAGATTGGTGTGGTAAACGTGCTTTTTTTTGGTTGGCGCTGGTGCTCCGCTACGTGCCGCCTTGTCTTCGTCCGTGAGGTCCCTCCTGACACGGTCACGTAGGGACTTCCAGCGCCGCTGCATAATTTTACCTAAAATAACATGGAAAACAAAGGGTTAAATATGCAATCTTCATTTACATTACACACAAACAGATCATGCATTCAAGGAAAATAGACTTACTTATCTCCTTTCTTTCAGAATTTCTGATTTGTTCCCAGCCAGGGGTAATCGCAGCACATATGTCCTCCCAGGCTTTCACCTTGCGGATGTGGTCTCCATGCAGTGGATGTGCCACATCCCACAATTCTGGATGGGCCTGTACCGCATTGATTAATGCAACCTGAGAGACTGCACTAGCACTAGCCATCTTGGTGCCAATATCACCACAGTCACACGGCTGTGCAAAGGACTCTTGGGTAATCTAATGTCCAGACAGGAAATTCCTGTTTTTACAGAGATTACAGTGTCCAATCATCTCTTTTTAACCAAAAAACGCCGGAGTTAAAAAACGCGAAAAAACGCCGCGGTCGCGTTTTTGCGCGTTTTTGCGCGTTTTTCCGCGTTTCGCGTTTTTACAGCTCTAGCGCCGCTCCTCGGAACGCACTGGTCCTGGGTTTTTTTTACAGCTTAAAAACGCCTAGGCTATTTGCAGCTCAAAAACGTCTAGGTGGGCATGAATCCATAGACTAACATAGACAGGCGTTTTTAAGCTGTAAAAAACGCTAAAAAACGCGGCTGTAAAAACGTCCATGTGCATGAGGACTTACTCTCTCATACTGGTCACTGGAAGTTCAACATGGCACCTCATGGCAAAGAACTCACTAAGGATCTAAAAAAAAGAATTGCTCTACATAAAGATGGCCTAGGCTATAAGAAGATTGCCAAGACCCTGAAACTGAGCTGCAGCACATTGGCCAAGACCATACAGATTCCACTCAGAACAAGTTGACCAAAGCAGTTGAGTGCACATGCTCAGGGTTGTCTTTGGGTAAAAGACGTATGAGTGCTGCCAGCATTGCTGCAGAGGTTAAAGGGATGGGGGTCAGCCTGTCAGTGCGCCGACCATACGCCGCACACTGCATCACATTGGCCTGCATGGCTGTAGAGATGCATCTTAATGGAGAAAGACTTGGAAAGTAAACAGCTTTGAGAAAAGCACAGATGTAAAGTTTCAAAAAACACCAAGGCTTTTATAAAGGATATTTGTATTCCTGACTTTAAGCTTGTGAAAACTGAAATGTTGCATCTGTAAAAATGCAGCGTTGATTTACAAATTGCCTGAAGCCTAGACACCAACTGTAAGAGCTAATTTACCAAGGGTGCTGCTTGATGGTTAAACATTTAAAGAAAGTAATCTTGTCTGTTCTTCTAGTCTTCCTCCCTTACTTGATACCTAATGTGTCATGTAGACAGTAGCATATGAACCAGACCTTTTATTATTCTTTAATTGCGGCCATGTGAATTGTAACTAAAGGCAAAAACTTTTTTTTTTTTTTTTTTTAGTTTTGAATGGAGTGAAGAGGCATTAAAACAACTGTGCGTTTTTTTTGCTGTCTGTGCCCTTGTTATAGAGATTTATATGTATAGGGAGGATGAATCTCCCTAAGTACTGTTATCAGAAAGTAAAAGTGAAATAAATTCCCAGATTTTGGGTTGAAACCAGAACCTTAATAAAGGGAGAATGTTCCAATGGGGACACTAGTTCTGGTGATCCTGGTGACACCCTGGGATTCCTTCGCTTTGTAAGGATTTTCTCTCACTTCCTGTTTGGGCTATGGGACAGGGAGTGAAGAGAGATCTCCCCTATAGGACACAATGGCAAAAAAAAAAGAAAAAATCTAATAGGGCTTATACCCCCCTCCCTTTTTACTCTATCCAAAATGAAAAAAATGTGGCCTTCAGTTACACTTTAATGTTTATTGTTGATATTTTTCAAAAGACCTCCCCCATCTTATGGGAATCTGAAAAGGGCCCATTCTATACAGTAAAATGAATGTTATAACTTAATTCTAAGTGGAATAATAAGCTAAAAGTATTACTAACATTTAACAGAGGTTTGAAGAGCATTTTACTAATTACATAATAAATACAATGTAAATTATTAGTGGTTATATTTAAATCAAACCTAGTATTGGATGTCCAGTATTTTTTCCAGTTAAGCACATTTATGTACAAATATATATAACCTCTCAAAGAGAATGTCTTCCTTCCTCCCCATAAGGCCAGCACTAATATTGTTCAATCATTTATCAAAGCTAGTATCTAATAACGGATGTTGGCCCAGAAATTACACAGTTGGCCATGTAAGTGAATGGGCTGGGTAATGCCAGTGGTGGCTTAGAACATGGCAGGTGCAGGCACCTGCTATTTCCTTAGCAACCATTGACAGCAGGAAGCTGTCATGTTTATCCATGCTGAATGTCCTAAATGTTAGGTGTTCGAATGATTGTCCAAACATTAAATGTTCAATCTGACCTTACATTCAGACAGGACACTCAGCTCATCCCTACAGATAATATAGGACAGCTGGTTGCTCTTCAATAATATGTTAAATATCTAAAACTTTTTTTGCAGACTTTAATAACAGCTAGCTTTGTTTGTATTAAAAAAGGTGTTGTCTTATAAGGGAAACTTAAAGAAGTGTTAAATCCAAAAGCAAACATTTATTATGTTGCAGCCTACCAATTCTTAGAAGTGGTGGCTGCATTAGTTTTTATTTAGGCTTTCTTCTATTTTCATCTGGTGATCCAGTCAGTAAGTCTGTTGTTTTAAAAAGAATGAGCTCCTTTGCAGTTATGGAAATGAGACAAACCATTTACCACTGACAGGGGTGCTTACAATAGAAAGTGTTGCGCTATCTAAATCTAACAGTGTGATGACCACACTAGCTGTAGTGCTACTATTTACACAAATAAAAAAATAAAATAAAATACAGGATCAAAAATATTAATATATATACATAATCTAGTAGTCAGAAATATATATAGTATAGTAGTTATACATATATATATATATATATATATATATATATATATATATATATATATATATATATATATATATATATATATATATATATATATATATATACCTAGCGACAACAAAGTGATCATGTGCAAAAATATAATATGGTGCATCCACATATATAATAGTCCTTATAAAGTACTTCAATTATAAAGCAAAAAAGTGTTCCAGTGGACTAAAAGTGCTAACGTGCAAAATCCTTCATGCAATAACATGTGCTGCTGAAAACACAAAGTCCATTCCAATTAAATCAAATCCACAGATTCTATTGGTAATGACCAAACGTGTGCTTGTGTCCACTCCTGTGCTCCCCCCTTCCGTGTATGCGCTCACCTTAGAATGTGTGTGACCTTGCAGCTAAGCTTGGTCAAAACACACTTATGAACCAACTCTGGGCTCAGTGTCTATGCTTGGGTCCTTGGCTGATTGCTTGTACGTTTTTCCACATAAAAGTATGACAGAGGAAACTTGATACTGTATTACTGTTTTAAATAATATTTATTCAAAAAGTAACAGATGTCCCTTTACTAGGGTACTCACATTTAGAGGGTGGTACAGTGCACCACTCTATAACAAATGGTAATCGCTGAGTTGATGTGTCTTCTGTGTGCTGAGAAGAATCTGCTGTCTCCCACACCATCCTGTCCCCTCCCCAGCGCGTGTTGATACCGGGAATATGACAAATCTTCCTCAGGTGGAATTTTATTGGACGGTTATGGTGTCAATCATTATATAGTGTCATCGCCATTTTCTGGTCGACCGTGGACACTCTATTATTTAGCATATGATTGCGGTCATTATTAATATTTTTATTATTGCTATTTATTTAGCACTGACAATGTGCACAGAGCATATTATACATTCATATCAATGACTTAGATGATGCTGAATTGGGAACTCCTGCAATGCTTTTCCAAAGGAGGGCTCAGGGTTTGATGAGAAGGAAACTGATGCAGTCTGATAGAGGCCACCAAAGACCAGTAGGACTCCAATAGGAATTATATGCATAGAATCAATTGTGTAAAATTATCTCTCTAATCTATTCAGTCATGTAAAAAAAAACAAAAAAAAAACGTAATTTTTTATTGGCCAGTTAATGTAAAGTTTTCAGTTCCTGGCCCTTTAAATATAGCCCAGTACCATACAAAGTTAAATTTGCCAGAAATATTTGATATATATGTATTTAAAATAAACATATTGTCTGCTAAAAATGTAAATATAATTCTAAGAAGTCTGCAGTGTTAATGTTATGCTCCTTGATAGCTACTTTTGATTATAATTCTGTGAGACATTAAGGACATTTCCTGCATATATAGCGTTGTGATGATTTAAACAGATGGAAAAACAGCAACCAAAAGGAAATCTGAAACAAATCTGTGGTTATAAAATACATTTGCACTGCCGAGAGGCAACCAGTTTAGAATCAAATGTAAAATAGGTATCTTTAACAATAGAATCCTAAAGGAGAAGATTCATAACCACATATGTCTAAAGCAATGACCACTAATACCTTTACACAGGCAAGCAGATCTGATGCACAGCTATATTTGATCTCTATGGTATATGGATGATATATGAAAATATATCCTAACATGTAGATTGTGTGGCATTGCCATGTATTCCAGTTTAGGCACTGTTCCTGGCAAACAGCAAAATACATATGTAAACTTGCCAAAGAATGTTTAAGGCTGTTGTTCAGCTGCTCTTGAGATTTACATAATTCTGACACATATGCCACATAAGAAGATGACTCCACTTATTCCCGGTTGGCCTTACAGTTTCCTGACCCTTGGGCAGTGATTCAGCAGTGTAATAATGCTGATTTATTATCCAGTGAGTTATTTGCTGAGATAGCAAGGTGACACAAAAGGTAATATTGAAATATGGTAGTCACCTGGCTGTGTACACATATTTCAACTGTGAACAGAGAATGGAATATGCCTGAGCTACTTAGAACACATATAAATATAAAATAGCGTCGTGGTGATGCCTTTTTTAATGCAAACATATTAGCAATAATCTGCTTAAAATTTTGGCAGCCTCCAAAGAAGGGAAACAACTATTTAATTATTCTTTATACAGTTTTCTGTTCTCACATTTCTTTACAGTGGAAGAACTTCAGTTGGAAGGCTTTGGTCTGAAATATATCTGTTGTTGACTTAACTGTTCCTTTATGTGCTTAAATTGAACTTGTGCTTTGCTCATGAAGGGCAAAACAACATGTTCACTGTAATACAGGGCTCCCTATTAGCAAATACTTATCTTTCTTTTGCACTTCTCGTGCACTGATCATCCATGAAGCCAAAGTAAAGAAGAAGCTATAAGTCCCTGGAGTCATAGCTTACATACGACTATGCACTCGCCCAGCACTGTAACATGGAGTAAGCCATATGCTCCACTATACCCTGATGTACTCTGTATTTCTTTCATCTTTTAGTACTGAGCAGAGTTTCCAGGAAGAGAAGGAATAGTAAGCAAGTCTAGTACCCTCTAGATAGGTGCTAGCTTACTTAACTGTAGTTTAGACTCATTGTATTCAGTGGAGCTGCATTTCATTGTCAGAAAGATCTGAACAAATTAATGGGGTGGGCAACTACATGGCAAATGAGGTTCAATGTAGAAAAATTTAAAATAATGCATTTGGGTGGCAAAAATATGAACGCAATCTATACACTGGGGGGAGAACCTCTGGGGGAATCTAGGATGGAAAAGGACCTGGGGGTCCTAGTAGATGATAGACTCAGCAATGGCATGCAATGCCAAGCTGCTGCTAACAAAGCAAACAGAATATTGGCATGCATTAAAAAGGGAATCAACTCCAAAGATAAAACGATAATTCTCCCGCTCTACAAGACTCTGGTCCGGCCGCACCTAGAGTATGCTGTCCAGTTCTGGGCACCAGTACTCAGGAAGGATGTCATGGAATTGGAGCGAGTACAAAGAAGGGCAACAAAGCTAATAAAGGGTCTGGAGGATATTAGTTATGAGGGAAGGTTGCGAGCACTGAACTTATTCTCTCTGGAGAAGAGACGCTTGAGAGGGGATATGATTTCCATGTACAAATACCGTACTGGTGACCCCACAATAGGAATAAAACTTTTTTGCAGAAGAGAGTTTAACAAGACTCGTGGCCACTCATTAAAATTAGAAGAAAAGAGGTTTAACCTTAAACTACGTAGAGGGTTCTTTACTGTAAGAGCGGCAAGGATGTGGAATTCCCTTCCACAGGCTGTGGTCTCAGCGGGGGGCATCGATAGTTTCAAGAAACTATTAGATAAGCACCTGAATGACCACAACATACAGGGATATACAATGTAATACTGACATATAATCACGCACATAGGTTGGACTTGATGGACTTGTGTCTTTTTTCAACCTCACCTACTATGTAACTATGTAACTATGTAAGGCAAGTTTAGTTCTGGCTAACTGTAACCAGTGTAGCTGTGTTTGATTGTTCTGGTCTGTTCTGTTTTTCGGTGGCTGCAGGATTGACTGCTTCCCCATGTTTGTCCAGAAATATTCTAGAAGATAGTGGTCAGGGAGAGTCTAAACAACAGCTAAGTATTTATACAGCCCTGGCCAATCCCTGGGTGCCCAGATGACCATGGGGAGTGTGTATAAATACTCTAGAATTGGGAGCAGAGGTTCAATTCTGCCATATGCAATGAGTAGGTGTAGACTGGTGCAGTCTTCTTTATCCACTGTAGGTGTCACTCATCCACAGCAGCATTGCAGTTGGGGAGGAAGTCAAGAGGAACATGATTCTTCTATGGTTTCCTGATCCATTGAGGAAGCTATCCTATTGGATGCTGCCCCCCCCATGTGACTCTAGCAGCGATCCTGGGTCAGGCAGAACCTATTTAAGGCCCTGGCTCCTAGGATTGGAGAGAATTTTGTGAGTGAGTAGCGTAGGACAGGTATCCCACCTGGTAGGGACAGAACTAGCGGCAGGGACAGGTTTCTGATGAGGAGGAAAAGCATAGAGTTCGCAACTTCTCTGGACATCTTCCCACTTAGGCACTAGACAGCCAGGCCACATTCGGACCTTCCTAACAGGCACCGTCAGTTCTGCTGAAACCTGCCTCAGGCCTCAGTGGGGCTATCCGGGGGCCTAATTTGTTCAGAGTTTGCTGAAGCTGACTGGAAGCTGTCGTCTGAGGACCATGGGGTGAAAGTGTCTGTGAAAGATATAGGAAGGAGGCAACAAATTAACCAAGGATATTAGTGAGTACAGACTGGTATGAGAAATCCTAGAGACTGTGTGCTAGTACCATCCTTCTAATGCTAGAGTCAGCGCGTTTAACCAGTTGCCTACCTTCGGAATGTTACACTCGTCCATAAAATCCCCTCCTCTGTACAAAAGGCAAAAAGGCATCTCCTATACATCCAGGAGACTGCCTGCAGTGTCTTATGTCCCCTGCTCCCTCCCTCGCACAGCCCTATGAGACCCTCTGTCTGTAGAAAGATGAGCTCCCAATCCTAGAATTGGGAGCCAGTCTGAAAGCCTTCCTTATTGAATGACCATTATGACAGACAATCACAGAGGTCATTCAGTGTAACATTTGTAAACGTTAACAAAAGTAACACACTAGCTGTCTTATCTCCTCCTTCCCTGACAGACAGTATCTGTGAGTGAGAGAGTTGCAGCTAACACAGAAGAATGTTTACAATGTGCACAGGGAATTAGATAACTCTTATATAACCAGGACATGCCCTTATTTTACATTTATTTCAACCCTGTATAAGCACTATTTAACAGTTTCATCTCCTGTTCCGTGTTTCTATTTCAAATTATTTGTTGTAAAAAAATATTATACAGCACATGTATACATTGTTATCTTTAAGGGTTTACTGTTAAAATATATATGGTTTAGGGTATATCTGTTTTATTTTAAATCAGTAAGAAGTTTAAATCACTGATGCATTATGAGAAAAATAAAATATGTGCAAAAAAACCTTTATTTCTTTAGTAAATAGCATGCTTTGTATCAAAAATGTAATTTTAATGTTGCAGTATGTAGAACAAGCAGCAGAATAAAATGTATATGTTTTCCCCACAGTAATGGTAGTTGTGTTCAAAATATTACTGATCAAACTTGAAAAAATTGTATTTATATTTTCCCCTTTAAATGCAAATAAATAAAAAAAAATTTCAGAGGTCCTTAGGATCAAAAGAAAGCCCAGTTTGTCCCAAAAAAACAATATATGTGTCAATTCTGTATCATACATAATTACAAAGTTATAAACTCATGAATAGGGATGAGCTTCGTGTTTGAGTCGAACCCATGTTCGACTCGAACATTGGCTGTTCGGTCGTTCGCCGAATTCCGAACGTTATGGGCTGTTCGCACCAAATTCGTGTGGCGCGTCACGGCCCATAATTCACTGCGGCATCGCAGTGCATTGCTGGCTGATGATTGGCCAAGCATGCACTATGACCCGCATGCTTGGCCAATCACAGCGCAGTCGGTAGAGAGAGCTGTAATTGGCAAAAGCCAGGGTGGCTTTGGCCAATTATGGCTCAGGGGGTTTAGAACACGCCCCACACTATATAAGGCCGCCTGCACGGCGGCCCTGTGTAGTGTGTGTTCCGGCGTTGAAAGAGAGATAGATAGAGAGAGAGACAGTGTTATTTCATTTGAGATAGATAGATTACGCAGGACAATCAGTGAGTTAGCTGCACTTACAGTGTATTGTGTATATATATATGCATCCCAGGTGTTGCATATATATATATATATATATATATATATATATATATATACACTGTGTTCAGTTTAGCTAGATCCGTTCCTGTTATCTTCTTACTGACAGGCAGGCTTGTCTTGTTACAGTATTTACAGCTACCTGAAGAAAATTGCTGGTGTTCTTTTGATCCTATTAGTACCACAGTCAGGCAGCTAAACTATTTACAGTTAGTGCAGTGCGTCCTGCTCACAGTGTTCAGATAAAACTACAAGTTAGTGTAGTGAGACCTCTGCACAGTGTTCATCTAAAGCTACAAGTTAGTGCAGTGCGTCCTGCTCACAGTGTTCAGCTAAAACTACAAGTTAGTGCAGTGCGTCCTCCTCACAGTGTTCAGCTAAACCTACAAGCTATTTTTTTGCGAGCTCTGCACAGTGTTCATCTAAAGCTACAAGTTAGTGCAGTGCGTCCTGCTCACAGTGTTCAGCTAAAACTACAAGTTAGTGTGGTGCATCCTCCTCACAGTGTTCAGCTAAAACTACAAGTTAGTGCAGTGCGTCCTGCTCACAGTGTTCAGCTAAAACTACAAGTTAGTGTGGTGCGTCCTCCTCACAGTGTTCAGCTAAAACTACAAGTTAGTGCAGTGCATCCTGCTCACAGTGTTCAGCTAAAACTACAAGTTAGTGTGGTGCATCCTCCTCACAGTGTTCAGCTAAAACTACAAGTTAGTGCAGTGCGTCCTGCTCACAGTGTTAAGCTAAAACTACAAGTTAGTGTAGTGAGACCCCTGCACAGTGTTCATCTAAAGCTACAAGTTAGTGCAGTGCGTCCTGCTCACAGTGTTCAGCTAAAACTACAAGTTAGTGTAGTGAGACCTCTGCACAGTGTTCATCTAAAGCTACAAGTTAGTGCAGTGCGTCCTGCTCACAGTGTTCAGCTAAACCTACAAGTTAGTGTAGTGAGAACTCTGCACAGTGTTCATCTAAAGCTACAAGTTAGTGCAGTGCGTCCTGCTCACAGTGTTCAGCTAAAACTGCAAGTTAGTGTGGTGCGTCCTCCTCACAGTGTTCAGCTAAAACTACAAGTTAGTGTAGTGCGTCCTGCTCACAGTGTTCAGCTAAAACTACAAGTTAGTGCAGTGAGTCCTGCTCACAGTTTTCAGCTAAAACTACAAGTTAGTGTAGTGAGACCTCTGCACAGTGTTCATCTAAAGCTACAAGTTAGTGTAGTGCATCCTGCTCACAGTGTTCAGCTAAAACTACAAGTTAGTGCAGTGCGTCCTGCTCACAGTATTCAGCTAAAACTACAAGTTAGTGTAGTGCGTCCTGCTCACAGTGTTCAGCTAAAACTACAAGTTAGTGCAGTGAGTCCTGCTCACAGTTTTCAGCTAAAACTACAAGTTAGTGTAGTGAGACCTCTGCACAGTGTTCATCTAAAGCTACAAGTTAGTGTAGTGCGTCCCCCTCACAGTGTTCAGCTAAAACTACAAGTTAGTGCAGTGCGTCCTGCTCACAGTATTCAGATAAAACTACAAGTTAGTGTAGTGAGACCTCTGCACAGTGTTCATCTAAAGCTACAAGTTAGTGCAGTGCGTCCTGCTCACAGTGTTCAGCTAAACCTACAAGTTAGTGTAGTGAGAACTCTGCAGAGTGTTCATCTAAAGCTACAAGTTAGTGCAGTGCGTCCTGCTCACAGTGTTCATCTAAAGCTACAAGTTAGTGCAGTGCATCCTGCTCACAGTGTTCAGCTAAAACTACAAGTTTGTGAGGAGGACGCACTGCACTGTGTTCAGCTAAACCTACAAGTTATTTTTTTGCGAGCTCTGCAGAGTGTTCATCTAAAGCTACAAGTTAGTGCAGTGCGTCCTGCTCACAGTGTTCAGCTAAAACTACAAGTTAGTGTGGTGCATCCTCCTCACAGTGTTCAGCTAAAACTACAAGTTAGTGCAGTGCGTCCTGCTCACAGTGTTCAGCTAAAACTACAAGTTAGTGTGGTGCGTCCCCCTCACAGTGTTCAGCTAAAACTACAAGTTAGTGCAGTGCGTCCTGCTCACAGTGTTCAGCTAAAACTACAAGTTAGTGCAGTGCATCCTGCTCACAGTGTTCAGCTAAAACTACAAGTTAGTGTAGTGAGAACTCTGCACAGTGTTCATCTAAAGCTACAAGTTAGTGCAGTGCGTCCTCCTCACAGTGTTCAGCTAAACCTACTAGTTATTTTTTTGCGAGCTCTGCACAGTGTTCATCTAAAGCTACAAGTTAGTGCAGTGCGTCCTCCTCACAGTGTTCAGCTAAACCTACAAGTTATTTTTTTGCGAGCTCTGCACAGTGTTCATCTAAAGCTACAAGTTAGTGCAGTGCGTCCTGCTCACAGTGTTCAGCTAAACCTACAAGTTATTTTTTTGCGAGCTCTGCACAGTGTTCATCTAAAGCTACAAGTTAGTGCAGTTCGTCCTGCTCACAGTGTTCAGCTAAAACTACAAGTTAGTGTAGTGCGTCCTGCTCACAGTGTTCAGCTAAAACTACAAGTTAGTGTGGTGCGTCCTCCTCACAGTTTTCAGCTAAAGCTACAAGTTAGTGCAGTGCGTCCTGCTCACAGTGTTCAGCTAAAACTACAAGTTAGTGTAGTGAGAACTCTGCACAGTGTTCATCTAAAGCTACAAGTTAGTGCAGTGCGTCCTCCTCACAGTGTTCAGCTAAACCTACAAGTTATTTTTTTGCGAGCTCTGCACAGTGTTCATCTAAAGCTACAAGTTAGTGCAGTGCGTCCTGCTCACAGTGTTCAGCTAAACCTACAAGTTATTTTTTTGCGAGCTCTGCACAGTGTTCAGCTAAAGCTACCTGTAGAAGGTTGGTGGTGTTCTCATACTACAGGCAGGCAGTTGATTTTGCTAGCTGCAGTATCAGTACATATATATATATATATATATATATATATATATATATATATATATATATATATATATATCCCAGCTTAGTGCAGCTACAGGCCATTAGTATGTCTGGAAGGCCAAGAAGGAGAGGCAGACAGTCACAAGCCAATAAGAGAGGGCAAGCAGGCTCTGTGTCTAGTGCTGGTCGTGGAGACGGTGCATCCTCATCAGGATGTGGCCGTGGGACACGCTTGGCCTTTTTTTCGGCAGCTGGCCGTGTTGAGCCGCAACATGCGGAAGACTTGGTCGAGTGGATGACCAAGCCGTCCTCATCCTCCTCATCCTCTCTCACCCATGCTCAGGGTACTTTCTCTGGCAAAGCAGTGGCCTCTTCCCTCGGCTCAATGTCATCAGTGACTCCTTCCCTAGCCCCACCATGTCCTCCCGAGGAGTCCCTCGAACTGTTTGACCACAGTGTTGGGTACATGCTCCAGGAGAATGCCCAGCGTTGGAAGGCTCTGATGATGATACTGAGCTCGATGAAGGCAGTAACATGAGCACGGACAGAGGGGGTGCCCAAGAAGGACAGCAATCTGGCAGTCATGCTCCCCCTGCTGCAGCATACTGCCAGGTTTGCTCCAGTGATGAGGAGGGAGGGGATGATGAGGTCACTGACTCAACGTGGGTGCCTGATAGAGAGGAGGAGGAGGAGGAGGCGGCACATCACCAACGAGGCAGGATGCCCTCCAGGGGCCAGCCTAAGGGCAGCACATTGACTGCATCACACCCCAAAGCTCCACATGTGCAGGGCGCTGCAGTCTCTGCGCGTTATTGAAAAAGTTCTTTGGTGTGGGCCTTTTTTGAGATGAGTGCATCAGATCACACCACTGCTATTTGCAACATATGTCTCAAGCGTATCTCGCGTGGCCAAAACATCTCCCGCTTGGGTACCACATGCTTGACCAGACATATGTTGACCTACCATGCAGTTCGTTGGCAAGCGTATCTAAAAGACCCACACCAAAGAACAAAGAGGACCTCTCCTTGCTCCTCATCAGCTGAGATATCCAACCCCACTATACCTTCAGTCCTCTCTGAGACCTGCACTGAGAGGAATGAAGGTGTAGAATTAGGTGTGTCACAGCCAAGTACTTGTGGGCAATCTGCTTTCGGTACACCGACGTCAGATTGTACCAGGCAAATTTCCCTGCCCCAACTGCTGCACCGCCGAAAGAAGTTCGCTCCCAGCCATCCACATGCCCAGCGGTTGAATGCTAGCATGGCAAAATTGCTATCACTTCAACTGCTGCCTTTTCAGTTGGTAGACTCTGCCCCCTTCCTTGAGTTTGTGGAATGTGCGGTTCCTCAGTGGCAGGTACCCAAACGCCACTTTTTCTCACGGAAGGCGATTCCGGCTCTCTACCGGCATGTGGAAGGCAATGTCCATGCCTCGCTGGACAGGGCGGTCAGCGGTAGGGTGCATATTACCGCTGATTAATGGTCCAGCAGGCATGGACGTTACCTAAGTTTCACCGCGCATTGGGTGACTCTGCTGGCAGCAGGGAAGGATGCAGGACAAGGTGCAGTAGTGTTGGAGGTTGTTCCGCCACCACGCCTCCAAAATGCCACTACTAATGATTGTGACACACCTCTCTCCTCCACCCGCTCCTCTTCTTCTTCCTCCATGGCCTCTTCCTGTGCTTTGTCCTCGGAACCAGCGGTGCTCCATAGCCGTTCAAGGGGCTACGCAAGTACGCAGGCCAAAAGATGCCATGCGGTGCTTGAGCTAGTGTGCTTGGGGGACAGGAGCCACACTGGGGCAGAGGTTCTGTCAGCTCTGCAGGGGCAGGTTCAGAGGTGGTTGACGCCACGCCAACTTAAGGCAGGAATGGTGGTTTGCGTCAATGGCACCAACCTCCTCTCTGCCCTCCGACAGGGACAAATGACCCATGTGCCCTGTTTGGCTCACGTCCTTGGCTCACCACTTCCTTGGCTCACCACTTGGTGGTACAGCGGTTCTTGGGCAGGTACCCGGGCTTACAGGATGTCCTGAGGCAGGCCAGGAAAGTCTGTGTGCATTTCCGCCAGTCATATAATGCCAGTGCTCGGCTGGCGGACCTCCAAAAAGAGTTTAACCTGCCCAAGAACCACCTAATCTGTGACATGCCCACCAGGTGGAACTCAACGTTGGCCATGCTGCAGCGGCTGCACATGCAGCAGAGGGCCATCAATGAGTACCTGTGCGACTATGGCACCAGGACAGGGTCAGGGGAGCTTGTTTTTTCTCCCCCTGGCCAGTGGGCCATGATCAGGGATGCATGCACTGTCCTGTCACCATTTGAGGAGGCCACGAGGATGGTGAGCAGTGACAGTGCATACATCAGTGACACTGTCCCTCTTGTCCACCTGTTGAAGCACACGCTGCGTGGAATAATGGACAGGGCACTTGAGGCAGAACAGAGGCAGGAAGAGGAGGACTTCCTTGGCTCTCAAGGCCCCCTTTATCCAGACAGTGTTCCTGCGTGCCCGCCTATCACACAGGAAGAGGAGGAGGAGGAAGATTGTGTCAGTATGGAGGTGGAGCCTGGCACTCAGCAGCAGTCTTTAAGGGATCAGTCCCAAGAAACACATGGATTTGTACGTGGCTGGGAGGAGGTGGCTGCGGACTATGTCGTCCTTAGTGACCCAGAGGACTCCGGACCGAATGCCTCAGCAAACCTAGGCTGCATGGCCTCCCTGATCCTGCAAAGCCTGCGTAAGGATCCTCGTATTCGTGGTATCAAGAAGAAGGACCAATACTGGCTGGCAACCCTCCTTGATCCACGTTACAAGGGTAAGGTTGTGGACCTTATCTTGCCATCGCAGAGGGAGCAGAGGATGAAACATCTTCGGGAGGCCTTGCAGAAAGGTCTGTGCAACGCGTTCCCAGAGACTGGGAGGTTACAAACTCCTGTTTCTGGACAACGTGTTGCTGAGGCTTCGGTCAGTCAAAGAAGGAGCGGTTGAGAAGGTGGCCGTCTGACCGATGCGTTCAGACAATTTTTTGGTCCGCAGCCCCAAGGTATGATCGGTTCCAGCAACCATCGCCAGCGTCTGTTTTACATGGTGTAGGAATACCTAGGGGCAAGATCTGACTTGGACACCTTTCCCACCGAAAATCCTCTGGGTTACTGGGTCTTGAGGATGGATCACTGGCCAGAGCTTGCACAGTATGCAGTTGAGCTACTGGCCTGTCCTGCATCCAGCGTTCTTTCGGAAAGCACATTCATTGCTGCTGGAGGCTTTGTAACCGATCACAGGGTGCGTCTGTCCACCGACTCGGTCGATCGACTGACCTTCATAAAAATGAATCAGTCTTGGATCACCACCAGCTACCAAGCACCTGATGCTGATGTAACCGAATAATTTTTTTCAGATCCCTTCAAAGACTGCCTATGCTGATGCTGAGTGACTATCCCTGAGTAATTATCCTCTTCCTCCTCAATGATCACGCTGATAGCTTGTAAGAACATTTTTGGTTCTGGGCGCCACCACCAGTGCCTAAGGCCCAATTTTGCAGCCCCTGTTTAACAGGAGCATGTAATTACAATTTTTGATGCAATACTTTGCAGCAGGGCTCGTTTCTGCATTCCAACTACAGTATCTGTGAGGGGTTGCAGTGTTGTGGCACCAGCACCAGTGCCTAAGGCCCAATTTTTCAGCCCCTGTTTAACAGGGGCGTGTAATTACAATTTTTGATGCGATACTTTGCAGCAGGGCTCGTTTCTGTGTTCCAACTAGAGTGTCTGTGAGGACTTACAATGTTGTGGCACCAGCACCACCACCACCACCACCAAAGGCCCAATTTTTCTGCCCTTGTTCAACAGGGGCATGTAATTACAATTCTTGATCTAATATTTCACAGCAGGGCCAATTTCTGCACCCACCAAGAGCGAGTGAGGACTTACAGTGTTGTGGCACCAGCACCACCACCAGCACCAAAGGCCCAATTTTTCTGCCCCTGCTCAACAGGGGCATGTTATTACAATTCTTGATCTAATATTTCACAGCAGGGCCCTGTGAGGGCTTACAGTGTTGTGGCCACAACAACACCTAAGGCCCAAATTTCTGCTGAGTATATAGGGCAGGCCCCTACTTTCAAACATCTAACTTACTAACGACTCCTACTTGCAAACGGAAGGAGACAACAGGAAGTGAGATGAAATCTACCCCTAGGAAGGGAAATTCTCTCCTGTAAGAGTTAATATGGGAAAAACATTTCTCCTTTCCACTGATGCTTTCCAATCCTTGTTCCACAAAAACCCCAAATTTTCAAAAAACATTTGTCATTGGGAGGTGAAATCTTCTGAAGAGGAGGAAAGACAGCAAAACAAATGTCACAGGGGTGATAACCCTTCCCTATGTTTTCCAAAAAGCTTAAAAAAGATTTTTTGGCTGGAGCTAAACGCGTTAAAAATGTACCAGCTCAAAATTACAAACAGATTCTACTTAACAACAAACCTACAGTCCCTGTCTTGTTTGTACCGCCTGTATACTGCTGTTCAGAGTATATAGGGCCTGGTGGCCCCACACCTTTCCTTATTTTAATTTGGGTGCGGGGTTCCCCTTAATATCCATACAAGACCCAAAGGGCCTGGTAATAGACTGGGGGGTACCCATGCCGTTTGTCTCACTGATTTTCATCCATATTGCCAGGACCCGACATTACATTAAACCCGCAAGCAGTTTTAAATGAGATTTTTTCCTTTAAAAATGACATTTTGTGCAGGGACTGTTCTAAACATGGGAAACACGCGCCATTTTACAGGCATACTATAGACACACCCCAGGTACGATATTTAAAGGAATATTTCACTTTTTTTTTTTTTTTACTTTAAGCATCATTAAAATCACTGCTCCCGAAAAAACGGCCGTTTTTAAAAGTGGTTTTTTTGCATTGATACATGTCCCCTGGGGCAGGACCCGGGTCCCCAAACCCTTTTTAGGACAATACCATGCAAATTAGCCTTTAAAATTAGCACTTTTGATTTTGAACGTTCGAGTCCCATAGACGTCAATGGGGTTCTAACGTTCGTGCGAATTTTCGGTCCGTTCGCAGGTTCTGGTGTGAACCGAACCGGGGGGTGTTCGGCTCATCCCTACTCATGAATAGACACATAGCAGAAATGTGAAAATATGGTCTCGTTCATAGAGGGTAAACAGGTTTGAGAGCTGAAGTGGTTAAAGGGGACATTGTGTCTGCTGTCCTAAAGAGCTCAGTCTATTTAATTTTTAGTTAAAGGACTTTGCTTAGACTTTCAAGGGGTAGATCATTCTCCTCAACCTGCTACTACAAAGCTCAGACCATCATTTACTTGTGCAAGGACTTGGCTCACAGGTCTAAAGGAGAAAGTTTAGTGTCCTCAAATTGCAACTCAGGGTTACTGTATACTACAATTACCCACTACCTATTCAAGTTCAAGGTTTCATTAAAGCATCCAAAAATACCCCTAGACCGGCTAATGAGTCTGAAGAGTGATTGGAATTGTGTGCCTGGCTGTGGCAATTATTTATAAAAGAACTCTGGGCATCAACTTAGCGGTTCCTATGGGGGTAGTGCTACATAAGTGCTGCTGGGGATAGAGGATTTAAACAAAATCTGTTTCTTTGTTTTCAATGGGCAAAGCATGGACAAATCAGCTCTCTAAGGATATTTCTTATTGTCCTGTAGTCTAAATGAATGCCTGGCTCAATTTATTGTCCACTTCTCTTTCTATAGTTCTTATCTAAGCAACTGCTATACATTTGTTTGGAATCCAGTAACCGTAACATGATATAATCACATATATTGACCAACCTTTAAGTGAAGCTATAGTCTATTTAGTTAATTTTAAGCCTGTTGTCAGGTTTTGGGCATTTAAGTATTTTTAACAAGAGGTAAATTAATCTTACAGCAAGCCTTACTAACCTCTGCAGTTGCAGGCACTGTCGAGAAACCCAAGCACAATATTTACAGCAGAAGCACTGAAGTAATCTAAATCCATTGCGTCATCATCATCTCTCATCTCCCAGTGTCACCATCTAATCTCTAATGTAAACACAAACTGGAGGGGAGGTATAGGGTGAGTTGAGCGACTGAGAGAGCTGTAATAAATGACTTCAGTGTTTTTGGAGTCAATTTTACGGTTGATTGCTCCACAGTGCGGTTTATTTACTAAAGTTAGAGAGTGCAAACCCAGACTCACTTCTGCATAGAAACCAATCAGTTTCTAACCTCAGCTTGTTCAATTAAACTTTGGCAATAAAACCTGGAAGCTGATTGGTTACAAAGGTTAGTAAGGACATGTTTTAAAACTCATTACAGCTTGGGGAGCAAACCTCTGTAGATCTCTATAGAACTATGCATTGGATAACAGAGGCCACAGCAGTAATGTTACTGTTGTCCTAAATCAAAAACACTTTCTTTAAAATGTTTTTCAGGTTTTGTCTGACTTCGTTAAGCTTTAACATCTTTTCCATGTCTGCGTTCTTCTATTTCATCTAATGATAAGACTTAATTACCAATCATGCTCAGATGGTTTGAGATATCCAGTATATTGTCGGAAGTTTTAGAATTTCCACTGTATGTCTGCAATACAAAGAGCACTATATGGAGTATATAAAGTAATTTGTGGTAATACACTAATTGTGCAGTGCTTTGAAAATCATCCAGAACATTAAACCCTAACTTAAGGGAAGTAGAAAATGGAAAACAACCTTTTTATTTTTTTAAATTGGGTGGAAGAGTATGTCTAAGATGAGACAGGAAAGTAAGTTAAAGTAGATGAAAACCCAAAATACATTATAATCTTTAACATGTTAACGTGTAAGTGAAGTCAATCTCAGTTTACTACCCCCATTGAAATTCCAGGCTAGTAGGCAAAATCACCTATCCCTATTGCAATCCATACTAGTGTAGCACGGTCCCCTTGAGGACTACTTGGATTTGCCTGCTCATCTGCATCCCCAAGACCCTGTGAACCTTCCAACTCACCTGACACTCTGGGTTCCAACATCTTTTCACAAGCACCTTTAAATGACACATCACACAAGTCAATATATTTATGGTATCTCAGATTTTACTGAAGTAGCAAAGTAGTATTAGTTTGTAAAGGAGGGCAATAGATCAACCGAGTTCTGAATAACAGCACAGACTCAGTAGAGGAATTTCCTCCAAAGACAGCTTGAGAACAGTTTAACAGCAGTGAGATACTATATATATATATATATATATATATATATATATATATATATATATATATATATATATATATATATATACACACAGTGGGGACAGAAAGTATTCAGGCCCCCTTAAATTTTTCACTTTGTTATATTGCAGCCATTTGCTAAAATCATTTAAGTTCTTTTTTTTTTTCCTCATTAATGTACAGACAGCACCCCATATTGACAGAAAATCACAGAATTGTTAAAATTTTTGCAGATTTATTAAAAAGAAAAACTAAAATATCGCATAGTCCTAAGTATTCAGACCCTTTGCTGTGACACTCATATTTAACTCAGGTGCTGTCCATTTCTTCTGATCATCCTTGAGATGATTCTATGCCTTCATTTGAGTCCAGCTGTGTTTGATTATACTGATTGGACTTGATTAGGAAAGCCACACATCTGTCTATATAAGACCTCACAGCTCACAGTGCATGTCAGAGCAAATGAGAATCATGAGGTCAAAGAAACTGCATGAAGAGCTCAAAGACAGAATTGTGGCAAGGCACAGATCTGACCAAGGTTACAAAAAAATTTCTGCTGCACTTAAAGTTCCTAAGAGCACAGTGGCCTCCATAATCCTTAAATGGAAGACATTTGTGACGACCAGAACACTTCCTAGAGCTGGCCGTCCGGCCAAACTGAGCTATCAGGGGAGAAGAGCCTTGGTGAGAGAGGTAAAGAAGAACCCAAAGATCACTGTGGCTGAGCTCCAGAGATGCAGTCGGGAGATGGGAGAAAGTTGTAGAAGGTCAACCATCACTGCAGCCTTCCACCAGTCGGGGCTTTATGTCAGAGTGGCCCGACGGAAGCCTCTCCTCAGTGCAAGACACATGAAAGCCTGCATGGAGTTTGCTAAAAAACACCTGAAGGACTCCAAGATGGTGAGAAATAAGATTCTCTGGTCTGATGAGACCAAGATAGAACTTTTTGGCCTTAATTCTAAGCGGTATGTGTGGAGAAAACCAGGCACTGCTCATCACCTGTCTAATACAGTCCCAACAGTGAAGCGTGATGGTGGCAGCATCATGCTGTGGGGGTTTTTTCAGCTGCAGGGACAGGACGACTGGTTGCAATCGAGGGAAAGATGAATGAGGTCAAGTACAGGGATAGTCTGGACGAAAACCTTCTCCAGAGTGCTCAGGACCTCAGACTGGGCCGAAGGTTTACCTTCCAACAAGACAATGACCCTAAGAACACAGCTAAACCAACAAAGGAGTGGCTTCACAACAACTCCGTGATTGTTCTTGAATGGCCCAGCCAGAACCCTGACTTAAACCCAATTGAGCATCTCTGGAGAGACCTAAAAATGACTGTCCACCAACGTTTACCATCCAATCTGACAGTACTGGAAAGGATCTGCAAGGAGGAATGGCAAAGGATCCCCAAATCCAGGTGTGAAAAACTTGTTGCATCTTTCCCAAAAAGACTCATGGCTGTATTAGATCAAAAGGGTGCTTCTACTAAATACTGAGCAAAGGGTCTGAATACTTAGGACCATGTGATATTTCAGTTTTTCTTTTTTAATAAATATGCAAAAATGTCAACAATTCTGTGTTTTTCTGTCAATATGGGGTGCTGTGTGTACATTAATGAGGAAAAAAGATGAACTTAAATGATTTTAGCAAATGGCTGCAATATAACAAAGAGCAAAAAATGTAAGGGGGTCTGAATACCCCACTGTGTATATATATATATATATATATATATATATATATATATATATATATATATATACACATATACACACACAATGGCATACTACATGTATTATGACCTGAAGGACAATGAATGGTTAAGTGTTTAATGCAAGTAGGTACACTCTAAAAGGAACCCCAGGCTGGCTTATTCAACCTTAAAATCCTAATGAGAGATCTGACAGAATAAGGATGGTGAGGGGCCCTATAATTAGTGACAACAGCAATGTCCGTGGTGCAGGCCTGATAGTCTTCACCGGCAGTTGGAGCTCATTAGATTATATCCAATAAGGTGCAGTGATGAGTGAACAGACTGACTGGCTTAAACAGGCTAATGGTATACTTTGAAGTGGTTGTAGCTAAAGGTGTCTATGTACAGTGTTCAAATAGAAGTGTTCCAAAGGTCAAGGTGTCTGTACATAGTGTTCCAATAAAGTAACCAGGGAAATAATGCAGAAGGTGGGCGGTTTCCCTCTCACCAACGACTGGTCTGAACTAGAGGCCTTGAAGTCAGAGACCTGGGAAGAGACGTCCGTCGATGGAGCCACCAGCGATGACACGCGGATGCGGAGTGTGAACGAACGAAGTGTCAGGCTGCTGAGTTGGTGCTGTGAAGATGTCTGGTGAACAGCTGCAAAGATGGGCCCTACGAGGCTGAGCTGGAGTTTCTTGAAACCACGTGGTAGGCCGCAACCTCTCTCTCTCCGTCACGGAGAGGTATGCCTTACACAAGGCCCCGGAAGAAGAGAGCGTGAGATGGAACTCATATCTCCTTTATAATCTCTCCCAGAAGTCCCCTGGATGATAGCAATGATTCCTGGCATATGTAGTCCTTGTGTATAGTTATGCAATGGAACCACCGGTCACAAAAACTACTACTCCCACAATCTAGTGGGTTGGCTCACCAATATGATGACAATCACTGGCGTCCAGCATTAAAGGGACACAACTATAGATGATGAATGATGGGGAGGGTTCATAATGTTACACTTATAGTCCGCCATTGCTACACTAGTAATCAAAATCACATATTTCATTTCATTTTCAAGTGTGCACATGCTGTCTTTTTTTTTTTTTTTTTTACCAATGTGGTCACTTGACTACTACAGCTCCTTTGCATCTATGCTAAGCATTTGCTCCTCCCTCCTTATCATAGTGTGTCATCTAGCATTGGAGAGCAGGGTTTCTGCTCAGAGCCACTGTCAATCACTTCCTAGAGGTTTGGACATGGTGGCCTGTCAGCCTTTGACATCACAAGTTGACTGTGGGACTGTAGGCACTCTGCAGCCACATGTCTGTCAACGTTACCACAGGTCTGAACTTGCAGGTAGAATTATAAAACAGGAAGGGGAACACAATACAGATGAGTGGCAGGATACTCAGGTGTTTGCAGGTAATAATACAAGATAAAAAGTATAAAAAAAGACATACAGTATGGCCTCATGAAATGCATTTTGGCGTTTAGCTGAAACAATATCTTATCATTCTGCTATAAAGGTCCATTTTTAAGCACTTGCTGATATTGAAGGTCTTGGTTTTCAAGTTGTTATACAATACTGTCACTTATCACCACCATGGATCTTGTATTCCTGGTGAAGACTATGGGGTTGATTTACTAAAGGAAATAGACTGTTCTATTCATGTTGCAAGGGAATTATCCCCAGAACTTAGGTGAACCAGGTGACTTCCTTTGCAAAGTGAATAGTTTATTTGCCTTTGGTAAATCAAACCGAATAGACATTCAGCCCGTGTTTATGGCAGCTGGTCCGACAGACCTTTCTGCCGGACAAGCGTGCTAGAAAACCAGCAGCCGACCGGCTCCCAATCAGCGCCCTCAGCCAATGGCTGAGAGCACTGACCAAAGTGTTTCGGCTTGGGGGGGCCAGAACACAATAGAACAGGGGAAATCACTGTACTAACATCAGATTGAACTGATAAGATAATAAGGGAAAAAAACGGCGCTGCCCTAAGTGTGATTGGGTATAGTATACTACATAATAGGTGAACCCAAACTGTGTAACAAAGGTGCAATTACACTGATTGTGCAAAAGTGACCCAAAAAGGGTCCAAACAGATCAGTAGCAAAGAGCAGATGCCGTAGTCTCAGCGCATACGACACTCCTGCTACAGTGGAAAATAAAGTTTAAATGAAGTGCTCCCAGTGAGTAAATGTAATAATAAAAATAAAGTGAAGGAATATATCAGTGATATAACAAAACAAAAATAGATATATATTTCCTCAGAACTCAAAAGTTTTGGGACAAAATGGCGCCAGGGGTGTTGATAAAGTGTTAAAAAATAATAATTAATTACAAGTGTATAAAGTATATAAAAGAACGTACAGTAGCCATGAAACTACATATTAACTACTTATTAACAGCATACATAGTGTTGAACTTTGTCTTCTCTATATGGTCGTTAATGGATGACCCCCTGCATGGACTTTTTAGAAACTAATATTTAGTGTATATGTAGTTTCATGGCTACTGTACGTTCTTTTATATAATTGGCAGCTAACTAACGAGGAGGGTGTCAACAGGGTGTCACTAAAAGCTATTTATGTTTCACAATAAGCTGTTGGGGTTCACATATGGTATGGTGTCCCAATACTTTTGGAGATTGTAGGAATTATTTTATACACATATGATAATGTTACACGGAGATTAATACTTTATACACTTGTAATTAATTATTATTTTTTAACACTTTATCAACACCCCTGGCGCCATTTTGTCCCAAAACTTTTGAGTTCTGAGGAAATATATATCTATTTTTGTTTTGTTATATCACTGATATATTCCTTCACTTTATTTTTATTATTACATTTACTCACTGGGAGCACTTCATTTAAACTTTATTTTCCACTGTAGCAGGAGTGTCGTATGCGCTGAGACTACGGCATCTGCTCTTTGCTACTGATCTGTTTGGACCCTTTTTGGGTCACTTTTGCACAATCAGTGTAATTGCACCTTTGTTACACAGTTTGGGTTCACCTATTATGTAGTATACTATACCCAATCACACTTAGGGCAGCGCCGTTTTTTTCCCTTATTATCTTATTTACTCTTATATTGGACCTTTTTGGGGTACCAATTAGGAATAGGCAGCAGCCCTCATACTGTCCTAAGCGCGGACTTCTCCACTTACATCAGATTGAACTGAGCTGTCAGTTTTTGTTCTGTTCAACCCATTGGGTGTACCAGTCTTAAGGCTTATTGCACAGATATAATCCACTTTTGTCACCAACAGAAAGCTGGCCCTGAGCAATGACATGTAGCCGCCAATGGAGCACAGGTACCTAGACAAGAAGTGGCTGCAATGAGTCTAAAAGAGATCAGTCGCACTGGGATGCAAAAAGATGAAAAAATGGTGAAAAAAAATATTTTCTAAAAGAAAATAATTTCTGGTAAAAAAGCGATTCAGCAAACAAATGTGTCCATTTCTAAATGCTTTAACACAAGATTCAGACATTTTTCACTCATAATTCTCTGAACTTTCCAGGTGAAGCCAATTAGAATGTATGAATTTTGGGTAAAAGGTGTGTGGATCTTGTGTGAAAACACACACACACACACCCACATTATATATATATATATATATATATATATATATATATATATATATAAATTGCTACACAAGCCAATTTGTAGTTTAATGTGATTAAAAAAATGTATTTCCTTTTCAATCCAAAGCAGCTGTAATATTATAAAATTGTCAAGAAAATTCAATACAATATGGGAACCTGCTGGTGTACAAAATGCTCCCAGAAATGACATTTCCTGCTTGTGTGAATTTCTCAGTAATTTTATCACAGATCTGTATTAATACAAGTGACATTTTTGGCATCCTCTGCAACAGGAATTACATTTTCAGTAAGATACTATCTGTGACGGATCCTATCTCACACTCCGCTGAGTGCTTCCGTCAGTTACACTGCTTCCTCCAGTCTGACCATCAGAGAGATATATTATTATAGCTGCATTGAATACAAGTCTAGCCGAAAATAGCTTGTAGAATCTTGAATGATTCATTGTAGAGAATACAGCCTTTTTATACACGTTTAACACAAGGGGTTAGATAATGAGGTAGGGCTGGCTCATGGATACTCCCCCCCTCCCCTCTAGCAACAACTTAAAAGACAATTATATAATTAACATGTTAATTAACACAGCACTTAAGGCAGCCTAGGTGACCAGACAGTCCATCTCCGCAGGTCAATGTGATCAGCTCTTTCAAGGACCATGTATTGTTCATAATTAACAACCCAGAATAGTCTTTGGGCAAGTCCAAGAAAACATTTTCTCAAAAATGTAACAAAAAAAAGTTTAATATAGCAATACCAAATAACAGGGTGAATGTGGACAGAAAAAGGTCCTTGCAGCCAGTGTCCACGACAGTGTCCCCCTGTCCCATAGTCCGGCAGACCCAACTAGATCCACCACGGGTCAGCTTGGGGCTGTCCGGGAGAGTCTTATAGTTCAATTTGCTGTGAAAGTTCATCAGCGTTCCCATTCTGCTTTCCTGGCCGATACTGGATGGTAAAATTGTAAGGCTGCAGGGCCAAGCTCCATCGTAATAAACATCCATTATCCCTGGAGACCCGATTAAGCCAGATTAATGGATTGTAGTCGGTGAGCACCATAAAAGATCATCCGTAGAGATTAGGTTGGAATTTCTTGAGAGCCCACATCAGCGCCAAACACTCCTTCTCCACGGCTGCATAACCGACTTCCCTGGGTAGCAGCTTCCGACTAATGTAGGCCACTGGGTGCTCACTGCCATCAGGTCCTACTTGGCTTAATACTGCCTCCAGTAGAGGCATGTAGAGGCATCTGTGTGGACACAAAAACGTTTGGTTGGGTCAGGGGCAGCTAGAACAGGAGCTGAAGTTGGTGCATTCTTTAAACGTTGGAAGGCAGCTTCACACTCGGGGGACCACAGTACCTGTCGGGGAAGGTGCTTCTTAGTCAGGTCTGTCAGGGGCTTAGCGATGAAACTATATTGCGGGACAAACTTCCTATGGTACCCAGCTGTGCCAAGGAACGCCAGGACCTGGGTTTTAGTACGGGGGGTCGGCCAGTTGGCAACTACCTCAATCTTAGCAGGCTCGGGTCGTTGTTGTCCACTGCCTGCTCGATGTCCAAGGTACTGTACCTCGGACATCCCTATGCTGCATTTCTCTGGCTTAAAGGTTAGTCCTGCAGCCCTAATGCAGTCTAACACGACACCCAGGTGAACCAGATGGTCCTCCCAGGTATCACTGTAGAACGTAATGTCATCCAGATATGCACAAGCATAGTCCTTGTGGCCATTGAGGAGTTGGTCTACCATCCTTTGGAAAGTCGCCGGTGCATTCTTCATCCCAAATGGCATTACTTTAGACTGGTATAGGCCAAATGGGGTAATGCATGCCAATTTCGGAATAGATTCCGCATCCAGAGGAATTTGCCAGTACCCTTTGCATAGGTAGAGGGTTGTCAGGAATTTTCCCCGAGCAATGCGATCTAACAGATCATCCTCCTGGGGGATAGGGTAAGCGTCAGTGGTAGTGCACTCATTTAATCTGCGGTAGTCTACACAGAAGCGAGTTGTGCCATCCCGCTTCAGTACAAGGACCACCTGGGAGGCCCAGGGGCTGCTGGATGGCTCAATGACTCCCAACTCAAGCATCTCCTTAATCTCTTGATGCATCCCCTCTCTCACTGTGTCAGGTATCCGGTAAGCCACCTGTCTTAGTGGCAGTTGTCCCAGGGTCTCCACTTGGTGCACTGCCATAGTAGTGTACCCAGGGACTGTGGAGGACATTTCCCATCTCTGACTAAGGACCTGTCTAGCTTGTTCTCTCTGTGTCGGCCCTAGCTGGTCATCAAGCTTTATCGTCTCTATCCCTGCAGTAATTCTATTTAGCTCCAGCAACACCAGCAGGGGAAGGTTCTCAGAATCTTCCACAGCTGGAGCACATATAGCGGTTACCTCTCCTGATCTTTCCTAGTATGCTTTCAACATGTTCACATGAAAGGTCAGTCAGACTCTTTCATCTGAACATTTAGCCACTAGGTAGGTTGTGTCACAGAGCTTTGCCACAACCTGGTAAGGTCCCTGCCAAGTGGCCTGCAACTTGTCCTGCTTGGTTGGCCTGAGGGCAAGAACCTTCTTCCCAACCTCCAGAGTGCGGTTCCGAGCAGTGCGATCGTACCATCATTTCTGCTGCCTTTGGGCAGCCTGAAGGTCCTTTTGGACAGTGTCCGTGAGCTCCTTCAGTCTGTCCCCAAACTCAAGAACGTATGCTACGATAGAGGACCCTTAGGGATCAATTACCCCTTCCTAGTGGGCTCTGACTAGATCTAGGGGCCCCCTCACCCGTCTCCCATACAGTAACTCAAACAGGGAGAACCCGGTAGATTCCTGCGACACCTCCCGATAAGCAAAGAGAAGGTGCGGCAGATATCTCTCCCAATCCCTGTGAGAGGTTGCGAATGTCCTAAGCAGCTGTTTCAGTGCTCCATTGAACCTCTCACACGGTCCGTTGGTCTGTGGGTGATAAGGAGAGCTCTGTAGGGGCTTTCTCCCACAGAGCCTCCATAACTGCTGAGTGAGCTCAGCAGTGAACTGGGTCCCCTGGTCAGAGATGATTTCCCGAGGGAAACCCACCCTGGCAAAGATCCAGAACAAGGCATCAGCTACGGTTTCTGTGTGGATATTTTCCAGGGGAATGGCCTCTGGATACCGTGTGGCATAATCCACCACAGTAAGGATATATCTCTTCCCAGAAGGACTAGGTTGGGGCAATTGTCCAACCAGGTCTACGGCAACGCGGCTAAAGGGTTCATCAATGATCGGTAAAGGGTGTAGGGGAGCTTTCAGTGGGCCCCCATGCTTACCCACCCGCTGGCATGTGTCACAAGTCCGGCAATACTGTCGGACATCCCCTGTAATCCCTGGCCAAAAAAATGACTAATTCAGATGTTGAAGGGTCCGGGACATCCTCACTTGTCCGGCTAAGGGTATGTCATGCCAAATGCACAGCAGGTCATGCCGATATTTCTGCGGCACAACCAGCTGCCGCTTAGGAAGCTGTCTTTCCCTCAGTAACCTGATAGAGTAATCCCTGGACCCACTCTACCCGCTCCCCCTCCAACCCCCCAGGGTCCAATCCTGCTCTTTTCCTATAGCTAGCTAGGGAAGAGTCGCTGAGAGTTGCCTGAGCAAAGTCTTGGGGAGAAGCCCAAATCGGGGTAGGAATAGCTGGGTTAGTACAGTCTAGGTCAGGGGTGACAGGTCTTACCTGGGTCCTGTCCTTGAGGGAGCGCACCTCCATCCGGGCTTGCTGGTGGGTGGTAACAGGGCAGGCTTCCGGGGATACATCTAGGGAGAAGGCTGAATTTAAACATTCCAAATTCCAACTTCCACTTCTTTGGCCCCCGAACCCCAATCAAGGTAAACCCTGGCAGTGGGGACCCGTATAACATTTCCCCGGCCACCCACACAGCCACAGACCATCCCGTCTGCTCTGCAGGGTTTATCATCCGGGACTGTATCAGGATAATAGTAGCTCCTGTGTCATGCAGTCCCTGGGCAGCCCGACCATTAATCCACACGGCTTGTCGATGGTGCAAACGATTATCCATAGCGGCAGCTTGCACAGGGTCTGCCTCATGTAGAATTCCAATATTCTCCTGACTTGGGTAAGTCACATAATCTCTCACCAGACAGTGTGCAGCAGCCCGGGCAGGTACAAGGGGCTTGTTGTTCCGCCCGTCCTGGGAAACATTCTGGGGACAATACCTCCTATTATGCCCTGCTAGGTTGCATCTGTAGCAGAGGTCCCCTTTCCCTCGTGAAGATGGTAGCTGAGTGGGACCAGAGATTGACGGCTGATGTGGAGGGACAATGCTCCGTGGAATGTTGGGGACCGCAAATGGGATATCCTATCCCTGGAATCTTATATCCAGAGAGGGATTATCCCTCGTGGTTTAAGGGAAAGAGTTGTGCCTGCTGCTCATCTCCATACTGAGAGTTTCCTATCCAAATGGAAAGCAGAATGCATTAAACATGGAGGTTATGAAACTTATAGTGGAGGAGGAGAACTGCCAACTAGTTACCTTAGAACAACAGATAACCCTGATAACAGATAAGCTGTTTTTCATTATTCTTGAAGGTTTCCTTATATATACTCTAGTGGCTACAGTGTGGGGAACCCCCCAGATGACGTCTATGCAGACGAAACGCGTCGGATAGGACCCCACTGTCGCCACTTCTTCACAGCGCTGTTTTTAGATACCCTTCATGTGAGTGTATATTACTTTTAATAAATCTCCATTTAAACGGATTTACACTATTTGGCCATCCCTTCTCTTCCTTCATTTGCTGCTGTTATTGCTGGTTCCAACGCTGATCTGAGGGATACCATCTATGGGAGCTGCACCCCATACCTTTGGGCCCGATCACGCTTGAGGGATACAGCCACGTGGAAGCCACTCCACCAACTCTGCCCTTCGGGGCCAACTGCAGTCCAGCACCACCTAAGCCTGATTGACTCCACCTGGCGTATGCCTTGTTGGGTCCACCGAGTCCGGTAAGCCTTTTCACTTTTATTGGTGGTGTGTGGGCTCCCTCCACAGATGGTTTACACCTTTGTTGAGATCCGTTCCAGAGGACTCTTCATCTTTTCTCCAAGGATGTTCTTTTTAGCATACGAACTTGGAACTGTCAGTCCATAGACTTCATTTTCAGACCCCTCTTCTTAGCGCTACACTTATTTTGTTTTTTAACAGATAATCCTGAGTGACTCTAAGTTAGAGCCCCATAAGGACAGCACGGAATTCGATAAGCTCAATGAGATTCTTAAAAAAGAGGTAGACAAAACCCAGAAGAATCTCAAACTCACCAAACAAAGCAAATTTAAGCGTGATTTGGATGACTGGGCAAGAGATGACATTTTTTATTTAACTGCAGGGGGACGGCGGGGTAGGTCACGTCAACGCAGACGTCCCTCCCAGGCAGGTAATGACACTAGCGCCCAATCATCTGGTAGTGAGGATGAAGTGCCCAACACGGTATCTTTTTTAGACAGAGACACACTGGAATCTGTGGGGTCTTCCCCTCCCACCAAGGGCATTCTAAAGAAAAGCAGTAGAAACAACAGGAGGCGTAAAAAGTCACGGCAAAGGAAGAGGGAAACCAAGGAGAACATACGAAAAAGGGGACCGCACGTTCACCAGGAGTCAAAACCAACATCACTGATTGACTCTGGAACAGGGAATATAGGAGATCGGGACTTTACCATCATTAATCTTTCCCAATTTAAACTGGAAAACAGACATCTAGCCCTCCTCAGCAGAGGACTTTCATTTTCCCCCTCCAAAACCATGGAGGAATTGAGATCTATAAAGACTTCAATTTGTTCCTCAGGAAAGTCTATTATAGATCACTTTATTCAGATAGGCCAAATGAACCAAACGTAGGAGGGGAACCAAACCCAGGAGATGCCTTGGCCCTCCAACAATTGGAATCTCTACTTGAGGAATGTGAGTCTGCCTCGGATGAGGAAGATACTCCCCCCAGTGGCAATTGGAGGAGGGAGGCAGGGCTACGTATTAGGTCCACCAAAATGCCCCAATTTAGAAAAGACAGAAGATTGGGAATCTTCCTGGACTTAGTACAGGAGGATCTCGCCAAGATCAACTGGCATACTAATGAGGCTGGTAATCTACCACCCCCTGAACGTCAAGCTCTCAGGGAACTACATACATCTAAAGAAATCATTATCAAACCCAGTGATAAGGGGGGGAATGTGGTACTGCTCCCCATTGACAAGTATGAGGCGGAGGTACGCCGCCTACTGTCAGACCGGTCTACCTATAAAAAACTTGACAATAATCCATTTGGTCCCCTGGTTATACGCATCAATGATTGCTTATCATGGGCATTAGAGGCCTCACTTATCTCCAAAAAAGAATATGACTTCTTGAGGGTGGAGGATTTCAATATCCCTATATTTTATATATTACCTAAAATACATAAGAATCTGGAAAACCCTCCGGGGAGACCTATCGTCTCGGCAATAAGAGGCCCTCTGGAGAGGGTGGGTAAATATATTGACAGCCTGATTAAGGGGCTGGTCGAATTACTGTCCTCATATGTCCAGGATTCTGGGGATGTGCTAAATAAAATACTTCATCTACGCATTCCTCAGGGGGCCCTTTTGGTTGGGACAGATGTGGAATCTCTTTACACCATTTTCTTGAACAAAAATTCCCGCACATGGGTGCACAAAACGAGTTTATCCTGGAGTTACTAGACATGGCCCTTTTCAGATTTGCTGAACATTATTATCAACAACTCCGTGGGACCTCCATGGGAGCACCCTGGGCACCAGCGTATGCCTGTCTCCACCTCGGATGGTGGGAGGAAGAGACGGTCTACGCCTCGTCGTTATACCGTGACCACGTCCACGTGTGGCTGCGGTATATCGACGATGTGCTCATGGTGTGGACGGGCACTCACCCCGAGCTCCTGCAGTTTATGGACGAACTGGGCAATAACAAACGCAACATACGCTTAACTTTTACAGCAGATCCGAGCGAAATTTCGTTCTTGGATCTGCGTATAAAGGCTGTTGGCGGCCAATTGGTCACCTCCACGTTCCGCAAGGATACGGCCGCCAACACTCTGCTAAGGGCTGAAAGCCACCATCCTCGATCACTTATATGGGGTATCCTCATGGGACAGTTTCTCCGGATTCAGAGAAACTGTTCCAACGAGGAGGACTACAGACGCAAATCTGAATCACTGTAACAGCGATTTCGTAAATGTGGATACTCACACCGCACACTGAGGAGGGCCAAAAGCCTAGCGGGACGCAGGACTAGAGCTGATCTATTTATTACTCAGTAAAAAGATGGACCTTTGAAAAATGAGCCAGTGCACTTCATTACTCCATTTGGAGTACAGTGGCAGCAGCTGCGTTCTATATTATCTGAACACTGGCACATCTTGACTAGATCTGAGAGGTTGAGAGAGATTGTTGGAGACAGACCCCTCATGGTAGTAAAAAGAGCAAGAAACATAAAAGACGAGCTAGTGAATTCAGACACCCTATTGATAGGAACTGGCTTACTGATCTAACTAGAATGAAGGGAATGTTCCCATGCGGCCACTGTACCACATGTAGGTTTGTGGACCGCACGCAAACGTTCTGTGACTCGAATTCAAGCCATGAGTACACAATTAACTCATTCATTAATTGTAGTACATCGAGGGTTTTGTACATTTTAGAATGCCCTTGTCAAAAACTATATGTCGGTACCAGCTACGAATTCGGTTCACAGAACATTTAAAAAGCATTCGCCTCAAGGAGGAGACGCCAATAGCCCAACACTTTCTGCAGGTTCATCAGGGTAAGACAACAGGCCTCACAGTCAAGGGGTTTTATGCTCTCAACCTCTCAGATCGTAGAGGTGATTTTGACACGGTCCTTTTAAAGAAAGAAAAAGCTTGGATATATAGACTCCGGACACTTCAGTCCATGGGCTTTAATGTAGAACTTAGCTTAAAAATATTTCTGGAGCCCTGACTTCCTAGACTACACAAGGGGACATATGAATGATGAACATTGGCATTACATTTCCCCTTCCCCCTCCCCCTCCCCTTCCTCTCCCTTCCCTCCTTACCTTCCTTCCCCTCCCCCCTCCTTTCACCCTCCCTTTCCCCCCTTTCTTCCCCCCCTCCTTTCTTTTCCGCCCCCCTTCCCCCTCTTCCCCTTCCCCCCCACTCTTCCCCTTCCCCTCACTCCTCCCCTTCCACTTCCCCCCCTCCCCTCCTCCCTCTCCCTTCCCCCCTCCCCCCTTTCCTTCAGAAGACTAGTTTGGTCTATAGGGATAACATAGGGGCGACTTCCCGTACTACCTCCTTTGGGAACCAGCCTCTGGCGGGTCTTTATTCCCTGCTGCTGATACTTTGCACTTTGTTCCTGGTTATCTGCTTTTACGGTTTTCACTCTCTTTTTGATACCTATCCTTGCCCCTCACTGAGGGAACTTATAAGCCAGCCATTATTTTCAGTATAAGAAAGAGATCTTCTTTCCTTTTTCTTTTTATTAGATGCTAAACTATTGATATTTGGGTTGTCTATGCCTGTGTATTCTTTAAGACGATTTGATTGCTATTCCAAGTTGTTACCACAAGATGGCGCTAAAGGTTTTTTAGGCGTAATTATATATATTTTTTAATTGGGGAGTAACCCCTTTATAAAGATGATTGTTATTTAAGTATATTATCCAGATGAAGTGCTAGTTTAGCATGAAACGCATTGACAATTCGATGCCATAGACGCTGGGGGTCTCCCTTTCTTCCCCCCTTCCCCCTCCCTTTCACCGTCTTGGAGAAAGCCTTCTATTTTGAGAGCCTGGCTCCTCTATGGATATCCCCCACAGCAGCATTGCTATGGACATGTGAAGCAGTGCCCTCCAGTGGCCATCCACCTATACCAGACCAGGAGCGTGACCCAATCTGCTTTATTGACACCTTGGAGAGCACATTGCTGCTCAAACATTTGCAGGTAAACATCCATCTCATCTTCCCCGTCTTGAAACATTCAGAAGGCGGCATAGGGTAACTTTTGGAGCTTCCCGGTTGAACATAACTGACGCTCCTTGGTCCCGCTGGAGTTCAGCCATTCGCAGCTCGGACACCTCTTGTAACACTTGACTGACAACCTCCTGCAGGGGGTGAATACCATACAAGGCCAGTCGCCACTGGACGTCACGCTGGAACTCTGTCGTCTCTGAGGTATCTGCTGGTGGGTTGCTGGCCTGGTCAATCTCCATTAGTTCGTTGATGAGAGTCACTTTGGATATGTTGCTGGAGACATTTCCACGGGCTTCCAAGAGATCCTTCAAGGTGCTGCGCTTGAGTCTGGCGTAGTAATGTTCAATCTGCTGTTAGGAGCAGGGGGTCCTGGTGGTGGTTTAGGTATGCCTAAGCAAGAGGAAGCATCCCACAGCTTGCCACCAATTGTGAAAGATCCTATCCCACACTCCGCTGAGTGCTTCCGTCAGTAATACCGCTTCCTCCAGTCTGACCATCAGAGAGATATACTATTATAGCTGCATTGAATACAAGTCTAGCCAAAAATAGCTTGTAGAATCTTGAATGATTTATTGGACAGAATACAGCCTTTTTATACATGTTTAACACAAGGGGTTAGATAATGAGGTAGGACTGGCTCATGGATACTCCCCCCCTCCCCTCTAGCAACAACTTAAAAGACAATTATATAATTAAAATGTTAATTAACACAGCACTTAAGGCAGCCTAGGTGTGAAGACAGTCCGTCTCCGCAGGTCAATGTGATCAGCTCTTTCAAGAATCATGTATTGTTCGGAATTAACAACCAAGAATAGTCTTTGGGCAAGTCCAAGAAAACAGTCTCTCAAAAATATAACAAAAAAAAGATTAATATAGCAATACCAAATAACAGGGTGAATGTGGACAGAAAAAGGTCCTTGCAGCCAGTGTCCGTGACACTATCTAAGGGTTAAATGCTTTGAAAGGGATGCAGACACTGCAGATTTTCTTGTTAGAAAACTGAAAGTGCTTTGGGTGGTTATAATAAACTAGACCCTCGCGTTCAGGAATCTTGATAGAACATTTTGGAACAACAAATTTTTCTTAAACACATAAAAAGGTGAGTATCTGCTACAAAGTTTGTTAAAGTGGTTGTAAACCCTTACATATACCCAGTGAAGTGACTGGCCTCGGGTGATACACAGAGATGAAGCAAAGCCTCCTAGTTGTACCTGTTTATCTGCAGTCTTCAATTCACTACAGCTGTGCAAAGTCCAGAGTGTATTAAGCTTGTCCGAGCTACCAGGAAACAGGGGGTGGAGAGCTGAAATTACACTGCAGAGCTCAATGAGGAGAAATCTGAGGGCTGATTGGAGGTGAGGAGCACCCCCCCCCCCCCCCCCCTTAGCACGGCACACAAGAACAAAGCTGAGGATGTCAATCAGCTGGAGATCCCTCCCCTGTCACCTTTTTTTTTTTCTCTTGGTGTCAGAAGTTGTTCACTCTGATAGCAGAGGAACAAAGAAATAACACTTAATGCTCTTAATTGAGACAAGAACACACTATAAAAGGATGTGCTTTGTTCATTTTTCATGTCTGAGGTTTACAACCACTTTAAAACCCTTGCAAAGTACATAAATTACCCAAAAGGGATTTTTTTGGTAATAAAGTTATGCTTTAAGCTGTCTATATATAGCTCTATCATCGTTTCTTATAAGCTCTGGAAACATTATCAATTTGCTAAACGCATACATATATGTATGTTACATAATTAAAGGTGCAATCTGGCTAATATTATTGTGTCTCCAAGTAAAAAAAGGCATCAATAATGTACAAAGTCCATGCAAAGTATGTAATACCAGGCAGATTTTAATCAAGAAATAAAAAATTAGAGTTTACTACTTCACAGAAAAAGAGCCAGAAACGTTGTACTGACTCCATACACACTATATAAGCCCTTTTACTGGGCCACAGTTTCACAGGGAAAGACTAGGTATGAACTGATCAAGAAATCAAAATTGTAGAGACTCTATTTACACATTTTATTCACATTTACTAGGTCACAGTTTCATAGGAAGAGACCTGGCAGGTTTCAAAATTAGAACAAACTATTTCAGAGAAGAAAAAAAAAAATTGAAACATTGACTTCATGTACACAATCATTTAACCGCTTGCCGACTAGAGGTGCGCATCTTCACTTGCCTAACGATTCGATTCAATTACGATTATCAGGTCAACGATTCGATTCGATTCGATTCCGCGATGCATCACGATGCATCACGATTACTGCGCGCGGTTTTCATAAAAAAAAATTCAAGCAGTCAGGAGAACTACATTTTTTTTTTCTTTATCTGTTCTTAAAAAAAACAAAAAACACAACAGACATGATACAGGAGATGGTCAGAGACTGCAGACATGATACAGGAGATGGTCAGAGACTTCAGACATGATACAGGAGATGGTCAGAGACTTCAGACATGATACAGGAGATGGTCAGAGACTGCATACATTATACAGGAGATGGTCAGAGACTGCATACATTATACAGGAGATGGTCAGAGACTGCAGACATAATACAGGAGATGGTCAGAGACTGCATACATTATACAGGAGATGGTCAGAGACTGCATACATTATACAGGAGATGGTCAGAGACTGCAGACATAGTACAGGAGATGGTCAGAGACTGCAGACATAATACAGGAGATGGTCAGAGACTGCAGACATGATATAGGAGATGATCAGAGACTGCAGACATAGTACAGGAGATGGTCAGAGACTGCAGACATGATATAGGAGATGATCAGAGACTGCAGACATAGTACAGGAGATGGTCAGAGACTGCAGACATGATAGAGGAGATGATCAGAGACTGCAGACATACTACAGGAGATGGTCAGAGACTGCAGACATACTACAGGAGATGGTCAGAGACTGCAGACATACTACAGGAGATGATTAGAGACTGCAGACATAGTACAGGAGATGGTCAGAGACTGCAGACATACTACAGGAGATGGTCAGAGACTGCAGACATACTACAGGAGATGGTCAGAGACTGCAGACATACTACAGGAGATGGTCAGAGACTGCAGACATACTACAGGAGATGGTCAGAGACTGCAGACATACTACAGGAGATGGCCAGAGACTGCAGACATGATATAGGAGATGATTAGAGACTGCAGACATAGTACAGGAGATGGTCAGAGACTGCAGACATGGTACAGGAGATGATCAGAGACTGCAGACATGATAGAGGAGATGATCAGAGACTGCAGACATAGTACAGGAGATGATCAGAGACTGCAGACATGATATAGGAGATGATCAGAGACTGCAGACATGATGCACCAAGTAGCCAGCATTGGGTTATAATGCGCTGCTGCTGCCATGGAGACAGAGACCAGCGCTGTCAATAGCAGTGCCAGGACAGCAACCCTGGTTGTTCGCCCACTGGTCCAGTGTCGGAGGATTCCCCCATCCACCTGGAATGTGTAGATGAGGAATTGGATCTTTTTTTTTTTTTTCAGTGTAATGACCAAACGAAAAAAGAGTGGGGGAGGGAGACAGATAGGGGAGAGAAAGGGACAGTTCAGTGATGAATGTGTAATGAACAATGCAATGCTCACTTATTCAGGGACGAGGCTGGAAGTTCACACAGCTTGGAATGTGGAGCTGCTGACTGTTCTTCATATCTCCCGCGCACACCCCCTCCCCCCTCCTCTCTCTCTCTCTCCTTCACAGCTGTGTCGGGATAGGAGAGTGGGCGGGCTGGGCAGACACAGGGGGAGAGAGGAGGAGGAGGAGGAGGAGGGCAGCTGTATGCATGTAATCTCTGTCCGTTGCTGGGAGGGGGGAGTGAGCTTCGCTGGGCTGTGTGAGATGAGTGTCAGAGACACTCCGCTCAGCTGCAGCCACCGGCCCCTAAATGTACACACTGATTCTCCGGTCCTACGGACGGGAGAAATCAGTCTGTATCCTCAAACTGTCACAGAGATAATGGGGGTCTGGAAACACTGCAATGTCCCCCACAGTGCAGGATCTCCAGGGACTTCGGCAACCCCGATTGTCCTACTGCTCCCACGGATGTGATGACAGCTACAGTGATCTGTCTCACAGCTCCGTGGGGCTCTGCGCCCCGCACATCGGGGAGATAAGAGAGGACGTTGTCCCGTGTCTGAGAAGGGGGAGAGCGTGGGTGGGGGCAGTAGCTGAGGATACATCTCCCATTGACGGGGAACGGCGCCAGGCTTAGCCAGCCGATCAGTGGCTTGTCACCTCCAGCAGGCACTGCTATGCGGGGGGGAGGGGGAGGAGCCGTAATGACGTCACGCATAATCGATTACGGCCGGATACCGCATCGATGCCGAATCGGGAAGGGCAGAATCGCGATGCATCGATGCGGCGATCATTTTCAACAGCCCTATTGCCGACCAGCCAACGTAATTACGGTATACTGTGGCAGGTTGGCACGGCTGCGCAAACCGCTGTAGGTGTATGTCGGCCACTTTAGGAGCTATAGGGGGCGTGCCTGCGATGCGACGCCGGAGCCGATACGCATGGCAGGCAGCCACGATGTCTGCTGGTGACCCGCGATCGCTCCTCAGAGAGTCAGAACAGTTATCTGTCAATGTAAACAGGCAGATCCCCATTCTGTCAGGGAAGTAGAGAGAGATCTGCTGTTCCTAGTGATAAGGAACAGCGATCTCTCTCTATTCCAAGTCAGTCCACTCCCCCTACAGTTAGAAACACCTCCTTACGGAACACAACCCCTTGATCGCCCCCTAGTGTTAACCCCTTCCCTGCCAGCATTCCATTTATATAGTAATCAGCGATTATTTTTAGCTCTGATCGCTGTATCAGTCCTGCTAAAAATTGCTGATCACCGCCATTTCTAGTTAAAAAAAATTAATAAAAGAAATGCCATAAATATATTCCCTATTTTGTAGACGCTATAATTTTTGCGCAAACCAATCAATATACGCTTTTTTTTTTATATTTATTATAGCAAAAAGTAGAAAAATGTGTTTTTTTTTTTTTCCAAAATTGTTGCTATTTTTTTGCTATTTTTTTGTTTATAACGCAAAAAATAAAAACCACAGAGGTGATCAAATACCACCAAAAGAAAGCTCTATTTGTGAGGAAAAAAAAAAACAATTTAATTTGGGTACAATGTCGCATGGCCGCACAATTGACTGCGATGCAGTGCCGTATTGCAAAAAATGGCCTGGTCAGGAAGTGGGTAAATCCTCCCGGGGCTGAAGTGGTTCATTAAAAATGCATGCAGTGTTAAAGTGGTCTTCATAAACTACTATCACAATAAGATTACTGTTGCCTTGGTACTATGCACACATTTTGCAGTTAGTAGGCTTTGATCATTTCTAACCTAAATGTTCTGGCTAACGACAGAGTAATATTACATTTTGCCCTTTGTAAATATATTTACTCACACTAGGCATAGTATATACATAGTTGATTTGAAATTCAGTATCAAATGTGCATGTTTCCTAAATTCCAATGACCAAGAGTTTCTATAAACTTCCTGTTTGGCTTAAAGTGGTTGTAAACCCTTTTGTCTTAGTTTTATCTATAGGTAAGCCTATTATAAGGCTTACCTATATTTAGTGGAAATATCTCCTAAATGTGCGCCGTTTAGGAAATATTTCACTTTCAGTGCGCCAAAGTCATCATCGGCGCATGCGCTGTGAAGAAACAGACCACCGTGCTGTCTCTTCCCCCAGTGTGTGCCATGACTGACGGCTCCCGCTCGCATGTGTGGGAGTGACGTCACGTGGCTCCGGCCAGTCACTGAGCCGGAGTCCGCGGCCCCAGAAGGAAGAGGGGCGAAGATGGACGCGGCTTGCACAGGGGACATCGCAGGCTTCGTTTGCAGGTAAGTGTCATATAATGGGATAGTATGCAATGCATACTAGCCCTTTATGCTGTTAATTTGCAGGCCTTGCGGGGAGCAAAAGAGGAAGTAGGGGGGGTGGCCAACCGGCACTGAAGATGAATGCTTAGCTCCACAGCTCTTCAGTGAGGAGAAATACCGGAGCGATTAGAGCCCGTTACAGGCACTTATACTGCACCAATCTCGACCCAGGGACACAGCACTTCACCGCCGACGATGTCCCGCAAGAGGATGGGAGAACACAGGCCCAAGAAGCTGAGAACCTTCATGTTCCCTCTGGAGGTCAGTGACTGGCAAGATGGCGGCGGCGGCGGCCTAGCCGCACAAAACGAGGCATACACAGATCTCCCTGATGACATACAGGGAGAAATAGGATTCTCAGCTAAATCATCGTCCCCTGCACAAGACACAGGTACCGATCCCCTTACCAGCAGCCCCGCCAAAGCCCGGATGCGGATGGATACACCATACCCGAGGCCGCCCACGGCCCTAACAGAGCCCCAGGCTTTCAATCCAATGCAATCTGGCCAGGCCCTACACAGCTCTATGGCATCCTTCCCCACCTCAGGTCAGCCTGTAATAGACACTACTCTAAAAGACATGCTCATGTCTTTACAGACATCACTGATGACAGCCCTATCATCAATGTTCCGCAAAATCTCTGACATGTGGGCCATGGGGAACAGAGTTTGAAATAGGCATGAACGAATGCACAACTACAGTGAATGACCTAATTGACGCACATGATGAAATCAAGGAAGAACAAGAATGGGTCCGGGCCAAGCTGGCCAACTTAGAAGACCGCTCAAGGCGGAATAACGTTAAATTACGCGGAGTATCTGAAAATATCCTAACAACAGACCTTCCTAAGTTTGCTAAAGATCTCATTCACACCATCCTACCAGATATATCCCCCAGAGATATCATCATAGACAGGATTCACAGAATAGCGAAACCTACTCATCTGGCAGCTTCAATACCCAGAGATGTACTCATGCGTACGTACATTTTTATCACGTAAAAGAAAAACTGATGACTGAAGCCAGGTCCAAATCGCCACTACCAAGACCTTATGAGGGAATCCAGATCTTCCCAGATCTATCCAAGTACACGCTACAACTCAGGAGGAACCTGAATTCTGTCACTAAGGGGCTCACCAACCATAAAATCTTATACAAATGGAGATTCCCGGAAACCCTCCTCATAACCAAGAATGGCACCACACATACAATTAATGATCTACAAAAAGGTATGCGTCTCCTGCACGAGTGGGGCATCATAATAGAAACACCCAAAAATGAGATTCCACCTCTACAGCAACGTAGAACATCACAACCACGCCGCAACCAGGGAACAAGAGATCTCCCAAGCAAAACATGATTTCCTTGTCAAAAGAAGTTTATTGAGTATACAATGTTATAAAGATACATAAAGATACATAAAGTAAGTTTACAAGGATCTATAAAGTAAGCTCATTGTTTTACAGTAGGGTTTATATAGGTAAATATCATGAGATTTCAAATATTAAACATTGGGTTCACGTAAACCTAAATTAAAGATATATATCATTTCCTTAGTTACTTTTGTAGGTATTTAAATGATTTATACCTACTATACATATTGTTTACAAGTAGAGTGTATATAGGTCAAATAAATTCTGATAATGAGCTTTAATCGTAAGGTGGAGAAAAGGAAAGAGAAAGAAGAAAAAGGGTTGAAAGGTAGAGGTATGGTCCACAAGGTTGTCCTGCTCGTCAGTTTATTATTGTTTTTAGTTCTCTTTGAAGCCTTAGAATGGGTGTCTCTGTAAGTCATTTAATCTGTTACCATGGCAACAGGACAGAGTCATTGAAATTTGACTGGAACTGTTGTTTTATCCAAGGATGCCAAAGTTTTTCAAATTTTGGAATTTGATTTTGATCGATGGCTACCATCTTAGCATGGGACATTGTATTATTCATTCTGTGAATTGTTTCTGCTAGTACCAATGTAGGAGATTTCCATGCCTTGGCCACTGTTTGTTTTGCAGCCGTTATTAGTTGGATCATAAGTTTGAATTGAGAGAGTGTTAACCATTCCGGTTTTAGATTAAGTAAAGTTAAATATGGATCTGGTTGTATTATTTTTTTAAATATTTTAGATGCAATCACGAAGACTTCCTTCCAGAAGGTTTGGATTACTGGGCACGTCCACCATATGTGTAAATATGTGCCTATTTCTGGGCATCCTCGAAAACAAAGAGCTGAGGTATTAGGTGAATATTTTGCCACTCTAGCGGGTACAAGGTACCAGCGAGTTAGGACTTTATAATTTGTCTCCAGTGCCAAGATGTTGGGTGAAGATGACTTAGATGTGAGCCATATATTAGACCAGTCCGTGTCTTCTAAAGTTCGTCCCAGGTCCTCCTCCCACCTCTGAACGTAAGAGGGTCTATTAAGATTTGCTACTCCATATAATTGATTATAAAGTGATGAAATTGTACCTTTAGCAAATGGATCTTTTATACAGATTGATTCAAAAATGGATAATTGGGATAATGGTGTATCCCCCTTTAGGAATGGTGTATAGAAATTTTTGATTTGGAGATATCTAAATATCTCAGAGTTTGGTAGATCATATTTTTCTCTAAGCGATGGGAATGAAAGGAATGATTTAGATGCTATGAAGTCATTTAGTGTCTGAATGCCTGATGTTGTCCAAGCTTTAAAAGAATTTGGGTAGATCCATGCCGGATAAAAGGCCGGATTTCTGATAAAAGAAAGGAGAGGATTGTGTGGAGATTGTAACTGATATTTGGTTTTTAGTTTATCCCAGAGAGATAAGAAGTGTTTAGTTATGGGATTATGAATTTTAAAGCGGTCTTTAGGATCAAGCCATAATAAATTTGATATTAATAGAGGGTCATTTTCTGAAGCCTCTATAAATACCCATAATGGGATTTCCTGTTTTGCATGGTATTTGGACAGACTGGCCAAATGTGCTGCTCTGTAGTAGTTAGTAAAATTAGGGTATCCCAGGCCTCCTTTATTTTTGGGAAGATGTAGTGTGTGTATAGGTATACGTGGTTTAGAAGATCCCCATATAAACGAAGTTGCTCTTTTTTGTACTATTCTCAAAAAATAGGAAGGAATTGGAATAGGGAGGACTCTGAATAGATAAAGCAATTTGGGTAGAATAGTCATTTTGATTGCATTAATCTTCCCCATCCAGGATAAAGGAAGTTGCGACCATTGTTTTATTAGATTTGTGATCTGTCTTAATACAGGAGGATAATTGGTTGAGAATAAGTCAGAATGAGATGCTGTTAAATGAATTCCAAGATATGGGATTGATTTTTCTGCCCATGTGAATGGGAGTGCAGCTCTAGCCGGGATCAATTCCATGTTTGTGAGTGAAATATTAAGCACTAGGCATTTCTTAGGATTAATCATAAGGCCGGACAGGGCTGCAAATCCATCAAGAGCTGGTATTAAGTTAGGACCAGAGACCTGTGGTGATGATAGAAAAAGTAATATATCGTCTGCAAATATACATAATTTGTGTGTAATACCTCCTACTTCAATGCCAGTTATAGTTTGGTTTGTTCTGATGTATTGGGCCATGGGTTCGAGTATAAGGGCAAATAATAAGGGAGATAATGGGCAACCCTGTCGGGTACCTCTTTCGATATTAAAGGCTTCAGATTTGTATCCAGCATATTTTATATAGGCTTTGGGTTTATTATATAATGCTTTGATCCATGTTAAAAAGTGGGGTCCAAAACCCCATTTTTGTAATGAATATTGCATATATTGCCAGGATACTGTGTCAAATGCCCTCTTAACATCGAGAGATAGAAAACATAAAGGGATTTTCCGTTTTTTAGCAATATGTGCCAATAACACTGCCCTGCGTATATTATCGCCTGCCTGTCTATTTGGCATGAAGCCTACTTGATCTCTATGTATTAATTTTCCTATAATGCTATTGAGGCGTTTTGCTATTATTTTTGCTAATAATTTAATATCGAGGTTTAACAGAGAGATAGGCCGATAATTCACACAGGAAGTATCATCAGAAAGGGGTTTTGGGATCATACAAACAATTGCCATTAGTGTTTCTTGCCGAAAAGAATGTCCATCTAGAAGTTTGTTAAAAGTTTCAGTGAGAATGGGAGAGAGTATTTCTGAGAATGTTTTATAGTATAAAGCCGAGTAGCCGTCTGGGCCTGGTCTTTTGTTAAGTTTTAGGTCTTTTATGGCGTTAGCAACTTCATCTATAGTTATAGGCTCATCCAAACTGCTTTTTTGATTCTGAGATAACTCAGGTAAGGTTATTTTTGAGAAGAAGGATTCAGCTTCTGTAGGATTAAATTCATTGTTTGTCTTGTATAAAGTTGCGAGATGTGAGTGAAATTTATGGACTATTTTAACTGGATTACAAGTGTAAACATTTTTTGATAATTTCAAACGTACTGGTTTGAAAGATTTGTTAGTTGAATTTAATGCCCGAGCCAAATATGTACCTGGTTTGTTTGTATTCATGTAGAAATTGTGTTTGGAGCGTTTGAGGGATTTATCAACTGACTCAGTGAGAAATAGATCGTATTCCAATCTAGATTTTTCCAGATGAGATTTTGTACTCTGAGATGGATTATCTTGAAATGATATGTAGGCTGCATTAAAATTGAGCTCTAGTTTTTTTGCTAGATTTTTGCGTTCCCGTTTAAATAGTGCCATTTGTCTTTGTATTGTACCACGCAAGACAGGCTTATGAGCTTCCAACAGTGTTATTGGGGAAATGTCTGTTGTATTATTAATTGATATGTATTCCTTTAAAGCTTGTTCAATGGCCATCTGATGTAGTGGGTGTTTGAGCATTATGTCCGGTAAGTACCACGTTGGGTCATGCGCTTTTGGTATGGCTGAGGCTATAGTAGTATATACTGCATTATGGTCAGACCACGGAATCGGAATTATATCTGATGCAATAATTTCTGGTATCATTCCTATTGTTAGAAAAATATGATCTATTCTGGTGAAGGTTTGATGAGGGTGCGAGAAATAAGTGAATTTCTTTTTCATTGGGTTACTTTCTCTCCATGAATCTACCAGATTGTATTTGGAAAGAAGTTGAGAAAAAGGTAATCTAGAGGTTATTTTGGATGGTGTAAAAGGTGATTTATCTAGAAATGGGAGGAGGACCTGGTTCGAATCCCCACACATTATCACTGTTCCTATTTTGTGTGTATTAATCACTTGTAATATATGTGAGAGGAATGGTGTAGGTTGTTTGTTAGGAGCGTAGTAGGAAATCACCGTGATTGCTGTATCCATTATATAACCCATGAGTATCAGGTATCTACCTTCTGGGTCTTTAATTTCTGATGATAAGGTGAATGGTGTGGATCGGTGAAATGCAATTAGAGTTCCCCTTTGCTTGGTACAGGCAGAAGCCGTGTAAATTTGTTGATAAAAAGGAGAAATATATTTTGGAGTAGAATCTTTGGTGAAGTGTGTTTCTTGGAGGCATACTATGTGAGCCTTCTTGTTATGGAAAGTACGGAAGGCTTTGGTCCTTTTTTGAGGGACATTTATTCCCTGAACATTCAGGGAAAGTATATTCAGTGGTGCCATGGCAATAGATCAAATAGTTTTGACTTACTTTTTGTTGTGCAGAGCTGACTGCGCAGATCAACCTGTGTGGACTGAAGAGATGAATAGATAGAAAAGAAACCAGTGAATTCTGGAGTAAAGAGTAAACAAAAAACATATGAGATTAGATGATACATTGTATAAATTATTTTTTGCAAGTAATCACAATTTACCCGTGAAAGAGAATAAATATCTCTCTCAGGGGAATAAGTGCCTTCGTCACACTCCCACATAATATGGTTGGGAGAATGAGGAGGGCTAATGGGGGTACACGGATCTTCCGCTTACAGGAGAGAAGTGCTATGTCAAAAGACATCAAAATGATGTTTCATTAATTGGAGTGCAGAATATAGTTTTTGTTGAAATTATTTATTCCAGGGTGGTTGTATATGGTTAGTCTTACCCTAGGCTAAATAATTCAGTTAGAAAGGTACTGTTAATAACTTTGGTATTGATGAAGATAGTTTGAATTATTTTGGGATTTTAACCCTTTTAGAGTAAACAATTACATATTTTATTCATATGTAACTGTTTAGATATGTTAATTCATAAAATTGAGGTTGTATTGCTTCAGATTAGAATAAACAAAAACATAATTCTAGGAACTAGTTAGGTAATAATATATTTGTTTTAAGAAAAGAAAGAAAAAGCTTCCATTACTTCTGGATTATTGAACATATTTGTCCTAAAAAGTAATAAATCTATTGTTATTACCTGATAATATATAACTGAACAAGAATTTCCTTATTTCACTTATATATTCTAAGGCTATATGAATCAGAAGTAATAAGAAATATAACTGGAATGTAACATGATCCCACACAGTGTGTGACTATCAGAATGCAGTTACATTCAGTTATAAATATAGGTTTTTTATAGAGAACAATCTCTTAGTATAATATATGAAGAGATATCAGGAATTAGGATGTCAGTCCATTGAATCTTCTTGGTCCATGGATGATGTGGCATAACGGCCTCTTTTGTGAGAATGATGATTCCCATTTTGTTCTGAAATTTTCTGGGTGCTGCCTGAAGGTGAAGATGACGCTATTCTTCTGCGTGTGGGAGTGTTGCTGCTTGTGGGTTCTGTCAGATTTAATTTTAAAAGGGTTTGTTGTAGTTCATCTGCTGATCTGCTTCTGTAAATTGTACCTTGGTAGTTAAATCTGACTGAAAAGGGGAAGCCCCATTGATACATAATGTTGTGGCGTTGCAGTTCTATTAGTTGGGGTTTCATGGATCGTCTTTTAGTAATAGTAAGTTGGGATAGGTCAGCAAAAATTTGATAATTGTGTCCTTGAAAATTAAGTTCCTTTTTTTCTCTTGCAGCAATTAGTATTTGTTCTTTCGTTCTGTAATAATGAAATTTTGTGATTATATCACGTGGGGGTCCATCTTTCTTTTTGGCTGTGTGGGCTCTGTGTACTCTGTCCAGTTCTAAACGTTCAATAGGGATATCTGGCTTTAGTTCTTGTAATAGAGCAGTAATAGTAGATTGCAGGTCTGTCACAGTTTCAGGTATTCCCCTTATGCGCAAGTTTGAACGTCTGGCTCTATTTTCATAATCTTCGAGCTTAGTTTGAAGTATTAAATTCTCTTTTTTTAATTGTTCCAATTCTGTTATATTTTCTTGGGTTGTAATTTCAATTTCATCCATTTTTATTTCTAAGGCTGCGGTGCGGTTTCCCAGCTCTCTTATTTCTTTGGTTAGGCTTTTTGTTATTTGGTCTGAGGTTTGTTTTAAAGCCTTATGAAGCATCTTTTCAAATTGTAATAATATTACTGGGGATACTGAGGAGGCTTGTGGAGAAGTTTGTGAGAGGATTTGTTCTGTATCTGACTCAAATGGAGAGTCTTGCTGTGACATTTTCTGCCTGTGAGAGCGCCCTGATGCTGTATCTTGTGAGGTGACTGGAGCTGCTTCAGCTGCAGTGAGTGCCTGTGAGCTCTTTGTGAGGTGATTTTTATTTCTGCCACGGTTTCCTCCCAGTACCATATTTCCTGCCCAAACTTTCACAGTTTGTTCCCTGGGGCAAAAAGGTTCAAATGGATACCTTTTGAGCCTGCAGGCTCCGCTTTGTCCTTCTCTTCTCTCCTCAGCGGTGTGGAGCTCTAACAATGCATGTCTGCTCTGCTAGGCTCCGCCTCCTGCCCTCGCAAAACATGATTTCAAACCCGGACGGGCCAACAACCTCAATAACAAATTTCTCTCTCACTGAGAACTGCGTTTACTCGATTGTTCAGTTTAGTCATCTCAGTACTAACTGTTTTCCCCCCATAGCGGCTCAGCTGAATTAAGCTATTTTATTTTGTTCAAATTATACACAGCAGAAGTAAAAAAGTGTTCTGTATTTTCTTTTCCGTTTTCTTATTTTTTTTTATTTTTCTTCCTATGCAGTATTACATATAACTAAAGTAAATTGACTTGTTACTCTCTACCATAGCTATAACAACGAACTCACGGCACCAAAAACCATAATCACTAACAGTTCCACGTCTTCAAGTATTATCAACCACTACAAAAAAAAAAAAAGAGAAAAAGCAACCCGATCATCTAACAGTAAGTAACCACAAAGATCTCCTCCTCCATCTACACTCCAACATCCAGAAATGCCACTTACCATACTATCCCTTAATGCCAAGGGCCTAAATCACGCAGCAAAACGCCACTCCTTATGGCTCACAGCAGAAAAATTGCAAAGTGACATTTTATGTATCCAAGAAACACATCTACTGCCCACATCCATAGCTCTTTGTTCCAACAACAAGTTTCCTCATATCTACCATGCTACCTATGCTACCAAAAAAAGAGGAGTGCTAATAGCGGTGTAGACTTCCACCTGCTTCAATGTATCTCTGACCCCAACGGGCGATACATAATCCTAATATGTACCATAAACAAAACCACATACACATTACTTAATGTGTATGCCCCCAATTCTCAACAAATAAAATTCTTTAGATCAGTCCTTCACAAAGCCAACAAAGCCTGCCAGGGCCACTTACTCATATGTGGAGACTTCAACTTGGTCACAGATATTCATATGGATACAACATCGGCAGCAAAAAGAAGAGAATCCCTCTTGAAACAGTTCCTAGCAACACAAGATCTATTTGATGTTTGGAGATGTTACCATGGCTCTGAAAAGGACTATACTTACTTCTCCCCACATCATAAATCATACTCGAGGATCGACATGTTCCTCACAGACAAATGGCTTTTACAAAATATAAATGCTTCTGTAATCCAAGCCATAGCATGGCGGACCACGCTCCTATCACAATTACCATAACTGACACCAAACCCCAGCGGAATACTTTCCTCTGGCGTGCCAACAATTACATAATACAACATCCACAATACTCTCAAACCATCAAAGAACATCTCACTGAATACTTCCATCTTAATGATGGATCAGTGTCCGATCCTGCTGTGGTATGGAGTGCACACAAGGCTGTTATTCGGGGCACCCTAATTAAATTAAGATCTATTAATAAAAAGAAGAAGACACAGCGTTTTGACAAAATCACCTCACAAATTGGCAATATTGAGGCCTTACACAAAGCTGACCCACGCTCTACTTATTTGGCCCAACTAATGACACTGAGACAGGAATTGATGATGCTCCTCCTCCATTCTTTCGAACACATACAACGTAAAATTAAAGCCAATTCTTACTCCACATCCAACAAGGCGGGTAAAAAATTAGCACAATGCATCAAAGGGAAAAGATCCAAAACTAAAATCACACACCCAATACATCCCCACACTAAGGAACAACTAACTAACCCCCAAGATATTGCTAATGCTTTCAGTACCTACTACAGTGACCTATATAATATAAAAAAAGACACCTCCTCATTTCATCCCTCAGAAGAAGACATAAATACATTCCTACAGCAAATTACACTCCCTACACTCACAGAAACACAACTATCCTCTTTAAATGAACCTTTCACTGAACCAGAAATCCTAAACACAATAAACTCACTAACTTCAGGGAAAGCTCCTGGACCCGATGGTCTGTCTGGAGAATATTATAAAAAATTCTCCAATCAATTAACCCCACACTTAACACAACTTTTCAACAACGCTGCCTCCTCTTCAAGGTTCAATAAGGAAACATTGAATGCTATTATTATAACTTTGCCAAAACCAGGAAAAGAACCGTCCTCCCCCCAAAACTTTCGTCCCATATCATTACTTAACCTAGACCTAAAAATATATGCCAAAACCATAGCCAAACATTTAATGGTGTTCATGCCAGATCTCATAAACAAAGACCAGTCAGGATTTATTAAAGGCAGACAAGCACCAGATGCTACAAGACGCATGATAGACTTGATACACCATGCCGAGTCCAGCGGAATGCCTTCTCTGCTGCTCTCACTAGACGCAGAGAAGGCGTTCGATAGGGTTCATTGGACATATCTCCAAAATGTACTTCTCAAATTTGGTTTCAAAGATCACATACTCAGAGCCATCATGGCGTTGTATTCCAATCCATCAGCACAAGTGTACTCAGCAGATATGCTTTCACAACCGTTTGACATATCAAACGGCACACGCCAAGGGTGTCCTCTATCTCCAATCATATTTTTTTTTTTTTAAATATATTTTTATTGCATTTTTCAAGACAAACAATACATACACAACTCAAAAACTATGCTGTCTATACAAGGTATCATACACATCACATGGCGAAATACTATAATTTGTATTCTTTATCATATAATGAGCTAAACCCATGGCTTGCTTCTTCTTGTATCTATTTAGAGGTCACTTGAGACATCAAGTCCCCTCTCCCAGTCGTAACCAGTAAAAAAAAAAAAAAAAACCTTCAATGTTTTATTATTAAAAAAATGACTCAATGCTTTTGTTATTCTCAACCCCCATCATATTATTTTGGAGACTCAAGAAGCCGTTTCCACTTCATCTAACCATGTACACCAGACTCTATCGTACTTCATCGGGTACCCTCTATTGAAGTATGTGTCTTTATATAAAGGAAGGTTATTATTAACCAGACTTTTCCATTGTGTCAAAGAAGGGGGGGTGGGCTTCTTCCATTGTATGGCAATATTTTTCCGGGCATAGAATAACAGTAACCCGACCAATGTGCGTTTTGCTATTGTTGGTACAAGTGTTTCGATTAGCCCCAAAAGACAGACTTCCATGGCACGTGGTAGTGTAGTTGATGCGACTCTATTTACCATGTCAATCACCTCACTCCAATATTGCTGAATTTTAGGGCAATGCCAGAAAATATGAGAGAAATCTCCTGGGGAGATTCCACATCTCCAACACTCCGAGGGACATGTAGGGTTCATTTTATGGAGTCTATGTGGAGTAAAGTACGCTCTATGCACATCTTAAATTGGTGAAAGGAAAATCCCAGACATCATCCCAATCATCATTGTCCAACGAGGGTATGTCAAGCTGCCAGCGAGACAAGAGTTTATCTAGAGGTGGGAGAGACACATAGACCAAATGCGCATATAACTGTGAGGTAGGTTTCTCTGCACACTTAGTTCTGAGTGTCTTCTCCAGCCCCGACTGAACCATGATGAAGGAAGCGCGTGGAAACTGCGCAGCAAAAGCATGTGACAGTTGGAAATAACGAAATTGGTAATGATGAGGTACGTTATATATAGAAGAAAGGTGTGAAAGGGGAGATAATGACATTTGTGACACTATATGGGAAAATATTTTATACCATATTTGGTCCATGCGAAGGGATCTGGAAGTTTGTAAATGTGTGGCAAAGTAGGGTTCAGCCAGATCGGGGTGTTAGGAGAGATCTCGGTTGATTTGTACTTTTCTATATCTAGGCCTGCCCGCCAAGCCCGCAGGGTGGTATGCATAGAGGGTGTCAAAGGATATGGGGCTCGAGGGCCTCTGAATATCAGAAATTGCAGGGCTTCCAACGAGCCCACTATCGTGGCCTCTAGGACTGTGGATGAATTAGTTTTGTCGGGGTGCAGCCACCAGGCCGCTGTCACCAGTTGGGTAGCTCGAAAATATTTGTAGCAATCAGGAAATGCCATACCGTCCTGCGTTGACGTCCGCATCAAGGTCGACAGCCGATACCTGGGTGGTGAGGATCCCCAGATAAAGGATGAGAACAATTGATTCAGTTTTTTAAAAAAGGATTTGGGTATCCACTGAGGGGAGTGACGGAACAAATACGTGAATTTGGAGATAATTTTCATTTTAAGGAGATTTGCTCGTCCCCAAACTGATAGAGGTAAATTACTCCACGATTTAAGTTTTGTCTTAGATTCCAAGAGTATAGGGGTAAGGTTAAGTGAGATGAAATCTGATGCTTGTGTGGATATATGAACCCCTAGGTACTTAAAAGTTTCCCCCCATTTTAGTGAACAGTCTGGGGGGAAGTCGTTTTGGCCGCCTGGTCTATCGGAAAAAGTATGGATTTGGACCAGTTAACCTTTAGTCCAGTGACCTCTGCGAAAGTGTCTAAAACGTTCAGAACACCTTGCAAGGATGGACCAGCATCATTGAGGAACAGTAGCATGTCATCCGCGTACAGGGCCAGCCTCTCCTTCAGTAAGCCAATACGAAGACCTCTAATATGTGGGGATGTACGTAGCGCCTCCGCCACCGGTTCAATAGTTAAGGCAAATAAAGCTGGAGAGAGAGGACAGCCCTGCCGGGTTCCTCTAGTGAGCTTAAAGGGAGCTGATAGTCCACCCCCCAGTCTCACCGATGAAGTGGGGCATTTGTACAATACCTGGAGCCATTGAATAAACAACAAGGGGAACCCCATTCTACGCAATGTTTCCCAAAGAAAAGGCCACTCTACTGTGTCAAAAGCCTTTTCTATGTCAAGTGAGGCTATAGTTCTCAAACCCGTGTTGTGGTGTTGAGTATGTATGTTGGTATATAACCTTCTGAGGTTGACATCAGTGGATCTACGGGGCATAAAGTTTGATCCAAATCAATGACTGAAGGTAGTAGGGGATATAGTCGTAGGGCAAGTAATTTGGTCAAAATTTTAAAGTCGTTATTTAGCAATGCAATTGGCCGGTATGAGGCGCAAGAGGTTGGATCTTTAGAGGGTTTGTATATTAAAGTCAGATATGCATGATACATTGAGTCAGGCAGTTTGCCATGTTTTAAGCACATATTATATAGCTGGGCCAACAGGGGTGCCAGGAGGTCTCCATGCGACTTATAAAAGTCAATCGGAAGGCCATCTGGCCCCGGTGCCTTACCAGTGGGGAAGGATTGAATGGCGTTCAGAACTTCTAGGGCTGTAAATGGCCTAACTAGCGTCTCACGCTCCTGGTCTGAAAGCCAGCCCAGCGCCAAGGGATCTAACAGGTCCCGCAGCCGCTCAGGCTGAAAATCAGAGGGCAACAAGGAGGTATACAACCTTTCGTAAAAAGCAGTAAACATTTGCAGAATCTCCGCAGGGTGGAGACAAGTGTGAGTGGTTGGTCATTTTGCGCCAATAGGGCCAGCAGGTGACCATTTTTGTCGCCCTGTTCAAAAGTTCTTTGTCTGCCCCTATGAGCTGCAAGTCGTGTGACCTCTGTCAAGTGAAGATTCAGTTCTCTCTGGGCTGCCATAAGTGAATCAAAATGAAATGGTGTGAGATCTGAGCTGTATGTAGAGGTATGATTTGTCACCGATTGTTGTAATAGTTGGGTCTCTTTTAATTGTTTCTTTTTAATATGGGCAATAGATGAGATATATTGTCCCCTCGTATATGCTTTAAACGCGTCCCAAGTGATTTCAGGGGAGGAGGACCCAGTGTTCCGCTCCCAGAAATCAGCTAACAAGGGGGGTACAATTTCAGTTATTTCTGGATGAGAGACCCAATGAGCCCCCAACCTCCACAGTGCAGCACTCCGGGATGCAGGAGAGCGAAGCGTCACTACCAATGGGCTCTGATCAGACAATCCACTTGGTAAATAAGATGCCTCCAGCACATCTGCCAACAATGGGGTATTAGAAATGGCCAGGTCTATACGGGATGCAGTTTTGTGGGGGGGATGCTGAAAAACACAAATAGATTCTGGTTGTAGGGTGCTCCCACCTCCAAATCTCTTCAAGGGCTACTGCCTGAGCCCAAACAGAGAGATATGTGCAATGATGCTTTGGTGGAGCAGGTCTATCCATTTCTGGGGACATGATAGCATTAAAGTCTCCCATAATTAGAATTTTCCCAGGGCAAAAGGGTGCAATCTTTTCCATAACCGCATATAACATTACAGGTGAGAAAGGCGGAGGGATATACATATTAATGACAATATATCTGTGAGACCAGAGTGTAAATACAACAATAACAAATTTACCCTGTGGGTCCATGCGCACCTCTTCAATCACACATGGGAAGTTCTTGTGTATAAGGATCGACACCCCCCTTGCATATGTAGAGTACGTGGCATGTATAGCCCTCTGTATCCACGTTTTTTTTAATGTCAGGATTTTGCTGCCCATAAGATGGGTCTCTTGAAGAAGAATGAGTTGGGGGGAGTGGGATTTTAGGTACTGGAAGAGGAGAGCTCGCTTGAATTTTGATCCAAGACCTCTGACATTCCAGGAAAGGACCGTAAAGGAATCAGCAAGGGGATTAGCCATCTATGTTAAAGGGTGAGAACCAACTAGGATGAGTGGGAGAGCGAACCAAGGAGCGAACCATGAGCAGCAAAATCCTTGACACAGCACACCATGTGTTAGCAGCATTTAGACCTATCCAAAACCTTGCACCAAAAAAGAAAAAGAAGAAAAAAATATTTAAAACATTTTCAAACAGACCCAGGCATAGGGGGATGGGGATAGTTTTACCCCTAAACAAAAAGAAACCTTAGAACTGTAGTGGCAACCTTAACTCAGTGCACTACACTAACATGCCAGTCCAGAATCAGAGGGTAAACCTCCGTCAGTTCCTGTAGCTGGTGAGTCTCAAAGAACAGGTAGCCAGGAGTGGATTATGACCATCCACCAGAGTCTGCCTACAGGGAACATGGGTGTGAGTGGTGATCTCCGGATCGATGGGGGGGGGGTATCTCAGGAACCAGAGCGCCTGCGGACGGATCACCGTTTAGGGGTCAAAAAACAGAAACAAAAACAAACAACAAAAAAACAAAAAAGTCTGTATGATAGTTGCTGGAGCTCCTCAGGCAGGAGGAGTTAGCTTTAATTCCATCATCAAAGGGTACCGAGTAGAAGGTTAGGATAATGGCAAGGTACAGTAGTGCAGAAAGATGTATGAGCAAATAATGGATTGTGCTGGAAGGCCACAGGGGACAGAAAGGAGGATCCTTATAAGAAGGTGGGGTATTTAGCTGGGCCCAGCAAGCCGTAGAGCCATCAAAGTTCCAGTTGCTGATATGACACTAGTGGGTATCCAGCGGCCTCGGGGATATCAAAGAAGCGGGTGGTGTCAACATCAGTGATCCTCAGCCTGCTGGGATATAGAAGGCCAAAACGTATTCCCTTTTCTCGGAGTCGGCGTCTGACATCTGTGAAAGATTTGCGGCGTTGCTGCACCTCTTGAGAGAAATCTGGAAAGAAAGACAGTCTGGCGTTTTCATATTTGATTTCCGGCATGGTTCGGGCCGCCGCCAAGATACAGTCACGATCCCGGTAGTTTAGTAAGCGTAGCAGGAAGGGACGCGGAGGGGCCCCGGGTCTCGGAGGGAGTGGTGGGACTCTGTGGGCTCTTTCAACTACAAAAGTGGGTGGCATGTTGCCCAGACTAAACAAGGTGGATAATAACTGTTCAGTGAACTCTGCTGGTCTGGGGCCCTCAACTCTCTCAGGTAAAGCAATTATGCGAATGTTGTTACGCATGAGGCAATTTTCTGTGTCTATGGCTTGATCCTGAAGTGCCTTCACCTGAAGCTGCAGGGCCCTCACCTCTCTGGAATCCGACCGGATCGCATCCTCCACCGTGGAGACCCTGTCCTCCACCTCGGATATACGGGATCGGAATTTGTCCATGTCTTGACGGATGAGACTGACATCCACTGATAGGAAATCTATCTTGGTAGTCAGGGTTTCTTTACATGCTGTGATGGCTGCCAGGATCTCTGCTCCCGTTGGGGACTCCGTAGCCCCTAACTCCGCAACTGTCTGTGCGTTTACTGCCATTACAGCCGCCAGCTGGCGCCCGGACAATGCGGCCACTGATGGAGTGGTGTGAGAAGCCTTTTTTAGAATGTGAACAACGGGTCTTGGGAGGGCCCATCCGCAGTGTGTTCTGCTCTGAAGGAGGGCTTTATGTTTGGTGAGGGACAGCAGGAAAGCACCGGAACACAGGGAGCGGGACAGAGGGTGCACAGGGCCAGGGCTTACTGTGAGACACAGCCTCTGCCGGGATGGTGACTTAGGGAAGGCAGCACAGTGTCTATGGGGCACAGTACCTGTGGATGGAGGATGAGCCAGGCACCGCAGGCCACAGGCGCCGGAATACTCTCTTATGGATCCTTTCTCGGGCCCCCACACAGTCCAGCAGCTTCCCGGGGACCGCCGCTAGAGGTGCGGATGTAAATGCCGCCTCCCGCTCCGCTGATCGCGGCACCCGAGCCCGGGGATGTTTGAGGCTCCGTAGGCCTCAAGATGGCGGGCCGCGGCGTCCGTGAACCGTCTAAATAGATCCCCCGGCGGTCCCTTGGCCCTCTACACTGGGCAGTCGCCCTCAGGGAGAGAGCTGTCACAGAATCAGAGGAATTGGCCGCCCTCCGTTCCGCCAATTGCGGTACTTTAGCCCGGAGATGTCGGAGGCCTCACAGGCCTCAAGATGGCGGCGGCTGTTGCTGTGTGGAGCCGGCCGCGACCCAGTATTACTCAATCGACGCGGCCGAGCTCCACAATTTTCCCCAAGGCTGATGTGGGTGATGTCCAGGGGTAATTGGGGAGAGTTTTGTGGCTCTCCAGGTCGTTTTTCTTGCAGGATGGCAGCGGATTAGGACAGGATTAGCGGAGCTCCTCAGCAACACGTCTTGTTCACACTACATCCGGACACGCCCCCCATCTCCAATCATATTTAACCTGATGATGGAACCCTTGGCAGAACACATTCGCTCTAATCCCTTAATTACAGGTTTAACAGTAGGCAAAATCTCTCAAAAGATCAATCTCTTTGTGGATGATGTGATCCTGATTCTTACCAATCCAACATCTTCTCTGGCAGAAGTCCAAAAAATTTTAGAATGGTTTGGACAAGTTTCTTACTACAAAGTGAACACGACTAAATCACACATCTTAGATCTTAAAATTGACGTCACAACTAAAAACTTACTACAAAACCAATACCCCTTTACATGGTCAGATAAAAACATATCATATCTAGGGATACTTCTTACACGATCAGTTAAACACCTCTTCTCAGCCAATTTTAAGCCACTACTTGACAAAATACGAACAGAAAGCCAAAAAATAACAGATGGAATTATCATGGTCCGGGAGACTTGCAGCATTTAAAATGATCCACCTGCCACAAATCCTTTACTTGTTTAGAACTCTTCCTATTCCCATAACAAAATACTTTTTTAAGTCTCTCCAAACACTACTCAATAAATGCATATGGAAAAATACCAAACCTAGAAGCGCACACTCGACACTCATGAAACACAAATTAGCGGGAGGATCAGGTACCATTGATTTTGAAGATTACTATCAAGCATTGGTACTAGAGCAACTTAAAGATTGGTTCCATACAGGTCCTAATACACTGTGGGGAAAAATAGAGAACTCATCACTCATTCACCCGAATCTTCATTGGTGGTTAATGAGCACTCCTTTAGGAACACAAATACCATTAGCACTACCACCCACTATGAAAACATCAGCCATAGCATGGAAAATCTTGGCTCAAACTAGCAAAACCTACTCTAATAATCCTCCAAAATCTATTCCTATTGAATCACTACACCATATATCACCAGACTTATCCATATCCAAATGGTCCTGCCAAGGAATAAAATCCATTCAAGATCTATTCTAAAACTCAAAACCAAAACCCTTCTCTCTTTTACAATGCGAGTATAATATACCCAAAACTGACCTTTTTACCTACTTTAGAGTAAAGCACTGCCTTGATAAATTATATCTCCCACTTTACACAATACACCCAAAGGCATGGCAATTCCTAACTAATCCATTACCAAATGCAAAAGGGATCTCTATATTTTACAATATTCTACACCAAAAACGCAGATTCACTATAGCTCCCCCCCCTATACACTGGGAGAATGACTTAGGACAAAAATACACGGAACACCAATGGCAACAGGCACTACAAACAATTTATAAAAGCAACTAAATGCTCTGCATTATGGGAACTAACCCAAAACCTATCTCTCCGATGGTACTTAACCCCAGCAAAAATGGCCTTATTTAATAAAAACTCCCCAAACTTATGTTGGAGATGCAATTCAACTAAAGGTGACATAATCCACATTTTCTGGCACTGCAGCCGTCTCAAAAATTACTGGGAAAATATCTTCAGAGTTCTATCGGACATAACGACACAACACATACCTCTGACACCCGACTTGGCGATCTTAAACCTGAATATAGGTTCTATACCACAAACATTCAGACATGTAACAACACACATTCTACTAGCAGCAAGACTAAGTATAACAAGACTTTGGAAATCTGATAAGATTCCTTCAGTGGAACACACACTAGAACTAGTAAACACACATTATAGCTATGAACTAATCATGGCTTCCAGTGGAAACCGATTAACGAAAGAAAAAAAGCTATGGTTACCATGGGAACAATGGACAGGTGCTGAAAAATTCCTATGATGGAAAATCTCTGCAAAGAAAAATTTTCCGTGATGTAAGAACTCTAATAACTACATTAGTCTTGATATAGTACCGAGTCAAAACAGTATACTCGACTATTTTCTCATTTTTATATAAGATTACAGTAAAACATATACTTTGGCTACCCAATACCAACAGGTTTAACCCTTTCCCCCTAGGAGACAAAAGAGGTCCCAGTGGGGGTTACCTAGGGGGACAAACGTCAAAAATCAATATTCTAGAATAACCATCTAACTAATAATTTCAACATACCAGATGTATAAGTATATTCTTCTCATCATCATTCGTTATCTTTTATAAGTTAACACAAGTTATACAATATATCTTTATGTATTGTTATGTACATAATTCTTTGTACAACGTCTTACAATGTCCACATTGTATTATTTTCTTTAAAACAATAAAAAAAGCCCATTGGGCTTTACTTCCTCTTTAACTGATTATGCTGCTTCTTCTGTCTTTCAGTGTTTATGTATCATTGAAGTTGATTTATCAAGGCAAGCAGACTATTCATTTTGCAAGTACAACTGCAATCTGCAAGGGAATTTTCCCACGAGTTTGACTTCCATCATCCAATCCTAGACAAAAAAAAATCCTGTTTTTTTTTTTTTTATTTTCTTGCATGTGATTGGATATTCTTTGCAATGTGAAGTTTCACCACATTCCCTAAGCTCAGGGGCAAAATCCTCTTGCAGAGTGCAACTTCACAGGCACAGTGAACAGTGCATTGGCTTTAGAAAATCATCCCCTATGTAAGAAGTTTTACTAGACCACAGTTTCACATAGTAAGACCAGGCAGGTTTTAGGCTGGGTTCACACCATTGCGAATTGGATGTGGAAATCCAATTTGCAATAGCAGGAGATTTTGACCGGCTCTCTATAGAGCCGGTTCACATATCTCCGCAGCAGGTCCGGTGCGTTTTGCAGAAAAATGCTGTGCGTCTTTTGGTCCATTTCAGGTGCGAATTCAGCCCAAAATTCGGGCTGAAATCGGACCTGAAATGGTGAACCAGCACTCACCAGACCCGTGCTGTGACCCGCATGCGGCTCATATGTGAACCAAGCCTTAGTCAAGAAATCTAAATTGGAGTGTATTATTTCACAGAACAAAATACAGAAATATTGGTCAGACTCCATGCATGCTATATTACTTTTACTATGACATAATTTCACAGGAAGAGACGAGGTAGGTTTAAATCAAAAAGTAAAGCATAATATTTCACAAAAAAAAATCAGAGCTATTGGAAAAACTCCATACAAACTATGCAAGCACTTTTACTAGGTTGCAGTTTTACAGGGAAAGAGCATGTAGACTTTAAAAAAGAATTCAAAATTAAACTGTACAGTTTCACAGAAAAAACTGAAATATTGTACTGACTGCATGCACAGTATGTAAGCAATGCTGTTGGGGGTCTCGTTGCACAGGAAGAAGCCAGGCATGTAATAATTCAGATTTCAATCAAGAAATCAAAATTTGAGTATATTATTTAGCAGAAAATTGTAATGACTATAATGTCAAATATTTCACATACAGTGTATTACCTTTTGTAAATCACCCACTAGGTAACAGTTTTACCAGGCCGCAGTTCCACATAGAAAGACCAGGCAGGATTTAATTAAAGCGGAACTTCAATGATAACAACTTGAAAAAAATTATGTTCTTTAGCAATATTTCTTAACTATCACTTCCGGACTGCCCCACGTACATTTACTGCAGCAGGGTGGCCCGGCTGCGCAAAATCATGTACAGGCGATCGGATTTGATTCAGAACTGATCAGTTATCAGGTCCAGGCCAATGATTTATGGCCTGGACCTGCTGATTGGTTCTGACAAATGTCAGAATACCCTGTGTCTGTATAATGTAAACATAGGCACAGGAAATGATGCAATCTCCTTTCCTGGAGCCCTTTTCGGTTCCAGTGTGAGAGGAGAGAGCATCAACACAAGCAGATCACATTGGCACACATTTAACCCCCTGATCGCCCCCCAGTTAACCCTTTCACTCCCTGTCACAGTGTCACCAAGTACAGTGTGCAGATTTTTTGCTGATCACTGTATTGGTGTCACTTGCGACACTAAATAGCGTTAGGGATAGTTAGCGGCAGTTGTATCAGTTTAAACCAGTCTTTTACCTGTGAGTCACACTAAGTACCTGTAAATTTATTGGCCAAAACGAAAGGTGCACTAGTGAAGAGGCCTGCAGGACACTGAGCATGACTGATGAGAGCAATGGGGAGTCCTCACTGTTAGATTTGTTAGATTCAGGCTCAGTATTCGAACCTGAAGAGAGCAGTGGCACCCTGAAAGATAGCACTAACGACGGATCAGAGGTCCCTGATAAGGTCAGGTGTACCTGACTCTATTCGTTTGTTGCTGAGGTTCTACAATTGCATGATTCTCATATGCAGCAGAGTGCCGGTACTAGTGCCGCTCAACCTTCTGGTAAACTGGCGAGCACCAGCGGCCTAGTACACCCTGGTTGTAGACAAATCAGCACTGCAGTAACACTTGGTGCCATGGCGAGTCCCATGAGTGCAATTCAAGCTGGAGCGGTGGCTAGTACTAGTAGTGTACCGCAGGCACCAAGAATTCAAACACAGGCCCATAGAGCCCATAGTGCCCTTCCTGATGCGCTTGAAAATCCTGATTGGCAGCCCACAGGTTTTGCAGTGACCATACTTCCCCCATTCACTGGCCAACCCACAATTTGGGTGGAAACAGCAGATTTAACACCCCTTGGTTTTTTTGAGCTGTTTATCATGGAAGATCTGTATGGATCTATTGTGGTCCAAAGCAATTTATATGCTAATCAATCTATCGCCACAAACCCAAATTTGACCCTTGAACTTATCACAGTTCTCTAATTTAAGACCTTTCTGGGCCTATTCCTCAACATGTGCATTACTAAAAAGTTTAGGTCATATTGGTCCACTGACCCAATTCATCATATGCTCGTGTTCTCTGCTGCCATGGCCAGGGCTAGATACAAACAAATATTGCGGTTTATGCACTTCAAAACTTCAATGACAATTAACTCCTCCTCAGGGTGACCCTGGATACGATTGTCTCCACAAAATTTGGCCCGTCATAAACCAGTTCAACCAACAATTTGCAGGCTTGTATACCCCCGAACAAGATGTCTGCTTTGATGAGTCCCTGATTACATTTTCTGGCCGCCTTGTTTTCAAACATTTTCTCCCCAGCAAGCGTGCCAGATATGGGGTCAAAATGTATAAGCTCTGTGACAGGGCAACAGGCTATACATGGAGTTTCCTGGTTTACGAGGGAAAAGATAGCAGTGGAGCCCCCCCGACTGCCCAGACTACATAGGGAGCAGTGGCAAGATTGTTTGGGACTTGGTGTCACTCTTATTTGGAAAGGGGTACCATTTATACATGGACAATTTTTATACAAGCCAATTTTATACATGCCACTTTTTAGACAACTCTTTTCATTTGTAATTGGCGCATGTGGCACCATGCGATCTAATCGCCAGGGCTTCCTCCAACGGCTTGTAAATTCCCCACTTAGACAAGGGGAGAAAGCCTGCTTGAGGTGCAATGAATTGCTTGCAGAGATGTGGAAGGACAAATGGAACGTTTTTGTTCGGTTTTCCATTCACGCAGATATGGCAGTCCAAATTACAACGGCAACTGGTGTTGTTGAGAAGCCTCTCTGTGTCCACGACTACAACCATAAAATGGGAGGGGTGGACTTCAACAACCAGATGATGGGGCCATACTTAGTTGACCATAAGGCCAGACCCTGGTACAAAAAAGCGTCTGTATACTTATTCCAATTGGCTCTGTTCAACGCTTATGTACTATACAAAGCGTCAGGAAGAAGTGGATCCTTTCTAAAATTCCAGGAAGAAATCATCACAGCCCTTTTGTATCCTGAAGGTGCTGTGTCCCAATTTCCCAATACAGATGCAGTGAGCCGGCTGCATGAGAGACATTTTCCGGATGTCCTCCATGGTACCCCTACCCAAAGAGCACCCCAAAAAAGATGCCGTGTCTGTAGCAAATGTGGCTACAGGCATGACACCCACTATTTTTGTCTCTCCAGTCCTGGCGAACCTGGTCTCTGCACCAGGGACTGTTTCCATCGCTACCACACACTAGTGGATTATTAGTATAGGATACAGCACAACACAGTCTAGGGCACATATTCACACAGGGTCTCAAAAGATGTTAGATGGCTAACGCATTTTGAGAGACCCTAACCTGGAACGTTTATAGTTACAATAAAAGTGTAAAAAAAAAAAAAGACAAAAAAAAAGAAATAAAAAATATTTAAAAAATTAAGAAACGCAAAAATAGTTGTCGTTTTTAGACATGTGCCTAATGGAAACATTTGTTTCATTTTGTTTTGGATAGATTTGTTATGTTACTAATTGTGTTTTGTTATGAAATTTGTTTAGTTTGGTTTCAGAATTAGTTTAGTTTTCATTAAATTTTATTTTGTTTTAGTTAAAATTTGTTTAATTTATTAATTTTCTAATGAATTCCAACGATTAGAATTCGGATTGGTCGTAAAATGATCGACTGATTTGAATTCTGTGTGAAGAAATAGCTGGTTGTTAAGCAGCGGGCCAGGAAGCCAGCTGCCCGTATCCTTAATAACCATGAGTTATCATCTGTCAGCGGGCTTTCCCACTGACAAATGAATGTAAAGATAAAGAATGTCGGCAATTGCCCGGCAATAGAAAAATAATTTTAAGAAAACAGCGTAGGGTCCCCCCCCCCAGTCCATACCAGGCCCTTCAGGGCAATAGAAAAATGTAAAGTACCTTGTCCCCATATTGATGGGGACAAGGGCCTCTTCCCAGCAACCCTGGGCTGTGGTGGTCGGGGTCTGCGGGTGGGGGGCTTATCGCAATCTGTAAGCCCCCTTTAGCAAGGGGTCCACCCAATCTCGCCCCCCCCCATGTAAATGGGTATCGGGTACATCATACCCATATTTTTTCCTTACAGTGAAGCGCTGTATAGCATTTACATATTTATATAAAAAACTTTTTTGTTAAATTAATTAATTAATAATCAACTTTTATATATTCAAAAGAGTGATTGATATCCCAGTGAAACCAGTCCATATGTGTATAACATCTATTAGTGAAAAAATAGTTCATTTATCAGTGTATAAAACAATCCACCACTGTGCTTATCCGTCCTGAGATCAATACTTGTGTATCCTTCACCAGCCAAATTGCCTGCTCACCTCACAGATGAGTAAAAAAACTCATATAATGGTCACTCCTTTCCTCTCCTCCACGATCTCTCTCCTCCAAGCCACAACAGCTGATCCTCCTACGCTCTCCAAGCAGTATGCTCATGCTGACAGCTTCACAGAGATTAAATCAAGGCAATTTCTCCTTTCCTCATTGCTTGCAGCTCAGCTCTGCTTCTCTCTCCAATTAATCATTAACATGTAATCACAGCTAACCGCTCAGCTCTGCTTCTCTCTCAAATCGATCGTTCACATGTAATAGTAAACACAATCTCCATAGTGCTCTCTGCTTGTTACTTTATTAAAAACAGCCCCTACAATTAGGCACACTTACAGGATCCAAGGATAAAAACAGCATAAGAATAAACATCCACTCGTTCACCACTACCATGTACTCACGGTGACTGTGTAACGTCACGGGCTTGGCTCTTCCCCTCTATATGTGTGGTGCCCTCTGATTGGGCTTCATTGGTAGATGATCAGTACTGATCAGAACAGTATTTTGCAGATCTCATTTGTTGCCAAATTTTGGAAAAATGAAAAAAGAAAAGGAAAATTACTTTTTTTTCTTTTCTTTTTTCAAATTTCGAAACTTTGCGACAAAAAGTGAGATCTACAAAATACTCACCATGCCTCATAGTAAATACCTTGGAGTGTCTACTTTCTGAAAAGGGGTCATTTGGGAGGGGGGGGGGGGTTGTGCTAGCTTTACTTTTCAGGGCCTCCGAAACTGTGATAGGTAGTGAGGAAGTGAAATGAGCAATTTACGCCCTTAGAAATCCTGAAGGCAGTGATTGGTTTTCGGGGTCCTGTACGTGGCTAGGCTCCCAAAAAGTCTCTCACATGTGGTATCCCCATACTCAGGAGAAGCAGCAGAATGTATTTTGGGGTGTAGTTCCACAAATATCCATGGCATTTTATTTTTTATTTTTACAATCAATTGTGACAAAAAAAATGAAATATTCAATGGGCTCAACATGCCTCTCAGCAAATTAATTGGGGTGTCTACTTTCCAAAAAGGGGTAATTGGGGGGGGGGGTTGTACTGCCCTGCCATTTTATCACCTCAAGAAATGAGATAGGCAATCATAAACTAAAAGCTGTGTAAATTCCAGTAAATATACCATAGTTTGTAGACACTATATCTTTTGCGCAAACCAATAAATATACGCTTATTGAATTTTTTTTTTACCCAAGACATGTGGCTGAATGCAATTTGGCCTAAATGTATGACAAAAATTGAGTAGAAAATATCATTTTTTTCAAACTTTTCAGTCTTTTTTAGTTTATATCTCAAAAAATAAAAATCCCAGTGGTGATAAAATACCACCAAAAGAAAGCTCTATTTGTGGGAAAAAGGACACAAATTTTGTTTTGGGTACAGCAATTACCAGTTAAAGCAGCGCAGTGCTGAATTGCAAAAAGTGCTTTGGTCAGGAAGGGGGTAAAATATTCCAGAGCTGGTTAATAATTATGCTGCCATTATGCTGAAGCCCAGAGCCCCTGAGCAGGAGTTAATATTTAGACTGTCAGAAGATTGGTCTCTAGTGACTTTGATTTTTGGCACAATGCCAAAAATGGAATACAACTGAGCATGTACAGAGCAGGATGAGAGAGTGTATTACTGGATTTTAAACAGTACAGGCATTATTAAATTAATGAAATTAAAATGACAGTGTATTGTTTCACCCATAAAAAAACATTGGTATTATGCAGTCTCAATGCACAGTATGTAAGCACTTTCACATGGTTTTACAATGAAAGATCAGGCAGGCTTTATTCAAGATTACAAAATTAGAATGTTCTATTTCACAAAAAAAAAGCTTGAAATATCATACAGGCTTGTGCACACTATGTAATCACTGTTATGAGGCTCACATTTCACATTAAAAGACCAGGCATGTTTTAAGAAATCTTGTACTGACTCCACGTGTGATACCTTTTAGTAGGCCGCAGTTTCACAAGGAGAAAATTAATATCAGGAGATAGTGCAGCATAGTAATTTTTTGTTTACATTGTTTTCACACGGCTTTATGAGACGTGATTATTGCTAGCAGCTGTCGATCATTACTACTCACCAATTATAGATATTTTTATGCAGTTTATTATTATATTATTATTTTATTTTCACAACAGGTAGCTAGCAAGATCCTCATAGTTTGTTTTAAAAAAATTACAATGCTATATTACATTTATTTATTTTAAGGTTTACTAGGTATCACTGGGAAAGACCAGGCATGTATTTACCATGAAATAAATATACTGTATGTAGTGCTACCCCTGAAAGAGCCACTGGATTTAGGGCCTATTTCCCCACAGAGCACCCACAGCCAAGCAACATGAATTTTCCACACTCGGCTTCCAAACGGCTCAAGAGGACAGTCTAAGGGTTTTTAGTTTAGGTTGTTAATTTAGGGAGCGTTGAACTTGGATAGGGATTGTCTCTGTCTCTAAAATTCAACTGAACTGCGCTGCACACTAGTGGGGGTAATAATGCAGCTGGAACAGTAAGGCAAACATTCCAAAAAAATCTGTGTTCAAGAGACAGCACCTGGCTGTATTGTGCGGCATCTGGCTGCTCTAGGCCCAAAGTATAGGTATTGGGATGCTCCTGGCTGTCTTGCACTGCACTCAAGCTTTCTCCTAGGTTTCAGACGTGTGGTATTGCACTACACTGTATTCTCTGTGGCTTTGGGTGTGATGCTTTTTTGTACTAACTCAGTCCCTTTTAAGTAATTTCTTAAATCCAAAAAGCTGCTGCACTGGCCTCTTCCTGGGCAAGCTGTTCCTGGCTCTGCTTGGAGTCTGCAACTAAGCCTAGCTGAAATAATAGCTGAGTGATGACTTTAAGCTTTCTCAATGCTCCCTCTCTCCTATGCTCTCACTCCTTCTCTTTTATCCAGGGGTAGAGCCCCGAGTACAGGGGTCACTTCCAGACGGCTAGACCATGAACTCTCCACCCAGACTGCCAGGCTCCTGAGTATTTATGGCCTGTCTCCCAACTTTATGGACCTTGCCTTCCTAGGGATTGGTGGAAACTCCATAAATATTCAGGCTGCAACCTCTGTCCCTCCACCCATTATGTTCTGGAAATATCTAGAGAGTTTCAGAAGACAGAAGGAGGTAACAGAGCCACAGCATGTGAAGCGCAGCACAGTCTCCTAAGCACAATTAACACATGCTCCTCTGACTACAGGGGACTCAAACAATATTTACCTACACTAGCAACAGTGAGGGTGCTACATGTATTATTTCTGAGACAAAATCAAAAAAAGAAAAATATTATAATGACTTGATGCACACTATGTCAGCCTTATTACTAGGCTGCAATTTCAGTGGAAGAGACTAGTAATGTTTGGTTAAGAAATAAAAATGTGTGTTTATGATTTTTCAGAGATAATAGTTACAAATATTATACATTCATTGGAAAGTATGTAAGCAGCTTTATGAGGCTACAATCTAAGAGGAAATGACAAGGCAAGTTTTTTTCAGTAAACTAAAATTATAGTGTATTTCAGAGAGACAATAGTCATAAATATTTTTTGATTGCTGGAGCAGTGTAAGAGGCTTTAAACTAGGAGACACGGAAGATGATTTACAATGCAACAAACATTAGAAATTTGGAAGCTGAGGCCCAGCTGCAGAAAAATTATGTGTGGCACTTTCACAATAGGGCAGGAGATGGTAATGGCAACAACTCAGCAGTGGTGGCAGGAGGTGGTATTGATGGCAGAACAGTGGTGGCAGGAGATTAAAATAGATGCAGACCAGCAGTAGTGACATGAGCTGATAACAGTAGCAGTTCAGCAGCGATCGCAGTAGATAGTAATGGTGGCAGGCAAGCAGAGGTGACAGCAGCTGGTAACTGAGTTAGGCCAGTAGTGGTAGCAGGAAATGGTAATAGTGGCAAGCCAGCAGAGGTGACCTGAACAGATAATGGTGGCAGGCAGCAGTGGCAGGGGTTGGTAATGGTGAAAGGTATAATTTTTTCAGGTGGGCAGATTACAAGGAAACTGTATTCATTAGATATAGGGGTTTTGTAACCATTGCTGATCCTGAATAGGGATGAGCCGTACACCCCCCCCCAGTTCGGTTCGGTGCGAACAGGCAAATAATTTGTGCGAACACACGAACACCGTTAAAGTCTATGGGACAGGAATGTGAAAAATCTAAAGTGCTCATTTTAAAGGCTCATATGCAAGTTATTGCCATAAAAAATTTTTAGGGATCCGGGTCCTGTCCCAGGGGACATGTATCAATGCAAAAAAAGTTTTAAAAATGCAGTTTTTTCATGAACAGGGATTTTAATATTGCTTAAAGTGAAACAATAAACATTAAGTATTCCTTTAAATATGGTGCCTGGGGGGTCTCCTTAGTCTGTCTGTAAAGTAACACATCTTTCCCATGTTTATAACAGTACCACAGCAAAATTACATTTCTAAAGGAAAACATTTCATTCAAAACTGCTTGAGGCTGTAATGTATTGTCGGATCCAGCAATATAGATAAAAATCATTGAAAAAAACGGCGTAGGTCCCCCCAAAATCCATACTGGGCCCTTCAGGTCTGGTATGGATATTATGGGGAACCTTGCACCAAAATTAAAAAAATAAATGGCGTGGAGTTCCCCCTCAAAATCCATACCAGGTCCTTCAGGTATAGATTTTAAGGGGAACCCCATGCCAAAATTAAAAAAAAAATGGAGTGGAGGTCCCCCCAAAATCCATATCAGACCCTTATCTGAGCACACAACCTGGCAGGCCTGCAAGAAAAGGGGGGACGATGAGAGAGTGCCCCCCCTCCTGAACTGTACCAGACCACATGCCCTCAACATGGGGAGGGTGCTTTAGGGCCCCCCAAAACACCTTGTCCACATATTGATGGGGACAAGGGCCTCTTCCCCACAACCCTTGTCTGTGGGCGGGGGGCTTATCGGAATCTTGAAGCCCCCTATGTGAATGGGTGTCGGGTACATTGTACCCTTACACATTCACCCAAAAAAGTGTCAAAAAAGTAAAAATGACAGGAGATGGTTTTGGACAATTCCTTTATTAATTAAAAAAAAAAGTGTCCCGCAATGTCCATCCATCTTCAATCACAGCGCCCGATGACCTGAGAAAAAAAAAAATCACAGAAGAGTGCGCTGTGATTGGCCAAAGCATGCAGGTCAGGTGTATGCTTTGTCCAATCATCATACAGCAATGCACTGCGATTTCGCAGTGCATTATGGGGCATTCTGCGGCGCTCAAATTTCCTGTGAACGCCCCATATGTTCAGTTTGTTTCCTCCATATCTACTACAAGTCTCCACACACTGACATAAGGCTGCTGGAGGGCATGAATTGTATAGTGAGGGGGCTGGCATATATGAAATTCCCCCATTATTGGTCCTTCTAAGCTTTCTGACCACAGTTCAATGGCCAGGAAGTGCATCAATGGTATTTGCTATTTGCTTGCTATAGAAGAATTTTCCCGCACCTGAAGATCATACCTGGTCAGGGCTCCTGTTTACAGTCTAGGCCTGAGCTCAAAATTGCTCCACAGGGACATAAAGAATAATTTATGGACTAACTCAGGTACTTCCAGAAACCACAAAGTGCCTTCATATTCACTTTAAAACTACAAAACCAATTCTATTCATAAAATACCGGTTAATCCCTCTGTGTTCCTAGAAAAAAAGAAGATACATGTTTCCAAAAGGCCATCATCCATGACCAGCTGATCTGAAACTCCATCCAATCCAAAAATGGGTTAAGTACACAACCTTTTTAAAAATGTATATAGCCCCATATTGCAAACAGGGGGGGTTAATAACAAGTACTAGTATACATATGCATCGATTTGCCATGATGCAGGGAAGGAGTCTTCACCTCATTCCTGTCACATCTACCCCAAAGCAGGTGGTCAGACACTATAGCTAGCTACTGTGTGCTTCACCTATAACAGCCCCCTTTCCCTTAAGGCAAGCTGGCCTACCAGTACTTGGTTGAAATCCAAACTAGTGAAGCAGGGCAGACAGACAGGGAGCTCAATCAAGAACAACAGGTATCATTCACTATCACAGGCAAAGGACTGAGCGATTGGCTTGATTATAACAGGTGACTGACTACATCAATCACCCAGCAGGTGGACACAGACAGGAAGAATGTAATGACCAAAACCTGGATGCTGGAATGAGGAGGAGGAGGAGCACTTAAGTGATCCTGACAATTCAAATCAGGAATCATAAAAATAATGGGGATGCCCATCACTGTTCTGTCTGCTCTGTATAACTGTTGCATAAAATAGCTCCGTACATGATTCAGTTATTAAGTAAACCATGTTTATGAGAACTCACTATACTATCAGCAGTGCCTAACTATGCTGAGTACTGCTTCATTTTCAGCTCTCCCATATTTACAAAGGCTGTCCTTGGCAAGATACTATATATCACTAGACAAAGTGCAAATGTCCATGATATAATATCTAAACTCTATGCAGGTTAAATGTGTTTTATATCTCTATTTATATTTCACTGGCAGTTGAAAAAGAAATTATACCCAAGAAAAAAGTGCTTGTATGGGCAGCAATTCACATATTTTGCTGTATAAACATGTTTTCACTGAGTCTGGCAGCATTTGAAATAATGTTATGATGTAATGTAAACTTTACTTTTGACTTAGCCATTTTAAATAAGGGTAGGTGAAGACAGCTGGTTAAGAGATCTTTTTTATGAATGGCACCTTTAATAAAGCAACTTTTAGAAAGCCAATTTCTCAGCTGTTCTGCTAAAACCAATATTAAAATGGTTTTTCAAAAAAAACTCCAAAGAATTGTCCCTGCAATAAAAGACTCCCAATACTTACTGATGAGTATAGAAAATAAATATCAATTTCATATGACCATCAGCTCCATCTACTGGTCATTATGCAGCATTTTCCTGATTCACTCTATCCTGTATATCCCAACCTACGGAAACTCATTTCAGGGAGGTGGCAGACTCATTTTAGGGAGGTGGCGCTTTGCGCCCCCACCCCCATGCGGCAAAATATTATTTAAATCACTTTTTCTAAATTTTTTTGCAGTGCTTCTGGGGAAGGGGGTGAGGGTGGGTGGTATGTGGATGGTGTCAGTAGTTTTTTTTATTTTTAATAATTGTTTTTTTACAATTTAATTTGTTTTTAATTTTGTTTCACAATGCTTTTTGGGGGGAGGGGGTTGGGGTAGTGGACAGTGTTGGTAGGGCAGGGGAGAGTGGTGTCAGTAGTTTTTTTATTTTATTTTTTTACACTTTTTCATTTTTTTAGAATTTTTTTACAATTTTTTTAATATTTTTTGGGGGGCTTTGGTGAGATGTCAGGGGTCTAAACAGACCCCTGAGGTCTCCCCTTTGAGACAGACAAAGGGACTGAGGACACACATTCCCCAGTCCCTTTCTCAGCACTAAAGATGAATGAACAGGAGACAGAGGCTCCTGTTCATTCATAAACTGAGCAGAGTAAACACAGTATACACAATATACAGTATACAAAATATATTAATATATAGACTACCTCTTAAATGACTATATTGACATCTTATTTCAAGTCTCTGAATTTAAAGTGAGAAGAGGCTTTTCTGAATCCAAGACTGAAAGCAATAGCCAGTTCATTTGCCTGCTATGTATTTGCATATTTCTTTGTTGTTACTTTTTTCCTCTCCTACTGCAGTTCAAGTAGCACTAATTGTGGGCAGGGCCTGCTCGCCCTGTACGTGGGGGTACCTATTCATGGGTATGCACTCACCAAAGCTTGGGACCAGGCAGGGACGCGTTTATATGAAAGTCAACATTATGGTGGAACCCTGAGTTAGAGATGAGCCGTACACTGTGTGCAGCTGTATAACAACATATAGATTTATTCTGTAAAGCACTCTATCCCGTGTTGCTGTGCACCTTGTCTTCCAGAATGTAGCATTTAGAGGGGATCACCGTGGAGAATGTGTGCCACTCCACCAGTTCAGTTTTCCTCTGCCACCTAACTCCCAGTGTCAGAATGGGGTCCTGCTGTGCACCAAGTGTGGACCTCATGTGTGCATTTAATTAACTCCTTCAGCTCTCCCAAACCATGTGGCTAGGTTCTTGGGGTCTCCGTACCAAAGGTTTGGTCCTGATTGCTTTTGAGGAACTGACTGTGAGAGAGGGAGCCAGAGCACTGACCCCCTAGCTAACAGAGGACCTGTCACTCATGCCAGGTATTGCTTCTTGCTGAGTGGCTGCTATACATCCCCACCAGTTCTTGGTTACCCATAGCAACTACACTCCTTCTCCCACTCCTTTGCTGTGTAAATCTTCCATGATGGTCTTCCATTCTCTCCTCTTCAACCTCATGTGTTTTTTACTGGCCCTGTTCTTCAATACACCATGTAACCCTTTACAAATAAGTTCAGACCAGGCTTTTGAGCATTTAACAACTTTACTTATAGTGCTGCAATTATACACTTCAAAGCACACATAATCCTTCTCTAACTATCTAGTCCCTGGCTGCCCAGGCATACCTTTCCAGGTAACAGTCCAAATCTGCAAGAGTCCTATGAGGTAGATTCCCATGTGGGGAGCTAGCAGATCACTTGTGGTCACATCCTCGCTGGTGGACTTCTTGCTTCTTTCTCATGCAGTCCCTTCCGACTGCCATACTCAGCCTTTCCACTATTTATATGCAGCACAGAGTGGAGAGCAGTATTCAGAAAAGCCCAGGAAAATGCAGAACCCGCATTAACACTTCCCCACCCGGGCAGCCCAGAATCTACATTGAATAGCAGCACCATAAATAGGCACCTGCCTATTTGCAGATGTCATTGACAATGTAAAGTAATTTAAAGCTTTATTTATTTTTTCATTAAAATAATAAACATGTGATACTTATCTGCTCTGTGCAATGGTTTTGCACAGAGCAACCCTGATCTAATTCTTCTATGGTCCCTCGCCAGTGCTTCTGGCTTCTCATTTTCTGAAATCGGCTTTCTACAGAGGCAGAGGCAGGCTGTCATGCAGAAGCAGACAGCATGGCTCAGCCACGCCCCCTGATCCCTTATCAAATAATTTGATTGACAGTAAATGTTCCAAATGTTCCTAAAGTGCCTGGTCTGAAGTTTTTTTTTGTTTTTTTTTTTTTTAACAAAAGGGGTGCATGTAGGGCTTATTGAACAGAAAAACAGTGGATAAATTTTGCGCTGCCCCAGGTCACAGCTGAGTAATCCAATCAAGTTAAATATGAATATAGCAAATGCTAGACAATTGCCTAGCTGCTACCACAAGGGGTCACTATGAATATAAATAAAACATGAAACATAAATCATAAATGTGACCAGACAATAAATAGGGGGTGCCGCTCAAGGCTCCAGTCAGGTCCTCTCTTGTAGTACACTGCTGGGAGTGCTGGCAAGGAAGAGCTCATCCCAGCTCCAATGATACAACAGAAAAAAGGTCCTATGTACTGCACATCATGGCAAGACTCTGTGGATATGTGAAATGGCAGCCTCAGTCCAGGCTCCAGCCAAGCCACGCCCCAACACATTTCACACCACCCCAGAGTCACATGATTAATCCCTGGGGATGAAGTGAAATGTGTTGGGAGCGTGGCTTGGCTGGAGCCTGGGCTGAGGCTATCATTTCACATAAATCGTAAATGATGTGAACCAAAAAGGAAAATGTGAATCATAAAAATTGTGAACAGTAAAACAATGCACGTATTGAGTCTATTTAAGTCCTTTCCAAAAGGTAATTAAATCATGCTCTTGACTATATTATATGTAATGTGTTGCAAAATCTTGAGACAGAACATAAACTTTTGCCCAAAGAGACCGTGTACACAAACACCACTAGATATACGTGGATCACACCTCCGTGCTCACTGTCCTCTCACCTTTCTTTATTGACCCAAAAAACTATTTAGGTCATATAGTGCTTAGTATAGGTATATATGCATCGATTTCCGATCTCCCGACACCACACCACCAGACGGTATCCGGCCCTTTAAGACTTGGGATCTTTTCAACAGGCTCATTCTGTACACACTCTGATAAGACAGTAGGATGACAAGAAAACTGCCACATTGTAGTATTTATAACCACCTTTTAATTAATTAAAAACTGCACTTACAGATAAAAATAGCAAACAGGCATACATGTAGATCATGTATCTTTAAGGATACCAGATCTGGAATAAACACTTGGCTCCTGTAATGACATAATCCGGCTCCTCCCTATGCGTAACATTCACCTCCATGAAAGAAATGTGTAGCTAGGAACTGCCCAGGATAAAAGTAGATCTACCTGAAAGTGATCTAATTAACTTTTTTGGCAGATTGCTAATACCAACATTATCTACGTTGTCCACATTTCCTGTTTCATTTATTTATATATGATTATTTAAAAATTCTGGACATTTAAGTTGTATCCCCATGTTTTAAACTCATATACCCAGTGAAGTGAATAGTCTCAGATGATACATAGAGATGAAACAAATCCTCCTACATAAGTTTTACTTTAGTTTGCAGTCTTTTTTGTTCATCCCTTCAAAAGTGCTGACTTTAGATTAAATCCAGCTGCATTTTTCAGTATCACAGAGAAGTGGGTGGAGAGCTGCGGTTAGAGGTCTGAGACACTGTGTGAGAGCTGATTGGAGGAAAGAAACACACACCCCTTCACACACTAGAACTGTGTTCTGAATAGACAAGCTGTGTGCTGAACTCTCCTCCCCGACACAAACTTCTCAGAAGTGACACATGCTGATAACAGAGGAACGAAGCACCAGAGAGAAATAACACTTATTCAGCGCCAGCTGATAAAGGTATTATTTCGGAAACATGTAGAGAGTTTGTGCTTATTACAGTAAGAAGTCTCTAATGTGTTACTGGGAGTGAGGTGCAATGGAAATTGGGGTGGAGGAGCAGGATACAGGCTCTGAGCTATTCCCTTGAAAGTGCTGCAGCTTGTGGAAGAAGTCTAAGGCTGGGTTCACATCTATGCGAATTCGATGAGGCTTACACCGCATCCAAATCGCAGGACATTTTAAAATCTGTTCATTTGAATGAGGCTGGTTCAAATATGCGCATTGCATTTACATTCCTCATTGATCAAAAAACGTGTGCGTTTTCTGGGCATTGAGATGCATATTGCAGGCACATAATCTTCTATGGGAACGCATCTGATTCGCAGATGTGTTCCGTTGTGAATAGGAATGATCTCCCCCTCCTCACTACACCTCCCCCCCTCTCCCTGCTCAGCTGATCCACAGATACAACGGAGAGGAATCGCTGAACAGCTGCTTTTTCTCTTCGCAGAGAAAATGGAGGTGGAATTCGCACCGCACATGTGTGAATCCAGCCTAATACAGTTGTTGATGCATACCTATAATCAGGTTCTTACAAAAAGAAACATTTTTTAGAAATTGTTATTAGCAAGTGGATAGTGAATGACACCTCCATTATTGGTCAGAACATGAACGATGATGAGGCTCTGCGTTGTGTGAAAATTGAGGATCTGCCCAAGTGGGGTTAGGAAAGTAACCTGTTGTACAACGTCAACAAACAAAGGATCTGATAGTTGACTTCAGGAAGAGAGCTTTTAAGTTACACAAACCGAGGTAGAGCAAGTAAACGGCTTAAGATTTTTCAGAACAATTACTACAGTAGATATTTCATGGACAGCACAATATCCATTCAGGCTTGGAAAGCTCAGCAATGGTTGCACTTCTCGAGGAAAGTTCCTCTGATGAAGTCACGTGATGTGACGATACGTGCCAGGATTGGAGCAATAGGTTTACCAGAAACTGGCTGTACATACGAGCTCGGCGCTCGTGGATTGCTGCTATTTTTATGCGTTTAAACGTGAGTGTTTGCTTTTACTCTGCTTGTGTTTAATAAACCTTGTTATACGGGATTACACTATGGGCATTTCCTTTCTTTGTGCCTAAAACTCCCCCTGCATACTGAGGATATTAATAGAGGGACTTCAACATCTAACTACAAATCTGGGCAGAAGGATATGAGCTTGGCACTCGTGGATTGATGGCAGCTATTATATATAATAAGTGAGTTAATTTATTATGCATGTCACCACAAACTACCTCATATGGGATTACACTATGGGCTGTCTTTTTTTCTTTTTTATCTAAACCCCACATACTGACGCCACAATCATTTAAGTTCACTGGAGCTGGTCAAGAGGACGTTTGAAGATCACCTATAATTCCTTCTATAACGTATACCTTATGGCAGTAAGGTGAGAGGTTTGTGCACACAGAGATGCCACCATTAGAAGATTAGCTGGGCACCGATCGATTGCTCACAGTGGAGGAATTCACTATTTGTGTGGAACATTATTTCAGACTGTTACAGTGGAATTTGTTTCTTGTTTTATCACTCTCACTACCAGACTATATTGGTTTTAAAAAAGAGGGTGGGTGGAATGTCCTAATAGATACGGCACCTCATCCCTGAACTAATATGGTATAAAGGGAGGCAGGGAAAATGGGATTATTGCGGTGCCAAAGACAAGTTAGAACACATTTATTATTATAAAAGATATATTTTTATTAATATACAAATCTAAAAAGTATACATAATTGATACATATACATGGTTACCAATTAAATTAAACAGAAAAATGAGCTTAAACAATGTAGATATAAATTGACACCGAAGATGATGAAAGGTGATCAATAATGTTGTTGATCCCTACTAGTTTCGCCAAAACATTGGCTTTATCAGTGGAATAATCAAATAATACAAAAAAAGGGGTAAAAAAAGGAAAGAAAAGTTGCATTAGATGTCAAACCCAAATCTCCCAAATTAATTCAAGTGAGCAATCATGTTACAAAAACATCTCAATATTGTCCAACCAAAGCCCCCCAGTTCCCCCAGGCAAAGGCCCCCCCCAAAGCAACTCCCACATCACAGACATACCATGCCAACTACCGGAACACAGAGCGAGCACCACCAAGCTGCAGGGGATAACAGTCGATCCCAACCCTGTAATTGGCTACAGAGGGCTCAAAAGGGGTGCCTATAAGAACTGAAAGTTGACATATAAATTACTAGGCTTAGCTAAAAATGATTATTCGTTGATCCAAGTGGGCTAATGAGCCTCAATTACATACCATAGTTAGACACATAAAAGGCGCTAGAAAGTGCGCTGGGTCGATTGAAATAGATGCTTGATTGTGTTTGGACCAAAAGGCTCTATATTATAGCCAAGGAAACTGAAACAGAGGTAAATGCACAAGTGAATGTGAGAAGTTTTTGGCAGCCTTATGAGTCCTCCACCCGACCGGCCGTAATCAATTAGCCAATCGGGAGCGGACACAAGGCGGCCAGGGTGCATGTGCAGTAGTCGGAGTCAAGCGCCTACAATACCCAGAGTGCCATGCATCGTCCGTATCACATGATGTAGCCAGTGAGGATGGTCAGTGGGACGTAATGCAGGTGTAGGGCCTAACAGTGGATAGGGGGAGGAATAAACACACTCCGCCTAATCCAAGAGGAAGGAAAAAGAGGCTGATGTAGTAGGACAGCGGTTAAACTGCGGTTAAAGGCCCTGACCGAAGGGGGCGGGCTGACTAAAAGCAAATCAGCCCTTGGGTGTCCATGCAGCCAAAGGCTGTGGAAGGACTAAATCCCAAGGAAACCCGGAAGCGCAGCCCTGACTGCACCAGGGCAAGCAGGGCAGAACGGAGTTATACCGCTGGGTGGCTTTTATGCTGACTACACACACTGAATTTATATTTAGATAATCTTGCCCATTGGATTTGCTGGGAGGTCTCTCCATTATCGGGGGATCCCGTGTTCAATTCCCTTGACGGCGGGACCCTAGAGTATCTGCATCTCATTGTGAATTTAGGCGTTTGCACTGTCCATGGTAAGCGCCTTTATTTATGTATTTTTTCATACTTATTCCTTTTGTGAATGCTATATAATGAGATGCCCTTATCTTAAGCTCCATTAGCTCCCTAGTAATGCTACCTCTATTTCAATTGACTCAGCGCACTTCCTAGCGCCTTTTATGTGTCTAACTATGGTATGTAATTAGGCTCATTAGCCCACTTGGATCAATGAATAATCATTTTTAGCTAAGCCTAGTAATTTATATGTCAACTTTCAGTTCTTATAGGCACCCCTTTTGAGCCCTCTGTAGCCAATTACAGGGTTGAGATCGACTGTTATTTTGGTGGTGTTCGCTCTGTGTTCCGGTAGTTGGCACGGTATGTCTGTGATGTGGGAGTTGCTTTGGGGGGGCCTTTGCCTGGGGGAACTGGGGGGCTTTGGTTGGACAATATTGTGATGTTTTTATAACATGATTGCTCGCTTGAATTAATTTGGGAGATTTGGGTTTGACATCTAATGCAACTTTTCTTTTCCTTTTTTCAGTGTTTTACCCCTTTTTTGTATTATTTGCTTATTCCCCTGATGAAGCCAATGTTTTGGCGAAACTAGTAGGGATCAACAACGTTATCGATCACCTTTCAACATCTTCGGTGTCGATTTATATCTACATTGTTTAAGCTAATTTTTCTGTTTAATTTAATTGGTAACAATGTATATGTATCAATTATGTATACTTTTTAGATTTGTATATTAATAAAAATATATATTTTATAATAATAAATGTGTTCTAACTTGTCTTTGGCACCACAATAATCCCATTTTCCCTGCCTCCCTTTATACCATATTAGTTCAGGAATGAGGTGCCGTATCTATTAGGACATTCCCCCTCTTTTTTACTCTTTGATTAGGTGTTTTATTACACCGTTTCCTGGGTGGCATGTCTCTCTAGTTACTAACAAAACATTGCTTTGTTATTAGTTCAATCTGTGTATGATCCATTTGTCCTTCTTCTTTTCCCCTTTTTTTCTTCTATTTTCTAAGAAGAACCAATTAATAATTGTAGATTTAACCCGCCGGCAGTGGGACAGGATGGCGGATTTCTGTGGTGAGGCCTTTGAGGACCTGATGACAAAAATTCGGTCATCCAAGACGGAGGCCAATATTTCCGATGACGATCTTGACCGTGCTTTCATGAGACTGCAGCGTCTTCTTGAAAAAAAGGTACGCACTTATTGTCATAAGGCGTATTTTGAGAAATACTCTGAAAACAGCATAGTACCGTGGGGTTTGAGGATCCAAATTTTCCCCAACCTTAGGAAAATCAATGATTCTCTTAAACAATTCTGGGAGCACAATCTCCAGATGTGCTCTTTTGAAATGATCTCAATTTTATGTAAACAGTATGAATCAGAACTTAATCAATTGGATCTACAGATCGCTAATTGGTATGATGAATACTGCCTTGCCACACCTTCTCCCAGATTTGTAAAACGCGATAAGGAGTTGCGGACATATCTGGAAGAATACACTTATACACTTAGGGATTATAAACATAAAGGAGGGCAAATTTCTTCGTGACAAATCAGCTCAGGAGAATGGTTTGACTCCATTTGTAGGCGAAACCAATCAGAATAGACCTTTTTCCAAACCTCATACTACAGAAGCCCCGAAATCAGATAATGAAGTACCTAATGCGAACTCTGTTACTTTCTCCCCCAGTTCCTCTACCACCTATCGTGAACTCTCTCAGGAAAGATTACCCAAGAAAAGGGGACCGCACTACCTCTACTACTTCTCTTCACTGCATGTTTGGCCCTACTACTACACGTCAATCCCCCACGGTTTGTACACATTCTTCCAAAACACTATCATCTACCCCTTTTCCGCTTGATGGTAGACCTTTATCTACACCTTCATCTTCTAAAATGCCATCACATCTCCCACCACGCACTACCACTCCCATTCCCTCCACATTGGCTTCTCCAGTCACTGGCCGTCGAGCCAGTGAACCCACCTTATCTTCACTGTTTCCCACCAGTGCTCTCTCCATTGACCCTAAAATGGCACCTATTTTTTTAGGAAAAACCCCGGATTTGACGAATCCACCTCACCCTCTTTAAATCATGGCTCCTTAGGATTGGAAATTGTCAATCTTTCATCTGTGAACCTTACAGATGATCAGATTCACGTCTTGAAATTGGGTCTTACCTTCTGCCCCTCCATAGATCTTGACCATTTTCAACTAATTAAGGACATACACCTATTTGCTAGACGTCTTTTATTTAAGGTGATATATGATAAAGTGCCTTCTTCCACACCCAGTGAACCTACTGTACCCATCTCCTCAGTATCCTCAGGGCCTGAACATCAGGCCTTGGAGGATCTCGTGTCTCTCTGGGAGGAGGGACACGCTGACGATGATGAACCACCCATTCTGTCGTGTGGTGTAGTCATCCCCGGTGTTTCCTTCCCTCCACCCACATCCTTTAAATCTAAATCTCGTACCTTTCCATCACTTCAAACGAACCCCAATATATGGGCCTTCATCCAGCAAACAACCTTTGAGATTGAAAATATGGACTTGCAAAAGGTCCACACATACAATTTATCTTTCTGACATCGGAAAGCCCTTAGAGAATTACAAGGCCATCCCGGCCTGGTCACCAAACCGGCCGATAAGGGCGGCAACGTCATTGTCATGGACATCCTCGCATACGAACGTATGTGTTTGGATGTCCTTGACAACGAGAGTTGGTACCGCCCTATTTCTAAAACCTTGATTCAAAATTTCAACAGTGAATACTACAGTTTGATTTTTGAGGCCTACCAATCTGGTATCATTGACTCCAGCACTTGGAGTTATTTGAATGCAAAGGATCCAAAAATTCCTACTTTCTATTCCTTACCAAAGGTGCACAAATCCCTGCATATGCCACCTGGACGACCAATAGTCTCTGGTTGCCAAAGCTTGACAGAAAATGCTAGTGCTCTTGTGGATAAATATTTAATTCCTTATGTAACTGCCCTTTTTTCCTACGTACAGGATACTATTGATTTACTTCGTAAGTTAGATGGGACACAAGTGCCTCCCAATACATGGTTGGTTGCCCTAGACATTGAAAGCTTATATAACTCAATCCCACATGTTAAGGGGATTGATGTTATCCGCACTCACCTTCAAGAGCGGGGACCCTCATTTGATAGCTATAGCCAGTTTGTCCTTCGGCTGCTAGAGTTCATCTTGACTATAAATGTGTTTTTGTTCGGTTCCTCCCACTTCCTCCAGGTGCAGGGGGTGGCTATGGGGACCAAATGTGCCCCCTCATATGCCAACCTGTACCTGGGGGGGTGGGAGAGGGACCTTTTTTCCCAAGAATCCTTATCAGAACTGCTTCAGCATATCGTAGCCTGGTATAGGTACATTGATGATGTTTTCATTTTATGGTCAGGTAGCCAAGATGAACTCTCTCGGCTGATGGACTCACTGGCTATAAATGTTTACAACTTACACAATGGAATGTAGTCAATCAAAAATAAGTTTTTTGGACTTGCAGATACATGTGGGTGAGGATTACATTTTGCACTCATCCCTGTACCGCAAGCCTTCTGCGGGCAACACTATTCTACATGCCACTAGTGCACACCCCCAGCCTTTACTAGACAGTATCCCCTATAGTCAATTTTTAAGACTTAGGGGGAACTGTACATTGGATTCGGATTTCCATCTGGCAGCTAACGATCTATATGAACGACTTCTCCAGCGGGGATACAGTCGTTCCCTGCTGAAGAAGGCCTTCAATAGAGTTACTAAACGAAATAGACATGATCTTATCCATTTAAGCAAGCCTGTTAACCCAAACCCCTCGGTTAGAATCATTACCCGATTTTCTAAACAGCATAGCCAGATGAGAGGGATCTTACAAAAACATTGGCCACTTTTGACGGCAGACAAGACTATTAAAAAATTTCTGAAATCGTATCCAGAAATCTCATATAGACGCGCGCCTTCTATGAGGGACCTATTAGTTCACAGCCACCACATGGTTCGTGGCCCGATGGATTATTCCAGTGCCGGCACCTTCCCATGTGGGGCATGTGACATTTGTCCCTTCATTTCTAACTCTAAAGATATTGTCCTCCCCAATAGTAGGATCCATCAGGCCAGACATAGAGCTACTTGTAAGACAATTGGAGTAGTATATTTGGCCCTTTGCTCATGTGGTTGTTTCTATGTGGGGAAAACTAAGCGTGCGTTCTTTAAACGTATTAAAGATCATATCACACCCCTATACAAGCAATTAACTACAACTGCCTTAAATAGACACATTGCTGGAGAACATCATTTTGATCCTGATGTCGTTCGTTTCGCTGCCCTTGAGCATGTACCATCACATGTCCGAGGCGGCAATATTGACACTACCTTGCTCCAAATAGAGACTAGATGGATACACCTGTTGGATGCTGTAAATTCCCTGGGTTAAATGAGTACATTAGCTTTAAATCTTTTCTCTGAATCAGTTATAAACTAGATTTACTCACCCATGTCTGACTATCATATCGATTTTATGCCTCTTCATTGCCTGACTGCTTCTTGATCATTGGGCTCTCATTACTCAGTTTCCATCTTGTCCCTATCCCTCTCCCCATTTAGTACCCACTGCCATTTGGTCTCTTTACCAATAGATGTAATATTTCAATTTCATGCTGGATTGTAGCATTTGTAACTTTAATTATGTACATTATGTATATACTATTATTGATTGTTACAATACTCTGCTGAAATATGTTCAATTGTTTATGCAACCACGTAACTTGAACTTTACTTATTTATGATGCATTCTCAATACTGTTGTTTGTATTATAATTTATTATTTGGTTTCTCTCTCCCCCTCCCAATTCAATGTGAGCATCATGTTCGGAAGATCGCCATCTGGTGGTTTGTATTCTATACAGCCGCCTCATTGCTTGTCCTTCTTACTCCCCTGTTTCCCCTACTCCCAGCTCTCTCCTTCATTCTGCCCTGCTTGCCCTGGTGCAGTCAGGGCTACGCTTCTGGGTTTCCTTGGGATTTAGTCCTTCCACAGCCTTTGGCTGCATGGACACCCAAGGGCTGATTTGCTTTTAGTCAGCCCGCCCCCTTCGGTCAGGGCCTTCACAGTTTAACTGCTGTCCTACTACATCAGCCTCTTTTTCCTTCCTCTTGGATTAGGCGGAGAGTGTTTATTCCTCCCCCTATCCACTGTTAGGCCCTACACCTGCATTACGGACGATGCATGGCACTCTGGGTATTGTAGGCGCTTGACTCCGGCTACTGCGCATGCGCCCTGGCCGCCTTGTGTCCGCTCCCGATTGGCTAATTGATTGCGGCCGGTCGGGTGGAGGACTCATAAGGCTGCCAAAAACTTCTCACATTCACTTGTTGCTGGGATTGCGCTGTGGATCGGTTGTGTTTGACTAAGGTAATTCCAACATTTTCATTTATATGGAACTAGTGTTTATCTCCTCTTTTCTCATTCAGTTATACCGCTGGGTGGCTTTTATGCTGACTACACACACTGAATTTATATTTAGATAATCTTGCCCATTGGATTTGCTGGGAGATCTCTCCATTATTGGGGGATCCCGTGTTCAATTCCCTTGACGGCGGGACCCTAGAGTATCTGCATCTCATTGTGAATTTAGGCATTTGCACTGTCCATGGTAAGCGCCTTTATTTATGTATTTTTTCATACTTATTCCTTTTGTGAATGCTATATAATGAGATGCTCTTATCTTAAGCTCCATTAGCTCCCTAGTAATGCTACCTTTGTGCATTATACCTCTGTTTCAGTTTCCTTGGCTATAATATAGAGCCTTTTGGTCCAAACACAATCAAGCATCTATTTCAATCGACTCAGCGCACTTCCTAGCGCCTTTTAGGCGTCTAACTATGGTTTGTAATTGAGGCTCATTAGTCCGCTTGGATCAATGAATAATCATTTTTAGCTAAGCCTAGTAATTTATATGTCAACTTTCAGTTCTTATAGGCACCCCTTTTGAGCCCTCTGTAGCCAATTACAGAGTTGGGATCGACTGTTATCCCCCGTAGCTTGGTGGTGCTCGTGTTCCGGTAGTTGGCATGGTATGTCTGTGATGTGGGAGTTGCTTTGGGGGGGGCCTTTGCCTGGGGGAACTGGGGGGCTTTGGTTGGACAATATTGTGATGTTTTTGTAACATGATTGCTCGCTTGAATTAATTTGGGAGATTTGGGTTTGACATCTAATGCAACTTTTCTTTTCTTTTTTTCAGTGTTTTACCCCTTTTTTTGTATTATTTGCTTATTCCCCTGATGTAGCCAATGTTTTGGCGAAACTAGTAGGGATCAACAACATTATCGATCACCTTTCAACATTGTTTAAGCTCATTTTTCTGTTTAATTTAATTGGTAACAATGTATATGTATCAATTGTATCAAGTATCAAATGTATGCTTTTTAGATTTGTATATTAATAAAAATATATCTTTTATAATAATAAATGTGTTCTAACTTGTCTTTGGCACCGCAAAAATCCCATTTTCCCTGCCTCCCTTTATACTATATTGGTTTTATCCAGCTTTATTGCACACTCAGTGGTGCATGTTGGACTTTATCACACTGTTTATTCATTTGTTCACTTATTCGTTCGATGTCATATTTTGTTATATATATTTTATATATATATTGGTTCTAGACTTTTTTTCATCACATGGTATTTTATATATTTTGTATATTGAGTTGATACACATTTGTATACCACACACAGCGCAACCCCAATCACGTATACGTTTATACATATTTTTTCTGCTTAGGATCAGTTAATCAGGTGCTTGCTGCAGGAGTTACTTACCTTTATATTTGACGTACTAGATGTACTACGTGTTTTTTTCAGCTCTTTAGTGCCACCCTTTGGGCTCCTTCTGCTAATTTTGTGTCAGTAAAAGTTTGGTGAGTGTTGATTCACTCTTTTCTTTTGGTGTTTTTCATTTAGCGCTTTTCAGTTCGTTTCTGAACAGCTGTTCGTCAACCAGACATGTTGCGGAATCGGAGGAGATAACGTGTTATTTATTATTGGCCTTGGAGTTATTGCTTTGACATTTTTTTTTGGTTGAATAATGATTTGATTTGGTATATTTTCTATATATTTGGGTGCATAGAATGCACTTTTTGGTTAAGTTCTATTGGCAGATTGCATGTCTAATTTTTTTTTTAATGCACAATTAAAAAATTGTGGAGAATAATACTTGGCTATGCGTTTTACTTCAAATGACAGTATGGGAGTAGGCAGTTACATTTTAAAGAATACAATGTAAAATTGACAAGGGACACCAACATAGTTGTATCTTTGATTTTATAAACTACGGGATAATTGTGTTGAAATAACTTGCACAAATTAAAAAAACAAAAACATAATAATATTATTCTTGATATCACTATAAAAAAAAGCCTTTGAAAATTTGTTTGCAATAACTCCATCAGTATCACCAGCAAAGCAGCTTCATTATTATCCCATTAAAGAAGAAGAGAATGTGCGCTGCATTTGGAGATTTCATAATTTGCCACATCACGAATGTTAATTCTCCATTACAAAAGCTAGTTTACAAGACCGACTGCTTGTGCTTCTGAGCATGCTTGTTTGTACTTTGTACTTTTGTCCGACGGACTTGTGTACACACGATCGGAAATTCCGACAACACACCTTTGGTGGCGGAAAATTTGAAGACATGCTAGCCAACATTTGTTGGCGGAAAGTCCGACAACAAATGTCCGATGGAGCATACACATGGTCGGATTTTCCGCCAACAGCCTGAAATCCAACATTTCCCTTCGGAAAATCTGATCGTGTGTACGGGGCTTTAGCCTGTTTAGTTTGACACCATCACACAGACAATATAGGAATATTAGGTGTCAAACCAGCAGATTGCAGAGGAGATCATTCCTCAGGTTGTGAGATTAGTTAAAGTGTTACTAAACCCAGGACCCTGCATTTACTGTATCGGATCTCCCACAGTACACAGAACATGGAATGCAATTATTTTAGTAGATATAAACTGCTAAATACCTTTTCTCATCAGTATATAGAAGTCTTATTATGACTTATATCCGTGTCCGTTTAAAGCTTGTAGGAGGTCTTTTTTTTCTCCTCTGACTGTCCTATGAGGCTGCATTACCCCTGACCCTCTGTCTTGACAGTGCTGATTGGCCCTGTGTTGATCACTTACACCAACCCCCCCCCAAAAAACTCTTTAGCATTACACACTTAACAGAACATGTGCAGAGTGCCTCCTAGGACTCAGCACATGGATTGGGGACAATGAAAGAAGGGGATGATCAGAGAAAACAGGATCAAACAGCCTTTTGTACACAGTGCAGAGGATTAACCCCTTAGGTTCCACAGTGAGTATAACAAGCATGCTTTATTGCATATACAGACTGATTTTACTGTTGTGGCTTAGTAACACTTTGATTCTACCTGCTCTAAAACATCACAAATGCCAGGAAAATGAATTAGAGGTGGTCTGTTTTTATATTTTTATATTCAGTTGCATAGGGTATTGCGTGATTATAATTCTGTACCATTGTATTTTATTATACAGTATGATGTATATGTTTAATTTATATATTTGTGTCTTTTTATGTGTAATATTGGGGAGGAGGATACATTTCATTGTATAACTTTGTATTGTAGAATGTATGTACATTTCTTGAAATTTGAATCTAAATTAGGAGGCTGTGTGTGGTGCTGAGGTTAGAATTTTTGTAACAAAAATATGTGCTGACAGCTTACAGTGTTGGGTATCTGTTCCTGATAACTGATGACTTAAAAACTCTGAATACTTGTTTAACCTTTGTTTATTCACCGCTATATTGATTCCCTTTGAAAAGAACAAATAATTATCATTTGTTTTACCATATTTAATTTGTTCATTACAAGTCATGTATATTTGAAGTAATACTTTACCTGTTGTTGTTTGTTAGCATATTTGATATCTTCTTTATATACCTCATCATGCTCTTTATTTCATTTTTTTACCTATACAATAAACTTTATTGTGAAAAAAAGGTATCTGCCACTGCTATCAGCATTACCCACTGGTAATCCTGGTTATCCTTTCACTGCCAGAACCATTTTTTGCACACATGTTGAAAGGCACATTTTTGGCCTGACATTTACTCAAAACATTAAATATTTCCTGAAAGCAGATACAGTGTAGAATACATTGCCGGCAGTAGCAATATTTTATATCACACAATATTAGCACAACTGTTTATCAATTCTGTAAAACTCAAGGTAAATTTAGTGCACACAAACACAATATAATACTCAATGTAATTATGGAAGTAATTGGGTGGCTTTACAACTGCCTAAATCACTTCCACAAAACAGTTGATAGCTTACTGTGAAAATGTAAACCAACTCGGCTGCTTTTCCAGCCAGGAATCTGTTTAAGTGTCAGTGTTGCCACCAGGGGCGGCCCGCACATTGTGGGCGCAGGGGCACCGCCCCTCCAGTCCCTGCCACCACCTTCCTATCCATGCGGCCGGTCCCTCTCAGGACGTATGGACTCCGATGGCAGCGTGGGAGGGGGTGTTTTTTTAAAGCACCTGATTAGAGCCTGAGGCTCTAATAGGCTTCAAAAAAAGGGTGGGCTCAGGGCTCAGAGAGTGCGCCCTGATCCCACCCTGTTGTGTGACCATAGCAAATTTATTTTCACTATTTTTACACCACAGTGCCTCCCCTCCAATCAGGAGGCAGGTCAGTGAGACCTGTTTCCCAACTGACCAAAGCACCCAGGCATCCTATTGGATGCCCGGGCACTTTGGCGAAAGAGACACACAGGAAAGGAAGCTGAAGGATCGGACTCCGCTGCCGCTGCTGCCCATACTGAGATACAGGAGGAGTGGACCCAACAGCCCGGTAAGTGCCGGACCTCCTCCCGCGAGGGGGGTACTACTGCCGGTGTGAGTGCCCTGTGCCCTGCCAAATGGAGGAGGAGACGCACGGGAACCATGGAGGATGCAGGAGCTGTCGCCTGCCCATCCCACAGCTCGCTGCCGTCAACCGCATGGGGTAAGTGCTGGTCTAATGCAGGGTGAGCGAGGGGGTCACAGTGGCTGCATATTATGGGCACAGAACCTGCATATGGTGGACACAGAAGCTGCATATGGTGGGCACAAAAGCTGCATATGATTAGAACAGAAGCTGCATATGGTGGGCACAGAAGCTACATATGATGGGCACAGAAGCTGCATATGATGGGCAAAGAAGCTGCATATGGTGGGCACAGAAGCTGCATATGGTGGGCACAGAAGCTGCACATGATGGGCACAATGGCTGCATATGATGGGCACAGAAGCTGCATATGATGGGCACAGAAGCTGCATATGGTGGGCACAGAAGCTGCATATGTTGGGCACAGAAGCTGCACATGATGGGCACAATGGCTGCATATGATGGGCACAGAGGCTGCATATGATGGGCACAGAAGCTGCATATGGTGGGCACAGAAGCTGCATATAATGGGCACAGAGGCTGCATATGATGGGCACAGAAGCTGCATATGATGGGCACAGAGGCTGCATATGATTGACACAGAAGCTGCATATGGTGGGCACAGAAGCTGCATATGATGGGCACAGAGGTTGCATATGCTGGGCACAATGGCTGCATATGATGGACACAGAGGCTAGATATGATGGGTACAGTGGCTGCATATGGTGGGCAGAGTGGCTGCATTTTATGGGCACAGTGGCTGCAATTGATGGCATAGTGAGGCTGCAATTGATGTTTTTTTACTTTACTTTACTCCAGTCAAACAGATACATACATTCAAACTATCTTACCTGCCAAAGCAGTTGTTCACAGCTATCCTATCCAGTTACCACTGCCAGTAAGCACAGGCAGGCTTGGGCCCTCCATTATACTATACCAGGACCAAGGCACACACCCGACTGCAGACTGGATAATAAAGGAGAAGCAGCACACTGATAAGGTCACCCCTCTGCTCACTCTGCCTGTTCCCCCTGTCAGCATATTTCCTGTCAGTACAGCTTGATTGACGTGTAGTGTGCTTTCCTTTACTCTCCCAGCAGAGTACTGCTTTATATGTGACTATAGGCGGCTGATTGTCAAGACAGTTTTAGTTACTTACGCTATGTATTTAAATCAAATATTATTATTAATATTATTTTTTTATGAATACATAAGTTCATTAGTTCTTTTTACATCTGTCTGCAGTTCAGCTTTAAACTTGAATGATATCATTTCATTGAACTATTGTGAAGTTAAGATTCAACAGTGCAATACATGTTGTTTTGGTGTGTAGGTACATTGAAAAGAAAGAAGCTGCACACATATTTTTCACAGCTGATAAATGTGAGCATTGTTTTCACTGAATAACCAAATAATAATTAACATGCTTGGAGCGTCAGCCAAAATCTGCAGAAGTTGTTTGTACATTAAGTACTGCACTGTTTGTCTTTAGTCAATCGATCATTTACACCACTGATTCTCAGATCTACGCTCAAGGCATTTCATTGTTTTACCACATCCTTGTATGAGATGTAAGATCATGACTGTTATTTTATGTGTATACTAACAAGAATTGTGTTAAATCTTATAGGGCTTGTCTGAGAGCTGATATTAAGACAGTGATTTTAAAACTTATAGAAACCACTAAACAACTGTAATAAACTGAATTTTCTGTTTGCCACTGACATTGGGGGTTATTTACTAAAGGCAAATCCACTTTGCACTACAAGTGCAAACTACAAGTGCAAAGTGCACTTGAAATTGCACTGAAAGTGCACTTGGAAGTACAGTCGCTGTAGATCCGAGGGGGACATGCAAGGAAAAAAAAACAGCATTTTAGCTTGCACATGATTGGATAATAAAATCAGCAGAGTTTCTCCTCATTTCAGATCTACCCCTCAGATTTACAGCAACTGCACTTCCAAGTGCACTTTCAGCGCAATTTCAAGTGCACTTTGCACTTGTGGTGCAAAGTGGATTTGCCTTTCGTAAATAACCCCCATTGCATGACTTGTTCTGTGTTTTACCAAGCAATTTCAAGAATATTAAGACAAATAGGAATTTCCCACAGTACTTGACATTTATATCTACTATAATTACTATATTTTAAGCACAGGTTCTCAAATTAGAGGTTTATAAATGAGACTTGAGTTCAATATGTAAATTGATAGTCGAGCACAGAATCAACACACAATTTTTTGAATAGAGTCTTCCCTTCTGGCAAAGATGGCTGTCAATAAAAAAACACAAAGGGCATTGGCAAGAGAAGAACATTTGCAACTCTGAAGGAGCTGCATAGATCAAGTCCTAAGGTGAGAGAAACCATCTATAGGACAATTACAGTGTGGGTGCTTCTTAAAGTTAGGCTTTAGAGTAGAACTAAATGCAAAACTTTTTTTTTTCAGATAGAGCAAGGGGGGGTTATAACCCTGGTCAGTTTTATTTTGGCAATCTGTGTCCCATTTTTAGATTTCCCTCCACTTCCGGTCCCATAGCAAAACAGAAAGTGAGCGGAAATGCCTCCAAAGTGAGGGAATCCCTGGTTGTCACCAGGGTCACCAGAACTAGTGTCACTATTTGAAGATTTCCCCCCTATTCCTGTTCTAATGGCAACCCAAAATTTGGGATTATCTTTCCCTTGCATTTTCAGTGATAAAGGTAAGGAAGAATTGAGAGGCTGAATCTCTTTATGGGGATAAAGACAGCAATAAAAAGTTGATGGGCGTTTTCATTCCTCTCCATTCTATGCAAAACTAAAAAATGTTTTGCATTTAGTTATACTTTAATGGTGATGGAAATAAATTTGCAGAAAACTCCATACCAAGTTATGTTTAGAATTTGCCAAAAGACATATGGGCGACACAACAAACATTTGAGGAATAAGATTCTCTGGTCTTATGAGACCAAAATTGAACTTGTGGACTTTAGCACAAAACACTATGTATGACAGAAAGCCAACTCTACTTGTCCAGCATACCCACAGTGAAGCATGATGTTGGTAGGGGATGAAAGAAAGGCTTTTCATTGGCATGGACTGGGAATCTTTTCAGAACTGAGGGCATCATTGGTGGTGCCAAATAAAGGTCAGTTCTAGAGGAAAACCTGGTATACTTCACCTTCCAGCAAGGATTCTAATGCTGTGTACACACGAGCAGAATTTCCGACAGAAAAAGTCAGACGGGAGCTTTTCATCGTATATTTCGATCGTGTGTATGCCCCATCGGACTTTTTACGTAGAAAATTCTGACGGACCTAGAAAGAGAACATGTTCTAAATTTTTCCGACGGAACCAATTCCTATCAGGAAAACCGCTCGTCTGTATGCTGTTCCGACTTACCAAAAACGACACATGCTCTGAAGCAAGTGAGAGACAGAAGCTATTGGCTACTGGCTATTGAACTTCCTTTTTCTAGTCCCGTCGTACGTGTTGTCGCACCGTGTTCTTGATGGTCAGACTTTGATGTGACCATGTGTATGCAAGACAGCTTGAGCGGAATTCCATCGGAATTCTGCCGGTGAAACCTTCAGAGTTTATTCCGACGGAAAAAATAATTGTGTGTACATGGCATAAGAAGACAGCTAGAACCAAAAACCTGACATTTCTGTGAACAACTCCAATCTCCATCCAATTGATAATCTTTAGCTAAACTTGAAAAATGGTGTTCATCACCAGTCTCATTCAACCCGAGAGCTAAAGAAATTTTGCAAAGAAGAATTGAACAAAAATACTGGATTGCTGGTGTAGACTTACCCCAATATGTAATTGTAGCCAAATATGGGGCTACCAAAAATATACTAATGGAGTCTGAATACATATGGCATCAGAAATGTGTGCTTGTGTCAAAATATATATATTCCACCTTCCTTTAAAGTGTTAAGTATGTTGGATAAATCAAACTGTTACATTTTCCAGTTTTAACATTGAAAATGTGAAAAAGACCAAGGAAGTGAATACACATCTAATAATTTTGTAATAATTAATTTAGAGCATAAACATATATTTTATATAAATAAAAAGTGGCTTGTATGCTAAGAGATGGTTTGCTTGCAAGTAGCAGAATTTGACATATTCACAGTGATAGTCAGAGCAGGACTCATGCAGTGAGCCTTGCAAAAATGTAAGATTAGGAAGATCCAAAAGCTGTAATACTTCCGATAAAAGTGCTTAGTATGTTTATACTGCAAATTAAGGAATCATTCACTGTCACCAGTGAGTTTAAAAAAACTGAATTGAGTGAGGCTAATGCCGCGTACACACGATCGTACTTTCCGACGGGAAATGTTCGATGTGAGCTTGTTGCCGGAAAGTCCGACCATGTGTATACTCCATCGAAAATTTGCTGTCAGAATTAAGCACATAAATGTTTGAGAGCAGGTTCTCAAATTTTCCGACAACAAAACTTGTTGTCAGAAAGTCCAAACGTGTGAACACAAGTCCGTCGCACAAAAGTTTACACATGTTCTGAATCAAGCAGAAGGAGCCGCACTGGCTATTGAACTTCCTTTTTCTCGGCTCATCCTACGTGTTGTACGTCACCGCGTTCTCACGTTCGGAATTTTTGGCCAACATTTGTGTGACTGTGTGTATGCAAGACGAGTTTGAGCCAACATCCTTCAGAAAAAAATCCATTGTTTTGTTGTCAGAAAATCTGATCGTGTGTACGGGGCTAGATGTTGCAAACAAAAACATGCTTAGCATTGTGTTCATGCAGGCTACAATGGCTATATGACCTTGTTCAAAGTTCTGATGGCTTCCTGCCCAGGCTCCAGGTCCAGCTATTCAGCTCGCTACCCTCAGCAGTGCTTTGCTCAATATCAAGACCACGCAAAGCATGTTAGGGTAGAGCAAAGCCAGTTTGTGGTGGTCTGTAGAAAAAGGGGAGTTGAAGAAAAATGAAAGCATGCACTAGAATACAGTACCAGAAATTAGGATTTTTTTTTAGATTCACAGGCACTGTTCCTGAAGTCCTCACTACCTTAGGTCATGGCATATGCACCACATGCAGGAATCTGGCCCTGAGCCTCTAAAAATAGAAGCACCACACTTCTGGGTACAGTTACAAAGAAATAATGGATTTTATAGGTTAACAAAATGTATTCTTTGTAAGGAGCTTTTAGGCACACTTTCTATACACTTACCATGTATGATATCCATTGAATTCTTCAAGCATTAGTTTATAGACTCCTTTTTCAGTTTATGCTATCCCTAGACAGTGGCAATCTGAATTTTGGGGCTCTAGAAAACTGTACACTAGCACTTGAAGACCCAGCATAAAAAAGGTTGATCCCTTCTTCGCTATACTCTATAAATGTTCCACTTACACACAACAGTACACACACAAATAGGAATGAATCCTTATTTCTTTACATACACATAAAACATGGCTTATCGGTTGAATCAACCCATGGATAGAGCAACATTTTCCAAGTGAAGAACATGTAAAACTTCATTTAAGATCACTTTTTGTTAAACACTAACATATGGAAGGGATGAATAGTGAAGGGATGGAAACATGGAAAACTTCTGACCCACAAACATGTAAACTGAATACAGCACTTGTATGCTTGCCAAGTCAAGGTAATCTGAGCATCTTTTAAAACAAAATAGAACTGGATGTAATCCAATATCTGGAAACACAATCGCTATACTGCAACTGGCAAAGGATCAGTTTGTCACAGTGCCATTCTCGTTACCATAAGAATCTTAAATTGAGACTGTCAAAATTATTTAGCTGCAAAGCCTTGCTTGTCAAGATATAACAGAGCAGGACAACTGCAAAAAAAAAAAAAAAAAAAAGAAATACATAAAATAAAACATCACAGTTGAGGACAAGAACAAGGTTATAAGCTTGCTTGATATCAAGCATAACGGTTTAAAGTGTGCAATCAATTCTTTCCTGAAATGGATCCTTTATAAATGTATAAATACAGCAATATGTTGCGTGTTTTTAAATATAAAGTGTCTTTGATTACATTCAGGTTTTGCTATCTTGTTAAAGATGGATGTTTTCAAATGAAAAATTTGTAGCAGGAATACGTGTCTATTGTTTCACGCTGTTACATAATACATCTAAAAATTACAATGGAACAGAAGAAATTGGCAAGAAATGATTGTTATAGAGTCTTAGATGTTTCTTAAGGGATGTTGGAGAGACTTCAAGTTATAAATTTATATCATATATATATAATTTCTACATCACTGGTAAAATAATAGCGGTCAATGAAACAACAGGAAAGATAATTTCTTATGTAAGACAGTCAATAGTTACCATATAGTCAAGAGACCTGTCAAAACACATACATTTAAATTTTGATAGCAAGGGATATTATACTGGATTATATATCCAATGTTGGGATATTATTTTCAACTATGTGCAAGTTTTTTTCTTGAAACAATTTAGATGTTGCAGTTGAAAAATGTAATTTCTTTCTCATACATTGAGGGACACGGGATGCCCTCACCATTGGGTTATACTGCCTAGTGCCTACTACAGGAGGATTGAATGCTGGGAAAAAAAACAAAACAAAAATTATAGTCCAGCTCTATTTTTCTCTTAAATCAATGTTATTTTTTTATATTGCTGCTAAAGCTGGTCTCTACGATTGCAGTTATCCAAAGTGGTATATCTGGAGCTTGGCTTTTAAAGTGTCACTACCTGATCCTGCTATTCTGGATGTTGTTTGGCTGACCTGGAAGTGACCTTTGGGTAATGGATTACACGTAAGGCACTTTCCAAATTCTGTTATGGTAACAGCTGCTGAGCGCTTGTCAATATTATTATTATACAGGATTTATACAGTGCCAACACTTTACGCAGTGATTTACAAAATCAAAGGGAGATAGTACAGTTACAATAGAATAAAGAACAAGAGGGTTAAAAGGGCCCTACTCATAGGAGCTTACAATCTAATAGGGTGGGGCAAGTGGTACAAAAGGTTGTAACTGTGGGGGAGGAGCTGATGGAAGTAAAAAAACATTAGTTAGAGGCATGATAGGCTTCCCTGAAGAGATGAGTTTTCAGGGATCACCTAAAGGCAGCCAGAGTAGGAGATAGCAGGACAGATTGTGGTAGAGAGTTCCAGAGGATGGGAGAGGCTCTGGAGAAGTCCTGAAGATGAGCATGGAAGGAGGAGATAAGGGAGTTTGAGAGCAGGAGGTCTTGGGAGGAGCAGAGAGGACAGTTTGGGTGATATTTGGAAACAAGATTGGTGATGTAGCTTTGGGTGGAGTTGTGAATGGCTTTGTATGTCGTTGTTAGTATTTTGAATTTATTTTGCTGGGTGCGATTGGATGTCAGTGTAGGGATTGGCGGAGAGGAGTGGCAGACACTGATTCATTGGTAAGGTAGATGAGTGTCTGGCAGCAGCATTCATGATTGTCTGAAGAGGGAAAAGGCTATGGAGAGGTAGGCCTATGAGAAGGGAGTTGCAATAGTCAAGGCAAGATATAACAAGGGAGTGAATGAGTAGCTTGGTGGTTTCATTAGTTAAAAAGGGGCGAATTTTAGAGATGTTATGGAGGTGAATTCTACAAGGTTTTGACAACGATTGGATTTGGGGCTGAAAGGACAGGTCAGAGTCTAGGATTACACCTACTACCCTGGCATGAGGGGAGGGAGTGATGGTTGCATTATTGATCTTCATGGAAAAGGCATGGAGAGGGGCACAGGCGGCAGAGAATATTATCAGCTCAGTTTTAAAGAGATTCAGTTTAAGGAATTGGTGTGACATCCATACTAATATGTCAGTTAGTAAGTTAGTAATGTGAGAGGAGACAGAAGGAGTGAGGTGAGGAGTAGAGATATAGATTTGGGTGTCATCGGTGTAGCGATGGTATTGGAAGCCATGGGAGATTATCAGGTGACCAAGAGAGGAGGTGTAGATAGAGAAGAGGAGTCCAAGAACAGAGCCTTGGGGGACCCCTACAGAAAGAGAAAAGAGGAAATTACAGCGTGTGTGACACTCCATGTGTCACTAAAGACTCTCTCTGTTAGTAGGCTGATTAGGGCTGATTGTTGACACCATCCTCTGGGTGGAGTGTCAGTTATGCTGTATGTTTTCTTTCCCTCCATTCAGCTTCAAGGAAGCATCTCCTTGCTGCTGTTGCTGCTGCTGCTGCTTCTGTTTTGCAAATAACTACGTGGAACTCCAATCTTTCGTATGTTCCTGCTGCCCTTCTACAGTGAATTTGATCAACTCTGGCCAACTGACCCTAACCTGCTGCTATCTGTATGGGTTTTGTGAATACAAGAGGCCTTTCATTTGTTTAAGACATAGGGAGGAATTTTATGCTGCAATGGGTTACCCCAGCTCACACTCTTCTAACACACATTTGTTCTGTGCCTTTCAAATGTACCGACATCTGCAATATGGAATCCTGTTGCCCTATTAATATAGGGTCATTGGAGTCTTCCTTATCTCCATCTGGTGAGGCTGACTCAACTGCCTTAATGTGGAAGTTCAGGCTAAACCTATGTAACCTTAAATCTGCTCCTATCCATATTCTAACTCCTATTCTAACTACCCTGTGGAGCAGGGGTGCCCAACCTTTTGAGGAACAAGGGCCACTTTATCGACTTGGTAACCGATCGCGGGCCACAATGAGACTAAAGGGCGGATGGCAGGTCTGTGTCCACTCTACATATGTAGAGCAGACATGGATGCAACCCGCTCTACCCTAAGGGCCCTCCGATCCGCCCAGACAGAAGGGGACGAATCTCCTCCTGTTTTTTTTTAAGGAGATCGGATTGCAGATAGGCGGGTGCAAACGGACACAAGTCCGTTTACATCTGCCGCTCTATAGAGGTGAATGGAGAGTCAGTCTGAAAAACAGACAGGCGGACCCAATCGGACCGATCATGTGAAAGGGGCCTAAGGCTGCTTTCACGCTGATGCACAGCGGTTTACCTGCTCTTCAACTGACCTCAATCTTCACTTCTTCCTCAGGATTCCTGCAGCTGGCTGGTACTGCTGACTGGTACTGCTGGTGGGTACTGACAGGTGCTGGTACTGCTGGCTGGTACTGCTGGTGGGTACTGTTGGCTGGTACTGGTACTGCTGGCTGGTACTGGTACTGCTGACTGGTACTGCTTGCTAGTACTGCTGGCAGGTACTGGTACTGCTGGCCCACGGGCCAGCGGTTGGGCACCCCTGCTGTAGACGTATGACGTGTATACTTACCTATTTTCAGGGTGTTTTGGTCAGGTCAGGTTCCCAGCGCCTGGCTTCAGGGGAGAGGAAGGACAGCAGCATTGCAGCCATTGTCACTGCTCTCTCCTCTCCCCTGAAGGGGGCCACTGGGGAGATCATGTGACCGGACCAGAGTGCCCAGAATAAAGGGAAGAATATATATCTTCCATCTACAGGGTAGTTAATATAGGAGTTAGAAGGGAGGTGGGATCAGATTTAATATTAGATAGGTTTAGCCCAGACTTTAATCTTAATGATGGGGTCTTTACAACAATCACACCAAACTTTGTAGACCGCAGTGTGCACTCCTACACGATCCCTTGCAGAATCTTTTGCTGATCTGTCTTCAGACTTAGAAGCAACTGTCCATATATCATAATAATAATATCTGATACCGGGTCACCTCAGTCTCTCCCTGGCAGGACTATCTTTTGAGAGCTGCAAGATTCTACTACCAGTGATACAAAAAAGACGCCACTTGCCCTTATCTATAGCTGGCTATCGCAGTAAGAAGCATTGGAAGGCTAACAACAGGTATAAACAAGGCCAAGGATAAATCCAAGGGAAAAAAAACAAGCTTAACTTACCGACCAGCCTGCAGACAACCAATTAAACCTGTCTAACAGTATGCATTAAAAGCAGGGGTTTAGTCTGCACACATTTGCAAATGCATGCGTAAGCCACAGAGCCTCATCACGGCACCCTGGTATCGGTGGTACCTAACACTAACTTATAAGTGTCCCCACAGTGGAGGCACGTGCATTCTGATGGATAGGTGCGAGCAGGTAGACTGAAGGGGAGCCACCCCTTCTTAAAGGTACAGGGGTACACTGAACACCCAGCATATAGCACAATGGCTGCAAAGGTGTCAGTGCGTTGCCTGACCAAAAAAACATGACAGTGATACAAAAAAGATGCCACTTGCTGGCTATCACAGTAAAGTCCATAAAATCAAGCGAACATGACAAACATCAATCCAAAAAAGGTGCTCAGTGGACATGTTTCACACAGACGTGCTTACTCATCATTAGAGATGGGCCGAACACCCCCCAGTTTGGTTCGCACCAGAACATGCGAACAGGCAAAAAATTTGTTCGAACACGCGAACACCATTAGAGTCTATGGGACACGAACATGAAAAATCAAAAGTGCTAATTTTAAAGCCATATATGCATGGTATTGCCTTAAAAAGTGTTTGGGGACCCGGGTCCTGCCCCAGGGGACATGTATCAATGCAAAAAAAAAAGTAATTTAAAAGTACTCGCGGCTATAATGAATTGTCGGTCCCAGCAATACACATAAAAGTTCATTGATAAAAATGGCATGGGATTGCCCCAGAGGGGAACTCCGAACCAAAATTTAAAAAAAAATGCATGGGAGTCCCCCCAAATTCCATACCAGGCCATTCATGTCTGGTATGGATATTAAGGGGAACCTCGCGCCACAATAAAAAAAAAATGGCGTGGGGGTCCCCCTCAAAATCCATACCAGACCCTTCAGGTCTGGTATGGATTTTAAGGGGAACCCCGCACCAAACTTTTTAAAAAAATGGCGTGGGGTCCCCCCAAAAATCCATACCAGACCCTTATCCGAGCACGCAACCTGGCAGGCCACAGGAAAAGAGGGGGAGACAAGAGAGCAGCCCCCCTCCTGAACCGTACCAGGCCACATGCCCTCAACATAGCGTCAGAGGGGGTGGGGCCACCCGGTTATGTAATTGAGTGACCCCGCCCCCTCTGACGCTACGGGGAGGCCATAGGGATGTCCCCGTGTGTCAGAGGGGGGCGGACCGGGTGACTCTGCCCCCCTGAAGCTATGGGGAAAGCCATAGGGATATCCCCGTGCGTCATAGGGGGGCAGGGTCACCCGGCGACATCATTGTGTGGCCCCACCCTCAGTTATAAAAGAGCTGTCACCTGAGAGCGGCCGGTCATTACAGCTGGTGCCTCCCATGGAGGCAGATCGTAGGCGGCGTGCGTCTTTTTTTTTGTTTTGTTTTTCCGGTCCATAGGAGCGCGAGAAGAAGACTCCGTGGGACAGTTCTATTTTTTAAAATTTTTTTAATAAAGGACTTGTCCCAAGGTGTGTATTGTGTTTTTTTACCATTTTCACACATTTTTTGTGAAATGGTAGGGGTACATTTGTACCCGTTACCATTTCACATGGGGGGGGCAGGATCTGGGGGTCCCCTTGTTAAATGGGGCTTCCAGATTCTGATAAGCCCCCTACCTGCAGACCCACACAACCACCGGGCAAGGGTTGTGGGGATGAGGCCCTTCTCCCCATCAACATGGTGACAAAGTGCTTTGGGGGGCTACCCCAAAGCACCCTCCCAATGTTGAGGGCATGTGGCCTGGTACAGTTCAGGAGGGGGGGTGCTCTCTCATCCCCCCCTCTTTTCCTGCAGCCTGCCAGGTTGCATGCTCGAATAAGGGTCTGGTATGGATTTTTGGGGGGACCCCACGCCATTTTTAAAAAACATTTTGGCACGGGGTTCCCCTTAAAATCCATACCCGACCTGAAGGGTCGGGTATGGATTTTGAGGGGGACCCCCACGTCATTTTTTTAAAATTTTGGCACGAGGTTCCCCTTAATATCCATACCAGACCTGAAGGGCCTGGTATGGAATTTAGGGGGACCCCCATGCATTTTTTTTTAAATTTTGGTTCAGGGTTTCCCTGTAGGTTAATCCCATGCCGTTTTTATCAATGAACTTTTATGTGTATTTTTAGAAATGTAATTTTGCTCTCGGACTATTGTAAACACGGGAAACATGCCATTTTACAGGCATACTATAGACACCCCCCAGGTACGAAATTTAAAGGAATATTACACTTTTATTGTTTCACTTTAAGCATGATTAAAATTACTGCTTCCGAAAAAACGGCTGTTTTTAAAACTTTTTTTGCATTGATCCATGTCCCGTGGGGCAGGACCCAGGTCCCCAAACACTTTTTATGACAATAACATGCATATAAGTCTTTAAAATTAGCACTTTTGATTTCTCCCATAGACTTTTAAAGGGTGTTCCGTGGCTTTCGAATTTGCCGCGAACACCCCAAATTGTTATTCGGTGAACAGGTGAACACCCGATGTTCGACTCGAACTTACGTTTCAGTTGAACATTGGGTCCATCCCTACTCATCACTGAGTAGCAGGCACCCGGATCTCTTCATCAGCTCATCAGATCCTCACAGGCAGCTTTGAGCGGTGTGTTCTCAGCTCTTTCTCTCAACTTTCAGCTACAAGACCTTCCCTTTACACCCACTCTTTGAGGTGTTTCTCTAGGGGGATTGGGAGTGCCCTGTTAGGTCCTGAACACTCCCCAAGCTGTTACTGGATTTGTTCCTATTAGGGAAGAGTTTTGCTAAGCAGTGGTTTATACCCACTGTGGATTTGCCAGTGACCCACCTTAATAGGTAAACCACTAGGCCAGTAGTGGGAGTCTTTTAGTCATCAAGGATTCTATTGAACAACAGTTAAACCCCTGTTCTTACTGGCAGGCCTTGCCCTTTGCCCTGAGAGTGAATTAAGGATATGTTATTATTAGTAATAGGCATATGGTCAGTACCCATAGAAATGCCAGTGTGGGAGGAGTCCAAGGTAGTTAGGAACATAGGAGCCAAACACACCCAGAGCTGCTAGGATGCATTTCATACAGAGCTGAATTAAAGAGCCATTTGCAGGGCTGAAGTCCTCACAGAAGGAACGGCTATAGTCACCTTGTCTCCCCTGACCATCTTTTGCAAGTCCTGCAGTGGGATACATAAGGGCTCTTAGGCCAGGCCAGAGTCTTCTGATGTGAGTAGTGGTGAAACTGGGCATAAGTGTGCCATCTGGGAGCGTGTCTGGCTGGGCAGAACTATGAAAGAATATTGGCGGAAACCTGTATACTAATGAGGGCACCTTGATCCCACGTGGTGAAGAAAGCTGAATTCTATGGACTTAGTTTACATAAGGAAAGTCATCCCAACTCTATGGTGCTCTCAAGGAAAGGAGCTGCAAAGGGAAGATGGCTTACAAAACATGTGGTTGTGTTCTGCTCAGAAATGACAACTACAGAATGTCTACTTCTGTGTATGGCATTCCACACTGAAGAATTCTGTTGGTATGTCAAATGCGATGTCAGATGTCACGGAAATATTGTAAAGTGCGGAAAATGCATTTTATGTGTGAACATTCCTTTGTTCCTAAATATTAAGGCCTACAGCCAGGGATGTTAAGAGTGGACCTATGGCTAGGAGTATGGCACAATATGGAGGAAGTGGGTAGCTGTCTTATCCAAGAAGAAGTGGGGCTGGGACTTTTTCAGTTTGGCACCAACATCTGGCCAATCCTAGTCCCCCTTACACCCTTACCTGGTGTGGGAGTTGGCCCCATCCAGTGACAGCTTTAGGCATTGGTCCATCAGGAAGTCATTAGGCTTCAGGCAGTCCCCAGTTTCTTGCTTATTTTGGGCCTGATATCAGTTTTTTTGCTGTTGCCCACCCCTGAGTTGGACTGCTTTTGGACCTCCAGATGGTGAAGACTTCCCGTGTCCCTCAATGGACAAGAAGGAAAACAGGATTTTGGTACTCACAATAAAATCCTTTACTTGGACTCAAGTCCAAAGCGACACCGGTTCCACCTCTCTTTTTTTATGATCTTGCACTTGGTACTGCTCGCTGATATAAGGAGGATGTAGGACAGGTGATCCTGGGCTGGTCTACATTTTTTTAAGTTGCTAGTGTTCGATCCTTCTGTAGTTGTGTACATCAATAGAACTCAAGATAAGGATTTCACAGGGAGCACAAAAATGGTATATGTCTCATAGATCTATCATAGTATGCTTGATCCTTATAGAGAAATAATTTACTTCAAATCAAAGCAGCAGCTTATAAAATAGGTTATTTAAGATCAACTAGTTGTGTCTTATACAGTCTGATTGTAGGGAAACATACAGTTTTGTTTACGTGAAAAAAAATATGGTCAATATCCTAATTAAAATTAATAAATGGTTACTTCTTGAACATACTCACTTGCTTTTTCCATATAAACTAAAAAATAACAGGATGTTCATACAGTATATAACCAATATGTTGTAAAGACTTTGGTAGCAAAAATAGTCTAATGAACAGATTCATAGAAGTAAATTTTTAGCCTAAAAGCTATCTATTTATCATTGTTTTCACCCAAGATTCATAAATTTCCCAAATGAATCTAATTGAAAAATGTAAGACTCTTGGGTGAAAGCTGTGTAAATATTGGATGAAAACATTGATAAAAAGATCCCAAAATGTGTTGTGTACGTATAGCCAACAATCTCTTAAAGGTTTGGATAGAGTAGGGAAGGGTTAAAACCCCTGTTGTTTTTTTTTGTTTTGCTTTTTCTTTGCTCTCTGGATGTTTAATTGAGGAGCTTTCCTTTCCTTGTCCTGTAGATACAACAGAAAGTGAAAGTAAATATATCCAAACTGAGTGAGATCTTAGACAGTTATTACTGGAACAGGTATCTACATTTATAAGAATTATTTTTTAACCTCTGTTCTTATTGTTGCAATAGGAAGTGAAGGACAATATCTCAAATTTTAAACTCTGTAAATGTTTCAATTGCCTATCCCTTTCTGTCTCTCTGTCAGTGCTCACCAGGATTGTTAGACTAGACCATAGCTCCCAACTGTCCCTGATTTCGAGGGACTGGCCCTGTTTTTGAGCAATGTCCCTCTGTCCCTCATTCCTCCTCATTTGTCCCTCATTTTGGTCTGATCTGTATAGAAGTATATAAAATGCACTTTTTATCTATTAAAAAGTGTTTTCCAGCACTAAACCTTTCATCTGATTTCTAAATTGTTGCATTTGTAAATTCCAAAAGCCAATATAAAAGAATACTAGTGGTAAAAAAAGTACTTGTGAGTTTAACCAATCTTGTTTTTTGCACAATTCTCCTTTAAGGGTCCGTGGCAAGGGGTGTGTCCTATGCCTACATAATTTTGCTGATAGGTGTTACTCATTCTCATCTCGGATGGTTGGGAGGTATGGACTAGACCAGGACCAATAATCCATTTACAGACAGTAATAAACAGCTTTCTTATTGTATCCAAATTTTAAGAGGTTTTGGCTATGCATAGGGGTTGTTCTACATTCTTCAGCATTCTCCTGCTCTGGTTAGCAAGCATCTTCAGGTGTCCAGTTTTCAGTACCATCATGGAGTGCCCAGGAGCCTGGGCCTAGTCATAGTTTAGCCCACATGCCTACTGAACAGATCATATTTGTTGGCCAATATAAAGGTATAGGAGGTGGGGGACTACATAGTGAACATGCAAGCTCCAGATACAACATACTTTACAGAGTGCCTTAAGATTTTATGTTGTTTAAGTGGGCTGCAATTCTGATGTGTATCCAGGTATATGGAGGTGCCTGTTATCCCAAACAGGTTGTGCAGAGTTGTTAAAATCTTAGGACTGACTTGACAGATATTCAGATTCTTTACCAGGTAAAACAGCTCCCATGTATGTGTTTCATCTGTGTATTTAGCTGTTTCGCTAGAATTCAGGTTTAACTTTTACACTCTTCCATTTAACGATTTCACCTAGTTCGGCTAAGATGTCCATCAAGGCAGAATAAAGCTCCAAGTTTTTTTGATGAGAAGTAAAAAAAAATCCATTAGTCCTAGAATATTAAAACCCAATCTTTACTCTTTGCCCTAAACTTATTTACCTAAATAACTCTGAACACAAGGATATGGGTTCTCAATATATTCATATATTCATATGGACTTTCTACTAGGGAATGTATGGTAAAGTATTTGCGTGCCTTACATTTTCAAAATAATAGTATCTAGGGAGCCAATTGCAAGGAATGATATGAGAATATAAAGAAGATAGCCGTGCTTAGGACAAATAGAGAAAAAGGTAAAGATTAGAGAATTAGAGGAATTAAAGGTAGCTGCCTCCCCTACTAGAGCTCCCTGAAGAAGAGCTCTAGACAGTAACAGAAATAAAAATGGGGGTGTGTGGCACTTACCCATACACTACAAGGAAAAGGGGCTATATAGAGGGTGTGCTAGGGACTAGCCCTACATATACATTAACCAACAACCTGATATCCTGTACCCAATATCTATTGTGCAGAGCAGAGGTAGTATGAAGGTGATAAACACCAGACCTATAAGGTCATGTAAATGGTAAAAATTAAAAATTGTTATAATTTGTTTAATCCTAAATTGCAAAACCACAAGGTCTACCCTAAAAGTGCATGAGCTATGTGCATCCAAATACGTGAATAGGAAATATAATATCACAAGGGTACCATTACAAATGTATATTGCTAAGTGCATATAATGCATAAATATCAGACCTAATGTCTCAACAATATAAAAAAGGAAAGTGCATATGATGTGCTGTTGCACATACATTATAAATATAGGTGTCCACAAGTGTTGCATCCAAAAAATATATATATAAAAAAAACAAAAACCAAATTAAAATTAAAAATAAAAATGCAAATAGTTAATTAGTGTCCAGACCCCCAAACACCATGTATACACGGTTATATAAGTAAAGGTAGGTAAAAAACAGTCCACATATAGTTATTGGTCAGGTAGTGTGGTAGAGGTCAGAATTAGAGGCAGAAATCATCATAAGTGACTTAAATGCTTGCAGGGATATCCAGGTGACTTACGTGCTCCCCCTCAAGGGTCCCCACTCACCGCATCCCATCACCCCTGCAGGGGTAATGCATATGACTGTTGTATTCTAGAGCGCCAATCCACCAGGGTATATACACTGTAGATCCCAACCGTATTCCTTTGATTCCTGAAACCTTGGATGTAACCAGTATTGTGTACCTTTTGTTATTCTGAAGAAATAGCTGCTTGTCTGCATCCATGTGCACAATTTTTCATTTTTACCATTCACATGACCTTATAGATCTGGTGTTTATCACTTTCATACTACCTCTGCTCTGCACAATAGATACTGGGTACAGGATATTAGGTTGTTGGTTAATGTATATGTAGGGCTAGTCCCTAGCAAACCCTCTATATAGCCCCTTTTCCTTGTAGTGTATGGGTAAGCGCCACACACCCCCATTTTCTTTTTATTTCTGTTAAGGAATGACATGAGGTTTTCTCATAGAGGAAAAATCAGTGAGTATCCAACAGAAGACTGAATCCCGCATTTCTCCCCAAGAATGGAAAATGTTGTGTTTGATAGATGCGGCTTTTAAGAATTATGTTAAAAAAAAAGTCTTTAATATATTTTACACACTTAACAATACAGCTTAATTTGACATACATATTGTGTTTACTTTTTTATAGGAGAAGTCAGGAAAAGCTAAAGTTGATTATTATAATATTATAATAATAGTTTGTTTATTACATCAGCTGTCTATTTCTTTGGATTTACCTATATACAGTATGCTTTATCATATATTCAGTCTGAGTTGCCCAAGCTTGATAGGTTTACTTTAGCATGACTGTTTCTAAAAGCCATATAGTCCTATAGTTCCCTTCAAATTGTGTGATCTTTCTGTCTATATATTCATTTGAAATACTGGCACAGAGAATACTCACTGTGCTTCAGAGAATTGTGCTTACCAATGCAAAAAAATTCTAGCATGCTCCTTCGTTTATATGAAGGAGGGTATGTTAAAGCTGCAATTTCACATGAAATGCTTTGAATTGTCACATATCGTAGTTTGGCATAATACTGTTATCCTGCTATGGTATTTTATATAAAGGAGGATATGTTAAAGCTGCAATTTCACATAAAAGGTGCATTAATCGGTAATTAAATTATGCAATTCCCCTTTTCCTTAACCTGTAATCCTGATTGGCTTTCCAAATTTTGCAAGGACAGTGCTTCAGTATTTGGCGAAATACATTTTCATATGAAAAGGCTATAAACTGCTTTCAAAACACTTCTGTTTTCTATAGATTTTTAAGACAGGAAAAAGAATCTCTTCCTTTGCAACTTCAGGGTCAGGATTAGCAAGATGCTGATGTCATTCCAGATGCTGTTAGATCAATTTGGTTGCAGCACGCAACTCCATCCTTGAATCCATCACTAACTCCTTTAGTGATTTTCTTAATGTACTTCTGTAATTTGGAAACTCTGGTTCAATTTTGTTTAATGCCCAAGAATGCCTGTGGCGCCATGTACTTTTTTCATTAAAATAATCCTTTTAGGCTGGGTTTCCTCAAATAAAACTGCCATTCTAGTATAAGAACTAGAATCAGAAAAAGAGCCATGATTTTGTCATTTTTTTTGTGTCTATGTGTTGTCATGAAACCGATATTGTAAGTAAGGCTGAATCTCGTATAGGTTTAGGGTACACTCCATTCAAAATGGAAAATTAAACGATGGTATCCACACAGGTAGCATAGGATACTTGTTTAGTACATACAGTAGCTGTGCTGCTAGTTGCCTTTTATCCAGAAATGTGCCTCCTTGATAAGGTGGAACACTCACCGTAGGCTCCTTGTTTCCTTTTACACAGAAAGCATAAAGTAAAAAATAAACTGAAGTAATAATAAGTTTCTCTCAGCCATCAAGTAGATTCACACCTGAATTGTAGGAAGCAAGAAGATAAAAAAAATTGTGCAGCATAGACTCCAAGAGCAATTCTATCGCCATCCTACTGGGCATTTTAGGTTGCCTGTGAAAATCTTGCTGCTTCACATTCCAAAGAACTGCATAGCTGCAGGGCTTACTAGAGGGCATTAGTTGCTCACTGACCACTTTTATCTGTTTCTTGGAAATGCACTTTAATTCCATAAAGTTTTTTTTTTTTTTTTTTGCATATTTACAGTACCGACATCTGGTGGAGACTGGGCATATGCATGAAAAGTTGTGAATTTTTTAGAACAGGTTTGTGTGGAATGAGAGTGTTATTTTATATGGTGATTTGAAAACAATGGTGTGATATAGTCCTGGACCTTACAGAATATGCTACAATAAAGTAATTCAGTCCAATCCGCTTCATCCTTTGATTAAGGACCCATTTAGACCTCCACGGTAATGCATGCAGCATGTTTTACTGGATTGTGGTTGCATTCATTTTTAATGGCACCCCCAACACGCTAAGGCAACACACCTGTGTTCCAAAGCACTGCAACACATGACTATGCATGGTAGCCCATCCCCATGAGTAAGTTATGGTGGGTGGAACAAAAAAATGTTGGGGGCGTGGCCTGGCGGGGGTCCAGGCTGAGACTGCCACTTACCTTCACACAGCGGGTCTTGACTTGATGTGTGGCTCCCGGGAGTTTCAGCCACTTCCTACCATTGCTTGGAGCATAGACGAGCTCCCTTCCCCCACCAGCACGCATAGTGGCAGGCACAGGACTCATTCCCATGCAGCCTGAGAGGCTCACACATACACATCCTTGGAATACATGGTAGTGTGTTGCGTTAGAAAAAAAAACGGTCACTTCTGATTTTTCACCACATCGGTTTATGTTGACAATCTATTTATGTCAATAGGCTTCCTCAACGCAACACACATTTATATGTTACATAATGCGTTTTACCAAACTGCAAAAATAAATTGAGTCTTAACGTTTTGTTTTAAATGCCAATATATGCGATGACATACCTTCTTTGGACATTATGGCCACTTGCAGCTTAACTCTTCAAAAAAGATATGGAACTTGAATCCAACGCAAAGAGAAGTACAGATGATTTTTTCCAGTCTATTGAAGTGTAAGAAGACAATGACTTTCTATACCTTGTCCTGGTGATGACTAACTCCAAGATTTTTTTTCAGCTGAAACGTATTGCCATCTCCAGCACTGGCCCCATGCTCACTGCTCACTGACTTTTCACTGATAAACACAGAAGCTGGTAGAGGAAATTTTCTGCACTGCTTGCTTTCTCTGTTGACTCCTGTGTTTACCAGTGACGGTATCTCTTAGAGCAGTTTATACATATCCGGATGATACAGAGGAGGAGGCCACTAGTTTTGCAGCAGTAGCTTCTTCTGCAGATCTCTAGTTGGCAGTGAGGATGTCTCCCTGGCACTCTCAGTTAAGTATTAGCTGTTATCAGGAACCATGAATCAAACTGAGACAGAAGTTTAGTTAAATCACACTTGTTTAATAATAATAATAATAAGGCAAACAGAGTAAACGTAGTCAAAACAAGCCAGAGTTCAATAAGCGGATCGGGTAGTTAGCTAAGCAAATGTCAGAGAGCCAGAGATAAATGTAGTAGTATAGCAAGCAGGATCAGGAGCCAGAAGGAACGTCAGCCGAGCAAGTCTTCAACAGGAACACAGGAGAAAGTCTCTGTGATGTTGACAAAGGCGAAGGCAGAGATCAAGTAAGCTGGACGGCTTTAAGTAGGCAGGACTGACGAGCAGAATCAACAACAGCTGGGTAACTGTGGAGAGAGATGGGAGCTGGCAATTAGCCGACAGCTGAGCAGCCAGCTCAGAAAAGGAAAGGCTGAGCCCAGCCCTGACAGCTGTATTGTACTGGAAAGAGAGGATATTTTGGGGGTGGAGAGAGAGCTTTTAACTGGTGGGGAAGGGAGATTTGGGAAGAGTCATGCACTAGGGGGAGGTAGATTCAGGTAGCACACTGGCCTGTGTCACACACTCCTGAGCCTGTGCAATGTGCCCTGTAGAATACCCAATCCTAAGCCCTGCATCCTGTGTAATACACACTCCTGAGCCCTGCACCCTGAGCGATATGCACTCCTGAGCAGTACAGAATAGGCTCTCCTGAACTCCTGAAAGCCCTGAACCTTGCAACACAGTTCTGAGCCCTAACCATTCCCACCATTTATCCAGGGGTGCATGCAATTTTGCTTCTCTGCCATGGTGGACAAGGGGGTTTGGCAGAGGGATGCGATTACTTGCACCTATTTTCTGAAACCAAAAATCCTGACTAAAGCCCCATACACATGGGCCAAATGCCAAGCTACATTGGCTGGTTAAATAAAAACCGGTCGACATTCGGCCTGTGTCTGTGAATGCCACCCTGTCCGACAGAAGCCAGTTGGCCGGCTTCTGTTGGACGAGCATGCTGAAAAACCAGTAGCTGGCCCCTGATCAGCGCTGACCAAAGTGTTCTGTCGAGGGGGCTGTCCCCCTGCCAGAACACAACAGCTCAGCGAGGCAGATCGCTGTACTAGCTTCAGATCGTTAGTAAAGTGGCTCTGACCTGAGTGGACAGGTTTTTTTCGTTCAACCTGCTGGGTTGAACAAAAAAGCAACTATAATGCCGCGTACACACGACCGGACTTTACGGCATACTTGGTCCTGCGGACCGGAGTCTGGCGGACAATTCGATCGTGTGTGGGCTCCAGCAGACTTTTTTTCCCCAAAAGTTCGACGGACCTAGAAATGAAACATGTTTCAAATCTTTTCGACGGACTCGAGTCTGGTCGAAAAGTCCGCTCGTCTGTATGCTAGTCCGACGGACAAAAACCGACGCTAGGGCAGCTATTGGCTACTGAACTTCCTTGTTTTGTCCGGTCGTACGTCATCACATACGAATCCGTCGGACTTTGGTTGATCGTGTGTAGGCAAGTTCGTTCATTCGGAAAGTCCGTTGCAAAGTCCGTTGAAAAGTCCGCCGGACAAAGTCTGCCGTAAAGTCCGGTCGTGTGTACGCGGCATTAGTGTGTACCAGGCATAAGGCTGACTGAGGGAACATGGAAAAAGCAGGGAGGATCTAGCTAAAACTAAACTATCACTAAAAGAGTAGATGAGAACAGAGGAGTTACCAAATGCAGATAAAAAAGTTGTAGTAGAGCTTAACGCACACTAAATGTCAGTATGCATCAAAACATCAATAACATACATGCAATACATATAGAATAAGTGAGAAACAACATTCATCACCTGAAATCTTAGACTTCACTATATAATCTCATAACATACTGTAAATAATTCAATAAAGAATGATTTGTCCCTGGACTTTATAAACCATAAGGCTGCATTCACACCTGAGCTTATCGTTTTCTGGCATTTTTCTGGCTCTTTTTTAACCTTTTTTTGCAGCTTTTTTACAAGCTTTTTCAAAGCGTTTTTGAAGTGTATTACAAGCGTTGTTCTGCTCAAGTCAGGCGTTTCTATTGAAGTCTATGGGACCAAAAACGCTTGTAATCTGCCTAAAAAGAAACTCATGTACTTTTTTTGAGCTTCAGGCGTTTTGCTTCAGGCGACAAAACGCTCATATGTGAACATGTGCCATTGTTATGAATGGGATTTTGATTGTTGGGGGTTTTTGAACTTTTGGATTGAGCGTTTTACAAGCTGAAAATGCTCAGGTGTGAAAGCAGCCTCAAGGGAATACAGAGAGGCATGTAAAAAACAAACATAGTCATTAAGCTTGTTTAGGCCCCTTTCACACAGGGCGGATCCGCTCAGCGGGCTCCGCTAGCTCAGCGGGAGATCGCTCCGTTGATCCCTGCTGAGCCAGCGAATGACAGGTCCCTCTCTGCTCACTGAGCAGGGAGGGATCTGTCAGAGCCCCGCTGATTTCTATGGGGAGATCGGACGAAAACGGACAGCATGTCCGTTTTCATCAGATCCCATCTGATCTGCCAGACGGATGGCAAACGTATCGCCATACGTCTGTCTTGAGCGGATTGGATGGCAGGTGGGTGTCAGTGGACACATCTCCTCTGACATCTGCCTGCCCATAGAAGTCAATGGGCGGCACGCTCGGATCCACCTGAAAAACGGACAGGCGGAACCTGAGCGGGCTTATCATGTGAAAGAGGCTTTAGACAATATTCTGCAATTAACACAGGTGGAAAAAGTAATTGAAGGCATCAGGTCACTTCCCCAAGGATGGCATGGCTTACAAAATACCTTATGGGCAGGAGTAGGGTAGACTCTCTAGTTGGTTTGAGCAGCTTCCTAACAAGATCATCTTTAGGAGGCTCTGCTTCCAACTTGTAATATATAAAATGTTCTAATGTTCTAAAATCTTTCAATTTTATCAGGGTTTCTGGTTTGATGCTTGAGCTGTCAGCTTGTGTGTCTTGATGGACAAGTCTGTTTCTGAAATGTAGGTCAGGACTCTCTTGCGGGAATGTAGAATCAATGTCTTTGGAACTCTTGCTAGGATTCTCTAAGTCAAGAGACTTTTTACAACTGTTTTACAGTTGCCAGGTGTAATTTCATCAATGACAGGACTAGACTGAGATTATAGCTGGTCTTTTATTATAGCTGGTCCTTTACTTAGTAACATCTACTGAAATATACATTGATTTAGAGTTACTAGAGATACTAGATACTACTTACAAGTTCATAAACTGATGAATATCAGTATTGTTGTGTGAGGTCTCGGTAATATTAGATTCCTGGTCACATATCGGGAGCTCGATTTTCCTGCTGTCAGCGGTAGTTTGAGATGTTGTTTCACTGATGCTACTGCAAGATGATTTTCTTATGTAGATTCTATTGCTCAAGAGAAGTGTTGCTGTCACATTAGGTATCTACTTTGAGTTTCTGGAGCATGGGTTTTGAGAAATGAATGTTTCACAAGTGTGCAGGTTGTTTGAACTCTGCTTCTTACTGGAGCAAGGAACACCTACTGTACAAGGGCTTAACCTAGCTTGGTCCTTTGGGCATAGGCACCGTTGGAACCCATGTTCATGTAGTGTGTGTACTCTTTTGATCTCTCTTTTCAGCAGAAGCTTAATTTTAGCATCTTTGCTAAATGTTGGGGTGTAACCAGTGAAATTGATGAAAAAATATATGACATGTGCCTTCTGGTATAGGGATCTCCTCTCTATCATTTAATTGCACCTCATGAGTGTAGGAAGATGAATTTTTTTAGTTCCTGTTATGTCTGAAAAAAAAATTTATTCAGCAGGGGCACTTTTTCTTGTGGGTTAAACTGTGCCAGCACAAGTGTGTGGTGTGTAGAACAATACTTTTACATAAAACATGTCAAAGAACCCTAAAATGGCAAAAAACAGATGCTCAGCGTAAGTAACAGCAAGACACCTAGCATCTTCAGAGAGAGGGCATTGATGGCAGCCCCTGTCTTTATCGCATTGGAGGTTTCCCTTGATGTAAAATACATTCTTCTATATAGGTCAGGATTCATTTACAGTGGGGCAAAAAAGTATTTAGTCAGCCACCAATTGTGCAAGTTCTCCCACTTAAAAAGATGAGAGAGGCCTGTAATTGTCATCATAGGTATACCTCAACTATGAGAGACAAAATGTAGAAACAAATCCAGACAATCACATTGTCTGATTTTTGAAAGAATTTATTTGCAAATTATGGTGGAATATAAATATTTGGTCAATATCAAAAGTTCATCTCAATACTTTGTTATATATCCTTTCTTGGCAATGACAGAGGTCAAACGTTTTCTGTAAGTCTTCACAAGGTTGTCACACACTGTTGCTGGTATGTTGGCCCATTCCTCCATGCAGATCTCCTCTAGAGCAGTGATGTTTTGGGGCTGTCGCTGGGCAACACGGACTTTCATCTCCCTCCAAAGGTTTTCTATGGGGTTGAGATCCAGATCAACCTAGGCCACTCCAGGACCTTGAAATGCTTCTTACGAAGCCACTCCTTCGTTACCTGGGCAATGTGTTTGGGATCATTGAAAAAAGATCTGTGCGGGTGGGTGCTATTAAGTGATTATATTTAAAGACTCAAATTGTCTTACGAACAGCTTTTTTTTTTCTTTTAGGCTGGATTCACACTGGTCCGACATACGCTCCGACATTGGGAGCTCATGTCGCATGACATGTGAAATGTTTCCCTATGGGAGCCGTCCTAACTGGTCCGACACACGTCGTTCCGACTTTAGAAATGCTCCCTGTACTACTTTGGTCCGACTTTGATCCTACTTCAGCCCATTGACTATAACTGAAGTTGGATCAAAGTCGGATCGCCATCTCGCATGATTCGACTTCGGCATGCGACTTGTGTTCAGATGATCTTGAGGGGGAACTCCGCGCCACATTTTAAATAAAAAAAACGGCATGGTTTCCCCCTCCAGGAGCATACCAGGCCCTTGGGTCTGATATGGACCTTAAGGGGAACCCCCTACACCGAAAAAACGCGGGGGTCCCCTCCAATTTCATACCAGACCCTTATCCGAGCACGCAGCCCGGCTGGTCAGGAATGGGGGTGGGGACAAGTGAGCACCCCCCTCCTGAACCATACCAGGCCGCATGCCCTCAACATGGGGGAGTGGGTGCTTTGGGGCACGGGGGAACCCTGCGCCCCCCCACCTCAAAGCACCTTGTCCCCATGTTGATGAGGACAAGGGCCTCTTCCCGAAAACCCTGGCCGTTGGTTGTCGGGGTCTGTGGGCGGGGGGCTTATCAGAATCCAGGAGCCCCCTTTAGTAAGGGGGCCCCCAGATCCCGGTCCCCCACCCTTTGTAAATAAGTATGGGGTACATTGTACCCCTACCCATTCACCTAGGGAAAAAAGTGTCAATGAAAAAACACAGTACACAAGTTTTTAAAGTAATTTATTAGGCAGCTCCGGGGTCTTCTTCCGACTTCGGGGGTCCTGATCTTCTGCCAGCTCCTCCGCTATCTTCTGCTGCTCTTTTGCTAGCGGTGGCCCGGACTTTTGCCTTCTGCCTTCTTGTCTTCTTCCCTCTTCTCTTCTTCCGACGTTGACACGACGCTCTCTCCAGCTGGAATGCTCTCTGAGCGCTCCGCAATGGACTTATATAGGCGGTGACCCCGCCCCCTTATGAGGTCACAGTCCCTGGGCATGCTGGGACTGTGCCGTCATAAGGGGGCGTGGTCAACATAATCATGCGGCCTGGTATGGTTCAGGGGGGGGCGCTCGCTCGTCCCCACCCCCATTCCTGCCCGGCCAGGCTGCGTGCTCGGATAAGGGTCTGGTATGGAATTGGGGGGACCCCCACACCGTTTTTTCGGCATAGGGGGTTCCCCTTAAGGTCCATACCAGACCCAAGGGCCTGGTATGCTCTTGGAGGGGGAACCCATGCCAGTTTTTTATTTAGAATTTGGCGCAGGGTTCCCCCTCAAAATCATCTGAGCACAAGTTGCATGCCGAAGTCGGATCATGCGAGATGGTGATCCGACTTTGATCCGACTTCAGTGATAATCAGTGGGCTGAAGTAGGATCAAAGTCAGACCAAAGTAGTACAGGGAGCATTTCTAAAGTCGGAACGACTTGTGTCAGACCAGTTAGGACGGCTCCCATAGGGAAACATTGAATTTCACACGTCATGCGACATGAGCTCCCAATGTCGGAGCGTTTGTCGGACCAGTGTAAACCCAGCCTAACTCTAGTGTAGCTGTAGTGGATTTTCTAACCATTGTAACTTTGCAGCTGTAAAACTGTTCTTCTGGTTGTATATGTTTCTAATGTATCTTATATACTGTAGCTTTGCTGACATTCCATTTAAATGATCACAAAGTGGAGTTATATTGGTAACAACATACATTTGGTAGGGAGTAGTATACATTTTCTGCACTTACATATTTGCTTTTGCCTCTTTGAGCCTAGGTTCACATTGATGCGATTTGACATGTCAAATCACATGTCAAATCAATGGCAAATGCCGGCAATGGCACCATCCGAATCGGTGCGACTCAGCACCGATTCCCAAAAGTAGTTACTGTACTACTTTTGGCGAATTCGGGGAGCGGTTTGGATAGACATCTGTGCAGCAACCCGCAGAGAGGTCTCTGAAATCGCCCCCGAAGTCAGACTGAACTTGCACGATTTCAATCCCGCTGTCAGTAGGAACCTAGGCTTAAACATAATAACATACAATCTAGGTGTCTTTTTTTGCCAACATCTCAAATTCAATTGGGAGAATATTGTATTTTCTTGCTTGCCCTGTATCAAGATGTCCTCATTTGTGCACCTGAGAGAGTCATAATGGGCTCAGTCACAGTAGTAGTCAGGGAGGTTGACTGTAAGCAGGAAGGCAATGGGGGTGATTTACTAAAAAGAAGGCGCTGCACCAGTTCGTATATTAATTGGTGCGCCGGAAAAGTCATTAATTGAACGTGCGAACCAGCACACATTGAAGCGCAAATAACGATAATAAATACCCCTATATGTAAACTGCAACTGGAACTAGGGTAACTGCAGTTTTCTCATTGATAATAGCGCACACCCAATACAATTGGTTAATTTCATCTCATTGGATGTGTCTTGTTAGGCAATTAGTAGGTGTACTCAGTTAATTAACCCTTTTGATGCTAATCTCATTCCTATCACTTCTAATATATCTTTGAAATGTGTTTTTTTCTTTTTTTTTACCCAAATCTTTCAATACATTACAAAGAAGAGAACAGAGAAGTGTTTCTAAACCCAATAAATTCATATTTTCAGATCTTGATCTATAAAGGTGACCATACACTGCAATCAGTTAGATCTTAAATAAATTAGATTTAGTGCAAGAGCCTGTTTGATTTACTATATTTTGAACTAATTGTTCAAGTGTGTCTTCTGATTACCTATTTTGCCTAAATATCGAGTTGTACAGAGATTGGCCAATCAGATTGCATACTGCATAACCATCTTAAGTGCCAAATTTGGAATGTGGATATGCCATGACCCACTTGTATTTTCCTAACAATATTTTTTTGGGCATTATACAAGGCACATGAAAAAAACACTTTTTTTTCAAGACATGCTAGAGTGATCAGGAATCTTCAAACTACGGCTCTCCAGCTGTTGCAGAACTACACATCTCATGAGGCATTGTAAAACTTTGACATTCACAGACATGACTAGGCATGATGGGAATTGTAGTTCCTGAACAACTTGAGGGCCGTAGTTTTAAGATCCCTGTGCTAGACCATTATTATATGTGCCTTATGTGCCCACAAAAGGAACAGTCTCTTAAGGATTTAAACATTTAGTAGTCACAACAGCTTGAGGAAGACTTTGCAAAATAATGCAGCACAGACAATTAAATCAAAGTGAAACTAACAACCTACAAACAACACAGATTGACATCAAAAATATTTCAGTGAAAAATATCCCCCCCCCCAAAAAAAACAAAAATAAAAACAAAAGTAAAAAATACTTGCTCTAAAACACATCTGTTTTGCAAAGACATAACAAACAAAATACAAAGAGAAAATACATGTGTTACAAATGATAAAAGGACACAAAAAATGTACTCTTTTTTTATTTATTTTTTTATTTATTTTTTTCCACTTCAGAAAACTCTATTGAGAGACTATTCAGCTTGACACTCATTCATTGTCTCCAACAAGGTCTTACATCATCGAGGAAGAGACTTAATTTTTAATCAACATCCTCCATTTTTTAAACTTCCAGATGCCTTCGGTATCCACGCCCTTCTTTTTATCCAACACGAAAAAGAAGTATATCTTGCTTAGTCATAATTCTATACGTTGTTTACCGTCTAATGAAACCCTTTTTATATACATACAAGTTGCGTGTATCACTTCCTTTAATGCACATAACACTAACCACAATACTCTATGTTTATCTTTTCCCAGTTTCCCCAAGCCATATATCATAATTTTGCACTCACTCACCTTCACTCCTGTTATTTCTTTCACCAGATCTTGACTCTTATTGATCACATCTTTGGCTACACCACACCCTGAACACATGCTCACTGTCTTCTACACGCCTACAATTCATTATTGGACAAATATCAGACACACACAAATCCCTCCTTTTCATAAATAGCCTTGTAGCTAGACATTCATGCAAACTCATCCATACTATCTGCACATTTGTCACCCCATACACACTAATTTTCTTCCATACTTCCCCAGCCACTGACACATTAACTCCCTTAGAGTTATACACATACTCCTTCTCTATCAACCACTTTCTCACCTTCACTCTATCCCTCTCCCCTTATCCTAAATCTGCCAACTTAAACTCTACCCTAAACTTTTCTAATACCCAGTAGTCGCATGCCACCATGTAGGCCACCGGTATCCTTGAATCCCTTCCCAACCACCCCCATCTCCTAATGCATTAACAAAAACACTCTCACATTTGGAAAACCCAACCCACCATTACATTCACGTCTACACACATATTCTCTGTTGACCCTTTTCATTTTTGACCCCCATAAAAAAGTAAACAATAACTTATTAACTTTCCTCAATCTTATCTCCCTAGGAGGGAAGATATTCCTTGCATACACAATTAAAGGTAAGATTACTGCCTTGACTACTAAAACTTTCCCATAAATAGACAATTTTCTTAGACACCAAAACCTCAACTTCTTGGCTATCTTTTCTCCCACTTAAGTCCAGCACGCTTCCCCTTTCATTCCATGGTCAAACACAATACTCAAAATCCTCACTCCATGCTCAACCTTCCCAATCTGATCATCCACACATTCCACTTGTCTCCCATACACACCCAAACTACACTTATTCGAATTCACATTTATTCCCGCACATACACAAAAATAGACAAAAGTAACTTCACCCTTCTTACACCCACCACCGACTGACACACTGCCACCACGTAATCCATATAACCTAATAACCTAACTTTTACAATTTTCCCCCCACTCCCAGGTACCAAAAAGCCCCTCACCACCTTATCCCTCTGTATCATCCTTAACAAGGATCAATAAAACAAATAAAGAGAATAGGTGACAGGGGACACCCCTGTCTCACCCCAGATTTAACCAAAAAAGCCCGCCCCAAACTCCCATTACCCAGAACCCAACTACTGATCCCCCAATACAACTCTTTTATTACATTAATGAGCTGCTGTGGTATACCCATCCACTTCAAAACCTCCCACAAAATCCATGATTTGCTTTATCATATGCCTTCTCTAGGTCAAATGATGTCAGGATAATCAAACTATTCCTACCTTTACAAAAATGTATTATATCTCTAACTAAAATTAAATTTGCTGAGATCATTCGACCAAGCACTGCACAGGTCTACGTCTCCATCCTACCAATGACCTTAGATAATCTCCTCGCCACCATTTTTGCAAAGACCTTGTAGTCTGAATTTAACAAGGAGAATATCCTTCCTATCCCCCTTCTTATAAATTAATACCTCTACCCCCTCTCTCATAGATTCGGATATAATACCTTCCCTTGTCATGTAACTAAATACCTAACCACTTCCCCTTTAATAATATCCCAAAACAATTTAAAAACTCATGTAAGCCATCCCCTCCCAGGGTTTTATTAGCCTTGTCACAGCTTCCCACTCCTCCTCCTCATTCACCGCTTTCTGCAAAAAAAACCATCATCCTCATCTAAATTATCCTCTACCATATCAATCATTCTAGTATCTGACTCATCAACACACACTCCCTCATACAACCGTTCATAAAATTTAGTCACGCATTCCAGCACATTCTCTCCCTTACATTCCTTCCCTTCTTCATCATACACACCCTCAAACACTCCTTTTTCCTTACAAACCTTCTTGAAAAAAATCTAGAGCATTTTTCATCATGCTACAGGTGTTTTACTCTCGCTTGAAAAATAATTTGTTTTCCTCTTTCAGTTAATACCTCTTTAATCCTCTTCCTAACATGGTCTATTTAATTGGCCATGTCAAAGCCCATATTCCTAAATGAATATAATGTAGCCAACCTGACTTGTAACCTAGAATATCTCCTTTTCTCACTGCTACTTTTATCCCTACTCTTTAAAAAAAAAAAAAATTCCATTTGACCCAATCTCACCACCCCAAAATATTACTAATATCTTTTTTCCCATTAACCCATCTACTACAGTAGGTAATCGCAATATTGTGTCAATCTCGCCGCTGTTACCGGCGAGATTTGACACCCGCGGGAGCCGCGCAGAGCTGGCTCGTTCATAGGGAAAGGAAAACAATTTTTTCCTTTCGCGATAAGCGACAAGCATTGTTGACAGGTGTCTGGTATGAATCATGAGAGGGAATGCCACGCCAAATTTTAAATAAAAAAACGGCATGGGTTCCCCTCCAGGGGCATACCAGGCCCTTAGGTCTGGTATAGATTTTAAGGGGATCCCCCTACGCTGAAAAAACGGCATGGGGGTCCCCCCAAAATCCATAACAGACCCTTATCTGAGCACGCAGCACAGCCGGTCAGGAAAGGGGGTGGGGACGAGCAAGCGCCCCCCCTCCTGAACCATACCAGGCCGCATGCCCTCAACATGGGAGGTGGGCGCTTTGGGGCAGGGGGACACCCTGCGGCCCCCCATCCCCAAAGCACCTTCTCCCCATGTTGATGAGGACAAGGGCCTCTTCCTGACAACCCTGGTTGGGTGTCGGGGTCTGCGGGCAGAGGGCTTATCGAAATCCAGGAGCCCCCTTTAATAATAATCCCGGCCCCCCACCCTATGTGAGGGGGGTGATGGTACTCGGGGTCACCGGGTGATGGCACCCAGTGACCCCGCCCCTTATGACATCACAGTCCCATCATGCCCCGGGACTGTGACTTCAACTGTGATGAGGTCAGCCTATCTTGTATCTCCAGCCCTGGTCCCGCTGAGAGTGGAGACAGAGGGAATCAGGGGACAGGAGGAACATGAGTGACTGCAGATGTGGCCCTGGAAGCCTGAAGCAGACGATGCGACTCTTGGAAGGCAGAAAGTTGCAGCAGGTCGCTGGAACGAAGTTGCAGATACCCGGGTTGCAGAGTAGAGCCAAACAGGAAACAGGAGCGTAGCCACAAGGAAAGCCGGGTTCGGTAGCAGGCGGGCAGCAAGGTACCAAGACATCAGGCAGGAGCAGGGTCAAATAGGAAGCCGGGATCAGGAACCGATAATCAGAAGTATAGGGAGTCCAGCAGCAAGGTCAGGGAAAGCCGAGGTTCAGCAACAGGTAATAGGCAGGTAACAACAGGATACAGGTACAGGAACAGCTGAAGATCAGTCAGCATCTGTCTGAAGTCAGTGCGCCCTTAAATAGGCCGTCTGGCGCCAAAGGAAAGCGTGGACACACTCCCACAGACGTGCACACTGCTTTATGCACGCGCATTGGCGCATCTGCGATCTGCTGAGTTCTTTGTGCGTGCGCGAGCGCGCCCGGAGCACAATGACAGTTCTCTTACACATACATTCCTCGGGGCCACAATGCTTTCATCATCCCAAAACTCCTAACTAGGAGACATTGTGGCCGGCTAAAAAATTTCTGGAGTCCCCGGACTTAGTACTGGTGATTCTACCTCCACTCTTACACCCCCCAGGACCTCATAGGGGTTATTTGTTTCAATTCCAGCTTCTTATATGTGACAGACCTAGCCGGGAGAGAGACTTTTGGAGGGGACTGAATGCTAGCCTCTTGCCGATCGATCATGGGCCCTGGCATTTGGGGGAATGGTGCTCTTTGTGAGCTGTATGCCTGGGGACCCTTGAGGTGGTATTACTGTGGATTCGGGTCCTGGTCCCTCAGGACACACAGACTCTGGGGACCCTGGATTTGCCATATTGGAATAGTGACTGATTCATACCGTTGGGACTCCTACTGTTAAATGCTAATGTCATCAGTTCCAGCTACCTGTCTGTTGTCTGCTAAAATGTGTATTGTAAACAAGTCTCTAGTATGGGATCTAAGAGTCATTAGATCCCCATTGTTGTTTGTGTTAATTAACTCTGCTATTGTGATAATGTTGATTGGATTTTCTGAACTACAAGACGGCCAGTCTGGCCTAAAGGTCATGTCTGAGTCATCTAGGCTGTCTAAAGGGATTAGTTAATTAGCCCATGTTAATTAGGTTTCTGGTCTCAGGTGTATGTTCAGAGTAATATGAGCCAGAGGTATGCACCTCCAGTTTTAGTGTATAAAAGAGCTTGTATATTGCAATAAAAGAGAGTCCTGGTTGAACTTACATACAGCCTGCCTGGTGTTTGTTCTGAGCTATCACAACTGGGTTAGAACGGCACATAGCTGTAGTTCTAATCCCGGAGCATTGGATGACCGAGCAATCAGATGTTGCGATCTGCAATCTGATTCTATAGCCGCAGAGGAGTGTCGGGAGAGTGGAATCGAGCGAGCAAAGGGGCTTGTTACACTATACTTTCAATTTCTTAGCCCTTCTCTTCTTAGGGCTCTCCAAAGCATCCACCTTGGTCTTGTCACAAAGTGTCTCCATCTGTTCCACCTCCTCTTCTTGAGCTTCCTGCACCTCCGGCTCCCACTGTAAGGCTGCTGCTAACTCCACCATAGCCTCCTCCACAGCCCTCTCCACCTCTGCTCCACTCTCCGCTGTTAATGGCTCCACACTGGTGGGTGGCACTTCTACTCTCTCCTGCACTCTCTCCTCCACACCCTGGTGTCCACTTTCATCCTCTTCCACCTCCACCTTCCCCTCCTCTTCCTGTCTTTCAGGAGAGTCAGACATTGGTCGTCCACTGTCAGCGGTGCACCTGACAGCTTCAGCATAAGAGACATAGGCCTTTCTTACTTTTGGAAAATTCTTTACTGTGTGATCACACTGTCCACATATATCACAGGCCCGCTTAACCAAGCAAGCCCCAGCCTCATGTCCCTCTTCCCCACAGTTCCGGCAGTGCATCTCCACATTACATTCATCTTTGGTATGACCAAACTTATGACATCTCCTACAGTATGTCGGTTGACCAGGGTAGTAGAGAAACCCTCTATTTCCTACTATTGAAAAATTAGCTGGTGGAGGTTGCACTCCACCAATCCCTTCAGAATCCACCTTCAGTTTGACAAAAAAATGTCAATTTGCCATTAAAGAACCCCAGACGATTAGTCAGCCTGAAGCCTCCCTTCATTGAAGAGCAGTATCTCTTCAAAAAGGCCACTACCAAGGCAATGTCCATGAAGGGGTTAAACAGGTGAACAACCAATGGTTTCTCCTCCATAGCATACAAGGGTTCCACTATGAAAGGCCTTATAGACTCATGGTTAGCTTTTTCCAATTCCTTACACTTCTCAATAACTCCCGTGCAAAAATTGCTATGCACAAAAGAAACATCATAGTACCTTGGTACTGCATGGTCCTGGATACAATAGATGTGTCGTGGTTCTTCTCCAACCAGGCATATGACCAGGCATAACCTAAAACCGCAGGGTGTTCTGAATCCCCCTTTGCTCCACCGAGCTCAGCAAAGAAAATTCAGGCCATCAAACAATCTTACCTCTTTTCAGGGCAAGGTAAAAAATGCTATCTGCAAGCTTTATATAACATAGGTTTGTTTGCTAATGAGGCAATTGAAAACACATGCACAGTCCATGAAACACACAAAATGCAAGTTCACCCAATGTAGAGACAGAACTTCAAAGTGGGTACACCTGTTAAGGATGTCCTTAAATTACTAACCCCAAAAAAAAGAGAGATAGAACGTAGGGCGGGACTTTGAGTGAGGCTCACGGAAGCAGTAGATATGGGCAAAAGACAAATTTAATTGTAAAAAGTTAATACATTTCCACATGGCATTGCACAAGGTCAATATAAATACTTAGTATTGTATCACAATAAGTGGTCCAACATGGACCCGTTTGCAAATATGTAATAAATGAGAAGCACAATAGCATATAACAGATAATATACAGAGATACCAATGTTTACAGAGTATAGAAGAGAAGATCAAAGGCACAAATAAAGTGGAACGTCCATACATAATTAATGGTTAGGTACACCTTTCGGTAGTTGTAAGCTCTACGCGTTTCGGGACCTTTATGTCACTCTTCAGGAGCAAGACCTCAAGGGTCACCTACGAATATGAGAAGACCACATTTGGAAAAAGTTCAGAAAAAGAGGTGGGCAAATGTAAAACATGTCCTATCACATATATACACCTGTGAAATAATAAGAAAAAGAAAAAAAACTGCGCTAGAAACCTGTACGTGAAGCTGCGGCTATAAGTGAACCACACCAATAACATAAAGGAATATATAAAAAGCCGCACATTTAAAAAATGTTAAATAAAAAATATAAAATAAAAAATAAAAAATATATAATATACAAATATAGTCCTTGTGATTAAATGTCCAACAACAAAAAATGTGAATACAAAAAATTCCTCAATATTTAATAGCTGATGGTAGAGGTTCAGGTAATGCAAATTCCTGTTAGATGAAATGCTTACCAGATAGCAAGCCAAATTAAACAGGTGGCTATAAACCCAGCCTGGGCCTTTGGGGAACCAATCCCGGTGTATCCTGGACGAATCGCACTTGCAGACCGAATAGGATCCACGAAGGTTATACCCAAAAAAATTTATAATAACATAGCGTAATACTGACACAAATTACGTGATAATAAAGAAAAGGAAAAAAGGATTTTTTTATATATGTGACACTCCACCAGTGATAAAATCATATAAGATCATAAACCATCCAGTGCCTATAGGCACAAATGGAATTATAAGGTGAGTGACAAAAAAACATGCATTAGAGTGAAAATATCCTATATGGAGAACCAGTGCAAAAACCTTCCAAAAAAGCCGCTTACCAGATGTTAAAAAACAAGGAGGCATGTGATTAACCACCAGATGATAAATGGAAAAAGGAGGTATCTAAAGCCGCTTACCAGAAATTAAATAGAAATGGGCATATAACTATCCACCGGAGGATAAATGGAAAGGAATAGCCAAAGTGCAGCAAACCACATGAAAGTCCTGCTTACCAGATAGCAGACTCTATAAAGGCAGACTGATATAACCACAGAACCGGCTTCCTGGCATGGAGCTGCGTGGATCCATCAAACCATCCATATCTCAGGCTCCGCAGTATACATGTAGTAAAGAATGGTGGCAATAGTGTAATACGTATAGACTTGAAGAGCCCCCAAGACCCGACCCACACACTCAGCACACCATGTGCGGAAGTAGCCAACAAATTAACAAATTAGGGATGGAGACACACTGTCGCATCAATAATTTTTACTCCTTTACTTCAATGTATTGGTAACTTTCAAAATTATGTAATCATATTTTTGTCCCCTCTTCCTTTTCTTATTTTATATCCGTTCATGTTTTGATTTATATACTGATATACTAGTTTATATATCATCTTTTTCAAATAGGCCATGCGTACATGTGTATGCTTTGGGGCCACTGGCCGTGATTTGCTTTGTCCGTGTCGTTCTGCTACCTCCCGGAGCCGCGACGCGCACTGGCGTTGGCCCCACCCACTTGATCTGACACGGGTGGGTTGGGCTTCCTCCACTGCGCGTCGACGTCATGCCTCCGTGCCGGATATCTGGCGTCCTCGTGGCACGCTCCTACCCGGCATGCCTGCTCTCCATCTCCTGCGCTCGAGGGGCTTGATATGACATATTCGGGTGAGCCGCTTGGTCGTACCGGCGGTCTCCCCATGGTGCCTCCCTTGCCCCCCATAGCTCGCTGGTACATGACGTTGGGGACTCATGAACGGTGGCACTCCCTGCCTTGGCCTCCCCTTGAATTTGGGCTTCACATTTTGTCTTTCCTTACCCTTCTTCTCTTGGTTAATACTCACCTATGGCGTCCTTGCCTCATTCACTTTTTTAGCAGGTATATATCTTTGTGGAAATGTATTAACTTTTTTCAATTAAATTTGTCTTTTGCCCATATCTACTGCTTCCGTGTGCCTCACTCAAAGTCCCGCCCTACGTTTTATCTCTCTTTTTTTTTGTACCAAAATCGGGATGGAGGAGGGGAGTTGAATGACCCCATAAATCCTCATTTAAAGTCCCAACAATAAGTTCTCCTTGCATCTTATCTACTAACCCAAAAAACACACTGAAAAGAAGAAAAAGAGCGCACCAGCCTAGTGCATTATCCTTGACAGATTTATTAATTAAAAACAAGAAAAAAAACTACTCACAAAGGTCGAAATAAAAATCGCATAGTATATGGCACAGAGGCAATTATTCCAGTGGTAGCAGTTTTCCAGGTCCCAGGAAGGAGGCATACGGACTACTGCTGGCTAACGCGTTTCGAAGGTTACCCTTCTTCATCAGAGCCTTAGTAGTGTTGGTCTCATGCTGGCTTTTTATACACATGTCAAACTAAACCAGACTGGTCGGGTTGGTTCTAGGGCTCCTCCCTTAATTAATGGGCGGTCCCCTAGGGAGGGTGGGTCTTGGCTTGGTTGTCATTATTAAAGGGCCATAGTATATTAATTAATTTATTTATTTAATTGATTTTTATTATTATTATTATTGTTGATGAATTTTGTTATGTATAATAGAATTTGGGTTATAATTGTAATTTCTAGTTCCTAATTCTAGCTCTAATATTAATTTAAAATTGAAATTGAAATTGAAATTACATTTTAATTTTTAAGTTTTTAAGTTTTTGATTTCTTGACTTCTCAAATATTTTTATATATATGCATGTGTATGATCTGAAGTACAAACATCCCACAACAGGTAGGCTGAAAGGGTCATACCAATGGTTATCTATAGATGAGCCAAGGCATCCTAGAGGATCTGCTCATCTCCCCTCTCATCAATACATTACAAATAACAGAGAACGCTGGACAATGTTTAGGAGTTTAGAATCAGGGATGTACCTTATGGTGTATGGATCAGATGGCATCTCCTCTGCTCGAGTACGTTGTCTCTGTTGGGGCTGTGACTGTGTGGGCTTCCATTGCTGACAGGTCCTGGCCAGTAGCACGTTCCTGTGCCCTGTAGGACCTGGTGGAACGCACGCTGCTACTTTACTTCCGGGTTGCGGTCCACAGGGCGGAAGTGCGGTCGTGACGTCATATCCCGTGCGCCCTTCGGCGCACGAGATTGACTCAATATGGTAAACAGTGGCCTCCATTTTGCCGTGGGCATAGATAGAGGCCAAAGTCAGACAGAAACCGTCTGACTTTAGGCTAGAAGGGGATAGACTGATAAAAATGGATATATGTATATAATACATGAAAAAATATTAGGAAAATAATAATAATAAGGGAATTGAAACGGACCAAGGGAGGAGAGGATAAACTAGATGGCCCAATGCTTGACATGGTAGTCTAAAAAGGGACTAGGTGGAAAAAGGGGCTATTATAAAATCAGGTCTAGAACAGTAGCTAGAAAGTGGCGATATTCAGAACATATGTATTTAGAAGCCAGCAGGAGATACACTAGAATTAATAATAATAAAAAGTAATAATATAAAATACATATAATATACATTGTATAAAAAAAAAATATATATATATATATATATATATATATATATATATATATATATATATATATATATATATAGAAAAGAAAACCCTATACACATCCATCTCATATACATATATGTGCATACAGTAATTTTTTTAAAAAACAATATTGTTAAAATTAAATCCGTATAAAAGTACAAAGATCTGTGTACTTTGCCAGTATGATATAAAAAGGGGGGTTTTTTGTTGTAACCTCATATATAAATTACATATAGTGGTTTTATACATTATTTCAGGTAACCCAGAGGTTACTTAGTAGACATCAGCGAAAGGGATAATATATATAATAAAAAAAAAAAAATTAATATATAGAAATGAAAATAAAAATAAAAATAACAATGAAAACAAAAGTACAAATGGAGATTGTATTTAGGATGTATTAAATATGATATTGAATAATAATGAAAAATAGATTACGTATACTTTAGAAAGAAAAAGAGTCAGTCGATAAAAATGAATATGAATATAGTATATATTAGATAGAGCCACTGCCTGCAGACCACATATACATACAACCTATGATTACACGTGTATGTACATGTGGGTGTACACATATATACACTACCACATGGAGGACCTATATATGCTGTGATCTAGTCATAGGTTAAATGTATATTTTTACTTTTATTTTTATTTTTATCTCCATTGTCACTTGTATTTGGAATGCAAGATCTAATAGGATATGTCTTAGACAATGAAAATGTAATAATGATACCTTAAAACCTCTACGAAAAGAGTGATATATAGGGCCAGGTAATATATGACTGTCACAGCAATAAATTTAATCAATTGAATACACATAGAATAGAATAAATATAAATATAAAAAATTAAAAAATTAATTAATTAATTAAAAAATTAACTAGTTAATTAATTAAAAGATTAGCCCTCCACAGTGGCTTAGTGCCAGCATTATACTATTTTATGTACTTCTGGGTTTTCATTTAGGCCTCCTGGAGCGAGACTACCAAGGGTAAAAATCCAGAAGGCTTCTCTTTTGCAAAGCCTCTGGTGTCTCCTTCCTGTATCCAGCTCCCTTCCAATAGACTCGATCCCAAATACTTTCATGCCTGCAGGGTCCCCTTGATGGGCCTCTACAAAGTGTCGAGGGACTGGATATTTGTCTCTTAAGTTTATGATACCGCATTTATGCTCACCAATTCTAACTCGCATTGGGCGTTGTGTACGGCCTACGTATAGACGCCCACATGGACATACTATACCGTAGATCACATACTCTGTTCCACAGTTTATGAATTGCTTAATTTGGTGAATTCTCCCGTCTCTCCCTACTACAGTTTTTTTTCCTATGCCACATGTACATGCATGTGCCACAGTTCTTAATACCGCATTTGTAGCATCCTTTTTGGTCAAAAATTGTTGTCCAGCTATTAGTTGGTTTGCTGGTACGTGTTTTTACCCTACTTGGGGCTATCAGGCTCCTAAGGTCTCGGGGTTTCCGGAAAACTATATTAGGGTGATCGGGGAGTGTCTTACCCAAAACGGGGTCGTGCTTCAGAATATTCCAATTCTTTCTGATAACACTCTGGATTTCGAACGCTTTACTCGTATATTGGGTAGAGAAGCAGGCCTGTTGGATATCAGGGGTAGTCTGGTGTCAAGATTTTGTGTTGTTCGAATCACCACTAGGTGGATCGTCGTAGAGGGCCAGATACTTAGAAAAGGCTGATTCTATGTGGTTGGCTTCATAACCTTTCTCACTAAACTTCTGCATAAGGAGTTTGCTCTGTTCTAGATAATCATCTTTCTTGGTACACGTCCTTCTGAGGCGGCAAAATTGGCCAAAGGGGACATTCTGTATCCACCTGGGATGGTGGTTACTTTTAGCGTGTAAGTATGAATTACCCCCGCTGGGTTTGAAATGAGTTTTGGAAAAGATGTTACCATCTTGGTCACTCTGTAATTCCAAATCTAGAAAGACCAGACATTTCTCATCTAGAACATGAGTGAATTCTATCCCAAATGGATTGTTTTTGCAATGGTCTAGGAAGTTCTGGAGACTTTGATCCGACCCATCCCAGATGATCAGGATGTCGTCAATGTATCTCGCATATAGGACCAGGTTTGCCCCAAAGGGATTATTTTTCCATATGAAGTGTTCTTCCCAAAATCCCATAAAAATATTCGCATAGCTGGGGGCAAACCTGGCTCCCATAGCTGTACCTTTTATTTGCAAATAATGATCACCTAAAAAGGAAAAATAATTGTGTGTGAGGGAGAATTCCACACAATCCAATAAGAATTTGGCCTGCCGAGGATTCATCCTGTCATCCTTGAGTAAAAAATGGTTAATGGCTCTTAGGCCAAATGTATGATTTATTGATGTATATAATGAGGCTACATCTAAAGAGAGCCACCTATAGCCGGGTAGCCATTTGTAATTTGACAGCATCTCCAGCACATGACCAGAATCTTTGACAAAAAATGGCAGCTCGACCACTATGTCCTGCAGAAAGTGGTCAATGTAGCACCCCAAGTTGCTATGATAAAAATGCGGAGTGGCGGCATGTCTATTAAATAGAAAAAGGTACTCGTTTTTAGTGAGGACTTCTTTGGATAAAGCATCGTCTAGAAGTATTTTGAGCTCCTTAGTGTACTCGAAAGTAGGATCTCTTTTTAATACAGCATAGGTTTGGGTATCACCCAGGAGTCTTCTTGCCTCGGATATATATTCGTCTCTATTTTGGATGACTAGACTTCCACCTTTATCTGCCTTTCGGATGATCACATCCTTATTTTGTTTGAGGGCATCTATGGGTACAACATTTTGATCTATATTCATATTGGTATTCATAGGTTTATCAAACTTTGTTTTAAAAGTATTAAAAACTGTATCATAGAAGGTAGAGATAAATCTTCCTTTGGCCCAATGGGGAAAGAAAGAGGATTTGGGTCTGAAAGAGGTATGGACAATAGCACTTTCACATGGGGGGGCAAATTTGGGTTCAGAAATTGTTTGTCCCTCAAAGTGTGCTTCTTGGTAAAGCTCTTCAAGAATGTTAAGTATGGAGTCTTCTTCCATACTAGTGTCGGATGGTAATGGCTCTTCCGACTCCACTCTTGTATTATCAGTGCTATTCTCATTCTTAGCTTCTTTTAGTGTGTAGTATCTTTGTATAGTAAGCTTACGTATATATTTATTAAGATCTATAAATAGTTCAAACAGGTTTGGTACACTAGGTGGGGCGAAATTAAGGCCCTTCCTGAGGAGGTCTAGCTCAGTTTCAGAAAAAACAGAGCTAGAAAGGTTATAGATCTTAATAGTTGAATGGGTGATTTCTACAGTCTGCCTCTTTTTGTGTCTCTTCCCTCCTCTTTTTCCTCTTCGTGTTCCTCTTCTCTTTTCCTTATTTTCTTTCCCGTGGACAGTATGTGTGATAGAGGGTCCGGTAAGTGGTTTGTTACAGCCCCCCCCCCCCCCCAGTGTTGCAACTGCCTGCTCTAAAAAAACCAAAGGAGGTGTGATGTCTGATATGCTTGTATTATTGGCTTCTAGATCGCTAAGAGTGGAAAAAGGATTATAAGTGGGAATGTCCTTGAACAATTGAAAGTCGATATCAGGGACGACGTTTGCATTCTCAGCTAAACTGCCTGGGGTGCAAGTTACGTGTAGAGGTGAAGTACTCCTCCCGTTGGCTGATGGTATGATAGATATTCCTCTTTCTAACTGTAAGTTTTCACTAACATTAGTGATGATTGTATTTGTGGGGTCTCTTGTCGTTGGAGGATTCTCTGCTAGTGATTCTCCAGGTAGATTAGCCTTGGTTTCCATGGTATTACTATTTTTATTACTGTTACATACAGATGGTCTATTCATAGTAGTTGTAGCTGCTCGATTTGGTTTAGGAAGGTTGGAATTTTGTTGATTTTTAGTATTAGAATATTGTTGGTGATGGGGTCTATTGTGTGGATGGCCTTCCCCTGAAGTTGTCTGATTCACAGGGGGATCTTTTTTATATTTAGTTTTATGACTTGTTTTGGCATTGTTATTTCTTAGTGTTTCTCTTTGATTTGGAGGTGGATGTTTTCTCTGAGATTGTGTGCCATATGTATTGTGTCCTGTTGGTTGTTCATTTGTCACACCATTTCTATTTTTATTTTTATCTTCATTTTCTATATTGTCGGACCTTTTCCAATTAAATTATCGATCGTTTAAATAATCCAATCTATCTCGTTCGAACTTACCCGATTTTTTACTAATGAGATTGGTTTCATAATCTGTTATTTGTTTATTCACTTTCTGGTCCCAGCTTTCGAAGGAACTGACGTCAGAGAAAGTGGATAGTTCCTCTTGTAGAGTGTGTAAGTCTGCCCGAATCGCAGAGAGATTGCGTTCTCTTTGGGTGATAATGAATTGTAACCATTTCTGATTATACTCGCGCAGACTTAAAATCCACTTTTCTCTGAGGTCTATGTCTAAAAATGTACATATTTTTGTGATTCTTAGACCTCTGGGTATTCTTTTAAATTCTAGATATTTCTGCAGAAGTAGTATATCCCACCACTGCAGCATCTCTCTTTCTAATAAATCTTTAAGTCTGTGAAATAATGATATCATTATATCTTCCCTGGCTGGAGTCTGTTTTCCAGTGGCTACCTCTGTGGTTTCTTCATTCATAGTCATTTCTAATTCAAAGGTGTTTATGCTGGTTGAAAAACCTTTTGCTAAAGAAGATCTTCTTAATTGTCTTTCTTCGATTGATTTGACCTTCGCCATTTGTAAAGTATATGTAGTCTTAACCAATAGGGTCGTTGAAGCTCGCACACTTTGCTGCTAGAGTTCCCAGAAATTGTATAAAAAGAAGCAAAAAATACTCTTGCGCACAGGTGTATTGGCTAAAAAGTCCCAAGGGTTCAAGAAGGACTATGGATTTCGGCCTTGCTGCTCTCAAGGATGGGATTGTCCTAGTGTTAAATGAAAAGAAGAAAAAGAGCGCACCAGCCTAGTGCATTATCCTTGACAGATTTATTAATTAAAAACAAGAAAAAAAACTACTTACAAAGGTCGAAGAAAAAATCGCATAGTATATGGCACAGAGGCAATTATTCCAGTGGTAGCAGTTTTCCAGGTCCCAGGAAGGAGGCATACAGACTACTGCTGGCTAACGCGTTTCGAAGGTTACCCTTCTTCATCAGAGCCTTAGTAGTGTTGGTCTCATGCTGGCTTTTTATACACATGTCAAACTAAACCAGACTGGTCGGGTTGGTTCTAGGGCTCCTCCCTTAATTAATGGGCGGTCCTCTAGGGAGGGTGGGTCTTGGCTTGGTTGTCATTATTAAAGGGCCATAGTATATTAATTAATTTATTTATTTAATTGATTTTTATTATTATTATTATTGTTGATGAATTTTGTTATGTATAATAGAATTTGGGTTATAATTGTAATTTCTAGTTCCTAATTCTAGCTCTAATATTAATTTAAAATTGAAATTGAAATTGAAATTACACTAGGACAATCCCATCCTTGAGAGCAGCAAGGCCGAAATCCATAGTCCTTCTTGAACCCTTGGGACTTTTTAGCCAATACACCTGTGCGCAAGAGTATTTTTTGCTTCTTTTTATACAATTTCTGGGAACTCTAGCAGCAAAGTGTGCGAGCTTCAACGACCCTATTGGTTAAGACTACATATACTTTACAAATGGCGAAGGTCAAATCAATCGAAGAAAGACAATTAAGAAGATCTTCTTTAGCAAAAGGTTTTTCAACCAGCATAAACACCTTTGAATTAGAAATGACTATGAATGAAGAAACCACAGAGGTAGCCACTGGAAAACAGACTCCAGCCAGGGAAGATATAATGATATCATTATTTCACAGACTTAAAGATTTATTAGAAAGAGAGATGCTGCAGTGGTGGGATATACTACTTCTGCGGAAATATCTAGAATTTAAAAGAATACCCAGAGGTCTAAGAATCACAAAAATATGTACATTTTTAGACATAGACCTCAGAGAAAAGTGGATTTTAAGTCTGCGCGAGTATAATCAGAAATGGTTACAATTCATTATCACCCAAAGAGAACGCAATCTCTCTGCAATTCGGGCAGACTTACACACTCTACAAGAGGAACTATCCACTTTCTCTGACGTCAGTTCCTTCGAAAGCTGGGACCAGAAAGTGAATAAACAAATAACAGATTATGAAACCAATCTCATTAGTAAAAAATCGGGTAAGTTCGAACGAGATAGATTGGATTATTTAAACGATCGAGAATTTAATTGGAAAAGGTCCGACAATATAGAAAATGAAAATAAAAATAAAAATAGAAATGGTGTGACAAACGAACAACCAACAGGACACAATACATATGGCACACAATCTCAGAGAAAACATCCACCTCCAAATCAAAGAGAAACACTAAGAAATAACAATGCCAAAGCAAAGTCAAATAGGAACAAAACAAGTCATAAAACTAAATATAAAAAAGATCCCCCTGTGAATCAGACAACTTCAGGGGAAGGCCATTCACACAATAGACCCCATCACCAACAATATTCTAATACTAAAAATCAACAAAATTCCAACCTTCCTAAACCAAATCGAGCAGCTACAACTACTATGAATAGACCATCTGTATGTAACAGTAATAAAAATAGTAATATCATGGAAACCAAGGCTAATCTACCTGGAGAATCACTAGCAGAGAATCCTCCAACGACAAGAGACCCCACAAATACAATCATCACTAATGTTAGTGAAAACTCACAGTTAGAAAGAGGAATATCTATCATACCATCAGCCAACGGGAGGAGTACTTCACCTCTACACGTAACTTGCACCCCAGGCAGTTTAGCTGAGAATGCAAACGTCATCCCTGATATCGACTTTCAATTGTTCAAGGATTTTCCCACTTATAATCCTTTTTCCACTCTTAGCGATCTAGAAGTCAATAATACAAGCATATCAGACATCACACCTCCTTTGGTTTTTTTAGAGCAGGCAGTTGCAACACTGGGGGGGGGGCTGTAACAAACCACTTACCGGACCCTCTATCACACATACTGTCCACGGGGAAGAAAATAAGGAAAAGAGACGAGGAACACGAAGAGGAAAAAGAGGAGGGAAGAGACACAAAAAGAGGCAGACTGTAGAAACCACCCATTCAACTATTAAGATCTATAACCTTTCTAGCTCTGTTTTTTCTGAAACTGAGCTAGACCTCCTCAGGAAGGGCCTTAATTTCGCCCCACCTAGTGTACCAAACCTGTTTGAACTATTTATAGATCTTAATAAATATATACGTAAGCTTACTATACAAAGATACTACACACTAAAAGAAGCTAAGAATGAGAATAGCACTGATAATACAAGAGTGGAGTCGGAAGAGCCATTACCATCCGACACTAGTATGGAAGAAGACTCCATACTTAACATTCTTGAAGAGCTTTACCAAGAAGCACACTTTGAGGGGCAAACAATTTCTGAACCCAAATTTGCCCCCTCATGTGAAAGTGCTATTGTCCATACTTCTTTCAGACCCAAATCCTCTTTCTTTCCCCATTGGGCCAAAGGAAGATTTATCTCCACCTTCTATGATACGGTTTTTAATACTTTTAAAACAAAGTTTGATAAACCTATGAATACCAATATGAATATAGATCAAAATGTTGTACCCATAGATGCCCTCAAACAAAATAAGGATGTGATCATCCGAAAGGCAGATAAAGGTGGAAGTCTAGTCATCCAAAATAGAGACGAATATATATCCGAGGCAAGAAGACTCCTGGGTGATACCCAAACCTATGCTGTATTAAAAAGAGATCCTACTTTCGAGTACACTAAGGAGCTCAAAATACTTCTAGACGATGCTTTATCCAAAGAAGTCCTCACTAAAAACGAGTACCTTTTTCTATTTAATAGACATGCCGCCACTCCGCATTTTTATCATATACCGAAGGTACATAAAAGTCTTTCAAATCCTCCAGGTAGACCCATAATATCTGGGATTGACAGCCTCTCTAGCAACTTGGGGTGCTACATTGACCACTTTCTGCAGGACATAGTGGTCGAGCTGCCATCTTTTGTCAAAGATTCTGGTCATGTGCTGGAGATGCTGTCAAATTACAAATGGCTACCCGGCTATAGGTGGCTCTCTTTAGATGTAGCCTCATTATATACATCAATAAATCATACATTTGGCCTAAGAGCCATTAACCATTTTTTACTCAAGGATGACAGGATGAATCCTCGGCAGGCCAAATTCTTACTGGATTGTGTGGAATTCTCCCTCACACACAATTATTTTTCCTTTTTAGGTGATCATTATTTGCAAATAAAAGGTACAGCTATGGGAGCCAGGTTTGCCCCTAGCTATGCGAATATTTTTATGGGATTTTGGGAAGAACACTTCATATGGAAAAATAATCCCTTTGGGGCAAACCTGGTCCTATATGCGAGATACATTGACGACATCCTGATCATCTGGTATGGGTCAGATCAAAGTCTCCAGAACTTCCTAGAACATTGCAAAAACGATCCATTTGGGATAGAATTCACTCATGTTCTAGATGAGAAATGTCTGGTCTTTCTAGATTTGGAATTACAGAGTGACCAAGATGGTAACATCTTTTCCAAAACTCATTTCAAACCCAGCGGGGGTAATTCATACTTACACGCTAAAAGTAACCACCATCCCAGGTGGATACAGAATGTCCCCTTTGGCCAATTTTGCCGCCTCAGAAGGACGTGTACCAAGAAAGATGATTATCTAGAACAGAGCAAACTCCTTATGCAGAAGTTTAGTGAGAAAGGTTATGAAGCCAACCACATAGAATCAGCCTTTTCTAAGTATCTGGCCCTCTACGACGATCCACCTAGTGGTGATTCGAACAACACAAAATCTCGACACCAGACTACCCCTGATATCCAACAGGCCTGCTTCTCGCGTTCGAAATCCAGAGTGTTATCAGAAAGAATTGGAATATTCTGAAGCACGACCCCGTTTTGGGTAAGACACTCCCCAATCACCCTAATATAGTTTTCCGGAAACCCTGAGACCTTAGGAGCCTGATAGCCCCAAGTAGGGTAAAAACACGTACCAGCAAACCAACTAATAGCTGGACAACAATTTTTGACCAAAAAGGATGCTACAAATGCGGTATTAAGAACTGTGGCACATGCATGTACATGTGGCATAGGAAAAAAAACTGTAGTAGGGAGAGACGGGAGAATTCACCAAATTAAGCAATTCAAACTGTGGAACAGAGTATGTGATCTACGGTATAGTATGTCCATGTGGGCGTCTATACGTAGGCCGTACACAACGCCCAATGCGAGTTAGAATTGGTGAGCATAAATGCGGTATCATAAACTTAAGAGACAAATATCCAGTCCCTCGACACTTTGTAGAGGCCCATCAAGGGGACCCCGCAGGCATGAAAGTATTTGGGATCGAGTCTATTGGAAGGGAGCTGGATACAGGAAGGAGACACCAGAGGCTTTGCAAAAGAGAAGCCTTCTGGATTTTTACCCTTGGTAGTCTCGCTCCAGGAGGCCTAAATGAAGACCCAGAAGTACATAAAATAGTATAATGCTGGCACTAAGCCACTGTGGAGGGCTAATCTTTTAATTAATTAACTAGTTAATTTTTTAATTAATTAATTAATTTTTTAATTTTTTATATTTATATTTATTCTATTCTATGTGTATTCAATTGATTAAATTTATTGCTGTGACAGTCATATATTACCTGGCCCTATATATCACTCTTTTCGTAGAGGTTTTAAGGTATCATTATTACATTTTCATTGTCTAAGACATATCCTATTAGATCTTGCATTCCAAATACAAGTGACAATGGAGATAAAAATAAAAATAAAAGTAAAAATATACATTTAACCTATGACTAGATCACAGCATATATAGGTCCTCCATGTGGTAGTGTATATATGTGTACACCCACATGTACATACACGTGTAATCATAGGTTGTATGTATATGTGGTCTGCAGGCAGTGGCTCTATCTAATATATACTATATTCATATTCATTTTTATCGACTGACTCTTTTTCTTTCTAAAGTATACGTAATCTATTTTTCATTATTATTCAATATCATATTTAATACATCCTAAATACAATCTCCATTTGTACTTTTGTTTTCATTGTTATTTTTATTTTTATTTTCATTTCTATATATTAATTTTTTTTTTCTTTTTTATTATATATATTATCCCTTTCGCTGATGTCTACTAAGTAACCTCTGGGTTACCCGAAATAATGTATAAAACCACTATATGTAATTTATATATGAGGTTACAACAAAAAAAACCCCTTTTTATATCATACTGGCAAAGTACACAGATCTTTGTACTTTTATACGGATTTAATTTTAACAATATTGTTTTTAAAAAAAATTACTGTATGCACATATATGTATATGAGATGGATGTGTATAGGGTTTTCTTTTCTATATATATATATATATATATATATATATATATATATATATATATATATATATATATATTTTTTTTTATACAATGTATATTATATGTATTTTATATTATTGCTTTTTATTATTATTAATTCTAGTGTATCTCCTGCTGGCTTCTAAATACATATGTTCTGAATATCGCCACTTTCTAGCTACTGTTCTAGACCTGATTTTATAATAGCCCCTTTTTCCACCTAGTCCCTTTTTAGACTACCATGTCAAGCATTGGGCCATCTAGTTTATCCTCTCCTCCCTTGGTCCCTTTCAATTCCCTTATTATTATTATTTTCTTAATATTTTTTCATGTATTATATACATATATCCATTTTTATCAGTCTATCCCCTTCTAGCCTGAAGTCAGACGGTTTCTGTCTGACTTTGGCCTCTATCTATGCCCACGGCAAAATGGAGGCCACTGTTTACCATATTGAGTCAATCTCGTGCGCCGAAGGGCGCACGGGATATGACGTCACGACCGCACTTCCGCCCTGTGGACTGCAACCCGGAAGTAAAGTAGCGGCGTGCGTTCCACCAGGTCCTACAGGGCACAGGAACGTGCTACTGGCCAGGACCTGTCAGCAATGGAAGCCCACACAGTCACAGCCCCCACAGAGACAACGTACTCGAGCAGAGGAGATGCCATCTGATCCATACACCATAAGGTACATCCCTGATTCTAAACTCCTAAACATTGTCCAGCGTTCTCTGTTATTTGTAATGTATTGATGAGAGGGGAGATGAGCAGATCCTCTGGGATGCCTTGGCTCATCTATAGATAACCATTGGTATAACCCTTTCAGCCTACCTGTTGTGGGATGTTTGTACTTCAGATCATACACATGCATATATATAAAAATATTTGAGAAGTCAAGAAATCAAAAACTTAAAAACTTAAAAATTAAAATGTAATTTCAATTTCAATTTCAATTTTAAATTAATATTAGAGCTAGAATTAGGAACTAGAAATTACAATTATAACCCAAATTCTATTATACATAACAAAATTCATCAACAATAATAATAATAATAAAAATCAATTAAATAAATAAATTAATTAATATACTATGGCCCTTTAATAATGACAACCAAGCCAAGACCCACCCTCCCTAGAGGACCGCCCATTAATTAAGGGAGGAGCCCTAGAACCAGCCCGACCAGTCTGGTTTAGTTTGACATGTGTATAAAAAGCCAGCATGAGACCAACACTACTAAGGCTCTGATGAAGAAGGGTAACCTTCGAAACGCGTTAGCCAGGAGTAGTCCGTATGCCTCCTTCCTGGGACCTGGAAAACTGCTACCACTGGAATAATTGCCTCTGTGCCATATACTATGCGATTTTTTTCTTCGACCTTTGTGAGTAGTTTTTTTTCTTGTTTTTAATTAATAAATCTGTCAAGGATAATGCACTAGGCTGGTGCGCTCTTTTTCTTCTTTTCATTTAACACTAGGACAATCCCATCCTTGAGAGCAGCAAGGCCGAAATCCATAGTCCTTCTTGAACCCTTGGGACTTTTTAGCCAATACACCTGTGCGCAAGAGTATTTTTTGCTTCTTTTTACCAAAAAACACACTCTCTGAGCATGCCCAGAAAAATCCAAGTGCTGTCCACACACAAAAAGCACAAAAAAAAACAAAGTCCCTGAGCATGCCCAAAACAACCCAAATGCAGCTAGCACAAAATAAGCCACCCCCCTGTCCAAAATTAAGCACTTCATCCAGTATGCTACAAAAATACAGATGAGACAAACACCCCCCGGTCCAGGGGGGCAAACAAAGAGCCTAACATGGGCAAAAGGTATACAACACATACCATTGCAGTCTATGGGAACTGACTTAATTTTGCGAGTCTCATCTTGGCTGGCTTATATTCTAGTTATTGGCCTTAAAATGGTTATGGGGGCACAGGTCCCACCCTGAGGGACATATATCAATGTCACTAATTTGGACAACCCCAAAAACGAAACAAGGAGAAGTGCCTTTAAAAATGCAAAATTTCCTAAAAGCTAGTAACTTAGGGGGGCTTACTCTGCCTGTAAAGTGGTGCATCTGTAGCATGTATCCAAAGTGCTGCTTCAAAGATGTACAGCTTTAGAGAAAACTTACAAATCTACATTGCAGCTGCAAGACTTTAACCCAAAACAAAAAATAGCCTGCCCCCCAATATATACAAGGCCATTTGGGTCTGTTAAGGCTTAAAATGAGAACCCCCACGTGAAAAATACCACCCCAAACTAAAAAATATTGTGCCCCTCCCACACACTAACAAACCCCTAGCCAAACACACAGCAAGCCAGCCCATGAAAGGGGGGGTGTATGCTTGGGGGCAGGAGGGGCTTGGGCACCCCAAAAGTCAACCACCTTGTTCCCATATTCAGGGGGACAAGGGCCTCTTCAACACAACCCTAGGCTGGGGTTGTGGGGGGGCTGCAGACAGGGGACTTTACGGAATGTGGTTGGTTTGGCTTAGCCCAACATGCCCCAAAGGCAGCCAGCTATGTTGAGTGCATGTGGCCTTGTATGGTTCAGGAGGGGGTTGGGCGATCGCTCTTCTCTCCCCTTTCCTAGCTGGCCCTGTTGTATGCTCTGATAAAGGATGTGGTTTGGACTGGTGAAGGCAGCTTACAGCCTTTTGAGAATAGAGTGGAGTGTGGAGTTCCCCATTAAAAGCAAAAGTTAGCCCATGGAAATCCAAGGGGTTAGAGGGGGGAGACAAGAGCATTGGAGAATGGAGTGTGGAGTTCCCCATTAAAAGCAAAAGTTAGCCCATGGAAATCCAAGAGGTTATAGGGGGGAGACAGGAGCATTGGAGAATGGAGTGAGGAGTTCCCCTTTAAAAGTAAAATTTAGCCTATGGAAAACCAAGGGGTTAGAGGGGGGAGACAAGAGCATTGTAGAATGGAGTGTGGAGTTCCCCTTTAAAAGCAAATGTTAGCCCATGGAAATCCAAGGGGTTAGAGAGGGGAGATAAGAGCATTGGAGAATTTGTATGTTGCATTTAGGAGGGACACCGCTGAGCCCATGCCCCTACACCAGACCAGCATACCTCTGACACCTCACTCCTAGTGACAGAATGGCTCCCCACTGTGCACCTAGCGTGGAAATCATGCATGCACTTAATTAACTCCTTCTCTCCCCTCTCCCGTACCATACGGCCAGGTACATGGGGTCTCTGTACCATGGGTTCGGTCCCAGATGCTGTTGGGAAACTGAGAAGGAACCAGAACACTGATTCCCTCGCTGTCGGAGGACCTGTCCCCTAAGCCAGGAACCATGCTTCATGACTGGCTGCAATGTACCTTGCCCTAATTAATGGTTACCCATAACAACAGCATTCCTCTTCCTGCTTGTCTTGCTGAGTACACCTTTTGTAGTGGCTTTGCTTAATACCCCACATGTGCTTAACTGGCCCTGTTCTTTCATATGCCAGAAACCAACATGCATCCCTTTGAATGACTTCAGACCAGGCTTGAAACAGTTTGATAACTTTTACTGTACTGTTACTTCTTACAGCAGAACAGACATTGTGCATAACACAGTTCAGAGCCTAAACTGACTAACTGGTAGTGTCCACCTGAACACCGGCATCTTGCGCTTATTATATGCTGATTCTTGGGTTTCCAGGTTCCATGTACTCTGGTGTTTCTTTGTTCTCATGCTCCCGCCAGACTCAGAAAGCTCCCCGAACTGGAACTTCCGCCTATTTATGTATCACACTGGATGGAAGGCCGACCCAAGACCAAAAAGCCCAGGAACTGAGATGATAAACAGTTAACCCTTTTCCCCAGCCTGGGCAAGCCAACTACCTAATTAATACCAAGAAACTCACACTGTAGGCAGTCTGCCTACATATTGACAGCTCCAGGCCCCGAAGTGGCCATGTGGGCTGCTATGGCAGTAACTCAATCAGTGCTTGCTCTATGAAAGATTTTGTACTCTGCTTTGTGCTGCACAGTCTTTGCTTAAAATCACAGTGTTACACGTACATAAGGTGGGGAGGGGAAGAGCACTAAAAGTACACTTGTGTTTCAAAGGGTAAGGTGTAGGTTTTTGTAAAGGGTACTCATCTTACCTGCCTGGGCTGCCTGGTAAAATGTACCATACCCTCCTCCACCCAAGGCCAGGTGAATACTTACCTGAATTTATTGACCAGCCAGAAGCTGAAATCTTTTTGGAACTGACCACACCTTTGTGATGGGTCCTTCTAGACCTTTGTTAGGCTGACTATCAAGGCTAAAGTTTTGCAGGAATTAGCCACATAGGAGTCTATGAAGATTCACTAAGTAAAATTAAATAAAGGGGGAATGAGCATACAATCAATAAAGCTTTCAAGTCCCAACAAACTTAAAAAAGGGGGAGAATATTGTATTGTGTGACCAAGCACTGAGGATACTGCCATACTATCCTCAAATAAATCCTTCAGTTGCTCTGCCCTGAGCCACATCGTTATCCCATCGCTGGCCTGCTGAGGGAAGAAATTGCTTTTATACATCAGCCTAGGCCCTTTTGATATGATCCTTTTACAGGATTACAGGTACAATTTCTTAAATTATTATAGAAAAAGGGGAAATACACTTTGGAGGGATGCGAGTTCTTGCCTTAATGTATAGATATGCACAGGATACTTGCATATACTTGTGTACTTGCATATTATGGCAGACTTGGTTTGCCTTCCTCCAGTGCTAACAGCTCCATGCTTTTCATGGTATATTTTCCTTTTCTTCCTCTAGACTAGAGTCTTCTTTCTTTGGCCTCTGGGGTCTCAGTGAGGATGTAACTCATGCTCATGTCATGTGCAAGGGAGTTACAATATTCTGGCTTGACTCTTGTCATCTTACAGATCTGGAAATGTACACTACACTGTTCATACAAACTGCTAGAGATAAAAGGAAAGTATTTTTTTGCCAGAAGTGACATAGGAATCTGTTGTGCCTAAATTTCTACCCCCTATTTTTGTTTTCTAATAAACAAAAAAAACACAATACTATGCTACTGGGCCAGTAGTTTTTGTACAGCCAGGCTTCACATGATGTTCAGAAAGCTGAAGAACCCCAAGAGTGGAGAAAAGGGCAAATCATTTAAGGAGAGTTTAAATTGTTTTATAAATAGATGAGTTAGGAAACTGTACTTTAATTCTGATTGCTAGTTCTTTGTGCAATTACCCCCTTTGCTACCGTATAATTGGGATTTTTTTATTACTGGGTTGTTGATTTGAGGTAAGTGGGCACCACTGTCCCACCTACAGATCCCGGACCAGAATAGAGGGTAAAACAGAGGAAGACCAGTGAATGTTTATTCGCTGATCTCCCCTCTGGTGAATGAACATGGAGGCAAGGTGTATTACCTAACGTCCAGGTTCAACTTTTACTTTACTTTTACTTCAAAAGTAAATTATAAATAATAAAAAAAAACAAAAAACATTTTTTTTAATTGCCCCCACAACCATGCACATAAGAACATAAAAGCATGTGACGGGTGCCCTACATGGGAAAACAAAGATTAATCTACACGCGTTACACCTCCCAATCAACGGAGTGAGAGTAATGCACCGTACACACGGTTGGATTTTCCAACGGAAAATGTGCGATCGGAGCGTGTTGTCGGAAAATCCGACCGTGTGTGGGCTCCATCGGACATTTTCTATCGGATTTTCCGACACACAAAGTTTGAGAGCAGGCTATAAAATTTTCCGACAACAAAATCCGATCGCGTCAATTCTGAACATGTGTGGACAATTCTGACGCACAAAGTGCCACGCATGCTCAGAAGAAATTCCAAGATGGAACAGCTCGGCCTGGTAAAATTAGCGTTCGGAATGGATAGAGCACTTTCGTCACGCTGCAATGTAAAAAATGGTTTAATGCAGCGCACTCTCTTCTTCTTTATAATGCAGGAAGAACAAAGTAGTTTTGCTGCTGATATTCAAACAGACTTCTCTCAAACTTCTTTCTTTATTATTCGTGATTCCCTCAATATATTATGATTTGTCACATCTGACCAAAAAGATATATCATTTTTGTTTGTGTTTTTTTTTTTTCAAGCCTGATGTGTTTTTTTTTTTTTGTATTTTTTTCAAGGCTGATCTTGTTTTTTGTTTTGTTTTTAGTTATTTAACATCCTGAATATTTTTGGGTGTGTTTTCTGTGTCAAGTTACCACAACACCATTATTATCTTGTATTATTTAATCTCAAGGCGATTGCTTGGTGTTGGTGTCTCTTGTTAATTTCACATTGTATTTTTGAAATGTACCTGCCTTCTCACAAACAAACTGTCCTTTTTGAAGGGAAACAAACATAGGCAAGTCTAATTGAAACCAAAAAACCTTTATTAAGGGCTCATAACCAAACAAAGAGGGAGGCAACGCTGGAGAAACAGCAGAAATTGGCGAAGCCTTGGACCTCTAGGGCAGACATCAATTATTTTCCAGCAAAATTGGTGGCCTGAGGAGTCCTTATCTAAGGGAGTGCAATCTGGTCCAGAAGTCCCAGAGATCCGGAAAGCAGCAGATGACATCTGTGTCCCCAGGCTGTGGTCATACAAGAGCCTGCATCTTTTGCCAGACCAGACTGAAACCAGGGTCATCACTCTCTGGTCTTCCTTCCATGCTTCCTTCCCGGCTGTGGCTGTGGTGTTGGAGATGTGGCAGGAGGAGGAGTAGGACATGGAGGAGGAGGAGGAGGAGGAGGAGGAGGAGGAGGACCTGGAGGAGGAGGAGGAGGACTATGTGTGAGGTCACAAATGTGGGTTGCACATGTTATTTGGCCCCTCAACCCCTTATTGAGAGCTTCCAAAATTAAGAACTCACACAGGAGTCGTTGGCCCTCCTCCATCTGCATCATTTTGCAGGCAGTTATGCCAGCAAAGTCCTTCTCCACACTTTGGGGTATTCTGAGGGCCTCAGTAGCCTTCCAAAAGAGGCCTATGGCAGCCTCCTCCAGGTTACTCCTCTTCCTGCCACTTTGTCTTTGAAGGTGGAGGGGAGGGACCTGGGTATCAGACAGCCTACTTGGCCCGGCCACCTCCTGGCTGAGACTTCCCTGTGTATGAAAAAGGGACATCGTTTTAGTTTTTGCATCATCAATCACAATCATAAATTAGCAATCCAAACTAACATCTATTTAACATCATTGATTGGACAACCAGAAATATTTGTAGCCAGGTATATTTGTAATATACCTGGCTTAAGCTGGGCTCCTCCCCATGTTGCTGCCTGGAAGGCCCAGGTTGTGCATCTGAAGCCTCAGCTGGGGGGAAGGAAGCATGGAAGGAAGAGTGGAGAGTGCTGGCCTGGGTTCAGTCTGACCTGCCAGAAAATGCAGCCTGTCATAGTACCACAGAAAAGATATATACAAAGTAATTCTGCGCTGCCCTATGAAAGAAGAAGCAGCTAACACGGCCAACAAGATATATGCCAAATAAGAATAAAACACAATAAGTGTAGCGCTAAAAGATGTTAAACATCCAATGTCAAAAACATTAAACCAACAGTTCTGAATATGAAATGTGGGAGGAAATCATCCATATATATGTTGATGGGGAATCCTCAAAAACTGTATAACTTCAAATAAAGGTATATGACATCTGAAGTGAAGACAGACACACCACCCCTGACAATGAAGAGGCTTACCAGATTGAGTGGACCCAAAGGGGCATACGCCGAGTTGGGTCGGATAAGGCTTGGGTGTTCAGTGGCTGTAGATGGCCTGGAGGAGCGAGGTTTATGGAGTGAACCACAAGTTGCTGTATCCCTCAGAGTGATGCTGTAAACCCGGAGGGGCGAAGTTTATGGAATGAACCACAAGTTGCTGTATCCCTCAGAGCGATGTTAGAAACCAAGTGATGGTGATGACAAATGGAGAAATGGAAAGAAAGGCCACATAGTGTAAATCCGTAAATAAAACTGGAATTTATTAAAAATAAAGGAATACACTCACATGTAAATCCATTAAAAAACAGTGCTATAAAGAGGTGGCAGCAGTGGGGTCCTACCCGACGTGTTTCGTCCTCTTAGACGTCGTCTGGGGGGTTCCCCCCACTTCAGCCAACAGAGTATATATAGGGGATGCATCAATGTAAATGGGAAGCAGCTCAACAAATGCAAAAATGATCACTTCCGGTATTCGGGCAAAATGGCCGCCCGGCGTGCGTTCCACGCCTCACATTGGATACAATGTGGATACCGGAAGTGAACCTGGTAGGGTCAAAGTATGCATCAACAGATCAGACCTATTTAAAACTATTAAATGGCTGAAATGTAAGGTATGCAATGTGTAAGAGAAGTGGCGAATATGAAGAAATCAAGAAAACAAACCATTCTCTGAAAAACGATGGGTAACTCATAGTGGCACGGCGATGTGCGTGTGCATCTAGGTCCCATAGATAATAGAGCGCATGCGCATTATGCGCATGCGTAGTGAAGGGAAGGTCTTCCTTGTGATGCTGGTAAGGGGGCGGACCTCTGCTGGGAAGACAACAACGTCTCCACCCAGCGGCACAACACAACGTGTCATGCGCATGCATGATGGGAAGAAGGACGTTGGTAAATCGTCCATATGCCGCTGGTAAAGGGGCGAGCCTGTGCTGGGAAGACGAAAACGTCACCACCCAGCAACGCAACGCTACATCATACGGATGGCCCGAAAGTTCATGAGGTGGCCCCGAATCAGTAAAATGGAAGGGAGTAAAAACTCCAAAGTGTATATATATATATATATATATATATATATATATATATATATATATATATATATATATGTAGACTAATGTGAAATCGTGAGAAACTGAAAAATACAAGTGTTTAAATAGCGTACCATAAAAGCATCAAGCATGTGTGTTTAGAATGTGAAAAAGTGAATGAATTTAATGACAATTCATTTAATACATGAACACGCGCTCAAAAAAGGCAAGAAGAATATATTGCCCCGAGAGCGTGACATGCGGTGATTAATGCTAAATAAGGTAAAATGAAATATTAAAACAGAACAAAGGTATACTAATAACTATACTCTTCTGGACACATATATGGATGCGCATTCGTGGAGTGGATTCCCATAATGAAGTGCAAAAAATATAAAAAAATTTTCATCAAATGCACATATGCATAAATATAAAATCAATACATGCCTGTAAGGTATGACCTAAAAACTAAAAATGTAAAAAGGAGAGAGCAACAGGTAAAAATAAAAATAAAATAAAATAAAATAAAACAGAGCATCCATTAAACAGTTTTGCACCTGCACCACCAGTCACATTGTGTACTTAATCATATGTCATTGTGGGAAACAATATGTGGGCCGCACCATCCGCTCTATTGCCATAAGGGTAGCGGAACACATCGCTCTTATCAAGAGCGGGGACACTAAACATACCGTCCCCCGACATTACAAGCTACACCACAACCGCGTTATAGAGGGGACACAATTCGTGGTGATAGATAGATACATTCCCCCCTGGAGAGGTGGTGCCATGACCAGAGGTGTGTCCCGCCTGCAGACTTTCTGCATTCATGAGCTCCGTACATTTTTCCCACTGGGTATCAACGTTGAATTAGACGTCAATGCCTTTATCAATAAAGCTTGACGCTCTGTTTTACTTTATTTTATTTTATTTTTATTTTTACCTGTTGCTCTCTCCTTTTTACATTTTTAGTTTTTAGGTCATACCTGTTTCTATCTTTTTAGGTGATCGTGATATTGTGGATCCAGAGCATTTCACCTCAGAAAGTGCACAGATCTGATCGGGGAGATCATGGAGTGTAATAGGGACTTGGAAAACATCCAGAAAAGCATCAATGATGTTAAAAAAAAATGAAGAACATCATTGATGTTTTAGGGAGAGTTTAAAACCGCTCAAAATTCCTATTTTTTTTGCGCTTTTTGTGAGCTAAAAATGTTTAGCATTTTTTGACATATTTGTGAAAAGCCAAATTTTGAAGAGGCACACAGTGTGTCAACATGTGCTATCTGCCATCACAGGAGATCAATGGACACGTTTTGGGGGGCAACCCCTTCCTCAATAATAAAGTAGCTGTGAGGAAGGGGTTGCACCCACAAAACATGTCCCTTGATCCCCCATGATGGCAGCTAGCACATGTTGACATTTGGCAATTGGTGTGTATCTTCAAAATTTGGCTTTTCTAGGGGTGACTTCACCCCATCTGAAAGCAATATCAAACATAGTTTTTAAATACTCATGTCTGATATTGCCTTCAAGTTCTACCAAATGTGAACTTTGTAAGTTCAAGATTTGTGTCTTCCTTGTTGGTTTTAAACACGCCTGTTTTATCTTATATGGACATTTCTACTTTTTGTAATGTGACCCCAAAAATGTTTATACAACAAACATGTTGGTTTGTTTTAAAAACCTTTTCTAAATGCACATTTGATTGTGCTGGTATTAAAAAGATTGATAATTAATCAAGAATGTGTGGATTATTGTCTCAACGCTCCAAAACTTTTGTTGTGTTCTAATTGGTGTTTTCTGTGACAATGGGGGTTATTTCCTAAGGGCAAATCCACTTTGCACTACAAGTGCAGTTTCAAGTGCACTTGTAGTGCAAAGTGTCTTTGCCTTTAGTAAATAACACCCAACAGTGCTTTGTAAGGTTACACGATCACGCCATTTTCAGGACTCACCACATTTCTGTCAGGGTCAGCTAAAAGAAACACAGCAGTAAATGTCACCAAAGATTTTAGTAGTTAAATTCTTTTTTTTATTTGAAAAAGGTTTCAGACATTGTCTGGCATATTGATTGCCCCCCTACCCGCAAAGTATTCAAGGTATCTTAGACGGACATCACGGGTACTCAGGGGGGCAAGCCAGGATGGCCACTTTCAAGCGCCGTCAGGGTTGGTTCATTTTGAATTCCAGCCTCAGGCCCAACTGAGTCAGCATAGTTGGCAGAATGTTGCCATAAAAAGTTGTGTAGAACATAGCACGCCAGGATTATATGATTCAGTTTGTACTCCGCCATGGGTATGGGTGTAAGAAATAGGCGGAACCGGCTGGCCATGATTCCAAACGTGTTCTCCACCACTCTTCTGGCTCTGGCCAGCTGGTAATTAAAAACCCTCTGGTCCGGGGTGAGGGTCCTCATTGGGAATGGCCGCATAAGATGGTGCCCCAGCGCAAACACTTCATCTGCAACGAAGACGAATGGGAGTCCTTCCACATTGTCTTCTGGAGGTGGCAAGTCCAAGCTGCCATTCTGGAGACGCCTGTAGAACTCTGTCTGGGCGATGACTCCACCATCGGACATCTGGCCATTCTTCCCCATGTCCACATACAGGAACTCGTAAGTAGCCGACACCACCGCCAACATCACAATACTATTGAACCCCTTATAGTTGAAATAGTATGAACCCGAGTTGGGTGGTGGGACGATGTGGACGTGTTTCCCATCAATTGCCCCTCCGCAGTTAGGAAAGTCCCAACGCTGGGCAAAGTGGGAGGCCACAGTCTGCCATTCCTGTGGCGTGGAAGGAAACTGTGGAGTCAAACAACAAAAACAAATTAGTCATTTTGCACATAAACAGGGAAAGCAGATTAGACACAAACATTCTTGGCCAACATCAAGATAACATTTATTTGAGGGAGTTTTTGAAGACCAAAGTATAAGGTCCACCTATCAGATTCACCCTCCCCCACCCCCTCTCATGGGCCATTTCTAACATTATAGGGGGGGGCTCTTGGACAGGTAACCCTCTCCACTTCATTGAGAGATGAATGCCAGCCCCTCCTTAGTTACACTATTGACAGCCCACTGGACAGGTAAGAAGTGTCATAATACAAAGATATAAATACACATTGTACACATTTTAGCACATTTGGACATTCTGCTATTACCTATCAAGATAATAATAGGATACCAAAACTTTAAACAGTACCATTTGAAAGTATACAGGCCCTTGCACTACATGCTTTGGGAAATTCATCCATACATCTGACCACAAAAGAGATGGGTATAGTGTGTATGGGTTTGGCAAAGTCAGCAGACAGATGATTGAGGATAGATAGAGAATTGTTATCAGCTGACTTAGCAGTTGGGGGGAGGGAGGGTTCCAAATGATTTGGGGACCCCAAAAAAAAGCCTCTGGCACTCTGCCTGAATTTAAAGCACAAATCACATTTTTACACATTTTAGGGCGTGCTTGGGGTAAAGCACTACTATGGAGCTGATAAAATGCATTGTTAAGTGACTACATGAGGTGAATATAGGGCCAGGAGACCATGCTGGGGAGGTAAGCGAAGGCAAATATGTATGAAGGAGAAAAAAAAATTACAGAAAAATCCAGCATGCATGAGGACAAAGGGGACATTCACAGCATATTACAATCATGGTAATTAGGGAATGAGGAAAGAAACACAATATATTATCAAACTTATTGTTATTAAATACAATAACATGTGAGCTTAAAGGATAAAAATCTTACCTTAATATACTCCTTCTGCAGGACCTGAATGATGGCAGAACAAGTCTCTGGGATAATGATCCCCAGAGCCTGGGGGGAGATGCCTGTCTAGAACTTCAAGTCCTGCAGGCTTCTCCCCGTCGCCAAGTACCGCAGGGTGGCGACTAGCCTCTGCTCCGGAGTGATGGCTTGCCTCATGCAGGTATCCTGCCTGCTAATATAAGGGGTCAGCAAAGCAAACAAACGGTGAAATACGGGGTCCGTCATCCTGAGAAAGTTCCTGAAATCATCAGGATTATTCTCACGGATCTCACGGAGCAAAGGCATATGACAGAACTGGTCATGCTGAAGCAACTAATTCTTGGTCCATGAACTCCTCCCCACCCTGTTCATGGACTGGACTTGTGTCAAGGTCAGGACCTCAACACCAAGCCCCCGCACAGCACGAACTCTACGAGGAGTACGTATACGCAACATGGCTAGAAAACGGTCGGCTGCTCAGAACGAAGTAACAGAACGCACTGAAGAACAGAAAGGCCTGTGAAGAGCGACCTGAAAAACAGTAACGAACGAACAAGAACACAATGATAAATCAGTGGTACTCGCTGTACGCACTGAAGAGCAGATACAAACCCACAAACACAAACTGAACAGCAGAAAACGATCTGAAAACCACGAGTCTGAAAAAGCGCGAATCGTCTCTCACCAAACTTTTACTAACACGAGATTAGCAAAAGGAGCCCAAAGGGTGCCGCGCTTGGTTCTGAACTGGCCTTTTCTAGTCTTGTCATACGTGGTGTACGTCACCGCATTCTTGGCGATCGGAAATTCCGACAACTTTGTGCGACCGTGTGTACGCAAAACAAGTTTGAGCCAACATCCGTCGGAAAAAATCCATGGATTTTGTTGTCGGAATGTCTCCTAAAAAAAATTGTAAAAAATAATAAAAAATAAATTATAACGTAAAAATATTCAAAAATAAAATAATAGAAATAAAAAAACTACTGACACCATCCACTGCCCTACCGACACCGTCAGTATATATGCACATACACACATACATATGTGTGTTGAGCTTTGAGGTGCACACCATAATGCAGTAGGCTGCGCACACCTATGAGAGGACTAGAAGCTCTTCCTGCCGACGTTTCCCTGAAGATAGCCTGGGAAAAAGCGGGGTCATGTGACAACTGTATATTGATTATGAAAAAAAGGTACATCCTATGAAAAAAGGAAAGAAAGATTTTTTTTTAAATAATCCATATGCATAAAAAGAAGGGATAATGTCAAATAAATAATGTATGTTTAGTATCACTTCAACTAATCTTCAGTCCTAAAATGTGTATTTTGACATGTGTGGAAAAACAGAAAAAATGGGTCTCGTAGCAAGGTAGTAGAACTTTTTTTTAAATAAATGACATAACTAACAACCTACAATGCTCTTTTACTGAATTAGATTATACAGTATAAGGTTGTAATTTGTTCTGCTTGCACTGTACGGTAGAATTAGTAAATATTTTTTCTACAGGTTGAGTCTGTCTTCTTAGTAAAATAAATGAATACATGAGATGTTTTCTAATAAAAGCAAACCTTTACAAAATGAGGATGTCATTATTGCCCCAAAATAGAATCTTTGTCCAAGAAAACTGGAATTTTTTTTTTCATATATTTTATGTTACAGCAAGACTTTCTTCTTCCATTTCCATCTCTCCTCTACCGTTTTGAAAGAAGCATGCTTCTGCTTCTCTCGATGCCCCATAATTAATTTATATAAATAAATATAAGGCTAATCCTTTTTCCAAGAATAGCTTGCTTCTGTGGCGCGATGCCACTTGCTGTCTATTCGCCTGTATGTCTTATTTAAATAAATATAACCTTCATCCTTTCACCAAGAATAGAAGCTATCATTGGCAAGGTGCCACTGGCTGACTATCTGTGTTGAGTGTAATAATACTTTCAGACACATTTGTTTGACTTGTTTACTAGAAAGCCTTTTTTTTTCGCTGTTTATTCTCAACCAGGTGTCAGCATGGAACCTACTGAAAGGTACAGCTTTTATTTTTTTTTATTTTTTTAAACATATAATTTTCTTCGCAACAAATTTCCACAGTATTCTCACATACAATAAAAGCATTATAAGAAAATTAAACAATTGAAAAATAAATTAAGTGTACTATTGCAACAATGATTTTATTGTATTGTATGTACTGTATATATGTCTGTATGTATTTATATATACACTCACCGCCCACTTTATTAGATACACCTGTTCATTTGCTTGGTAACACAAATTGCTAATCAGCCAATCACATGGCAGGACCTCAATGCATTTGGGCATCTAGATGTGGTGAAGACAACTTGCTGAAGTTCAAACAGAGCATTAGAATGGGGAAGAAAGGGGAAGTGACTTTGAATGTGGCATGGTTGTTGGTGCCAAACAGGCTGTTTGAGTATTTAAAAAACTGCTGATCTACTGGGATTTTCATGCACAGCCATCTCTAGGCTTTACAGAGAACGATCTAAAAAAGAGAAAATATCCAGTGAGTGGCAGTTGTTGATGTCAGAGGAGAATGGGCAGACTGGGTCGAGATGATAGAAAGGCAACAGTAACTCAAATAAACACTTGTTACAACCAAGGTGTGCAGAATACCATCTCTAAAATGCACAACACATCGAACCTTGAAGCAGATGGGCTACAGCAGCAAAAGAACACATTGTGATACATACGGTTGGGATTAATTGTAAGAAAAAGGATACAAATGCAAATGGAGGTGGGGTGGCATCTAATACGCATAGTAAGTAAGTAACTCCTTGTCCGAAAAGACCCCCCCCTCCATTTGCATTTGTATCCTTTTGCTTACAATTAATCCCAACAGTATGTTGCAGCAAGTCATTGGGAATTAACAATCTCAATTTCCACTCTATGGACATCCAGCTCCAACCATTCACCTGAGGCCCTCTGGCTGTAGCAGCAGCAGCCCACCACTGGGGCTGATTTGGAAAAGCCCACAATGCCAATAGATGGAAAAGAATCACTTGTGTAAGCAGCCAAATACCAAAATGGGCCAGTTACAGTGTAGAAATGTATTACTGATGCATAAGAATCACTTAAAAATGATAAAAAAAACATCCAGACGCCAAGTAGTAAAAATATACACAGCATCGGCCTTTCTCAACATCCCAAAAACATATGCTGGACTTGGAGTTCCAAATCCTAAATTATACCACAAAGCAAAGATCCTAGACCAGGCGAAAAACTGGTGGTATTAGCCCCCAGCGCAACCCTGGCATCTAGGGATGAGTTGAACACCCGGTTCGGTTCGCAGCAGAACTTGCAAACAGACAAAAAATTTGTGCGAACATGCGAATACCGTTAAGGTCTATGGGACACAAATGTGAAAAAAGTGCTCATTTTAAAGGCTTATGTGCATGTTATTACCATAAAAAGTATTTGGGGACCCGGGTACTGCCCCAGGGGACATGTATCAATGCAAAAAAAAAGGTTTTAAAAGAGCAGTGATTTGAAACAATAAAAATGAAATATTCCTTTAAATATCGTGCCTGGGGGGTCCCCTTAGTCTGCCTGTAAAGTAGCAAATTTTTCCCATGTTTAGAAAAGTACCGCAAAATGACATTTGTAAAGGAAAAAATGTAATTTAAAATTGCTCATGGCTGTAATGTATTGCCAGATCCCGGCAATATACTGTACATAAAAAAATAGTTTAAAAAAACAGTGTGGGCCTCCCCCAGTCCATACCAGGCCCTTTTGGTCTGGTATAGATATTAAGGTGAACTCCACAACAATTTTTAAAAAAAAACGGTGTAGGGGTCCCCCCCGAAATCCATATCAGACCCAAGGGGCCTGGTATGGACGGGGGGAACCCATGTCGTTTTTTTCTTAATTCTATCATAGGGTTCCCCTTAACCACTTTAATACACTATATTATATATTGTACACTGCACTATATACCCTGCACTGTATTATATATACTACACTGAGGACACTATATACTCTGAACTGCAGTATATATACTATACAGACTGCACTATATACTCTGCTGAAAAATTGGGCCTTAGGTGTTGGTGGTGGCAGAACACGGTAACCCCTCACTGCCTGTCCTGACTAAATACAGTATATTAAATACACTGCCTGTACTGAGTTTACACTGTATATGTAGGCTACGCTGAATGCAGAGTATATATATAGAGTTTACACTGTATATATAGGCTACACTGAATGCAGAGTATATATATATATATATATATATATATATATATATATATATATATATATATTAGTCTGACTGTATATATATATTATATAATAATATAAAACTTGGCTATGTCTCAATGGGAATCTACCCTACAGATTCATGTTCCCCCATCTATATGGTACTGTGCATTTCCTTGTCAAAAGAAGTTTATTGAGTATACAATGTTATAAAGATACATAAAGTAAGTTTACAAGGATCTATAAAGTAAGCTCATTGTTTTACAGTAGGGTTTATACAGGTAAATATCATGAAATTTCAAATATTAAACGTTGAGTTCACGTAAACCTAAATTAAAGTATTTAAATGATTTATACCTACTATACATATTGTTTACAAGTAGAGTGTATATAGGTCAAATAAAGTCTGATAATGAGCTTTAATCGTAAGGTGGAGAAAAGGAAAGAGAAAGAAGAAAAAGGGTTGAAAGGTAGAGGTATGGTCCACAAGGTTGTCCCGCACGTCAGTTTATTATTCTTTTTAGTTCTCTTTGAAGCCTTAGAATGGGTGTCTCTGTAAGTCATTTAATCTGTTACCATGGCAACAGGACAGAGTCATTGAAGTTTGACAGGAACTGTTATTTTATCCAAGGATGCCAAAGTTTTTCAAATTTTGGAATTTGATTTTGATCGATGGCTACCATCTTAGCGTGGGACATTGTATTATTCGTTCTGTGAATTGTTTCTGCTAGTACCAATGTAGGAGATTTCCATGCCTTGGCCACTGTTTGTTTTGCAGCCGTTATTAGTTGGATCATAAGTTTGAATTGAGAGAGTGTTAACCATTCCGGTTTTAGATTAAGTAAAGTTATATATGGATCTGGTTGTATTATTTTTTTAAATATTTTAGATGCAATCACGAAGACTTCCTTCCAGAAGGTTTGGATTACTGGGCACGTCCACCATATGTGTAAATATGTGCCTATTTCTGGGCATCCTCGAAAACAAAGAGCTGAGGTATTAGGTGATTATTTTGCCACTCTAGCGGGTACAAGGTACCAGCGAGTTAGGACTTTATAATTTGTCTCCAGTGCTAAGATGTTGGGTGAAGATGACTTAGATGTGAGCCATATGTTAGACCAGTCCGTGTCTTCTAAAGTTCGTCCCAGGTCCTCCTTCCACCTCTGAACGTAAGAGGGTCTATTAAGATTTGCTACTCCATATAATTGATTATAAAGTGATGAAATTGTACCTTTAGCAAATGGATCTTTTGTACAGATTGATTCAAAAATGGATAATTGGGATAATGGTGTATCCCCCTTTAGGAATGGTGTATAGAAATTTTTGATTTGGAGATATCTAAATATCTCAGAGTTTGGTAGATCATATTTTTCTTTAAGCGATGGGAATGAAAGGAATGATTTAGATGCTATGAAGTCATTTAGTGTCTGAATGCCTGATGTTGTCCAAGCTTTAAAAGAATTTGGGTAGATCCATGCCGGATAAAAGGCCGGATTTCTGATAAAAGAAAGGAGAGGATTGTGTGGAGATTGTAACTGATATTTGGTTTTTAGTTTATCCCAGAGAGATAAGAAGTGTTTAGTTATGGGATTATGAATTTTAAAGCGGTCTTTAGGATCAAGCCATAACAAGTTACATATTAATAGAGGGTCATTTTCTGAAGCCTCTATAAATACCCATAATGGGATTTCCTGTTTTGCATGGTATTTGGACAGACTGGCCAAATGTGCTGCTCTGTAGTAGTTAGTAAAATTAGGGTATCCCAGGCCTCCTTTATTTTTGGGAAGATGTAATGTGTGTATAGGTATACGTGGTTTAGAAGAGCCCCATATAAATGAAGTTGCTCTTTTTTGTACTATTCTCAAAAAATAGGAAGGAATTGGAATAGGGAGGACTCTGAATAGATAAAGCAATTTGGGTAGAATAGTCATTTTGATTGCATTAATCTTCCCTATCCAGGATAAAGGAAGTTGCGACCATTGTTTTATTAGATTTGTGATCTGTCTTAATACAGGAGGATAATTGGTTGAGAATAAGTCAGAATGAGATGCTGTTAAATGAATTCCAAGATATCGGATTGATTTTTCTGCCCATGTGAATGGGAGTGCAGCCCTAGCCGGGATCAATTCCATGTTTGTGAGTGAAATATTAAGCACTAGGCATTTCTTAGGATTAATCATAAGGCCAGATAGGGCTGCAAATCCATCAAGAGCTGGTATTAAGTTAGGATCAGAGACCTGTGGTGATGATAGAAAAAGTAATATATCGTCTGCAAATATACATAATTTGTGTGTAATACCTCCTACTTCAATGCCAGTTATAGTTTGGTTTGTTCTGATGTATTGGGCCATGGGTTCGAGTATAAGGGCAAATAATAAGGGAGATAATGGGCAACCCTGTCGGGTACCTCTTTCGATATTAAAGGCTTCAGATTTGTATCCAGCATATTTTATATAGGCTTTGGGTTTATTATATAATGCTTTGATCCATGTTAAAAAGTGGGGTCCAAAACCCCATTTTTGTAATGAATATTGCATATATTGCCAGGATACTGTGTCAAATGCCCTCTTAATATCGAGAGATAGAAAACATAAAGGGATTTTCCGTTTTTTAGCAATATGTGCCAATAACACTGCCCTGCGTATATTATCGCCTGCCTGTCTATTTGGCATGAAGCCTACTTGATCTCTATGTATTAATTTTCCTATAATGCTATTGAGGCGTTTTGCTATTATTTTTGCTAATAATTTAATATCGAGGTTTAACAGAGAGATAGGCCGATAATTCACACAGGAAGTATCATCAGAAAGGGGTTTTGGGATCATACAAACAATTGTCATTAGTGTTTCTTGCCGAAAAGAATGTCCATCTAGAAGTTTGTTAAAAGTTTCAGTGAGAATGGGAGAGAGTATTTCTGAGAATGTTTTATAGTATAAAGCCGAGTAGCCATCTGGGCCTGGTCTTTTGTTAAGTTTTAGGTCTTTTATGGCGTTAGCAACTTCATCTATAGTTATAGGCTCATCCAAACTGCTTTTTTGATTCTGAGATAACTCAGGTAAGGTTATTTTTGAGAAGAAGGATTCAGCCTCTGTAGGATTAAATTCATTGTTTGTCTTGTATAAAGTTGCGAGATGTGAGTGAAATTTATGGACTATTTTAACTGGATTACAAGTGTAAACATTTTTTGATAATTTCAAACGTATTGGTTTGAAAGATTTGTTAGTTGAATTTAATGCCCGAGCCAAATATGTACCTGGTTTGTTTGTATTGATGTAGAAATTGTGTTTGGAGCGTGAGAAATGTGAGAAATAGATCGTATTCCAATCTAGATTTTTCCAGATGAGATTTTGTACTCTGAGATGGATTATCTTGAAATGATATGTAGGCTGCATTAAAATTGAGTTCTAGTTTTTTTGCTAGATTTTTGCGTTCCCGTTTAAATAGTGCCATTTGTCTTTGTATTGTACCACGCAAGACAGGCTTATGAGCTTCCCACAGTGTTATTGGGGAGATGTCTGTTGTATTATTAATTGATATGTATTCCTTTAAAGCTTGTTCAATGGCCATCTGATGTAGTGGGTGTTTGAGCATTATGTCCGGTAAGTACCACGTTGGGTCATGCGCTTTTGGTATGGCTGAAGCTATAGTAGTGTATACTGCATTATGGTCAGACCACGGAATCGGAATTATATCTGATGCAATAATTTCTGGTATCATTCCTATTGTTAGAAAAATATGATCTATTCTGGTGAAGGTTTGATGAGGGTGCGGGAAATAAGTGAATTTCTTTTTCATTGGGTTACTTTCTCTCCACGAATCTACCAGATTGTATTTGGAAAGAAGTTGAGAAAAAGGTAATCTAGAGGTTATTTTGGATGGTGTAAAAGGTGATTTATCTAGAAATGGGAGGAGGACCTGGTTCGAATCCCCACACATTATCACTGTTCCTATTTTGTGTGTATTAATCACTTGTAATATATGTGAGAGGAATGGTGTAGGTTGTTTGTTAGGAGCGTAGTAGGAAATCACCGTGATTGCTGTATCCATTATATAACCCATGAGTATCAGGTATCTACCTTCTGGGTCTTTAATTTCTGATGATAAGGTGAATGGTGTGGATCGGTGAAATGCAATTAGAGTTCCCCTTTGCTTGGTACAGGCAGAAGCCGTGTAAATTTGTTGATAAAAAGGAGAAATATATTTTGGAGTAGAATCTTTGGTGAAGTGTGTTTCTTGGAGGCATACTATGTGAGCCTTTTTGTTATGGAAAGTACGGAAGGCTTTGGTCCTTTTTTGAGGGACATTTATTCCCTGAACATTCAGGGAAAGTATATTCAGTGGTGCCATGGCAATAGATCAAATAGTTTTGACTTACTTTTTGTTATGCAGAGCTGACTGCGCAGATCAACCTGTGTGGACTGAAGAGATGAATAGATAGAAAAGAAACCAGTGAATTCTGGAATAAAGAGTAAATAAAAAACATATGAGATTAGATGATACATTGTATAAATTATTTTTTGCAAGTAATCACAATTTACCCGTGAAAGAGAATAAATATCTCTCTCAGGGGAATAAGTGCCTTCGTCACACTCCCACATAATATGGTTGGGAGAATGAGGAGGGCTAATGGGGGTACACGGATCTTCCGCTTACAGGAGAGATGTGCTATGTCAAAAGATATCAAAATGATGTTTCATTAATTGGAGTGCAGAATATAGTTTTTGTTGAAATTATTTATTCCAGGGTGGTTGTATATGGTTAGTCTTGCCCTAGGCTAAATAATTCAGTTAGAAAGGTACTGTTAATAACTTTGGTATTGATGAAGATAGTTTGAATTATTTTGGGATTTTAACCCTTTTAGAGTAAACAATTACATATTTTATTCATATGTAACTGCTTAGATATGTTAACTCATAAAATTGAGGTTGTATTGCTTCAGATTAGAATAAACAAAAACATAATTCTAGGAACTAGTTAGGTAATAATATATTTGTTTTAAGAAAAGAAAGAAAAAGCTTCCATTACTTCTGGATTATTGAACATATTTGTCCTAAAAAGTAATAAATCTATTGTTATTACCTGATAATATATAACTGAACAAGAATTTCCTTATTTCACTTATATATTCTAAGGCTATATGAATCAGAAGTAATAAGAAATATAACTGGAATGTAACATGATCCCACACAGTGTGTGACTATCAGAATGCAGTTACATTCAGTTATAAATATAGGTTTTTTATAGAGAACCATCTCTTAGTATAATAAATGAAGAGATATCAGGAATTAGGATGTCAGTCCATTGAATCTTCTTGGTCCATGGATGATGTGGCATAACGGCCTCTTTTGTGAGAATGATGATTCCCATTTTGTTCTGAAATTTTCTGAGTGCTGCCTGAAGGTGAAGATGATGCCATTCTTCTGCGTGTGGGAGAGTTGCTGCTTGTGGGTTCTGTCAGATTTAATTTTAAAAGGGTTTGTTGTAGTTCATCTGCTGATCTGCTTCTGTAAATTGTACCTTGGTAGTTAAATCTGACTGAAAAGGGGAAGCCCCATTGATACATAATGTTGTGGCGTTGCAGTTCCATTAGTTGGGGTTTCATGGATCGTCTTTTAGTAATAGTAAGTTGGGATAGGTCAGCAAAAATTTGATAATTGTGTCCTTGAAAATTAAGTTCCTTTTTTTCTCTTGCAGCAATTAGTATTTGTTCTTTCGTTCTGTAATAATGAAATTTTGTGATTATATCACGTGGGGGTCCATCTTTCTTTTTGGCTGTGAGGGCTCTGTGTACTCTGTCCAGTTCTAAACGTTCAATAGGGATATCTGGCTTTAGTTCTTGTAATAGAGCAGTAATAGTAGATTGCAGGTCTGTCACAGATTCAGGTATTCCCCTTATGTGCAAGTTTGAACGTCTGGCTCTATTTTCGTAATCTTCGAGCTTAGTTTGAAGTATTAAATTCTCTTTTTTTAATTGTTCTAATTCTGTTATATTTTCTTGGGTTGTAATTTCAATTTCATCCATTTTTATTTCTAAGGCTGCTGTGCGGTTTCCCAGCTCTCTTATTTCTTTGGTTAGGCTTTTTGTTATTTGGTCTGAGGTTTGTTTTAAAGCCTTATGAAGCATCTTTTCAAATTGTAATAATATTACTGGGGATGCTGAGGAGGCTTGTGGAGAAGTTTGTGAGAGGATTTGTTCTGTATCTGACTCAAATGGAGAGTCTTGCTGTGACATTTTCTGTCTGTGAGAGCGCCCTGATGCTGTATCTTGTGAGGTGACTGGAGCTGCTTCAGCTGCAGTGAGTGCCTGTGAGCTCTTTGTGAGGTGATTTTTATTTCTGCCACGGTTTCCTCCCAGTACCATATTTCCTGCCCAAACTTTCACAGTTTGTTCCCTGGGGCAAAAAGGTTCAAATGGATACCTTTTGAGCCTGCAGGCTCCGCTTTGTCCTTCTCTTCTCTCCTCAGCGGTGTGGAGCTCTAACAATGCATGTCTGCTCTGCTAGGCTCCGCCTCCTGCCCCCCGGTACTGTGCATTTCATTCCTCATCTAGGTTTTCTAGAAACATTACCCATTGGGAAACTTCAATGAAAATTTTCTATCGTTGGGACTATACCCCTGTCAAACTGGCCCACATATTCCCAACCCAATCCAGGAAATGCTGGAAACAATGCTCTATGGACGGTCACGTTTTCCACATATGGTTTGAATGTCCTCTTATTGTCTCATTCTGGAGGGTCATCTCCAACCTTATTCAGGAACTTACTAATGTGTCTAATGTGTTGTCCCCACAGATGGCTCTATTCAGAAGAAGACTTTCGATCTGGCTGTCGAAATACCACCCTGTGGTCACCCATATCCTAATTGCTGCTCAACTCTCCATCACCCGCCTCTGGAAACAACCATCTGCACCCACTCTAGTTATGACTATTGACATACTTAATGACCATGTGCATGGAATACCTCTTCGCTAAAACTCTCAAACTAAGCAAATTTCAGGACCAATGGCAATATTGACAATCGGACCCCAGAGCAGCATCTTGCTCTTAACTCTCATACAGTCAACGGCACATGTCAGGTCCTTCCATTACACATTGACTCTCTCTTGAAATATACAGTGGGGACGGAAAGTATTCAGACCCCCTTAAATTTTTCACTCTTTGTTATATTGCAGCCATTTGCTAAAATCATTTAAGTTCATTTTTTTCCTCATTAATTGATTGGTGGTCAGTGAAACGCATGCCCTTACATTAGTGGTCAATGGGAAGAATGCTCCTTACATTGGTGGTTAGTGGGATGCATGCCCTTACATTGGTGGTCAGTGGAATTGGTGGTCAGTGGAATTGGTGATCGGTGGGATGAATAAATAGAAATATACATTTACGTTTATGTTTGCGAACTTGAGGTGTGAAGGCTTCCCAGTCTGCATACAAACTTTTACAAATCTCATCCCAGCCTCTGCTCTTCCGGACATTATTTTTATATTCTGGTATACGGCTGTCCTATATACAGTGGGGACGGAAAGTATTCAGACCCCCTTAAATTTTTCACTCTTTGTTAAATTGCAGCCATTTGCTAAAATCATTTAAGTTCATTTTTTTCCTCATTAATGTACACACAGCACCCCATATTGACAGAAAAACACAGAATTGTTGACATTTTTGCAGATTTATTAAAAAAGAAAAACTGAAATATCACATGGTCCTAAGTATTCAGACCCTTTGCTCAGTATTTAGTAGAAGCACCCTTTTGATCTAATACAGCCATGAGTCTTTTTGGGAAAGATGCAACAAGTTTTTCACAACTGTATTTGGGGATCTTCTGCCATTCCTCCTTGCAGATCCTCTCCAGTTCTGTCAGGTTGGATGGTAAACATTGGTGGACAGCTATTTTTAGGTCTCTCCAGAGATGCTCAATTGGGTTTAAGTCAGGGCTCTGGCTGGGCCATTCAAGAACAGTCAAGGAGTTGTTGTGAAGCCACTCCTTCGTTATTGTAGTCGTGTGCTTAGGGTCATTGTCTTGTTGGAAGGTAAACCTTCGGCCCAGGCTGAGGTCCTGAGTCTGAGTCTGAGTCCTTGATTGCAACCAGTCGTCCTATCCCTGCAGCTGAAAAACACCCCCACAGCATGATGCTGCCACCACCATGCTTCACTGTTAGGACTGTATTGGACAGGTGATGAGCAGTGCCTGGTTTTCTCCACATATACTGCTTAGAATTAAGGCCAAAAAGTTCTATCTTGGTCTCATCAGACCAAAGAATCTTATTTCTCACCATCTTGGAGTCCTTCAGGTGTTTTTAGCAAACTCCATGCGGGCTTTCATGTGTCTTACACTGAGGAGAGGCTTCCGTCGGGCCACTCTGCCATAAAGCCCTGACTGGTGGAGGTCTGCAGTGATGGTTGACTTTCTACAATTTTCTCCCATCTCCCGACTGCATCTCTGGAGCTCAGCCACAGTGATCTTTGGGTTCTTCTTTACCTCTCTCACCAGGGCTCTTCTCCCCCGATAGCTCAATTTGGCCAGACGGCCAGCCCTAGGAAGGGTTCTGGTCGTCCCAAACGTCTTGCATTTAAGGATTATGGAGGCCACTGTGCTCTTAGGAACCTTAAGTGCAGAAGAAATTTTTTAGTAACCTTGGCCAGATCTGTGCCTTGCCACAATTCTGTCTCTGAGCTCTTCAGGCAGTTCCTTTGACCTCATGATTCTCATTTGCTCTGACATGCGCTGTGAGTTGCAAGGTCTTATATAGACAGGTGTGTGGCTTTCCTAATCCAATCGGTATAATCAAACACATCTGGACTCAAATGAAGGTGTAGAACCATCTCAAGGATGATCAGAAGAAATGGACAGCACCTGAGTTAAATATATGAGTGTCACAGCAAAGGGTCTGAATACTTAGGACCATGTGATATTTCAGTTTTTCTTTTTTAATAAATCTGCAAAAATTTCAACAATTCTGTGTTTTTCTGTCATAATGGGGTGCTGTGTGTTCATTAATGAGGAAAAAAATGAACTTAAATGATTTTAGCAAATGGCTGCAATATAACAGAGTGAAAAATTTAAGGGGGTCCGAATACTTTCTGTCCCCACTGTACATCTTATCCTCTCCCCCCTGGACTGAGTCGAGCCATCTGGGAATGATTCATCCAATAACACCATATTGATACACTCTCCTTCATTTGAACCTGCTTCCCCCCTGCTCTGCCCCCCTTTTTTTCCTACCCCTCCCCCCATACCCCCCCATGACACCCCCTCCCCCCTCCTTCAAAATGTATAATTGTGCATTTTATACTCATTCATTCGGTATTCACAATGTTTCACATTGCTCTGTTTACTACTCAGTTGTTTTCATTTCTGTAATGATATTGGAATGGGCCTTCCCCGCTCTAGATGACAATATGTCTTCTCTTTGTGAATTGTTCACCATGTTCACCATTTTCTCATAAATAAAAATATTGGAAAAAAAAACATACACAGCAGTGCATTTACTCAGTTCTGAAACCATAAGTGGCAGCATGATGTCAGCGTATAGCTCTGCCCCGACCGGTTTCATGCCAACGCATGTCTTCAGGGGCTGCTAGTAAGCCAATGTAAAAAAAAATAGCCCCTTTATTAAATAGCCTTTTAAATTAACAAACAGTCTCTAGAGGGCCAACAGGAATTGACTAGCGCCAATTTGTTGAAGTCCAGTGGCCTCAGACATTTTTCCTGAGTCTGTATTACTAAATAGAAAGCTAATCACTGATATTTACTACTGGCCAAGTTTAGAATGACACCAAGTCTCAAGAGAAGATCACAGCTTCTGAGGCTGAAGTGCTAGAAATAGGCCACTAATGAGGGCTTCCAGGGTAATGGCTGATGGGTCAGGTGATTCCATTCAGCCCCGTGAGTGCAATTTTTATTTTGTTCTTTCTTCATTTCACTCTGTCTTAGAGGGGCTTGTGGGTGCTGCACGGAGGGGTGAGGGCACCAGGGTTCATGGAGAGAGGTGACCTTATGGGTTCCACCACATAGACCCCTGGCATTCCTGGGGGTGGGCCTCTTGCAATAGGTTAGGCACCAGTATTGTGTGATTTGTTGGTGGGACTGTGAGAATTACAGCAGAGATGCGAACATTGGACTTTGGCTTCACCAGCTTGAGAGGCAGCCTGCATGCCACTGGCCCAGGTAAGTTTGCCTTTGGATGCTCAGCAGCCAGTTAGTGCAGTTGTAGTGAGAGCACCAACTGAACTGAGTACCCTAGACTAGACCTCAGTAACAAGCCAGACTATGTAGATGACATCAGGTGCTGACAAGGAACAAAAATGGGGCAGACAATGTTAGCCTAATGTAAAGTTTATGTATGCTTTGAAGGCCCCCTGGAGGCTCACCTCAAGCTGAAGGTAAGGAGCAAGATTTGGAAAGGTGAGTATGTGGAATTTTTCACTCTCCCTATGCTTGAGAAGCTTAATCCAGGAAGGCTTAAGCAGGAAGAAAGCAAAAAGGAGGGCAAGGAGAACTTCAGTACGGTTTGATCTGACACATGTTCGGCAATTAGTTACAGGCATTTGTGATTCTGCCAGCTTTAGTGGGAAAAAGGCATTCAAGCATTGCTCAGCTTTATTCTGTTATTTAGACATGATTGGTGAAGCACAGTGTGGCGTGGCTCTTACAGTAAATAGTTTCTCCAGTGGAAAGCTATAAGGTCATTACTTTGGTTGGTTCATAAAGAAATTAGCCTGTAGATTTGGCTAATGACTCCTGCATGAGCCGGCAACCCATCTTTTCAGTGTGGGGGGGGTGTCTCAACCTCTATTCACATTGGCTTTGGTGACCTCTGTGTTCTGTTGTCTGGTGGCTGTGACTGCTGGCCTAAATGGTTACGTAAATGTGCGTATACATTGCTTATAAAATATTTACAATACCAGTACAGCTACTTTATTCCATTCAGGTATGGTCTGTTTTCTTTGGGAAGGGTGTATGGTAGAGTTGGGAGGGGTTAAGCAGTCTAGAAGCGATGGCTAGTTGTATCTTAACAATAACTACCTTAGTCAAGTCAATGAATAGATTCATGTAGGATCTTATGTTTATAAATTAACACTAACAATGCCACATACTGTATTTCCAGTGTTGAGTATTTTGTAACTGTGTTAAAATGTAGCTGATTATTAATTCATATCCTACAATATCTTGGGTTAGTCAGTGTACAGCTTTCACTTACAGTATGTAATAATAACTTAATATGATACTTCCCTTGCTCAACTTCCAATGATTAATCACCATGTTGCAGGTTAAAAAAAAGTTTTATATTTTGTAAGGATTTTTAGCAAGATTATTGGTAAATATGGGAAAAAAGCCAGATATATTTCGAGGATAGATGGTTCTTCTTTATTTGCTTGGGGTTACAGCTTGGGTTCAGGCTTTTTTGTCACTTTTATGGATTTCTTATTTTTGGCTCTGGTGTGATTGTGGTTTCCTCTAGTTTTCTTGTTTCTTTCCTTAACTTCTTTCCATATTTGGAACAGTGACTTTTTGCTCATGCCATCTCTCCATGTCTCTATCTGAGATTTTGTAATTTGTATTAATGTTTAAGCATCTAGTCGTCCCTATTGCACAGAAAATGGAACGGCTTTTTCTATTTGTAGTCAGGTTTGACATTACCTTCATTTCCATATAAGAATGTATCTTGCAGAAGAGTTAAGGTAAATAGGCAAATTCGTTTTAATTTATTGAGTTTTAATTCACTTTTATGATTGCTTGCTTAAAGTAGACCCATTAATAGACATTTTACAGTAGCTTCAGGGTTAGCTTAAGAAAATAATGGACACTTTGGAAATATCAAAATATGTTTATGAAATACTTAAAATGTTGAGTATTGTTTTACAGTTTCTAATATTTATTTTCATGGTCCACTGAAACTATAATGCCCTGTACACAAGGTCGGACATTGATCGGACATTCCGACAACAAAATCCATGGATTTTTTCCGACGGATGTTGGCTCAAACTTGTCTTGCATACACACGGTCACACAAAGTTGTCGGAAAATCTGATCATTCTGAACGCAGTGACGTAAAACACGTACGTTGGGACTATAAACGGGGCAGTAGCCAATAGCTTTCGTCTCTTAATTTATTCTGAGCATGCATGGCACTTTGTGCGTCGGATTTGTGTACACAAGATCGGAATTCCCGACAACGGATTTTGTTGTCGGAAAATTTTATAGCAATCTCTCAAACTTTGTGTGTCGGAAATTCCTATGGAAAATGTGTGATGGAGCCTACACACGGTCGGAATTTCCAACAACAAGGTCCTATCACACATTTTCCGTCGGAAAATACAACCGTGTGTACAGGGCATATGTCATACTGCTAGTACAAAAATCACCAGATCATTTCCATTTTTGGTACAGGTATATGGGTATTGATAGTTTAGTGCAATGTACATTGGCACATTTTGGTAACTATATAAATATTTGGTAACTATATATATACTATATTTATTGTATTTTGCTGCTGTTTTGACATGCCATTAATTATTGCTAGGGTTATAATGTAATTTCCTTCATATTAGAGCTTATGCCTAAAGTTTGACTAGTGTTAGGGGTTAAGTTCAAATTAAGGGTTAAGGATTAGGTGTAGGATTAACTTCATGCCTAAACCCAACTGAACTGTGGACTTGGGTCCCCCATACTTGCTGACCCTATGATGCTAGCACCAGATTATTAACTTTTTTGGTGCAGGTTTGTGGGTACCGATAGTTTAGTACACTGTCAATTTTGGTAACTTGGTAAATTTTGTCTGACAATTCCTACATGATAACATTATGCTGCTGGTTTGACATGACATTAAATATTGCTAGGGTTATAATGTAATTTCTATCATAATATTAGAGCTTATGCCTCAGGTATGACTACTTTTAGGGATTAGGTTCCAAATAAGGGTTAGAGATTAAATTCATGTGTATGGATTAAATTCATGCTTAAAACCGACTGTGGACTTGAGATTCCCCTCCCTCTTTCTTTTCGACCTATGCTCCCTTTACAAATGAAAAAACATCTGCACTACATAATTATATTTTAGTATCTTCAATTAGGCCTGGGAATGGCACAAATCCTATTTACGTTATTCTTCCAGCAGAGGGCAGCTCCTAAAAGCTTCAGAGAGTAGCTTCACACAATGATGTGGTGATGCTCTCTGCGGCATTCTTCTGCAAGTTCTTCTGTAAAAAATGTATTGGGTGTGATTAATATTTTAGGTTTTATAAATGTATTAGGCTATTTATACATATAAGATGACAATTTCATGTCTATGGACCTCACCAATGGCAGGGTGGTACAATCAATTTGAAAAGCTAAAAATTCTACTATTTCTCCTTGGGATAAGTAGCACCTAAGTGCACCACTCATCTTCTCCCCTCCCTTTTCTACTCCCTTTTCCAGTGTCACAAACTTTAATCAAACCATGAAACCAATTTTAATAGGGTGGCCTAGAGAGAGAGGGAATTTTCAGGTTCTCATTGCAATGTTATATGGTGCTGCAGCTACTTTTGCTACAAAAGGAGGGGGAAAAAGAATCAGGCACATGCGGTAAGGTCAGTGGCTGGTGGGGCACTGGCTAGTATCAGAGCCAGATACACACAGGTTACATAGGAACATTAGAGTGAGAGCAATAATTCTAGTACTAGACCTCCTCTGTACCTCTAAACATGTAGCCTGCAAAAATGTTTAAAGCATCGCCTATGGAGATTTATAAGTACTGAAATTTGGCGCCATTCCACAAGTGTGCGCAATTTTAAAGCATGACATGTTAGGTATCTATTTGCTCAGTGTAACATCATCTTTCATAGTATACAAAAAAATTGTACTAACTTTAGTGGGTTTTTTTTATTCATAAAAGAGTTTTTTTTTTTTAAATGTGTATGAAAAATTGCTGCATAAATACCGTGTAATATAAATATTTTCAACGACCACCATTTTATTCCCTAGGGTGTCTGCTAAAACAATATATATAATGTTTGGGGGGTCTGACTAATTTTATAGCAAAAAAAATATGATTTTTACATGTAGGAGAGAAGTGTCAGAATTGGCCTGGGTGGCAAGTGGTTAATTACCCTAAGTAAGTAATATAAAAAAATAATAATTATATATTGTTTTTAAGGTAATTTACTATATTTTCAAAAACTGTACTCAAGCAGGTGGCTTAACAGGCAAAGTTATAACTTCAAACCAGTAATTTCACAGTAAATAGATAAATACTAAATTGTTATGTTATAACATATAGCATAATAATATATGATTTAGCTTGATTAAACAGTACCATTTCAGCAGCAGAAGAAGATTCTCATTCTCCCTCTTAACTGTGTGAGAAAAACATGGGATTATGGGTAAATCTTATACCCATAAACCCATGTTTTTTCCTTCTAGTTAAGAGGGCTGGGCTGAGGGAGTATGTGTCTCTTAGACACATGCCCCCTTCTATGACACTACAGTGAGAGGACAGCCTCCACTGCAGCATTTTTATTGGACAGCTGGGGCCAATTGTACTTTACCATTGGGCCAAGGCTCCAACCTGTCCATTGAGCTCAGTGCCTCTGGAAAGAAGTGAGAGGCACTGTGAGCTCATCCTCTCAGTCTGCTGCAAACAGAGTGTGCCAGCTTATATTTAAACTGGCCGCTCTGTATGTAGCTTCTGACAGGCTGCACAAGGAGCCCCGTACCTCCAGAACCATAGGTCCCAGGAGCCTCAAATTTTGACCAGTGGTGGTGTAGGATTTTGGCTACCTGTCATACCAGTCTATGTTACCCCAGGTGGCCAAGCTACGACCCTCAAAGCTCGATCATTTTTTTTTTGTGTTGCCTCCCCTGACTGCACATGTGTGCAGTCAGGGGAGGCAACATAAATGTGTGCCTCTGATGTGAATGTGTGCCTCTGTGTGCATGACACTTGGAGAATTGCTACTGGATGGAACTTTCTGTTGTATACAGTGCAGTCCTAACACAACGAACTGCATTGGGGTCCATGTACACTAGGGGCAGAAAAAATGCCAGAACCACTGGCAGAAAAAGTGGCAGAAAAAATGCTCACAATGGCTCATGTGGCACAAGAGTTTATAAGTGTTTAAAGGCACTTGCTTTTACGAGCATTTATTTCCAAAATATTTCCCTCTGCTCATTTTTTAACGTACACTTCAAAATGTCAGACACTCCTAAAAGCTGTGTTTAGAAGTGTTTAAGAACGTTAATCGTTTTTTCTACATAAAAGCTCCTCTCTAAAACACGATTCTGAAGGGTTTATTTTCTGCCTTTAAACACTCCCCTGAAAATATGCCTGTAAACATCCTAATGTGTATGTATACATAGGCTAACATAGAGCTGCTTCTACAAGCTGAAGAAAAAAATGCAAAACGCCTGTATAGGCAGCATTTTTTATGCCCTGTGTGGACCTTTAAGCTTACATGTACTTTAGTGATTGATTTTGCATATGTAGCACAGATCTCCTAGCAGTTCTGCTGTTTAACCCAGGTTCTGATCCCAATATGGTACAAACATCCAGTCAAAGGGTATTTTCAGTCAGGTGCACAAAGTTCCACTCAGTCCTTCAGACAAAGATCAGGCAAATATTGTCTTTTTTGTGTTTTTTGTTTTTGTTTTGTAGAATTGGGATAGGAGTTGGTAACAGCCTTGGGAAACCCAGAACTAACCAACTTAAAGGATGACAGTATCTAGCAAATGGTTTACTGTAGTAGAGAAAAGGTCTTCTGTACAAAAAGTAGCAAACAGTTCAGCACAGACAGCTGACCCTCTAGCAAAAAGGGGCACAATGGCAACAGTCTCTCTCCCAGGATTTCTCTCAAGCCTAGTCACTGTGTCATTGGCTATCTGGATACCTCCTTCCAGTTTCAGCAGACACTGCACCAAGAGCCTCCTGGTAAGATCTCCTCTGGATGATGCCTGGTTGTTCCTCCGTCCTGGGGGTGATCCTTCAGCTTATTGGTGAGCCAGAATCATCCAGGACTTTTTGCAGCTTCTAAGAGCCTTGGAAGGTTTAACAGCACTTCCAGGCTGGGTCACTCCCCAGCAGGCAAATGACCCTACTGCTCTCTGTTTCAACTCTTATATACCTGTAGCACCCTCTAGTGTGCTAGAATAGGTAGTGGTTTTTGTTAGTGTACAGTAGGTTAAATGTTTTGGTTTGTCTGGCAGCCAAGCCTGTGTTTAATCTGGGTTGGGTGAGTGATCCAGGGAGGGCTAGTATGATTCAGCAGGCAGCCTTTCTGGTACGTCCCTCTACTTCTGGAAGTTGCTGGAAACTTCCAGAAGGATGGGAGTGAGGTTAGGAGGAGCTGCCTGGAGTATTTATGAGGGCCCTAGCCAATCCCCAACAGGTGGGTTGGCAAGGGGCAGGCCCCCTTAAATACTCAGGGTCTGCCCAGCTGGGCAGGAGAGTTTGGGTGGAAGTTGAAGATGGAGTGTTAGGAGGCTGTCGGTGGACGCTTAAGGGTAACCCCCTAGTCTGGGGGGTGACCTCGGGTCTGGGAGCTCGGGTGCAGGAGGGCTCCTCTGATATCCCAATGAGAAATCCTGTCCAGTGACATGGGAGCAGGTGTGAGGACAGCAGGAGTCAGTGAGAAGATCCGGGAGATCTCCAGGGAGAAGACAGCCAGGTGGGCTAGTGAGTGTTACAGTTGGGGAGGACTGAGAAGCAGCCTGAGAGGACTCGAAGAGAGCAGTCTGCGATGGATGCAGAGTGAGCCTGGGAGGGTTGTGGAAGCTTAGCCAAGAGGGCTAGAGAAAGGGGCAGCTGCAGTCAGGTGGGCTGGCAATTCCTGAAGAGGTGGTGCTTGGATCAGTAGCCACAGAAGGACAGCTGGGCATTAAGACTTTGCTACACAACCAAGGGGCCTGCAGTACCTGCGTGTAAAGGCTATTTGCTATGTTTGACTGAGCCATATTGTCAGATCACCTAACAGTGTGCCAGCTGGTCCTGGGAATTGTGTGCTTAAGCAAGTGTTGTGCTGGAGGAGCTGAGGAGTGTGAAAATTAAGAAGTACAGAAGACGTTGTCCCTGGAAAGTCCTGCTAAAGTCAAGTGGGCATCCCATAATATCCTTAACCCTATCCAAGTTCAATACCCCTAATAAACCAAAAAAAAAAACAAAGCTGCAAGGGATGTTTCCTGACTCCAGAGTTGTGTGAAAATTCTGTGTGCCTGGGTGTGCAGGGTGGAGGATCCCTATTCACCAGCGGCTCCTGCGGGGGGTAGCGCTACACACCCCTCTCAGCCCACTGCTGGTTACTCTTCTGACCAGGGATTGGCTAAGGGTGTATACAGGACCAACTCAGACTCTAATCTCCCCACCCACTATGTTCCAGTGATTTCTGGAAGGACAAGGGGAGACAGGCAAGCCTGTAGCTGTAGAGCCCAGAGCAAACCAAATTTATCAATCAGCTCCACTGGCTACAGCAGAGCCCAAAAATAACAAAATTTACCTACAAACTACCAAGGGTGGACTGACAACTTATGGGGCCCCCAGGCAATAAGAGATCATAGGGCCCTCTGTGTCCCTCAAGCCACACCCACACAAAGCCCCACTTACATATTGCAAAGGTGAAAAGGTGAACTTATCCTTTAACTCTTTTGCCTCCAGAGCCATTTTGTGTTTTTTGCACACCTTAAAAAATCATTTCAGGCCTGAAGATTACATAAACCTCCAAAACATGAAATATTTTGTGAAAGCAGAAAATAAAATAGTGGTAGTTCCAATTTTTTATATAACACAATATTATTGCAAAAGTCAAAATTTTTTGTAAGATATAAAAGATGATGTTGCACTGTAAATAGATACCCAACATGTCAAACCTTGAATTTGCGTGTGCCCGTGAAATGGAAACAAACTTCCGTACCCTATATTTTCTATAGGCAACACTTTAAAACCCCCGTATAGGTTATCAATTTAATATTATGGAGGAGGTCTGGTGCTAGAATTATTGCTCTCATTTCAGTGTGTGCTGCGATATGTAAGGTGTGTACCACAACAGGCATTTTCATGCGTAGTCGCCCCTGACACATGCGTTTATGTTTGTACATATGTATATGTGGGGGAGATTTTTTATGCTTGGGTGTAACTTTAATTTTCTACAATTAACCACTTGCTAAACAGCCGCCACAGGTATACTGTGGCAGGGAGGCTCTATTGCGCGAATCACCGTACCGGTACGGCGCTTTGTGTAATAGCTATTATGTCCACCGGAAACCTGCGATTACTCCACAGAGAGGCAGAACGGGGATTTGCCAATGTAAACAAAGCAGATCCCCTTTTTGACAGGGGAGAAGAGAGAGATTGTCTTTTCCTAGTGATCATGAACAGCGATCTCTCTCAACTCCCTGCCAGTCCATTCCCCCCACAGTTAGAAACACCTCCCTAGGACACACGTAACCCCTTGATCGCCCCCTAGTGTTAACCCCTTCCCTGCCAGTGTCATTTATACAGTGATCAGTGGCTATTTTTAGCTCTGATCACTGTAATGATGTTACTGGTCCCAAAAAAAGTGTCAAAAGTGCCGATCTGTCCGTTGCAATGTCGCAGTCCCGCTAAAAATCGCTGAGCACCGCCATTACTAGTAACAAAAAATAATAATAATAAAAATGCCATAAATCTATTCCCTATTTTGTAGAAGCTATAACTTTTGCGCAAAACAATAAATATACGCTTATTAGAATTTTTTATCAAAAATATATAGCAGAATACATATTGGCCTAAATTGATGAATAAATTAGTTTTTTTTGTGTTATTGCAAAAAGAAAAAATATTGTTTTTTTTTTAGCGCAAAAAATAAAAACTGCAGAGGTGATCAAATACCACCACTGGTGCACAGTCATTTTGGAATGGGAAGAGGCCATCCACAAACTGTTCTCACAGAGTTGGGAGCATGAAATTGTCCAAAATGTCTTGGTATGCTGGCGCCTTAAGAGTTCCCATCACTGGAACTAAGAGGCCAAGCCCAATCCCTGAAAAACAACCCCACACCATAATCTCCCCTCCACCAAATTATTTGGACCAGTGCACAAAGTAAGGTCCATAAAGACATGGATGAGCGAGTTTGGGGTGGAGGAACTTGACTGGCCTGCACAGAGTCCTGACCTCAACTCAATAGAACACTTTTTGGATGAATTTGAGCGGAGACTGTGAGCCAAGCCTTCTTGTCCACATCACTACCTGACCTCACAAATGCGCTTGTGGAAGAATGGTAAAACATTCCCATAGACACGCTTCTAAATCTTTTAGACAGCCTTCCCAGAAGAGTTGAAGCTATTATAACTGCAAAGGGCGGGCTAACTCAATACAATTGTGTTTCTGGTGTCCTTCGACAGCTCTTTGGTCTTCACCATAGTGGAGATTGGAGTGTGACTGTTTGAGGTTGTGGACAGGTGTCTTTTATACTGATAACAAGTTCAAACAGGGGCCATTATTACAGGTGATGAGTGGAGGACAGAAGATACAGGTCTGTGAGAGCCAGAAATTTTGCTTGTTTGTAGGTGACCAAATATTTATTTTCCACCATAATTTGCAAATAAATTATTTCAAAAATCAGACAATGTGATTGTCTGGATTTGTTTCCACATTTTGTCTCTCATAGTTGAGGTATACCTATGATGCCAATTACAGGCCTCTCTCATCTTTTTAAGTGGGAGAACTTGCACAATTGGTGGCTGACTAATAGGGATGAGCTTCGAGTTCGAGTCAAACTTGTGTTCGACTCGAACATCGGCTGTTCGCAAGTTCGCGGAAAAGCAAAAAATTTGGGGTGTTCGCGGCAAATTCGAAAGCCGTGGAACACCCTTTAAAAGTCTGTGGGAGAAATCAAAAATGCTAATTTTAAAGGCTTATATGCATGGTATTGTCATAAAAAGTGTTTGGGGACCTGGGTCCTGCCGGCATCGTCCGGCATCTTCCTCCGTGGCGTCTTCTTCCCTTCTTCATTCTCGGGCCGCTCCGCATCCATGATGAGAGGCTCCCGCTGTGTGATGCTTCTCGTCTTCTGACGGTTCTTAAATAACGAAGGGCGGGGCCACCCAGTGACCCTGCCCCCTCTGACGCACGGGGATTTCCCCAAGGCTTCTCGTCTTCTGTGACGCTTCTCGTCTTCTGACGGTTCTTAAATAACGGAGGGCGGAGCCACCCCGTGACATCAGAGGGGCAGACAGGGAAGTCCCTGTCACCGGGTGGCCCCGCCCTCCGTTATTTAAGAACCGTCAAAAGACGAGAAGCGTCACACAGCGGGAGCCTCCCATCATGGATGCGGAGCAGCCCGAGAATGAAGAAGGGAAGAAGACGCCACGGAGGAAGGTGCCGGACGAGAACACTGGAGCAAGAAGCAGAGGATCGGGGGAAGAAGAAGATGGAGGAAGAAACTGAAGGAAGATAGAAGATAGAAGATAGAAGAAAGAAGATGGAAAGAAGAAGCATTTAAATAAAGGAAAGGAAAAGGAATAAAACTGTCTCTTGTCATTTTTAACATTTTTGACACTTTTTTTGTGAAATGGTAGGGGTACTTTTGTACCCCCTTACCATTTCACACGGGGGGGATCTGGGGGTCTCCTTGTTAAAGGGGGCTTCCAGATTCCCATAAGCCCCCCGCCCGCAGACCCCCACAACCCCCGGGCAAGGGTTGTGGGGATGAGGCCCTTGTCCTCATCAACATGGGGACAAGGTGCTTTGGGGGCTACCCCAAAGCACCCTCCCAATGTTGAGGGCATGTGGCCTGGTATGGTTCAGGAGGGGGGGGGCGCTCTCTCATCCCCCCCTCTTTTCCTGCGGCCTGCCGGGTTGCGTGCTCAGATAAGGGTCTGGTATGGATTTCTTGGGGGGACCCCATGCCATTTTTTTTTTAATTCTGGCGCGGGGTTCCCCTTAAAATCCATACCAGACCTGAAGGGTCTGGTATGGATTTTGAGGGGGACCCCCATGCCTTTTTTTTTTTTTTTAATTCTGGCATAGGGTTCCCCTTAATATTCATACCAGACCTGAAGGGCCTGGTATGGAATTTAGGGGGACCCCCACGCCATTTTTTTTTTTTAATTTTAGTTCGGGGTTCCCCTGTGGGGAAAACCCATGCTGTTTTTATCAATGAACTTTTATGTGTATTGTCGGACCGACAATTCATATAGCCGCGAGTACTTTTAAATGACTTTTTTTCCTTTGAAATGTCATTTTGCTGTCAGACTGTTCTAAACATGGGAAACATGCGCCCCTTTACAGGCATACTATAGACACCCCCCAGGTACGAAATTTAAAGGAATATTACACTTTTATGGTTTCACTTTAAGCATTATTAAAATCACTGCTCCCGAACAAACGGCCGTTTTTAAAACTTTTTTTGCATTGATCTATGTCCCCTGGGGCAGGACCCAGGTCCCCAAACACTTTTTATGACAATAACTTGCATATAAGCCTTTAAAATTAGCACTTTTGATGATTCATGTTCGAGTCCCATAGACTTTAACGGTGTTCGCGTGTTCGAACAAATTTTTTGCCTGTTCGCATGTTCTGGTGTGTTCGGCTCATCCCTGCTGACTAAATACTTTTTTGTTCCACTGTATATTTACCCATAGATACCTATATTAAGATGGTCACCCACAGCCCAATATCTGATATTGCAGTATACATAGTACAGATTGGTTTATACAGATGCCAGGGACATAGACTCAAGCCACTTTGACCAGATAGCATCAAACTTTTTCATGCCGTTCCTTAAAAAATATGTGTTTTTCAAATATCATGATCCTATTAAGATCTGAAATCCAGTCAGATACAGTTGGCGGATGGGGAGAGGTACACTTAAGGGCAATCAGTCTGCGGGCAACAAATAGTGCGCGCCTAATAGTGTTGTCTATAGAAAAAGTATAAGTAGAGATATCACAGTAGCTTTTGGTAATATAGTGTATATTTTAAATTTGTGTTAAAAGAATAAGAAGTGACCATTCCAGGACAGTGTTCAGTTACCTTGGCTAATCCAATGGCTTCAATACTTTCTGAGCCAATAACTTATCCTAATCAGAAGTTCTGCCTTCAGTCTGACTTCAGTGGTTACAGGCATGTTCTATGTCTGTCATTTTTGACACCATTCACACCACTATTTTTAACTTCAGCAGCCTGTATGCCAGTCATACACTGGAAACTACTTTCAAACAGCTTTTCATTACAAAAAGGCCACCTACAACCAAAAGACCAAATGAAAACCATGAAATGATCAAAACCTTTAGCACTAAGTTGCCTAGATTCATTCATCCTTATTCAAACACTTTTGGAAAGTAGGTAATTTGACTGAAAATTGCGCATATGGCCAGCATGTTTTCCAAAGATACTTTGTGCAAGTTTGTTGTTTTCAGGCAACTTTCAGCCACAGATATTTCATGTTTTTCTGCAAATCATAAAATATTGAGTGGAGATTGATTGAAAAGCTCTTTTTTCATTCTCATTGGGATGGGTTTGATTGATTTCAGTCTATTTTTAAAAATTTCTTAGCTAGAGGCTAACGACTGAACTTAAAAACTAATTAAAAGCTGACACATTTCCACAAAATTGTTCAGTTTATGACAAGCATTTAAGTACCGTATGTGGAAAAAGTAAAAAAAACTAAACTTTGTTCAAAAAACAGTGAAGAAATAGGTTGAGAAGCTAAATTTCTCTGCATCTGTTTTTTAAATAGGCCTTATTATTGTGAGGCCTTTACAAAAAGAAAAGCAGCATTTTTCAAAGGAAGTTACATTTTTCTTTCTTTCAACAGTTTACTTTGTGTTCTGATGTTTCTGGCATTACATAATACTTTCCTGTGTCAGATTCTAAACAACTGACTAATATAGCAGCATAGTATATAAGGACACGAAACCAACTTACTTAAACAATAATGGAAACCTCACCAATTCTTATGTGTGCTTTTAAAAGGAAATTTAATTTATTTAAACTCATCCTTTTACTGAATATTGAATAAATATGGGTACAGCATTTTAAAATGAGATTAAGGTAACCTTAGCTGCAATATTTAGCCATGAAAGGATTTCTTTATCCCAGTTACTGGACTCATCAGTCATATGCCATACGTTCTAGCAAAATGGTGGTTATAGCTTAAAGCTAGATTTTGGGGCATATTTTGGGGTAAACTCTACAGAGATGGAAAGTAATGCTTTTCTTGATCTAAAGAGCTTAAACATTTCTACTGAAAAGTGATATTACCACAAAATACTTACCACAGAAAAGTGTTATTTTAAGCAGTGTAATCATGACCTCTTAAACATATGGCTGCATAGTAACTCCCGCATGGATGTGGTCAGGAGTTGAGTGGAAGGTAACATTTTGGTTGACAGCTCTCATTTTTCTCACTTTTGACATAAAAAAATATTAACATTACACAATTCTTCCTTGCAAAAAGCACACACATTGATTTTGATAGCAATTACAAAATAGTTGAGAGCAAATTATTCAATGCTTACAGTACAGATCATTGAAACTGCTGATGGCATTCTGTATGTTAAAATATAGTTGATGGCCAGATGAGTATTAAACTAATTGAGTGTAAAAAAAATAATTGAATATATACAGTATATCAATTGACATGGTAATATGTTGTTTTATGTGCTGTTCACCATTACCGGGAACAAGTAAATTTTCCAATCCACTTATTGATATACTGATCTATAGGTAAAGAATAAACAAACCCAAGGGCAAACATGTAATATATTGCAGCTTACCTGTCATTAGATGTGGTCTTTGCATTCATTTTCATCTTTCAGGATAAGAACCAAGAACTTTACGCAAAGTAGAGAAAATATGTTGCTCTTGCCAGATAATACCAGTGTCCTTGTCACTTAATGTGAACTGAACTGAAAGCAAAACATTGTTAAAGCAGATCTTTTGCCCTTTTATTAAATTTCACACTAGCATGCATCATTGCATGCTGATATACAACTATCCAACACTGATTTTAAGCGGCAAGATCTTGCTGGATCTTGCAGTATTCTCATACTGAACATGTGCAAGATGAAGCGCTTCATCTCAGCCATGTTTCGTATGACATAAAAATCAATTGCTGTTAACACCTTCTCCATGAGATCTCAAAAGAGGCTGGTGAGTGTCAGTCTGGAGGACTGTGGAGAATTAGCCTGGAGGGCTAGTGAGCGAGGCAGCTGCAGCCAGGTGGGCTGGAAGGGCCTGAAGAGGTGGTGCTGGGATCAGTGACCACAGAGAGGAAGTGCTGGAAAAGTGTGAGCTGTGTCATCCTATCTGCTCTTCAAGTTCAGGGACGGCAAGTCCCTGCCTGTAATAGGCCTTTACTACAAAAAATTACTACGGGGTGATATAGCTGGGTTCTGCAAGTGTGTGCTGGAGAAAGAAGAGGAGCTGTATATAGGACTGTATATAGGAAGACTTGTCCCTGAAGCTTGTTCTGAAGTCAAGTCGGCATCCCATAACCTCCCATCCCTATCCAAGTTATATCCCTCAATAAAACAAAAAAAAAAAAAAAAAACAAAGTCACAGACTGTTCTCTGACTCTGAGTGCCTGTGGAAATTCAATGTGCCTGGCTGTGCAGAGTGGGGGAACCCATTCTATTTGCGGCTCTTTAGGGGGTGCACTACATTTTTTGTATTTGCACTAACATTCACATTTTTAGGACAAACTTTCCATATATGTACCCTTCTTCAAAGTAGTACTTGGACCTTGAAGAAGTGGACACATCCTGAAAGATTGTTCTAAAAAATTGGATGTTAGTGCAAATAAAAAAAATATCACGCACAGTACTCAATTGTTCTTTTTAAAGAGTAGGGGCTAGTGTGGCACTAAGAAGAAAACTAGTAAAGTGGGGGAACAGCAGCAATCTTTTTTTTTATTTTTTTTATTTATTTAATATGTTTTGTTGTAAAAAAGTAAATGGTTCATTGGACCCTTTTAGCAGGCAACCAAAATAGAGTATAATATCTATTAGCAGGGGGGCTAGACATCTGTTGCACTCTTAGCATGAGGATACTGTACCAGTCTGTATGCCAGGACTGTTTGGCTTGCATCTTTTAGGACAATACTTCAAAAGATAGTGGATGTACATAACGATTGGTCAATATGTAGCACCCTCTAGTGCTAGAGATGTAGATAGTCATTTGTAAGTGTAGGTAAATTTATGCAGGTTTGGCTGGCAACCAAGCCTGTCTGTTTTGTCCGGGTTGACAGAAATGCAGGGAGAGCTAGATGACTCACAGGCAGCATTACTGAGACCTCCCCCTATTCTAGAATGTACTAGAACCTTCTGGAAAGGGGGAGGGGAGGTAAGGTGGAGCTGCCTGGAGTATTCTGAGGGCCCCGATCTCCAAATTGGATTGGCAGGGGGAAGGCCCCCCAAATACTCAGGGTCAGCCCAGCTGTAAAGGAGAGTTTGGGCAGAAGCTGGAGATGGAGTGTTAGGCTGTCGTCGCCTTTGAGGGAGCTCCCCAGTCTGGGGAGCAGACAGGACCCTCTCAAGACACACAGAGGTGTCCTGGACAGGAGGCACTGGGAGAAGGAGAGGACAGCGGGAAAACACTGCTGGGCAAGTCTCCAGGAGCAACCAGATCAGCCAAGAGGACTGGTGAGTGACACACAGTCAGGAGGACTGGAAGGCACGCCTGGGAGGACTGGGATGGAGCAGTCTGGGATGGATGCAGAGCCAGTCACGACGACTGTGGTGACACAGGCAGTGGAAAGAAGCAGCAGCAGCCAGAAGGGCTGGCAGGGCCTGGAGAGGTGGTACTGCGATCAGTAGTAATATATTGCTACACCATAGGGGTCCCTGGTCCCTGCCTGCAAAGGGCATTTGCTTTGGGCCTGGCTGAGCCAGTGTCAGTCAGGGCTCAGCAACAGTGCTAGCTGGTCCTGGGAGTGATAGTCAGCAGTCAAGTGTATGTGCTGGAGGTGAAGAGGAGAGGTTGTATATACCGGAGGTGTATCTAGTTAGTCCCTGCTTTCTTCTATCTACAATGAAGTGGGCATACCCTATCCCCATCCAAGTTATATCTCCTTAATAAAAAAAAAAAACACAAAACAAAGTACAGGGACTGATTCTTGACTGAAGTGTGTCTGGAAATTCATATGTCTGGCTGTGGGTGATGGACCAGGGTGGGTGATGGACTACAATTACCAGCAGCCCCTACGGGGGTACCAATACATATACATTAGTACTATTGTTATGTTTGGCACTTTTTAGGCAAGGTTTATATTAATTAGCATGTTACTGTGAGAGCTTTTGACACACAGGAGTCTATGGATATTTTTCTCAAATTGTACTGGATAATCTGGGTGGAGAGGATCTCAGATCAATAGGATTTAGGATTAAAGTTATGTCAAATTTATGCTCAAAAGTAATCTAATATTTTAAAAACTATTATGAGATGCACTTTACCTGTGATGGGTCTATATTTAAAGAGGAAGTAAACCCTGATGGGTTTTACTACCTCTTTTGCTCCCTGCAAAGCCTGCAAATTAAAAGCATAATGAGCTAGTATGCATCGCATACTAGCCCATTATGTGACACTCACCTGCAAACAATCCATCGCTGTCCCCTGTGCAGGCTGCGTCCATCTTCACCCCTCTTCCTTCTGGGGGCCGCAGACTCTGGCTCTGTGACTGACCAGAGCCGTGTGACGTCACTCCCGCGCATGCATGCGGGAGCCATCAGTTACGGCACACGCCGGGGAAAGAAACGGCACAGAGGTCCAATTCTTCACAGCGCATGCGCCGATTACATCATTGGCACACTACAAGTGAAATATCTCCTAAACAGTGCACGTTTAGGAGATATTTTCACTACCTATAGGTAAGCCTTATTCAAGGCTTACCTATAGTTAAAAGTCACTAGGGAGGGTTTACAACCACTTTAGCCATCCATAACATTTGGCTACAACAAAGGACTATAAATTATTATGATTTTTTATTTTAATACTCTGAAAATTATCATCCAGAGCACTTAAAAACATAATGTTTGTTTTTAAATTACACAGGAATTTCTACATGTCTCCTACTGTAATTTTAAATAATTTAGACACTATTAGCATTTTCCTAAAAGAAAAAAAAAAAAAAAACACTGTTAAATGTTATTTTTTTACTTGCAAAAAACTTGCTTGGTCTCATATAATTATAACAGGCAATATTCAGGCTGTCACCTAGGAGCTTTATAAATAATTTATAGTCTGAAGGAAGTATAGTAATTTGCATGCATGACACAGCCTGTTGAAAAATGCAGGTTAGCGTTGGTAACGCCCTTAAGTTGGTCAGAGTGGTAATTCTGAATACATTTTGGTGTGCTTATTTGATGGGAGAATTCTGAACAGTTGCCTAAATGCCAATATTTTACAGAAAAAAAAAAAAAATTTTGAAACAACAGAGACTAATGAAAATAAATAAGTAGGAAAACTCCATGTTTTATGTAAAGCTAAACCACAGACAGATATAAAAGTTACATATTAGATATTTTTTTATGATAAACAAATGTCTTTTTTTTTGTATTGTTGTGCTCCCATCTAGAAATCCATCCTACAGTCACTCTAATAAAGGGCACTATCCCCTCTATTTCCATTTTCTACGATCAGTAGCTGCTATACCTGTTAAGGACCCATGCATCGGTCTTGTAATTTACCCTCTGTAATTTATTTTACAGCGAGCTACGACATAATTACATCACCACTCGCTGTGGTGGGTGGACTCAGAGTCTCAGACTCCCATTTCGACACACTCACTCACTTTGCGTCATGTGAGTGACAGGCCAGAAGACTTAAAGGGGTTGTAAACCATTGTGTTTTTTTATCTTAATGCTTCCTATGCATTAAAGTGGTGTTCCCGCAAAAAAAAAAAAAAAATAAAAGCCAGCAGCTACACATACTGCAGCTGCTGGCTTTTAACAATAGGACACTTACCTTGTGTCCTGGAGTCCTGCAATGTCTGCACCGCAGCTGATGTTTCCATCAGCTGTCGGGTGCTGCCGCCGCCTTTTGACTTCATGACGGGAACCCTACTGCGCATGCGCGAGGCCCCGCTCCTCTCTGCTACTGGCCCATCTACAGGGAGAGGAGGAGGGAGCCCCACGGTGATTTCACGTGGCTGCGGCCCGGAGTCCCGGAAGTGGGAACAGGATACCTAAGACAGGTATCCTGTCCCCCCTCCCCCCTGAAAGGTGCCAATTGTGGGACAGGAGGGGGAGAGGAGAAAAATGAGCGGAAGTTCCACTTTTGGGTGGAACTCCGCTTTAAGGTGAAAAAACTTCTGTCACTGACCAGCCCCCCATTTTACTCACCTGAGCACTTTCGTTCCCATGCCAGAGACGTGAAATCCCTCTCTGGCCGGGGTCTCGGCTCTTGATTGGATAGATTGATAGCAGCGCAGCCATTGGCTCCCGCTGCTATCAATCAAATCCAATGATGTGGGCACCGGGGAGCGAGGCCGAGTCTAGCATTCTGTGTCTATGGACGCAAATGCTGGACTCGGGAGAACGCCCGCACGGTAACCCCCAGGGAGAGTGCTTCTCCTAGGGGATTTTCTGATGCAGGGAGGAGCCGTGAGTGCCATTAGGGGACCCCAGAAGATGAGGATCGGGGCCACTCTGTGCAAAACAAATTGCACAGTGGAGGTAAGTATGATATGTTTGTTATTTAAAAAATAAAAAAATGAGGGTTTACAACCCCATTTAAGTTCTGAATCATCCAGCATGTCCTCACACTGTGACTGGAAGGGCAGGAGATTCCTAGTCTGTCAGTCTCCATTCACACCAAAATTCCCCCCCCCCCCTTTTTTTTTCCATCCTTTCACACCTTTTGTGTCTGTAGTTTAATCTGTTCAATGGTACTTCAAAATTTCCTTCTGGTTCACATATATATCCCTCTGTTATGTTTTTACCTTGTTAGGTACTTGTTGGTTTGCCCATTTGAGGGTGTCCTTGTGTACCCTGATTTGCCGCTCCCACTGGGAAAACATCATTCTGAACCACCTACTATTTGTGCTCTGGGAATCTTCCAAAATCCTTTAAAAGTGTAAAATGCCTTTATGCTTTCATCTGCTGAATATTGCCATGTGATTTTAGCCTTCCGTCTGAGGCGTGAGGGACCATCTATCCGATTAATGCTGTGCAACACTGTCTAGGAATATATGTCTTGTGAGTACTTTGATCCATTTTTGCAAATATCTCCCCTTTCCCCGTTTTTCCGACAGTGCTGAAATTAATCGCCATATTTATATACATTGATTTATAACTAACTATACTAAGATTTGCTACCTATGTACTTATTTATACAACCCCCTTTTTTCAATAGAATGTTACCAGCATGCTTCCATCTAACCCCTGAAGAAGGAAATGAATACAGAGTTTGTTTAGTCTTTTGGCTTTTCTCTGTTTCCGAAACATGTTGGGACTTGTTGTGACCACCATATTCAATCGACTTCCAGTCTAGTAATGTTGTGTGCTCTCAACATCCAATTAGCTGCTGATTTCTATTGTATAAAAATAAGTACGAGAAAAGAGGCTTGACTCCTATATTAAATTTCAATGCCTGAAAGATATAAATTTATAGTGATTGCACTCCAACCCCAAAACAATGAAAAAGTGTCCCAGACAGGTGGGGAAGAGAAAAGCGGGGTTAAATGGAAGGGCAACGACCAAATTTAAGTAGCAAAAAGTTTCAATTTATTAGCATGAACATAAATAACAGGTAGCAGGGTGATGACCCAGTGCAGTACTGTGACTATAAAAAAATGACGCCGACCACCTGTGAGGGTGAGTCTGTCGCATCCACAAACAGGGGGAACAAAAATGACATAAAACAAAAACATATAAACAAACACAGCATCCAGACGCACAATAAGTTGATGTCAGTCCTGCTAGTCCAGTGGAAAGTGGGGGAGCTATTGCTCAGTAGGGCTGCAGGGCTGACATCAATCCCAGAGGTGGAGGGGCATTTGGAGGAGAAGGGGCAGGGAGCTATGGGGGGAGAAAATCATGGGAAATCCATGGAGCATCTGGAGGCTGATGATTGTGTCAAGGATTGTCTTGCTGATGTCCACAAGTTAATGTATCCGGATAGTCTACAATGAAGGAGAGCAGGTGATACCTAGGTATCGTGCTGTGTGGAAGTGCATCACAGTTACAGCAAATAGCAAATAAAGTAGAATACCCTGGGCTGGAAAAAATCACCAAGACTGAAAGCAGACATCAACTTGTAGAAATTGCAATACATCAAGCTGTATAAACGAGGCAGTAGAAAGACCGGACTGCCTTACCATCTCAGACAGGTGCCATCGTGCATTTGCAGGAGCTGACGTCTTCCCCGCTGGGTTACTGCACCGCTATGCGGTATTCAAAGTCCTTACGCCAAGTGCAGGGTACACGTATATTCCTGAGAGTCTAGGATGGCCATCTCAGTATACAGTCTCTGCCGTCTCCTCCTCTGTTCCTCCTCAGTGCCCTGCGATCACGTGATCAGAGTCCTCCTGTGGAGTCATGTGCCCCTGAGCACTAATAGGGAATGATGCCTGAGCATGGCGTCCGGGCGGAAATGACCTAACGCGTTTCACATCTGAAAGTGTGTAGCTTCGTCTGACGTGTTATGTTCATGCTAATGTATTGATACTTTTTGCTACTTAAATTTGGTCGTTGCCCTTCCATTTAACCCCGCTTTTCTCTTCCCCACCTGTCTGGGATACTTTTTCATGATTTCTATTGTACATGTATTTCAATTTCATGATTTTAGATGTTTATTGTATATTCTATTCTATTTTGTATATATTTATCCAATAAAATTTATATTGTTATATACATCTTCTATGATTCTATTGCCAATATCCTGTCCGCCCTTTTACCCACACCATCCCCTTGGGGCACCCCCTTCCTTTTTTCCAATCGCAATTGGGATGTGGTAAACACTGTCAGGATTTCCTTATTGGTTGGCTTCCTCTTCCTCTTTTTTTTTTTCTTCCTAGTCTGTCAGTTCCACCAACACCTGTGATTGGCAGGCTATGCAAATGAATACGTTTTACTCTAAATGCCCACCTCTTACACTTTACACAGCACTCAGTTTCACTGTATGCACTCTAGGTATACTTTTTTTGCAAAATATGTTTGAGATGGACATATTTAAGTATTATGCCCCTTTTCATGTATTAATACATATAGTTGAAAGACAAAGTCATACACAAAAAAATAAGAGACAGCAGTGCTGTGTGATGTGGGTGGAGTCAGAAACCTATCAGTGGACTACTTCTTACTATACCACAAACTCCCCACAAATCTATCCCTAGGCATGCCAACAACCTGACAGTAGTTGGCTGAAATTAGGGCTTTAAATGTAACATTAATATGCAAAACAGCATAAAACTTCAGTAAAAAGCATATAAATGCATATAGGTGTACCTTAACCCATATCACCACCATCACCATGTGAGTAATTCACATATCGGTTAATACCTGAGATCAGGTAACAGTTCAGTTTTCACTGAAAGTTCTTCTCAGGGTAGTGAATACTTAAAGCGGAACTATACTCACCCCCATTCCAGGCAGTGTGATGTCCCAACCCTCCCATGCCTGCCTGGGGTTTATTGATCTTGGCAGAAGCAAAAATTGCACACTTAGTTTGCATGGGTAGCACGCCCGGTGACCCCACCCCTTAGTTATTTAAGAACTGTCAGACGGCAGAGCTGGAAGATTGCGGAAGCCTATAGCAGGAGTGGACCGTTTATTTTAATTTTTTTGGGCCGGCGGGGTCGTAATTGACGGATCTACATTAAAGGACATTGTTTTGTTTTTGTATGTATTTTTTTAAATAAAGGACTTGTAAAAACCTGTCTACAGTCATTTTTTACACTACAATTTTTGGTGCATGAGTAGGGGTACAATTTACCCCATACTTATTCACATGGGGGGGCGGGATCTAGGGGGCCCCCTAGTTAAAGGGGCCTTCCAGATTCCGATAAGCCCCCCACCCGCAGACCCCGACAACCACTGGACAGGGTTGTGGGGAAGAGGCGCTTGTCCCCATCCACAGGGGGACAAGGTGCTTTGGGGGGCCACACTATTTTTTCCCTGATTTATTTATTGCCGGCAATTCTTATTTTTACATTTAGCTGTAAGTAGGGAACTCTGCTGACAGCTGATGACTCATTGGTTGTTAAGGACACGGCATCCACCTGCTCCTTAACAACGGGCTAGCCACAGTTTGTTATGAAGGAAAAAAATGCATGTAAAATGCATCAAAAACGCAACATTTTTGGTGCGGGTCCATTGAAGTCCATTACACCCAAGATGCAATCTGCTGGGGGCAAAAAAGTCCTTGATCCTTTCCAAAAGTGCACTGGCTAAAAAGCGCATAGATGTGAACATGTACCATAGGAAACCTACATGGACTGTAGTGTGTTTCTGCAAACTGCAAAACGCACTAAAAAGCACATAGGTGTGAACCTAGTGTACATGTACTTTCTCCATCATCAGCTATACATCTGTAGCACCCTCCTAGGTCAGGTGCAAAAAGTGAGGCAGATTTAGTTTTTGGCTCTGCTGTTAGAAGTGGAGACTAGATTTTGTTTTGCCTACTCTGAGTTCTGCAGCTGCAGGTTTGTCTGTCTCCCCCTGTCTTTCCAGAATCTACTGAAAGCATAGTGAGAGGAGGGCAGAGTCTGAGCTGGCCCTGGATACAGCTTTAGCCAATCCCTGGTCAAGAAGAATGGCCAGCAGGGGGCTGACAGGTTTATTCAGTGCTTTGAAAAAGTATTCATACCCCTTGAAATTTTCCACATTTTGTCATATTAAAACCAAAAATGTAAATGTAATTTATTGGGATTTTATGTGATAGACCAACACAAAGTGGCACGTAATTGTGAAGTGGAAGGAAAATTATAAATGGTTTTCAAAATTTGTTTACAAATAAATACAGTATGTGAAAAGTGTGGCATGCATTTGTATTCAGCCCCCTTTACTCTAATACCCCTAACTAAAATCTAGTGGAATTAATTGCCTTCAGAAGTCACCTAATTGGTAAATCGAGTCCACCTAGGTGTAATTTAATCTCAGTATAAATACAGCTGTTCTGTGAAGCCCTCAGAGGTTTGTTAGAGAACCTTTGTGAACAAAGAGCATCATGAAGGCCAAGGAACACACCAGATAGGTGAGGGATAAAGTTGTGGAGAAGTTTAAAGCAGGGTTAGGTTATAAAACAATATCCCAAGCTTTGAACATCTCACAGAGCACTGTTCAATCCATCATCCCAAAATGGGAAGAGTATGGCACATGGCCGTCTACCTAAACTGACAGGCCAGGCAAGGAGAGCATTAACCAGAGAAGCAGCCAAGAGGACCATGGTTACTCTGGAGAAGCTGAAGAAATCCAGAACTCAGGTGGGAGATTCTGTCCACAGGACAACTATTAGTCATGCACTCTAGAAATCTGGCCTTTATGGAAGAGTGGCAAGAAGAAAGCCATTGTTGAAAGGAAGCCATAAAAAGTCCCATTTGCAGTTTGCGAGAAGCCATGAGGTGGACAGAGCAAACATGTGGAAGAAGGTGCTCTGGTTAGATGAGATCAAGAACTAACACTGCACATCACCCTGAAGACACCATCCCCACCGTGAAACATGGTGGTGGCAGCATCTTGTTGTGTGGATGTTTTTCTTCAGCAGGGACAAGGGAGCTGTTCATAGGTGATGGGAAGATGAATGGAGCCAAATACAGGGAAATATTAGAAGAAAACCTGCAAAAGACTTGTCACTGGGGCGGAGGTTCACCTTCCAGTAGGAAAACGACCCTAAATATACAGCCAGAGCTATAATGGAATGGTTTAGATCAAACCATCTTCATGTGCTAGAATGGCCCAGTCCAGACCTAAATCCAATTGAGAATCTGTGGCAAGACTTGAAAAGTGCTGTTTACAGACGCTCTCCGTCCAATCTGATAGAGCTTCAGCTATTTTGCAAAGAAGAATGGGCAAAAATGTTACTCTCTAGATGTGCAAAGCTGGTAGAGACATACCCAAAAAAAACTTGCAGCTGCAATTGCAGTGAAAGGTGGATCTACAAAGTATTGACTCAAGGGGGCTGAATACAAATGCTCGCCATACTTTTCAAATCTTTATTTGTAAAGAATGTGGAAAACTATTTATCATTTTTCTTCCACTTCACAATTATGTGCCACTTTGTGTTGGTTTATCACATAAAATCCCAATAAAATATATTTAAGTTTTTGGTTGTAACATGACAAAATGTGGAAAATGTCAAGGGGTATGAATACTTTTTCAAGGTACTGTATTAAGGGGAACCGAACCAAAATTAAAAAAAAAAATTGCACGGGGGCCCCCCAAAATCCATACCAGGCCCTTCAGGTCTGGTATGGATATTAAGGGGAACCCTGTGCCAAATAAAAAAAAATGGCGTATGGGTCTCCACCAAAATCCATACCAGACCCTTATCCAAGCATGCAACCTGGCAGGCGGCAGGAAAAGAGGGTAGGACAAGAGAGCGCGTCCCCCTCCTGAACCGTACCAGGCCACATGCCCTCAACATGGGGAGGGTGCTTTAGAGTAGCCCCCTATAGCACCTTGTCCTTGTGTTGATGGGGACAAGGGCCTCATCCCCACAACCCTTGCCCGGTGGTTGTGGGGGTCCGTGGGCAGGGGGCTTATCGGAATCTGGAAGCCCTCTTTAACAAGGGGACCCCCAGATCCCACCCCCCCTATGTGAATTGGTAACGGGTATATTGTACCCCTACCATTTCACAAAAAAAGTGTCAAAAATAGTAAAAAAGACAGGAGACCCTTTGGGACAAGTCCTTTATTAAAAAATAAAAATGTCCCGTGATGTAGATCCATCTCACGCCGCCCAACGGACCGAAAGAAGGAAAGAAAAAAAGCCACAACAGCTCCGCCTGCATGGGAGCCTCCCGCCGAGTGATGCTTCTTCTCAGTAACAGCTGTTATATAGCTGAGGGTGGGGCCACCCTGTGACGGAAACGTATGACCCCCCCCACTGACGCCATGTGACGTTAGAGGAAGGCACGGTCACCCGTTTACATCAGGTGGAGCTGTTGTGGCTTTTTTTTCTGGGCTCGTTGGGCGCAGTGAGATGGATCTACATCGTGCTTTGGGGGACTACTCCAAAGCACCCTCCCATGTTGAGGGCATGTGGCCTGTTATGGTTCAGAAGGAAGGGGCGCTCTCTCGTCCCCCCTCTTTTCCTGAAGTCTGCCAGGTTGTGTGCTTGTATAAGAGACTGGTATGGATTTTGGGGGGGGACCCCTACGCCATTTTTTTTATTTGGCGCAGGGTTCCCCTTAATATCCATACCAAACCTGAAGGATTGTGGTATGGATTGCGGGAGGACCCCCACACAATTTTTTTTTTTAATTTTTGGTTCGGGGTTCCCCTTAATATTCATACCAGACCCAAAGGGCCTGGTAATGGACTGGGGTGGGGGACCCATGCCGTTTTTTTTAATGAGTTTTATCCATATAGCCGATACCCGACAATTCATTACAGCCGCGATCAGTTTTAAATTACTTTTTTTCTTTAGAAATGTCATTCTGCTGTGGTACTGTTCTAAACACGGAAAAACTGCGCCACTTTACAGGCATACCATAGACACCCCCAGGCACGATATTTAAAGGAATATTTCATTTTTATTGTTTCACTTTAAGCATTATTAAAATCACTGCTCCTGAAAAAACTGCAGTTTTTAAAACTTTTTTTGCATTCATACATGTCCTCTGGGGCAGGACCCGGGTCCCCAAAAACTTTTTATGACAATAACTTGCATATAAGCCTTTAAAATTAGCACTTTTGGTTTTTCATGTGTCCCATAGGCTTTAACGGGGTTCCGCAGCTTTCGAATTTGCCGCGAACACCGCATAATGTTCGTTGTTCATCGAACATTCAAATAACCAAAGTTCGGCCCGAACTTATGCTCAGTCCGAACTGTTCGCCCACCCCTAACACACAAACATATATAAATGCACACACATATAAACACATGCAAACACACACATACATACACATACATGCACATACACACACATACACACATATATACAGAAAGCCTTTTAAAAATCGGCAGTGCTTTACCTTACCTCGTCCTGCCGGGTACTGCACTGTAGGGGGAGACAAAGAGCACAGCACTTTAGGTCTATCAGTGTGACCAGCTCCCCGCACAGTGCCGATTACAGTTCGGCTGAGGATGGTGGAGCTCGGTCTCAGCCGCCCCTGCCGCTCTTCCTATAGAGATATACAGGGGACCCTCTCAGCGACCCCTATACTTCCGCCACTGAGTAGGCCTTAGAGAATTCTCAGAAGAGAGACTGTTGCCTGTACACCCCCTTCTTGTTAGAGGGATCTTACTGCCAGGGTTGCGCCTTAGAAAAGAGAAGGCCCCTGTGCTAGAACTGTGTGCTACCTTTTTGTGGAGGGAAACTCTGCTTTATTTTGTACAACTGCTTTAAGATAGTGTCCTCATTCAAGCTGTTTAGTTCTGGGCATCCCAAAACTCTTCCTTATTAGGGATGGGCCAAACACCCCCCTGTTCGGTTCGCACCAGAACATACCAAACAGGCTAAAAATTAGGCAGAACACACGAACACCGTTAAAGTTATTATTTATTTATAGTCATAAAAAGTGTTTGGGGACCTGGCTCCTGCCCCAGGGGACATGGATCAATGCAAAAAAAGTTTTAAAAACGGCCGTTTGTTCGGGAGCAGTGATTTTAATAATGCTTAAAGTGAAACAATAAAAGTGTAATATTCCTTTAAATTTCGTACTTGGAGGGTATCTATAGTATGCCTGTAAAGTGGTGCATTTTTCCTGTGTTTAGAACAGTCCCTGCACAAAATGACATTTCTAAAGGAAAAAAAGTCATTTAAAACTACTCGTGGCTATAATGAATTGTCTATGGGAGAAATCAAAAGTGCTAACTTTAAAGGCTTATATGCATGGTATTGTCATAAAAAGTGTTTGGGAACCTGGGTCCTGCCCCAGGGGACATGTATCAATGGGAAAAAAGTTTTAAAAATGGCCGTTTTTTTCAGAAGCAGTGATTTTAATAAGGCTTAAAGTGAAACAATAAAAGTGAAATATTCCTTTAAATTTCATACCTGGGGGATGTCTATAGTATGCCTGTAAAGTGGCGCATTTTTCCCGTGTTTAGAACAGTCCCTGTACAAAATCACATTTCTAAAGGAAAAAAAGGTCTGGTATGGATATTAAGGGGAACCCTGCGCCAATTTAAAAAAAAAAAATGGCGTAGGGGTCACCCATCAAAATCCATACCAGACCCCTCAGGTCTGGTATAGATTTTAAGAGGAACCCCGCACCAAAATTTTTTTTAAAAATGGTGTGGGGGTTCCCCCAAAAATCCATACCAGACCCTTAACCAAGCACGCATCCTGGCAGGCCACAGGAAAAGAGGGGGGATGAGAGAGCGTCCCCCCTCCTGAACCATATCAGGCCACATGCCCTCAACATGGGGAGGGTGCTTTGGGGTAATGGGGCCTCATCCCCACAACCCTTCCCCGGTGGTTGTGGGGGTCTGCGGGTGGGGGGCTTATCGGAATCTGGAAGCCCCCTTTAACAAGGGGACCCCTAGATCCCGCCCCCCCCGTGTGAAATGGTAACGGGTACATGGTACCCGTACCATTTCACAAAAAAAGGGTCAAAATTTTAAAAAACCACAGGACACACTTTGGGACAAGTCCTTTATTAAAAAATAAAAAAAAAAATGTCCCACGAAATCCATTCATCTTCTTCTCTCACTCCGCCAACGGACCAAAAAAAACGCCGCAAGCCACCACCGATCTGCCTCCATGGGAGGCACCCTCCGTATGACGCATCCTCGCAGGTGACAGTTCTTTTATAACTGAGGGCGGGGTCAAACAGTGATGTCCCGGGTGACCCCGCCCCCTCTGACGCACAGGGACTTCCCAATGGCTTCCCTGTGGTATCAGAGGGGGGCGGGGCCATCCGTTTACGTAAACTTTAAGCATTATTAAAATCACTTCTCCCGAAAAAACGGCCGTTTTGAAAAAAATAAATTTTCATTGATACATGTCCCCTGGGGCAGGACCCGGGTCCCCAAACACTTTTTATGACAATAACTTGCATATAAGCCTTTAAATTGAACACTTTTGATTTTTCATGTTAATGTCCCATAGACTTTAATGGTGTTCCCAATTTTCCCCGAACACCGCATGTTGTTCGGTGTTCGCAGAACACCCGAACAACCAAAGTTCGGCCCAAATGTATGCTCGCCCATCCCTATTCCTTATCCCTATCCCAGTTCTGCAAAACAATAAAAACAACAAAAAAGAGAGACACTATCTGCCTGATTACTTTCTGAGGTCTGAGAGAGATTTTATGCATCTGGCTGAAAATACCCTGTGCCTGGCTGCCTGCTCCATTAAGGGATCAGAACCAATTCAAAAGATTGGTGGACCAAGTTAGGGGTCCGCTACATTTCATTGCTTTGGTGTATACCTCCTAAGGGTGATAAGAGGGAACCATGCCAGTGCAATTAATCATTGGCTATGTTAAGCCTTGCACACACATGGTCCACTGTTGTCACCATTAGAAAGTATACCCAAAGTAATGATGTATAGCTGTCTTTTTGCATGCCTACATTCTGAGCCAAATATTGAGAATAGCAATCCGAACTGCAAACTGCAGGAGACGGATGCTGCGATGATAATCTAACCCATCCGGTAAGTATACTAATACCACTGAGCTAGTTCAAATACATTGGCATGTTGACTAGAGTGTATTAATTAACTGACAGAATGACTTTACAGTGGATTCTAGAGGTCTCTATTGCCAAAAGGAGCTGTCAATAATAACCACACCAGCATTTATACACTCATATTTTATCTGTTTAGAAGCCACCCAAGTGATCCTGTTGAATGCAACGAAGCAATAACCTTGTTTGAAAAATAAAGGAGTGAGAGAAACTCTTTCGGTCTTATCCCTTACTATTTAATCTAAATGTGATAAGTACACAGTTCTTCAAGAAATACAGAACACCTCCCCAAAGCCATGAGCAGTGGTGTTCTTTTGGTTTATTGTTATAGGTTTGCAACTACGTCCTGCATGAACTTTCCAGGTTTGAGCTCTCCCAGGAGGGCACTGTTGGTCGGTATCATGTTCTTGCTGCACTGAATAGTTCCAAAACATGGAATATTAGCTGAGTGCTGTCTTTTTTAATCACACATACGATTGACCAGTGTGAGGCAATCTAGCCTTTTCTGTCTTATAAATATGTAGCAAGATATATGTATGTATTAATCCTGTTTTTACCCATTTATTATTAACTGTAGATATTTATCCTCACAAACATCTGGTAAGAATGATAAATCCACACGCATCTTTGTTTATTGGAAGTCTGACACTAATTTAGTCCCTGAAGCTTAAAGAAACTTGGCTTAGTGATTTCTCCAGGATTCATAACCTCATGAAATATAAATATATACATTTTTTAGTTTTGGCAAACATGCAGCATATTTGTATATGTATATTTCCTTCCTAGGTTTTAAAGTAATTCTTAATCGGATTATAGCATATGTATGAGAATGCATATAAAGTACAAAAAAGAAAAAGTAGGTGGAATATATTTAACCCATTGGTTCTGACTAGGATCTGTGGAGAAAAAGCAAGGAAGGCCAATCTAAGTGCAGTATCCAGTACAACTTTATTTAATAAATGTAAAAAAGAATGGCCAAATGGCTACTCACAAAGGTGCAGTGGGATAAGGCATGTAATAACATGTGGATAGCCCATAGGCAAAACCGCGGCGGCTCACAGGGAAGGGTCCCAAAGTTGTGCAACAGCACTGTGGAGGATGTGCGGAGGCTGTCCGTGGTGTGCTGTCCTCGGCCGGTGGGGGCTATACCATGGAGGGAGCGGGAGAGCCCTGGTGTCAGCAAGGTAGTGCAGGGATCCTCTCAGACACCAGAAGCCAGAACTGGAAGCCAGAACGGGATGAAAACCAGCGTGAAGCGCACAATACACTGGAGTGAAGGCAGCGGAAATGATGTCTGGACGTGTCAGATGGCGCGTTTCAATGCATCAGCATTTTCTTCAGATCTAATAGGCTAATGGGATCTATATCATATATATAGGCTGGCGCTCGTCGCTAAGTGACATATAATGATAAAAATTCATAATGATAAAAATTCGTACCTTAATAGAAAAAAGAAAGTGAAAAGTAAATGAAGGGAAAATAAGAACAAATGAGATAAAGATTAGAATGAGAAAGAAAGAAAACGGAAGAAAAGAGAAAATAAAATAAAATAAAATAAAAATGGAAATAAAATAAATGAGAAATAAAAATAGAAATAAAAGATAGAAAATACAAAAAATTAAATAGAATAAAAATGGGAGAATATTTTTAAAAATAAAAATGGTAAAAAGGAAGAAAGAAGAAGATAATCATAAAGAAATGAAAATAGGCCAATAAAGAGAAAATGAAGATAAAAAAGTAGTACAAAAACTATAAGTTGGAATAAGAAAAGGGACTCATTAATGGAAGAAAAGAAAGGAAATGTACAAGGAATGGTAATGTTGGATGAAATTGTACGTAAAGGGTTAACATGGAAGATCAACATGGATCATAGAGAGACATGCAGAATAGGTGTAGCTATGTGGATAAATGGGCTAATGGACTAATGAGTTATACACAAAAACCGGTATGGAAGGAAAATAATGAGGACAGTACACACACATGCCATGTGCAAATAGGTGTGACTGTGTGAATAAATGGGCTAAGGAGCTATACACAAACCGGTATGGAAGAAAGATAAGGGGGACAGTACGCACACATGACATGTGCACATACGTCTATGGATCGTGCGAAATGGATGTGTAAACAAGAAATGTGTAGTGAGGGGGATGTAGATACACAACATATGATCATAAACCTGTAAACATGTATATAGATAGGGCCACCTGTATCCATGGGCTATAGTTGAAGGCATGCCCATGGAAAAATCTAATTATCTGTAGGTCATATGTATGCATTTGAGTGTGCTATATAAGAAATGTAATCTGAGGGTAAGCAGCTAAATATTACCATAAATACTAGCTCATCTGATGAAGCGGAGCAAGAAAGCAGATATGGAAAAAATATATGAGGAAAAGTGCATTGTAATGAAAGGAAAATGGTGGAAGATGAAATGAAAAATGAAGAAGGGAGGTCTGTAGAAACCTAGAATTACCTAATAGATAACTGTCAAACAGAAATGTAAACATGATACATCTGAAGACAATACATAAATCAAAAAATGAGAAACCATATTGCAAAGGCTGTGTCAGTAAAAGAACAAAAATTATATTACTGTGTTGATCTCTATTTCTTCGTTGAGGCCATTGGGTGTCATGCTATTTAACGTGTATATCCAGAAAGTTTCTTGCCTACATAGACGTTGAAATCTTTCAGCAGGAGTGAAATGATCTGGTATGGATTCAATGATCCACACATTGAGATCAGAAATATTTTGCTGGTGATGAGTGGTGAAGTGACGGGTGGTACTATATAAAGGATTATTGGCTTGAACAGCTCATCTATGCTCTCCAAACCTCGCACTTAGAGTCCTGATTGTTCTACCAACATATAATAGCCCACAAGGGCAGGAGATGCAATATATCACATATGTCGTGGAACAATTAAAAAAGGATTTGAGAGTGTAGTTGTTTCCATTGGCTATAAAAGTTTTTCTGCCATGTGTAACATGGGCACAGGTGAGACATAGCGCTTTATTGCAATGGTACATACCAACTAATGGGATGAGCTTAAGTTGTCTGAGTGTAGTGGGGTTTTTTTGGGTACGAATTTTGCTGGGAGCAATTTTGGCCTTGACATTGGGAGCCCTACGGTAAGCAAACTTAGGAACGGTAGGTAAAGAGGATGATAAATGAGGATCCTGGGTCAAAATGGGCCAATGTTTTTTATGATGTGTTCCATTTTTTTGTGACTTGCATGGAACTGCGTGACAAATCTGGTTACTGGTTCAGTGTTCTGTATCTTAGAAATGGGCGGGGCATCTGTCTGGTAGAGAGAGGCAGCTTCATTGATGGCATTGGTCGGATAACCCTTATCAATAAATTTATTTAGGAGAGTGGTACATTGGAACTGTAATCCTCTAGTCTAGTGCAATTCCTCCTAAGGCAATGGAATTGGCTTTTGGGTATATTGTTAACCCACCTAGGGTGATGATAATGCAAAAAAGAGTTTCCAGCCATGGGTTTGGTATAGTTCTTAGTAGCAATCTGGTTATTGATATGGAATAATTCCAAATCCAAAAAACAGATGGATTCTGGATCCATGATAGAAGTAAAAGATAATCCAAAGGGGTTGTTATTACAGAAGGTAATGAAATCATGAAGGGAGCTAGGGGGACCGTCCCAAATGACAAGGATATCATCAATGTAGCGACCGTAGAAGACCAGGTGTGCTGAAAAGGGATTGTTATCCCAAATGTACCTGGTCTCCCACAGTCCCATGGTCAAGTTGGCGTAGCTCAGTGCAAAATTTGCACCCATGGCCGTACCCTGTTTTTGTAAATAAAACTGACCTTTGAAGGTAAAGTAATTATGTTCTAAACAGAACTTAGTAGCTGAGATGATGAAATCTACCTGTGATGAATTAAGAGTGGGGTTGGAATGAAGAAAGTGTGCAACTGCTTGGAGACCTACTTCATGAGGTATGGATGTGTAGAGAGAACACACATCTAGAGAAACCCATAGATAGGAGGGCTCCCATCTATAGGGTAGTAATAGATCTATCAAATGAATCCTGTCTATGATATATTTGCAACCATTAGCCCAGTCCCTTCCATCCTATATCAGAGACTGGACTAATTTGATAGATCTATTACTACCCTATAGATGGGAGCCCTCCTATCTATGGGTTTCTCTAGATGTGTGTTCTCTCCACACGTCCATACCTCATGAAGTAGGGCTCCAAGCAGTTGCACACTTTCTTCATTCCAACCCCACTCTTAATTCATCACAGGTAGATTTTATCATCTCAAGGCCAAAATTGCTCCCAACAAAATTCATACCCAAAAAAACCCCACTACACTCAGACAACTTACGCTCATCCCATTAGTTGGTATGTACCGTTGCAATAAAGCGCTATGTCTCACCTGTGCCCATGTTACACATGGCAGAAAACTAGCCAATGGAAACAACCACACTCTCAAATCCTTTTTTAATTGTTCTATGTTATATATTGCATCTCCTGCCCTTGTGGGCTATTATATGTTGGTAGAACAATCAGGACTCTACGTGCAAGGTTTGGAGAGCATAGACGAGCTTTTCAAGCCAATAATCCTTTATATAGTACCGCCCGTCACTTCACCACTCATCACCAGCAAAATATTTCTGATCTCAATGTGTGGATCATTGAATCCATACCAGATCATTTCACTCCTGCTGAAAGATTTCAATGTTTATGTAGGCAAGAATATACACGTTAAATAGCATGACACCCAATGGCCTCAACGAAGAAATAGAGATCAACACAGTAATATAACTTTTGTTCTTTTACTGACACAGCCTTTGCAATATGGTTTCTCATTTTTTGATTTATGTATTGTCTTCAGATGTATCATGTTTACATTTCTGTTTGACAGTTATCTATTAGGCAATTCTAGGTTTCTACAGACCTCCCTTCTTCATTTTTCATTTCATCTTCCACCATTTTCCTTTCGTTACAATGCACTTTTCCTCATATATTTTTTCCATATCTGCTTTCTTGCTCTGCTTCATCAGGTGAGCTAGTATTTATGGTAGTATTTAGCTGCTTACCCTCAGATTACATTTCTTATATAGCACACTCAAATGCATACATATGACCTACAGATCATTAGATTTTTCCATGGGCATGCCTTCAACTACAGCCCATGGATACAGGCGGCCCTATCTATATACATGTGTACAGGTTCATGATCATATGTTGTGTATCTACATCCCCCTCACTACACATTTTGCACGATCCATAGACGTATGTGCGCATGTCAGGTGTGCGTACTGTCCCCCTTATTTTTCTTCCATACCGGTTTGTGTATAGCTCATTAGCCCATTTATTCACACAGTCACACCTATTTGCACATGGTATGTGTGTGTACTGTCCTCATTATTTTCCTTCCATACCGGTTTTTGTGTATAACTCATTAGTCCATTAGCCCATTTATCCACATAGCTACACCTATTCTGCATGTCTCTCTATGATCCATGTTGATCTTCCATGTTAACCCTTTACGTACAATTTCATCCAACATTACCATTCCTTGTACATTTCCCTTCTTTTCTTCCATTAATCAGACCCTTTTCTTATTCCAACTTATATTTTTTGCACTACTTTTTATATTTTTTGCACTACTTTTTTATCTTCACTTTCTCTTTATTAGCCTATTTTCATTTTTTTAAGATTATCTTCTTCTTTCTTCCTTTTTACCATTTTTATTTTTAAAAATATTCTCCCATTTTTATTCTATTTTTTGTATTTTCTATCTTTTATCTCTATTTTTATTTCTCATTTATTTTATTTCCATTTTTATTTTATTTTATTTTATTTTCTCTTTTCTTCCGTTTTCTTTCTTTCTCATTCTAATCTTTAGCTCATTTGTTCTTATTTTCCCTTCATTTACTTTTCACTTTCTTTTTTCTATTAAGGTATGAATTTTTATCATTATGAATTTTTATCATTATATGTCATTTAAGTTATGAACTTTTACCATTATATGCCATTTTTAATTGCAACCACTTGTTTAACATTATTCCCCTAAATATTGTCAGTACTTCCTGCCGACGCCGTCGCTCAGCGACGAGCGCCAGCCTGTATATATGATATAGATCCCTTTAGCCTATTAGATCTGAAGAAAATGCGGATGCATTGAAACACTTCATCTGACACATCCAGATGTCATTTCCACTGCCTTCACTTCAGTGTATTGTGCGCTTCACGCTGGTTTTCATCCCGTTCTGGCTTCCGGTTCCGGCTTCGGGTGTCTGAGAGGATCCCTGCACTACCTTACTGACACCAGGGCTCTCCCGCTCCCTCCATGGTATAGCTCCCACCAGCCAGGGACAGCACACCACGGACAGCCTCCGAACATCCTCCACCGTGCTGTTGCACAACTTTGGGACCCTTCACTGTGAGCAGCCGCGGTTTTGCCTATGGGCTATCCACATGTTATTACATGCCTTATCCCACTGCCCCTTTGTGAGTAGCCATTTGGCTATTCTTTTTTACATTTATTAAATAAAGTTGTACTGGATACTGCACTCAGATTGGCGCACCTTGCTTTTTCTCCATATTGCCTTCCAGAGTTTTTGCTTCTACTCCCAAGAGAGCTGCCGCTGGTGCCTAGTGTCATCTCCATTTGAACTTTCCATCACCTTTTGGGACTTTACATTTTTAGCGTATATGTTTCTCCCATATACGCAAACACCACGGTTTTATACTGTCATTCTGGACATTATCATGTTTTAATTACACTGATTGTTTTTCATGTTTTGGCTGGTACTTTGTGCCATTTTTCCTTTTGTTGTTATTATTCTGACTAGGATCTGCAGGCCAGACTTTAGGGGTTCACCCACTTCTTCTGTTTGTGTCTTTATTTTACCTACCAATTGTTATACTATATCTGTGCATTTAAGATTTTCTTCTGTTGAATTTCTTGGTCTATCACTTTTGAGCTTAGAGACCTGAGATAGCAGCCTATGAAGTGCACCATTCACTCGGCATCCATTGCAGATCTTGCTTTTCTGACCATTGGGAATTATGGGCAAGAACCCCCCCTCCCTCTGTTATGTAAGCAGCTTTATAAGCAAAAATCCCTCCCCCTGTGATGTAAGTGGCCTTATAAGCAGGACCCCCCATCTCATCGTGAAGTGAGTGGCTTTAAAAGTGTAGCGCTTGCCCCCAGAGGAGCCACTTATGTTTGGGAACCCTGATTCCAGGTGGCAATCTCTCACTGAACCACAGATGCCCCTTTAGTTCAGCTCACTGGGTTTTTCTGACAGTTCTGTCCTCCATGCAGCTATGACAGCCCAGTCTGTCTCCGACACCATGGCAAACACTTACAAAAGGCATTTTTCAGCAGCCCAGCCTCTGGTCACCCCTCACATCCCATGGGAGACTGTACCCAGCCCTGGCTTCTCTTTCATTTTCTCCTCCTGAAGCCCTCTGTCCTGTTGGGACTTGCAGTCCCTTCCAGTACTTGGTTTGATAGTGAATGTCTCCTGGGGACTACAACCCCCGTAGTTCTAAGTGGCTCCCTTTTCCTATCCTAAGCTGCACAGTAGCCAGTCTCAGCCTGTGGTGGTGGGCAGAACTAAAAATGTCCAGGAGCCAATCAAAATCCTCTTAGCTGGTTGCTATGGCCAGGATTTATCCTACTGCTGGGCAGGATTAAAAGAGCCCAGCCTAGTGCTACATAAGCAAGAATCCCTCCCCCTGTGATGTAAGTGGCCTATTTTAGCAATAATCCCTCCCCATGTGATGTTGGTGGCCTAATAAGGAAGTAAATTACTTTCTTATTAAGTAACTTTTTTAACAAACAGATGTGCTTTATTGTATCATAAGGAAGAAAATTACAGAATTCCTCTTGTCATAATACAGAACATTACATGACAGATAAGCATGAGCAATCACATATCAGGGTCATACATGTGCAAGAGGTGATACATCAGTATATATTGAAATTGTAGGCAATACGATTACAAAAAGGTATCTCACGTGTCCTGGGACTTCCCCTGCCTCCCCCCCCAAATAAGAGACAAATCCACTGTGGCTCCCTAGGATGAGAGCCAAGGAGTCCACACTTTCTCGATTTTCCATGGACAACCTCGATTGATATATGTGATTCTATACATGGGTATAGCTGCCTCGATCTGTGCCTCCCAGGCCGACACGGTCGGGGGAGAAGAGTCTATCCACTTCATCAATATCTCCTTCTTGGCATAATAAAGTAAAAAGGAAATAAGCAATTTTAGATGATAGGCTCTCTGTTCGTTGTCATGAATCCCAAGAAGGGCCAACTCTGGAGTGATTGGTATGGATACTTGCAGCCTGGAATTTATCTCTGCGAATATCGCGCACCAATATGTTGCTATCAACGGGCATTCCCAGAACATGTGGAAAAAGGTTCCAATTTGACACTTACATTTGTTGCACATAGGGTCTCTGTCAGGGAATATGCGATGGAGTCTCTGTGGGGTGTAGTAAATCCTATGTATGAATTTGACCTGGATTAATTTATCTTTAGATGCAATTACCAGTTTAGGACCATTATCTAGACATTCGTCCCAATCCTCTCTGTCTAATGATGGAATGTCGGTATGCCAGCTGTCCCATAATTTTGCTATTTTAGGAGAGTCCTTACCTAGAAGTACAACATACAAGGTGGATAGGGGCTTAGAGACATCGCCAGACGCCAAGAGTTCTTCAATGGGATCTGCCTGGAGCAAAGGTGCCTGAGGAAACTGAGCCCGTGCCGCATGCCTAAGTTGAAGACATCTAAACCTCATCCCTCTGGGCAATTGGAATTTAGTCATTATTTCCGTAATAGAGAGTAACTCCCCTCTGGGCATAATTTGTTCTATAGTTGTGATGCCAAACCTAGCCCAAAGCTGTGGGTCAGGCACAGTCCGGAAGTAGTTAAGTGCTGGATTTCCCCATAACGGGTTCGCTGGCGATAATTGACCCGGTGAGAGGAATCTGCGTCTTGCAGCCACCCACACCCTCCACGTTGCCCGAGTGGGTTCAGGAACTCACGTATACGCACCCGGTCCTCGATAGGGAAAGTTACGTAGATCAGTAAGGGAGCCCAGATAATTTGCCTCAAGGCAGACTGCAGCATTCATTTTAGATCCCTGAAACCACCAGTAGGCCGACACCAACATAGCCGCCCAATAGTAAACCTGAAAGTTGGGGAGGGCCAGTCCTCCAAAACAAGCAGGCAGCCACACGGTAGAGCGTGCCAATCTGGGGTTCCTACCCCCCCAAATAAAGGTTCCCACCAGACCATCAACCTCCTTAAAAAACGAAACAGGGACCCATACCGGGGAATTTCTAAAAACATAGTTAAATTTAGGTAGCATCATCATCTTAAGGAGGTTGATGCGCCCCAATAGATTTAATGGCAAGTCAGCCCAGGCCAAGCACTTCGCACTCAGCGTACTCAAGATAGGGTTCAAATTTTTAATTATAAAGTCTGATGGGTTTTTTGTGATTACTATCCCTAAATATTTGAACTCCTTCACCCACTGTAGTGGGGAGGATGGTGGCCCAGAGGCAGCCACATCATCCAGAGGGAACAGTACTGATTTGGTCCAGTTGATCCTTATACCAGATAACCCCCCAAAGTTGTCAAAGATTCTCAAGGCCGCGAGAAGAGACGGGCCCGCATCATTCAGGTATAGAAGCAAGTCATCCGCGTACAGAGACAGCCGCTCTTCCAACAGACCCACCCGCAGGCCCAGGACATCCGGAGCACTCCTGACTGAAATTGCCAGTGGCTCCAATGCCAGGGCAAACAGGCTGGGGGAGAGCGGGCAACCCTGTCTCGTGCCGCGGAATAAATCAAAGGGCTCCGAGACCCAATTATTTGTACGGACCCTAGCCTTGGGGGCCTGGTACAACAAACGAATGCCATGTATGAACTTAGGGCCAAACCCAAATCTCTGCAATACATGCCACAGATAGTTCCATTCCACAGAGTCAAACGCCTTTTCGGCGTCAAGGGAGGCTATGACTCTAGTCCCTGGATTGTCATGTGGAATGGTAAGATTAAGAAAAAGTCGCCTTAGATTGATATCGGTTCCCTTGCCGGGCATAAATCCGGTCTGATCTATACCGATCAGATCTTCTATAACATGGGATAAGCGAATAGCCAGGACTTTCGCAAAGATCTTGACGTCTACATTAAGTAGCGATATCGGTCTGTATGAGGCACACTCAAGCGGATCCTTACCCGGTTTGGGAATCAACACAATTACTGCCTCGTTCATGGACTCTGGTAAAGATTCTAGGGCCATAAATTTAGATAATAGCGAGGTTAACTTAGGGGCTAGAATTTCAACTGGAATAGACTTCAGACGGTAGGCCATCCACCCCAGGAGCCTTCCCCCCTTTGAGATGTCCCATAGCGACCTGAATCTCCCTTATTAAGTAACTTACATCCTCATTGAATTACATGCTGCTGCTTTTGCAGCACAGGAACAAAGTGGCAAGTCCTGTCCTTTGACAGCGTTACCAGTTAATTGAGGGAACTGTGGCAAAATGGCTGTCATGGAAATTAAATAGTTAAAGTGCACCCAAAAACAACATTTAATAAATTGCAGATGACCACTCCTTAGATGTGGTAGCTGTATTCATTTTCTTTTTTCAGCAGAGGGACCATACTGGGTGGCCACCCTTTTGGATCTCCGATACAAGGGTAAAATAGCAGAACTTATGCTACAATCCCAAATGGAGCTTAAAATGCACCAGGAGCGGTGTTAAGGAGGAACCTCTAAAATTAAACTCAACATATTTCACCCCAATAATAGTGGCTTCATCAGGGGTAAAGTGTTCAAAAGTGCATTGTGCAGAGTGTACAAAGAAAATGCCCTCCTCCTGGATGTCTGTTTCCGTAGTGACGTCATCATGTATCTGCATGAGGCTGCATTGATGGGCACTGATGATGCTGCACTGATGGGCAGTGATGGTGTCAGAAACCATGAAATCAGACCGAAACAGAAGTACAGTTAAATCACACTTGTTTAATAATAAAAGTAAAAAAAACAAACTTAGTCAAAAAACAGCCAAAGTTCAGTAACTGAAACGGATAGTCAGCCAAGCCAGAAGTCAGGGATCAATGTAGTAGAACAGCAAGAAGGATGGCTCTGTGATGTTGATGAAGGCGAAGGCAGAGATCCTTTGGGCTGGACGGCTTAAGTAGGCAGCACTGACGAGCAGGATATCATCTACAGCTGAGTAACTGTGGAGAGATAGGAGCTGGTAATTAGCCGACATGTGAGCAGCTAGCTCTGAGAAGGAAGGGCTGAGCCCCGACCTGACAGTACCCAATCCTCAATGACCCCTCCCCCTCAGAGGACCACCAGGCTTGAGGGGAAAACGTATATGGAAATCACGGAGGAGGACAGAGGCATGTACGTCCAAGGATGAGACCCAAGAGCGTTCCTCCGGACCGTACCCCTTCCAATGTACCAGGTACTGTATGCGCCCATGAAACCTACGGGAGTCAACAATGGACTGTACTTCGTACTCCTCATGGTTCTCAATCTGTACAGGGTGAGGACTTGGCACCAAGGTGGTAAAGAGGTTGCAGACCAAAGGTTTTAATAAGGAGACATGAAATACATTCGAAATACGCATGTTAGAAGGAAGGTCTAATGCGTAAGCCACTTAGTTAATCCTGCGAAGAATAACGAAAGGCCCAATAAACCGAGGTGCGAACTTCAATGAAGGATCATGAAGTCGGAGGTTGTGAGGTGACAGCCAGACCCTGTCCCCAACCTGGTAGGAAGGTGGCATCTACGGTCAGCATGGAGTCTGTACCTATCATTAGCATGTCGCAAAGCCTCCTGGACTTGTGCCCAAGTGGAACAAAGACCACGGAGATGCTCCTCTAACGCAGGAATACTCTGCTGAACAAATGAGTCAGGCAACAAGGAAGGTTGGAAACCATAGTTAGCCATAAACAGGGAAAATCGGGAAGCGGAATTCAAGGCACTATTGTGAGCAAACTCTGCCCACAGTAATAGGTCTGACTAGTTGTTATGATGGTCAGAAATATAGCAACGTAGGAATTGCTCCAAGGACTGATTGGCTCGTTCTGTGGCCCCATTAGATAGACTGCGGGTGATATGCAGAGGAAAAAGCAAGCTGAATTCCCAACTGTGCACAAAAGGCTCGCCAGAACCAGGACACAGACTGACTACTCCTGTCTGAGACAATCACGTTGGGTAGCCCATGTAAGCGAAAGATCTCCTGAGCAAAAATGGAAGCCAGTTCCTTAGAAGTGTGCAACTTCTTAAGTGGAATACAATGAAACATTTTTGAGAACCGATCAACCAATAACTGTTGCCCTGGGAGTTGGGTAACTCCACAATGAAATCCATAGACCCACTGGAAGATGTTGTGCAGTCTTACTCTGAGCACACACGGAACAGGTAGCTAAGAATCTCAAAGGCCTTAACGGACTCTGGAGACCAACTCTGTGGGTTACCTTCCTTTCTGGTCATATCAGTCAGGGGCTTGACCAGAGATGAGAAGTTACGAATAAACTTCCGATAATAGTTGGCAAAGCCCAGGAAATGCTGCAGAGGACGTAAACCCATGGGTCAGGACCACTGTAGAACAGCTGAAAGTTTCTCTGGTTCCATCAAAAAACCAGCAGTGGAAATGACAGCACAGGAATTTAACCTGTTCACGATGGAACTCGCACTCATCAAGATAAACCATCACACATAAATGCAACAAATCTCGGAGGACATCGTTAATAAATTTCTGGAAAACTGCCGGGGCGTTACAAAGGTCAAAATGCATTACGCGGTACTCATAATGGCCTGTTCTGGTATTAAACGCAGTTTCCCACTTGTTGCCCTCCTTAATCCTCACGCGATTGTATGCCCCTCTCAAATCAAGCTCTGTGAAAACCATTGCTCCCTTGTGGCGGTCAAATAACTCCGTAATCAACGGAATCGGATAGGCATTCTTAATCGTGAAATGATTGAGACCCCTATAATCAATACAAGGTCTCAGTTCACCACTCTTCTTCTTCACAAAGAAGAAACCAGCGCCAGCAGGAGACGAGGATTTGCAGATGAAATCTCGAGAAAGTGCGTTTGCGACATACTCCTCCATGGCCTTATCCTCCAAGACCGACAAAGGGTAAACCCGGCCACGAGGGGGTATGGCACAGGACCTTGGCTACCTTATGGAAGCATGTCTTACTGCACTGTGGCGACCAGGAGAGAACCTCAGCACGGAGCCAATCAAAAGAGGGTTTGTGCCTCTGTAACCAAGGATAACCAATAACCAGCAGAAACTTAGGTGAGGAAATAACTTGGAATTGGATTATCTCATGGTGAAGAGCCCCTACGGCTATGGACAATGGTACCGTCTCATGAGTCACATGGGCCGGCTGTAGAGGTCTCCCGTCAAGAGTCTCAATGGCAAGTGGAGTGTCTCACAACTGCAGTGGAATCGAGTGCTTCGATACAAAGGCAGCATCAATGAACAGGCCTGCAGCCCCAGAGTCAGAGCCTGTATCTCGACAGACAACTCAGCCCAAGAAAGGGTGACTGAAACCAGGAGCTTATCCTTCTGGATAACTGGGGATGAACAACGCCACCTAAGGTCTGTCCGTAACAGGACCTCAAGGTTCGGGCGTTCCCTGGACGGGTAGGACAAGACTTCAAAAAGTGACCTGCCTGGCTATAATAAAGGCACAGTCTCTCCCTCCTCCTAAAGGTTCTCTCATCCGCAGAGAGACGTGTGAAACACTAGGTGCATGGGTTCACCTTCACTGACCGACTCAGTACCAGGAGGCATGGGAGGTGAGGGAGGCACGGTGGGACTGCAAAGCTCAGAGACAAACATACAGGAGGCTTCCGCAAGCGCTCCTTAAAAGAGAGTCTTTCACTGAGTCTGGAGTCAATGAGGATGGCAAACATGATCAACTTCTCCAGCTCAGTGGGTATATCTCGGGCTGCTATCTCATCCTTGATGGTATCCGAGAGACCTTGAGAAAAGCAGCCACGAGGGCCTCATTGTTCCATGCACCCTCTGCTGCCAGAGTTCGGAATTCAATGACATATTCGCCAACAGTTCTCGTACTCTGTTCGCTGGACATGAGGCACTTGGCAGCAGAAGCGGAGCGTGCGGGAACGTCAAATACCCTTTTAAACGAAGCCACAAACTCAACAGGTTTTTGCGTCTCCCATAGAGGGTTTGCCCAGGCCAAGGCTCTCTCAGAAAGCAAAGATATCACAAAACCTATTTTGCTTCTGTCTGTGGGAAACGCCTTGGGCAGCATCTCAAAGTATATCTCAACCTGGTTGAGAAACCCTCTGCATTGGACTGGATCACCCTCAAATTGCTGGGGAAGCGGAGTGGAATCAGACATACCACTTATAGAGGTAATACTCAAGGCGGGTGCCTGCAGAGAGACTGGAACATCAGCAGGGACAGCCTGCAACATCGGTTGTACTGGAGCAGCCACAGTGGGAGATTCCAGGTGAGCCGTGTAAATCAGGAGCATTTGTAATACCATGGCAAACTGATCCATGCGGTGATCCAGTTCATCCAATCTGGAAAAAATATTACCAACAAGTGGATTGACTGCATCTTCTGAATTCATGGTCTTCGCCTACTGTCAGAAACCATGAAATCTGACCGAGACAGAAGTACAGTTAAATCACACTTGTTTAATAATAAACGTAAAAAGAACAAACGTAGTGAAAAACATAGCCAAAGTTCAGAAACCGGAACAGATAGTCAGCCAAGCCAGGAGTCAGGGATCAATGTAGTGGAACAGCAAGTAGGATCTGGAGCCAGAAGGGATGTCAGCAAAGCAAGTCTTTATACAGGAATGCAGGCTCTGTGATGTTGACCAAGGCGAAGGCAGAGATCCTTTGGGCTAGACGGCTTAAGTAGGCAGGACTGACGAGCAGGATATCATCAACAGCTGAGTAACTGTGGAGAGATAGGAGCTGGCAATTAGCCGACAGGTGAGCAGCCAGCTCTGAGAAGGAAGGGCTGAGCCCAGCCCTGACAGATGGGCACTGATGAGGTGACACTGATAAGGCAGCACTGATGCACTAATGGGCACTGATGGTGCTGCACTGATAATCAGGGCACTGATTATACGTGTAAACAATCTACTGACAGGCTTGCCATTTATCGACAATCGTTTCCTTACACAGAGAAGACTGCCAACCGGCAAGTCTGTTATGATCATCTGTGCCCGATGTGCACCCCACATTCTGGGAGGACGTCCATGGAGAGCCGTACTGTAGCCATGTTTCGTTAAGTGATTAATATTGTGTATATAGGTTATTATTATTGTTGTAACCGTGTTAATTATGTAATGCATTGTTTACATTAATAACGCAATGACAATAAAGGCTCCTAATCTTATTACTGTGTACCCTTTCCTCTTCATCATCGGGGGATTGGAGAAAGTGCAGAGAAGGGCAACCAAACTGATAAGAGGCATGGAGGAGCTCAGCTATGAGGAAAGATTAGAGGAACTGAATTTATTCACTCCCGAGAAGAGGAGAATAAGGGGGGATATGATCAACATGTTCAAATATATAAGGGGTCCATATAGTGAACTTGGTGTTGAGTTATTCACTTTACGGTCAACACAGAGGACAAGGGGGCACTCTTTACGACTGGAGGAAAAGAGATTTCATCTCCAAATACAGAAAGGTTTCTTCACAGTAAGAGCTGTGAAAATGTGGAATAGACTCCCGCCAGAGGTGGTTCTGGCCAGCTCAGTAGATTGCTTTAAGAAAGGCCTGGATACTTTCCTAAATGTACATAATATAACTGGGTACTAGCATTTATAGGTAAAGTTGATCCAGGGAAAATCTGATTGCCTCTTGGGGGATCAGAAAGGAATTTTTTCCCCTGCTGTAGCAAATTGGAGAACAAAATAAGTGCAGCGCTAAAGCTAAGTATATCATACTACAAATAACCATAAACCGGTAATTGATCCACCAAAAATAACCATAAACAGATAATTGATCCACCAAAAATAAATGAAAAAAAATGAAAATTATAAAACAGAAAACAAGTCTCCCGTAGAAGGCAAAGACAGATGTCTCACCATATACCACAAGTGAAAAAAATTGCTTGTGTAAAGTGATAAAATAAGTCCCAATTATAAATATTACAAAAACTCAAAAAAGTCCATAAACAGGGTGAGTTGATGACCAGAGTGCATATGTTCAGAAGAGATGTGACATAGGTGAGTCCAGCATCCAAAGTGATTCGCACCCAAGTGAGATATGAGGCTCCTTACCAGCTCGCGGTGACCACCATAACAGTGGTCTCACCAGGCATCTGGGAAATTATCTGGGAAATTATCAGGTCACCCACAAACCTATATCGATATCCCCAGTAGTAAGCGTGGTACTTTTGCACTTACAAAAATCTTCATCCATTAACAGCGTGTAGCCAAACATAAGGATCGCGGCGTCTCCACGAGCGGAAGCTGGTAAGGAGCCTCATATCTCACTTGGGTGCGAATCACTTTGGATGCTGGACTCACCTATGTCACATCTCTTCTGAACATATGCACTCTGGTCATCAACTCACCCTGTTTACGGACTTTTTTGAGTTTTTGTAATATTTATAATTGGGACTTATTTTATCACTTTACACAACCAATTTTTTTCACTTGTGGTATATGGTGAGACATCTGTCTTTGATTTCTACGGGAGACTTGTTTTCTGTTTTATAATTTTCATTTTTTTTCATTTATTTTTGGTGGATCAATTATCTGTTTATGGTTATTTTTGGTGGATCAATTACCGGTTTATGGTTATTTGTAGTATGATATACTTAGCTTTAGCGCTGCACTTATTTTGTTCTTTGATGTATTGGAGTTTAGTATTAGACTTTTAGTGCTGGCGGCTTTTACAACTCACATATCAATATACACCTTTCTAGCGCAGCGTTAACCCTTTTTGGGTTCTTTTATTTTTGTAGCAAATTGGAGCATGCTCTGTTGGGGTTTTTTGCCTTCTTCTGGATCAACTGTGGGTATAGAATTGGGTATATTGGATTGTATGATATTTTTTTTTTTTTTTTTTTTTTAAGGTTGAACTGGATGGGCTTGTGTCTTTTTTCAACCTGACTAACTATGTAACTATGTAACTATCATCACTTTAGCTGAATATAGGGAATTCTTTACCAGAAAGGGACAGGACAAGGACAACAGCAGCTGCATGTGCCCATGATTGGAGATGAGGAAAAAATAACAATAAGCCACTCTGTCTGAAACTACTGCAATCTCCTCTGCTGAATATATGAACAACAAGAAGACTTGTTTTACCAACAATGTGAGTTTCCCTTAAAAATACCATGAATACAGACAGATTTCACATGGCCACATGATAAATTATTTTATTTTTTTAAATGTGAAATGATAAAAGAAAAAAAAAAGAAAAAGAAAAACGTAAGCATGATATATACTTTTGTTGTTGGTGTTTTACTTTCACGGTGCTCTGATTCTGGAGTATAATTCTGTGTTATGTTTTTGTGATGAGATTATGTTTTTTTTTTCAAATTATTTTTTATTAAAGATTTTCAAGTACAAAACATAGTACAGACTTTCTTTTCCTTGTTCATTTACAAACACATCATGGAGATATACATTAATCAAAGATAGGTTCAGAGTTTACATTGTAGAGGGTAAGTAATTTTTACAATGTTATTATCTTATTTATTATATATGATGTAATAATAGTTTATTTAACATAATGTATTTTTATGAGACCACAAAATGAAAGTGTAGCAAAGGATAGAAGGGGGGGGGAGGGAGGGATGTAGAGAGGGTGGGGAAGGGGGTTGGAGGGGTAAAGGGAAGGGAGAAGGAGAGGTGACGGAGTGATGTAGGTATGTATATTTTCCATTAACTATTTAAACTTAACTAAGAAATATCAAGGGTTATATATATATTTCAATTCAAAAACCACTAGTTTTCTTTAAACCAATCCGACCATATTTTCCAATATTTGTCAAAGATTGGTTTTTGTTCGGTTCTTGCTGCTATTAGTGATTCAAAAATGTAATTGGTTCGTGTTATAACAAGGGCTTCCGAAGCATTGGGTACAATATTAGTTTTCCAATTTTTAGTAATCAGTGATCTAGCAGCTAGGAGTACATGTGTGACCACTGTACGAAAGCAAGGAGGGAAGCTTTCAATGCCTAAGTTTAACAGTGCTAATCCTGGGTTTGGTGGTTTTAGTATTCCTGTGATACGCGATATATATTTGAATATATTGTTCCAAAAGCTGGAGAGGTGTTTACATGACCAGAATACATGTAAAATGTTACCCACTTCTCCACATGTTCTCCAGCACAGTGGTGAGTCGGAGAAGGAGAATTTGGATAATCTATAAGGCGTAAGGTACCATCTTTGAGCTATTTTTAAGGAAAGTTCCCAATGATTTACACATCTAGTTGCTTTATATGTGGTTTTGAGTGCATTTTCCCATTGATTGTTAGTGTAGGATTCTCCCAGTTCTAACTCCCACTTTAGGAATGGAGGGAGTTTTGTAAAGGTAGATTTATTTTGGAGGAAATTGTAAAATACAGAAATACCTTTAGGGGTAGTAGGGGTATTTGTGTAGAATTGCCATATTGATTCATGTATAGGTATGTGGATTGATTTTAAAGATTTTAGAAAATGAGTCAGTTGTCTATATTTAAAGTGGTCAGCTAAGGGTAGTGAGTATTCCTCTACCAGTGTATTGAATGGTTTAAGTGTGTTGTTAGTATATAGATCGGCGATTAGAGATATACCTCTTGAAGACCAATTTGTGAAGTTGGAGTATGGTATGGAGTGGTTCAAGATTGTGACTGGGATTGGGATGTTTATACTTTTGGTTGGGGGTGGGGGAGACTTGTGTAGTTCTCTCCACGCAAGTAGAGAGGCCTGGATAGTTAGTAGTAAAGATCTTAAGGGATATGGCTTCCATGTGTCAAGTAGTAATAGTAATCGGAGATCTTGGGTTGGGCTGAGGGCTCGTTCTATGTTGTGCCAGAGGACGTCTGGGGATGGTGACAACCATTGTCTGAGCTGGGTAAGCAAGGATGCTCGATGATAGTCCCTGATGTCTATCAGGCCCATACCTCCCGCCAACCTGTGTTTAGTTAGAACATTTCTAGAACATCTGGGTCTTTTTGATCCCCATATGTAATTTCTGAGAAGATAGTTTAGTGATTGGAGATGTGTGTTTTTGAGTTGAATTGGTAAAGTGCAGAAGACATATAGAATTTGGGGGAGTTGTAGCATTTTGAAGGATGCTAATCGTCCTGACTATGATAATTCTATTTTGTTGAGTCTTTTTACTTCTTTCGCTATTTTGTCAATTAGCGGGTCATAATTGGCATCTGCTAGTTTGGAGGGGTCAGCTGTTATTTGTAGTCCCAGGTACGGGATACTGGATGAGCTCCAGGTATAAGGGAATCGTTTTTGTAGATCTACTTGGAGGGATGGAGGGATATTTAGACTTAGGATTAGAGATTTTGAGAAATTCACTTTGTAATATGAAACTTGGCTAAAATTCGTTAGAATGCCATGGGCACATTTTAGGGACTTAGTTGGTGAGGTCAAAAGAAGGATGATGTCATCTGCGAATAAGTTAATATTGTGTGATTTACCTAGCAGGGAGAATCCGGGTGTATCTGGGTGTGTTCTAATTTTTTCGGCTAGAGGTTCTATAAGGAGATTAAATATAGAGGGGGACAGGGGGCATCCCTGTCTAGTGCCATTGGTAATTGGAAAGGGAAGGGAGAGGGTACCTGAAGTGTAGACCTGCGCACATGGTGAAGAGTACAGGGCCAAGATAGCCGAGAGGATGGGGCCTGCAAACCCAAACTTCTTAAGTGTCTGTACCATATATCCCCAATGGATCCTGTCGAATGCCTTCTCCGCATCCAAAGAAAGCAGCAGAGAAGGCACCCGACAGGACCCAGCGCGAAGGACCAAATCAACAATCCTCCTTGTGGCGTCAGATGCTTGTCTGCCTTTAGTGAAGCCCGTTTGATCTGGGTTAATCAGAAGTGGTAGGAGATTTATAAGTCTATGTGCTAAGATCTTGGCGTACAGTTTAACATCTGTGTTTAATAGGGAAATAGGTCTAAAGTTAGCAGGTGTAATAGGGCCTTTCCCAGGTTTTGGAATGGTAACAACATACGCTTTAAGCATCTCGGCAGGGAATGAGGGAGGACATTGCTTCCAGGTAAATTTCTTTGAGTGAGGGGGACAAGATTTCGCAAAACACTTTGTAATAACTGTTTGGTAGTCCATCTGGTCCTGGAGATTTACCAGTGGGTAGTGATTTAACTGCTGTACGGATCTCAGCCTCTGTTATGGGTAGGTTAAGTTGCTCTAATTGTGATGCTGAAAGGGAGGGTAGTGTGAGATCTGCCAAAAATGTTTGAATGGCGTCATCTGAGGGCTGTTGTGTGTTTGTATCGTCTTTTAAATTATAAAGAGAGGAATAGTATTCTGCAAAATTGTTTGCTATGTCAGTAGGGTTGAAAATTTTGCTGTTATCTGAGCTACGAATTAGATGAGGAATCCTCATTTGTGTCCTACGGTCTCTTAGTCTCTGGGCCAAATGTTTGCCAGCTCTGTTGCCAGAAGAGTAGTGACTTAGTTTTAGGTACCTAATATGTTTGTCATATTGCTCTAGTAACATGAGTCTGAGATCCGATCGCAGTTGGTTTAGTTTGTTTGCTATGTTTGGGTCAGGTACGGTTTTATTCTGGGCCTCCAGAAGTTTTATATCTTTGAGAAGGGAGTCTAATTTCAATGTCCTCTGTCTCTTCATCCGCACGCTAATCTGTAACAATATGCCTCTAATATATGCCTTATGGGCACACCACATAGTAAATGGACTGTTAACCGATTTAGCATTGATTTCAAAATAATCTTTTAGATGTTTGTTTACAAGAGCAACCTGGGATGAATGTTGGAAGATTTGAGGGTTGGCCCTCCAAATGTAGGATGGAGCTGATGGGTATCTCTCCTCTATCGTGAGGGACACAGGGGCGTGGTCAGACCACGTAATGTCATGCACGGCAGAGGAGGACACCTTCTGAAGTAGAGTTCTGTCCACCAAGATTAGATCTATGCGTGAATACGAGTTATGTCTAGAGGAGTGAAAGGAGTAGTCCCGTTCGTTAGAGTGTTGGCACCTCCAAGCGTCGTACATCTCTTCTCTATGTAGTATGTTTTGGATTGAGGGAAGAGGGCGTCTTGATTTGGAGGTGGTGTCCATTTTGTAATCCACTGTGACATTGTAATCTCCACACATTATAACTGCTCCTTTTTTGATTGAGTTGATCTTTCGAAACAACTTTTTCAAAAAACCGAGTTGGCGCGTGTTAGGCGCATAAAGATTGACCAGTGTGTATAAATGGTTGTTAAGTTCTCCAATTAGGATTAGGTATCGACCCTCAGGGTCTACATGGGTCTCTTGGATTGAGAGTGAAACAGAGTCTCTAATGGCAATGAGTACACCCCTATGTTTTTTAGAAGCTGATGCCTGAAAAATGTGTGGAAATTTATGGTGGGAGAATTTGGGGATTGCTGAGGTTACCCAGTGCGTCTCCTGCAAGCACAGGATGTCAGATTTTAATTTGAGAGCTTCCTTCCATACTGAGGCTCGTTTAGCAGGATGGTTCAGTCCGTGGACATTAAAAGAGGTCACTCTAACTGCCATATGTAGTATATAAGATGATGGTGTGTTGGTACCTTATGTATTCCTGGGTATCTGCTGGTATTCTTAGTTGCATTTTGTCTTCTTTCCAGATGAGAAGAGTTCCTCCAGTGGTATGAGCTTTTAGTCCGTCACCGAATTGAGGGGTTAAGGGGGGAGAAAAGGAAGAGGTAAAACAGAGAAGAACAACAAACAAAAACAGAACTGGTGTATAAAAAAGGTGAGATTCTTTCCAGAATCTGATGGCAGATGTACTGCGCATTTTTAGAAGGGGAAACTGCGTGGAGTGTTAGCTCCATTAGGCGGCAGGAGACTCGTAGTTGTGGGTAGTTTATGACATTCGAGGCGAATATTTGTTGCGGCTTTTCTGTTGCTTTTTGTATGACACAACCTTCCATTCGGCCTGGTCATCTAGCTTTGAGGAGAGAGAAGGCCCTGGAGAGGGTTGTTATGGTAAGATGTCCCAGGTGCGCAACATTGATAGGCCGTCTTCCAGATTGGTGATCACTGAGGTCTTGTCATCATGGGTGACGATGAGTTTTGTCGGGAAACCCCATCTGTATATGATATTGTGATTGCGCAGTGCTTTAGTCACAGTTAGCAGTGATTTACGTTTCTGCATCGTGAACTGCGAGAGGTCTGCGAACATTTGAATATTTGAGTATTGTTCGGGTGGTTGTGGATTTTTCCTAAAGGCTAGCATGAACTGCTCCTTAACGTGGAAAAAGTGCACCCGCATCAGAACGTCTCTGGGGATGTTGTCTGATAGGTGTGCAGGCTTGGGAAGTCTATGGATTCTGTCAATGATTAACTCCGAAGAAGGGGTAGATGGTAGGTATACTGACATGAATTCCTGGACATATTGGCGGAGTTGTGATGGTAGGACACTTTCAGGGACCCCTCGTAATTTCAAATTGTTTCTACGTGATCTGTCCTCGAGGTCTGCGACTTTTTCTTTTAGCCAGGTTACCTCATCTGACTGGTCGTTATGAGCATCTACCAGGGTATTGTATGATGCAGCATAATCCCCCATTTTTTTCTCTACGTGGTCCACTCTGCCCCCCAGTTCCCTCACCTCTGTTTTAAAGTTCTGCATGCATTCCATCATGTCTGCGTGCAGTGAGCTGCGTAATGAGACTAACATGTCTCTCAGGGTTGTGTCTGAGAGGGGCTGGTTTACAGTGGGGAAAGAGTTAATGGAGTCAGCCATCTCTCTCGTGTCTTCCAGAGAGTTATGTCCCGTACTGACCTTGTAGTTGGTCGAATCATTCGACATGCGGGGTTTCGATTTGGCAGGGCTGCCTGAGAGCGGAGTGGAGGTGTCTGGGGAGCAGGAGTGTGGGTTTCGTCCGGAGCTCGGGCTTGGTGTGGCCGAGTGTGATTCGATTGATGGAACCGGAGAGCAGCCGGCGGCGCCATCTTGGATCTCGCTGTGGTTCTTAGGGGGGAAGAAATCGTTTAATTTCTTCGGTTGTGAGGGGTTCTGTCTCTTCCTTGTCATCTCGGAGGGTATTGTGGACCTTTAGGTAGGTGCTGGTATCAGAAGGAGCAGTCTGGATCGCCTCGGATTGTTGTAAATCCTGCCGTCAGTGCAGAGCTAACAGGTCATGCGTCTGTTCTCTAGCGCGGTAGCCACACCCCCCGTGATGAGATTATGTTTTATACTCCATCTAGCATTTCCCACTTTCACTTGTGGCCATCATCATGCATTCGCCACAGGTAGGCCCCCAAGGAGATCTTTATTTGTTTCGGGGCCATTCCTTTTTCCCCCCATACTGTGGTTCTGGATGCTTTCTGCACCGTCCCAACAGTTTGGGTGGGTAATTTGTGTGCCGGGGGCTATTAGTTTCTCCTTTATGGAAAGACTCCCTTTCTAGGTCTCTTTTCCTTATGTCCCTGTTTCGGGTTGGGTTGTGGTTTTTCATCTCTCCACCCAGCTCGACCTTTATGGAGCTTTCTTTGATTTATTTATAATTTTTACCTTTTTGATATCCCCAATGTGTAGCACGGGATCTGCAGCAACATTTTACTGTCAGCAGTGGTTGCCTCTGCTTTCATGTCTTGGGTTCTAGGGGGGGCGGGGCTGCGTGTGTTAGCCGCGCCGCCCCCGCATTCTGTCATACGCATTGTATGCTGTGCCTGAGCGGCGCTCAGAGAATGACGTCATCGCCGACACGTGGTGTGGCGCCGTTCCCCGGCGCCCTACAAGGCTCCGACAGTTGTAAGCACGGGCCATAAAAGGAGGACACCGGGAACCCCAGAGCCGCCATCCTTACCTCCTGACATCTTGTTGGAAGGGTGAGCAATATTTTTGTCCTGGATAGGTGAGGTTTAACCTCTCTTCTATTCAGAGGTTATTGTGGACTTTGTGCAGCTTTGGTTCGATCGGTGAGAGGGACTTTCAGCATTGTTGGTGAGTGTAGCTATTTTTTGGATATACTTAATCCACCTTATTTCTGGGGCTCAGGGCTCTGGGCTTCACTTATGGAAGGGAGCTCTTATGGTTCCTCTTGGGGAGTGATATTTTGCCCAGTGTATGCCCTCAACCTTGTTAAATGTAGTATTTTTCCTTTTTTTTATTTTTTTTGATGGCTCTGTTGTTTTCATGTTTCAGATGGTCTTCACATCCTTTTTTTTTTCCTCATTACCTCTTTTGATTGGGAATCCCGATTTCCATCTTCTGGAGATTCTGTATCGGATGTTTTAGTTTGTAGGTATAAAAAAATCCCCCCTTTTCTTGGTATTTGGGGGATATTTTACCCCTCGGATCCTTTAGCTTTGAGTTTGTTCACCTCATATTTTGCTAAAAAATTCTAAAAAATTAAAAAAAAAAATTTTTGAATTATGAGCTTATTTGCCTAATGATAACATGATTTATATATTGATTTAGTTATGAGCCTCATCACTTGCTGTATGTTCCTCTCATAGGTCCTCTTACTATTGCTGCTCTCAGCCGCTATTTTCAAGGCGATAATTCGACCTATTAATTTGGTGCCTCTTTTGGACTACTACATCCGCGGGTTCTTTTGCATGTTGCAAGGCCAATACAAGCTCTGTGGATGTCTGATGGGGTATGGAAACCTTTTTAGTCAAATCACTGTTTGTTTATATATAAGTTTTTGTACATTTTGATATAGGTTTCATATTGTTTCAGATATATGCTATAAGATATGTTCCTGTATTATACATACTTATATTGTATCTTGTACTTTTCAGAATTGGCAAAATTGTCCCTGATGAAGATTATATATTTAATTATTTTGTAACACGTCGGACTCTCACTCATGGATAAGGAGCATCTATGTAGTGGGATTTTTTTGCCATCACTGTAATATAATGTATTGTGGTATTTATATGTTTGTTTTTCTAGAAAATTGGTTTTTAAACTTTTTTGTATTAATACAAATCAAAAACTCTTTTTAAATAATTTTTCTTTAATTAATTTCATTATTGCCCTTAAAATCCCATTTTTGAGGTTCTTTTTGTATTATCTGAGGATGGTGGCAAATTTCACATCAATTCATGGAGCATACTTTCTTCTAACGTAAGCATGCAATCCTGAATTGACAGATCTATTTTTATCTCTAGTAATGATTTTGTTTGGGATTTTAAATTGGAACGGAACTGTTGAAAAGGATGAAGTGGAGTATGGGCTTGCTGCTGCTAGCATCTCATAAGACATGGCAACTAAAGTTCTTAAATATTGGTTTGGGTGACCACAACATAGTCTTTCATTACACACATTGCTCATAGCAATATATATACCCATCTAGCAAGGTAAAGAATACCTTCCAAACTGGAGATTTACATGCAATGCCACCACATTTATGGATTTATGGACATATAATGTAAATTATGTGTGAACATGTGAGGAAAATAAGGAAGTCTCCCAAATTTAGTCAATTCTTGTTCTTTTGGAGATGCAGTAACCCATGCAGTGATACAATTACCCAAACCTATCATAAATACAGTCTATGTCACTACTGTTGCGAAACAAGTTTTCAAAGCAACTTGATATAACATTGCTTCACTATGTACAGTATGTCTTGGCCCTTCCAATGAGCAATGGAGCAATAAGATGGGTAATTTATGGGACTTACCTAGAGGGGAGCCATCAGTTATATTGGGGTATCACTGTTTTCTATTTTCTGTAAAAAATTCAATCTTATGGACTATACTACAGAGTAAAAAAAGAAAACATCTTCTGAGCACTAATTAGATCTAAAATTACTACATAACTCTGGTACAATTTTGAGGGGAAAAAAAAGGAGGAACCCTATGTGTGGCCACTGCCCTCTTCAGCAAATTATAGGTAACTGTTCTGAGTCAGGGGAAAAAGTGCATCACAACACAACAAAACAAACTAGAATTGGGCTTTAAAGCAGGGCCACCAAATAATTCTGGTGTCAGGCTTTAAATTTTGAATGGTCCCATAAAACCGCAGTCCTGTCATGACCATGGAGGAAGCAAAGCATGAACTATAGAATAAAATAAGGATAACAAGAAAAAAAAGTGTGTATTAGCCATAGAAAATGCAATACTAAGATCCTATTCAGACCTGTGCATATTGTGCTAAAACACAAATTTTACAGCATATTTCTAAAACTCACTATAGTGTGTAATGTGTTGCATTGCTGTGCAATTCATTTTAAACTTTAATGGCCCCACCAACACACCCTGCCATGGCACTTTATCACAAGCATACTTTGGTGATGTGCATTGTAAAAATAAGTGCAAGTTCATTTTCTTGTTGAGGTGTGCTGCCAGCCCATTCAACATGAACAGGCTGTCTTAACACGGCATGCTCTAAGGCACTGCATTTTTGTAAGTTTATTAGTGCAATGCACAGTGCAAATCTGGTCTAAGTGTACCACATATATAGGTCATGTAAGGGTATTGAAGTGTTAGCGCTATTTATAGTTGCTACACGACACATTTGCCAAATTTGATGGGAAGTTATATATATATCTATATATCTATATAGATATATAGATATATCTATATAGATATATAGATATATATATATCTATATATCTATATATATATGATAGGTTTGGGTAATTGTATTACTGCATGGGTTACTGCATCTCCAAGAGAACAAGAATTGACTAAATTTGGGAGACTTCCTTATTTTCCTCACATGTTCACACATAATTTACACATTTTTCTAACTTAATCCAATTAGAAACGTGTAAATCTTGGGTAAAAACATTTATTGATAGACCCCAAATCTTCAACGTACACTGCATATATATATATATATATATATATATATATATATATATATATATATATATATAAAATATATATATATATATATATATATATATATATATATATATATATATATATATATATATATAAAAATAGCTGTGCAAAGTGTCTTTGTTTATCCAAGAGTTATCCAAGAGCTTAAAATCTTTTCATAAAGCTGTACATTTTACCCAGTGTAACAAATGGCATTGCTGAAATGAAACACATTTTCTAGACTTGTGCACAATGGAAAAATTTGTTTAGTTTCGGTTAGTTGTTATTCGTAAAATACATAATTTCGTTCGGTTGTACGCCTTATGTTATGTTAATACGTTTTCGGATTATTCGTTATTATTCTTAGAGTGTCGATATTCGTTATACGGAATCTCGAATCATGTCGAATTCATTCATTATATGCGCTATAATTTTTTATTCGTTGAAATTTGATATTTATGTATGTATATATATATATATTCGTGATAATGATTCGTAGTTTGGAAAGTCGTTTGTTTATTGAATCTATTAACACACACAATGACAATAGCTCTTCTCCTCTGCTCAAATACAATACAACACCCTTCTCACTCAGTTCTCAGGAATGCACTTTGCCAGTAATCCAACCTCCAGCACAAAATTAATCAGCTGATTGGACTGTGAGATTTACTTTGAGTTGACCTTTTTTTCATTAGACCTTTAACGAATTACCTACCGAATCATGTCAAATTCATTCGTTATATCCGCTATAATTTCTTTCGTATTAGTTGAAATTCGTTATTTTATTCGGACATTCGGATGCATTCGAATGTCCGAAAGATGCAAAATTCGGCCAAATTTTCGATTCGTTACGAAACGAATTGCACAAGCCTAACATTTTCCATAAAAAGCCAGTCTGCTATGATACATACTATGTCTATTTACTTTCACTCCTATTTTGCACCCTCAGGTAAAGATTTTGACATGGCCATTCATTCTACTTCTAAGTGTCTTTAGCTTCAACATGAACTTAGAACAGACTATTGTTCACTCTGAATCTCGCTCCAAAAACATTTGAATAAGTGAAATGACCTGGAGGAAAAGGCTATTCAGTAAATTGTTTTTGCTTTTCTCACTGTCTTGGTATAGTATTGCCCTGGAGAAGTACTAAAGAACCAAAGCTTTTAGCTAGGTTTAAATTAAGTAGTAAATGAGGGGACATATTTATTTCAAGTGCTTTTTCAGCAGGTAATTTTCTATCTACAAAGAAATATTTCTTTATTTTCCTGCTGTATGTTGTATGGAATATTTTAGGCAGAGAAAAGAAATGTTTTGCATTCCCATTATAGTATACAGTGCTTGTGTGTGTGTGTGTGTGTATATATATATATATATATATATATATATATATATATATATATATATATATACCGTGCTCAGCATAAATGAGTACACCCCTTTTGAAAAGTACGATTTTAATCAATATCTTAATGAACAGAAGAACAATTTCCAAAATTTTTTGACAAAACTGAGTTTTGTTTAGCTCATTACACGAAAGTAAGGTTAATAATATAACTTTTATTACACAATCTTACAAAGTTTTACTCAAATTAGTTGATGATTAGTTGATAAATACACCCCACAACAAAAACTACTAGATCTAGTATTTTGTATGAACTCCATGATTTGTAAGGACAGCACCAAGTCTTCTAGGCATGGAATGAACAAGTTGGTGACATATTGCAAGATCTATCTTTTTCCATTCTCCAAGAATGACCTATTTTAGAGCCTGGATGCTGGTAGGGATGAGCCCGATGTTCGCCTGTTCGTCAAATAGCGAACAATTTGGGGTGTTCGCAGCAAATTCGAAAGCCGCGGAACACCCTTTGAAAGTCCATGGGAGAAATCAAAAGTGCTAATTTTAAAGGCTTATATGCATGGTATTGTCATAAAAAGTGTTTGGGGACCTGGGTCCTGCCCCAGGGGACATGCATCAATGCAAAAAAAGTTTTAAAAACGTTTTTTTCGGGAGCAGTGATTTTAATAATTCTTAAAGTGAAACAATAAAAGTGAAATATTCCATTAAATATCATACCTGGATGGTGTCTATAGTATGCCTGTAAAGTGGCGCATGTTTCCCGTGTTTACAACAGTCCCTACACAAAATGACATTTCTAAAGAAAAAAAAGTCATTTAAAAGTACTCGCGGCTATAATGAATTGTCGGTCCCAGTAATACACATAAAAGTCAAAAAATGGCATGGGATTCCCCCACAGTCCATTACCAGGCCCTTTGGGTCTGGTATGAATATAAAGAGGAACCCCAAATCAAAATAAAAAAAAAACAAATTGCTGGGGGTCCCCCCAAATTCCATACCAGGCCCTTTAGGTCTGGTATGGGGGTCCCCCTCAAAATCCGTACCAGACCCTTCAGGTCTGGTATGGATTTTAAGGGGAACCCTGTGCCAAAATGTTAAAAATGGCGTGGGGTCCCCCCAAAAATCCATACCAGACCCTTATCGGAGCACGCAACCTGGCAGGCCACAGGAAAAGAGGGGGGTGAGAGAGTGCCCCCCCTCCTGAACCGTACCAGGCCATATGCCCTCAACATGGGGAGGATGCTTTGGGGTAGGCATGTTGATGGGGACAAGGGCCTCATCCCCACAACCCTTGCCCGGTGGTTGTGGGGGTCTGCGGGCGGGGGGCTTATCGGAATCTGGAAGCCCCCTTTAACAAGGGGACCCCTAGATCCCGGCCTCCCCCCTGTGTGAAATGGTAACGGACCCTTCCATTTCACAAAAAAAGTGTGAAAATGGTAAAAATGACATGACACGGCTTGGGGACAAGTCATTTATTGAAAAATAAAAAATAAAAATGTCCCACGAAGTCTTCTTCTTCTTCTCTTGCTCCGCTGATGGACCGAAAAAGAAAAAAAACCCTGCATGCCGCCACTGATCTGCCTCCATGGAAGGCACCCGCCGTAATGACCATCCTCTCAGGTGACAGTTCTTTTATAACTAAAGGCAGGGCCACATGGTGATGTCGCTGAGTGACCCCGCCCCCTCTGACGCTATGGGGAAGCCATAGGGATGTCCCCATTCGTCAGAGGGGGCGGAGTCACCCAGGGACATTACCGTGTGGCCCCACCCCATCCGACGCTACAGGGAAGCCATAGGGATGTCCCCGTGCGTCAGAGGGGGGCAGGGTCACCTGGCGATGTCACCATTTGGCCCCGCCCTCAGTTATAAAAGAACTGTCATCTGAGAGGACGGTCATTACGGCGGGTGCCTCCCATGGAGGCAGATCGGTGGCAGCATGCTTTTTTTTTTCTTTTTCTTTTTCGGTCCATCAGCGGAGCAAGAGAAGAAGAAGAAGAAGACTTTGTGGGACATTTTTATTTTTTAATAAAGGACTTGTCCCCAAGCCATGTCATGTCATTTTTACCATTTTTTTTTGTGAAATGGAAGGGGTACATTTGTACCCCGTTACCATTTCACACAGGGGGGAGGCCAGGATCTGGGGGTCCCCTTGTTAAAGGGGGCTTCCAGATTCCAATAAGCCCCCCGCCTGCAGACCCCCACAACCACCGGGCAAGGGTTGTGGGGATGAGGCCCTTGTCCCCATCAACATGGGGACAAGGTGCTTTGGGGGACTACCCCAAATCACCCTCCCCAGGTGGAGGGCATGGGCCTGGTACGGTTCAGGAGCGGGGGCACTCTGTTGTCCCCCCCTCTTTTCCTGTGGCCTGCCAGGTTGCGTGCTTGGATAAGGGTCTGGTATGGATTTTGAGGGGGACCCCCACGCCATTTTTTAAAAAACATTTTTAAATTTTGGCACAGGGTTCCCCTTAATATCCATACCAGACCTTAAGGGCCTGGTATGGAATTTGGGGGGACCCCCACACAATTTTTTTAAATATTTTGGTTCGGGGTTCCCCTTAAGGGAAAAATGCGCCACTTTACAGGCATACTATAGACACCCCCCAGGTACAAAATTTAAAGGAATATTTCACTTTTATTGTTTCACTTTAAGCCTTATTAAAATCACTGCCCCTAAAAAATGGCTGTTTTAAAACTTTTTTTGCATTGATACATGTCCCCTGGGGCAGGACCCAGGTCCCCAAACACTTTTTATGATAATAACTTGCATATAAGCCTTTAAAATTAGCACTTTTGATAATTCATGTTCGTGTCCCATAGACTTTAACGGTGTTCGCGTGTTCAAACAAATGTTTTGCCTGTTCGCATGCATTCTGCTGCGAACTGAACCAGGGGGTGTTCGGCTCATCCCTAGATGCTGGATGGAGAGTGATGTTCAACTTGTTTCTTCAGAATTCCCCATAGGTATTCGATTGGGTTCAGATCAGGAGACATACTTGGACACTGAATAAAACTTTCACCCTGTTCTTCTTCAGAAATGCAACAGTGACCTTAGATGTGTGCTTTGGATCATTGTCATGTTGGAAACATGCACGACGACCAAGGGCACGGAGTGATGGTAGCCTCTTCCCTTTCAACATAGAGTAGTACATCTGTGAATTCATGATACCATCAATAAAATGTAGCTCCCCAACACCAGCAGCACTAATGCAGCCCCACAGAAGGACACTGCCACTACCATGTTTTATTGTAGGTACCATGCATTTTTCTTTGTACTCCTCACCTTTGTGATGTCAGACAGTTTTGAAGCCATCAGTTCCAAAAACATTTATCTTGGTCTCATCACTCCAGAGTACAGAGTCCCAGTAGTCTTCTTTTTTTTCAGCATGTGCCCTAGCAAATTCTAAATGGGCTTTTTTGTGTATGGGCTTTAGTAGAGGCTTCCATCATGGACGACATGGGAAACAATCACCCCAGTTTGGCTTTCTACTTATTTAGCTAACTGCAGTGAACTTGCATGGCGATTTTCTACAACCTTTCTCATCAGAAAACGCTCCTGTCGTGGTGTTTCCCTAGACAGTCTGGATGTCTCTATGAGATGGTTGCAGTACCATCCTTGTTACATTTTTGTATCATTTTTGTATCACTTTTGTTACAGTATTCTGACTGTTTGGCTGCATTCACATTCACACCTGAGCGTTTCAAAGTTGAGCGTTTTTACTGCAATTTTACTGTGTTTTTGCCGCGATTTTGTTCAGGTCACCAATGTAAAAGGCAGAAAAATGCCTGTAATCTGCCCTAAAGAATTAATGTTCTTTTTTGAGCTTAGGGCGTTTTTCAGGCATTTTGCTTCAGGCGTTTTGCTTCAGGTGACAAAACGCTCAAATGTAAACAGGTGCCATTGAAATGAATAGGATTTTGCATGTTGGGCATTTTTCAGGTGTTTTTCCTGCGTTTTTTACGAGCGTTTTATGAGCTGAAAACGCTCAGGTGTGAATGCAGCCCTAAGTAAAGCTTTGCTGGTCTTCTTGTAGCCTTCAACTTTCTGGTGTAAATACATTATTTTCTTTTTCAGGCCTTGTGACATTTCTCTTCCATCTGGTGCCATTGCTGACAGCATGATATTGAAAGGAGTTTTCTTTCCTAAAGGGTAACTCCACTTTTGTGGGGAAAAAATATAGCAAATAAAGAAAAAATAATATAGCACATATAATTGTGAAACTAATTGTATTGTACTGTATTTGAATGTTATTAAAAATTACCTTTCCTTTTCAATCTGCAGCCACTGTGATTTTCTCAGAATGCATTGCATTGGAGTTGTTCTGTACACAGTGTGTACTAACCACTCCACAGAAACATAATTTCCTGCTTGTGTGTTTTGCTCACCAATTTTCCCAGAAGTCTGCCTAAGATCCAAGTTACATTTCAGGCATCCCCTGAAACAAAAATGTCATTTTTGGAGAGATACTTTCAATAGAAGCACTTCTAAAGGGATGCAGGCCCAGCAGATTTCATCATTAGTGCCCTGCAGCTGCATACCTGACAGTTAATTATGAAAACCCTCCCAGTAGACCCACTCAATACAGAGGCACGGAGAAACACACATGGATTTCTTCAGAATAACAAAGGTTGTTATAATCCTTGCAATGTACAGAGATCAACCAGAGGGGAATGTTATTTTTCTCAACAAGAGTGGAGTTACGCTTTAAACGCCCTTTTATAATCAACTGTCTGGTGGACACCTGTTTAATAAATAATTAGACTCACCTGTAGTTGAATTCTTGTTAATTAGGATTTAGTTGTCTAAAATTTAGCTTTCTAAAGAATTCGTATCACCACAGAGTGGTACTGTGGATACGGCACATTAATAGTTAATGCCACGTCCCGATATTGGAAATCATCAGAAAGAAATTTGAAGTGATGGACTTCATCACAGCAACCTTACATCCGCCCAGAAACAGGCTATTTCCAAATTGAACCAACATCCAGATCTGGTGATTAAGGCATCAGACAAAAGGGGGCAATGTTGTCCTTATGACCAAACAAAATTATGAAACGATGTGTTTCAATCTTTTGTCCAACAAGGACTGGTACCAGCAAATTTCCCCCTTGCTTATTCCAACATTCAAAACCCAATACTTAACCATTACCAATGAGGGCTATCAACAAGGCCTCATTGATCAGGAAACTTATGATTACCTTAACAATAAACATCCCAAGGAAGCTACGTTGTACTCACTACCTAAGATGCACAAAAATTGCACATTTCCCCCAGGTAGACCCATTATATCGGGAATTGCATCATTAACAGAAAATGCCAGCAGAATAATTGATTCGGTACTTATGCCCCATGTCACAAGCCTATCTTCCTATACCAGGGACACACTCGATCTGTTAACCAGGATTGAAAGGATGGTGGTCCCTCCTGACGCCCTGCTCGTGACATTGGATGTAGAGTCTTTATACTCAAGCATTCCTCATGAGCAGGGCGTCGAAACAGTCCGCACCTTCCTTTATGAAGAGCCACATACAAAATGGAAGTACAATGAGTTCATTCTTACTCTCTTACAATTTGTTCTTACTCACAATTGGTTTTGCTTCAAAGGTTCCCACTACCGCCAGGTACAGGGAGTTGCCATGGGCACATGCTGTGCACCGGCATATGCTCACCTGTACCTGGTGGGGTGGGAACGACACATTTTTTCAGATGATGGCTTATCTATGTATACTGATCAAGTGATGTGCTGGATGCGCTACATAGATGATGTCTTTCTGATTTGGACAGGTACACATAACATGCTAACAGCCTTTGTTGAAATGTTAAATGAAAACTCCTTTAACTTGAGATTTACTCTGAACGTCAATGTTCAGAGAATTACATTTCTAGATCTCTCAATTTTTAAAGACAAGGACAATTGCTTAGCTACCAGCCTTTACCGTAAGGAAACTGCGGGTAACACTTTGCTGCATGCAGCTAGTGCTCACCCTGCAGCCTTAATCTGTAGCATCCCCTATGCACAGTACATACGGTTATGCCGTAATTGTACTCACCTAGTGGATTTCATATCTGAAGCTAAACTACTCCGTACACGTCTATTGGCCAGGGCCTATAGAAAATCACTTTTGCGGAATGCCTATAACAAAGCCCTAAAACAGTCTAGGAATGTTCTGCTCTACCCCAAAAATGATCCCACAGCTGAGACCAAGCCACCCTTGAGAATTATCACACGGTTCTCATCTCAACATCAAGAGGTCAAGGACAACGAAACACTGGCATATACTACAACAAGACTCAATTGTGTCAAAACACGCATTTTAAAATTTTAAACTATTGTAGGTTTGATTTGACAATCATGGATTATGTCATTTTTTCCTGTAATTATATTTTAATAGCTATATCCTTAGGAATACAAATTTCGTTTACACTGTTATTATGTAGTCCCCTGTGAGCTGTTTTGTTGCAATGTCTTACTTTACATCTGCCCTACAATTTTCTTCACTGTTGAGCTTGTCTTTCTCCAACTATCATCAAGATTCTAATTCCCTTTTTTCTCATTACTGGCTGGTTCAGCGCTATGGCGTACTATGCGGCCGCAAAGCGCCGCCTGGATACAGCCTATGGCTGTCAACGGCGTGTTCAGCCTCGGGAGGGGGACACCTGTCCCTTCCTGGTGCTATGCTCTGCAGCTGCGCCAACACTGGGCCCACCCCCCTCTCTTAATGGATGCGGGGCAGCGTCTCCCAGGCCGAGCGCATGCGGGTATGTGAATGTTATTTATGACTCACAGACTGACGTCACTACCGGGACAAATCTACAAAGAGACGTTCTGGACTGGCATCTCTCACAGCTGCTTACACCCGGCGTGGTGCTGTCATCAGAGCGGGGAGCTCTAGAATCCACTGCGCCAAAGGTACTTACCCTATCCTGATATGCCAACTTGTAACCGCTGCAAGCAAAATAGTCAGAGTTATTCTCTGATCTTATGTATATTGATGAGAAGGTTTCTCCTCTATATTCCCCTAATAGGCACCTGTCAGGGATTATCTAGCAATCTTTCAAGTGCTGGCTTTTCTATGATGGGATATCCAAAACTGACCCAGCCTCTATCTGGTCGCCCTGTACAATATTACTGTCGGTACTAGCCCACTACTAATTCCTTGCTGGATTTGGTTCAATTTGGCTTTACTAAGTGAGATGATTACTATCACATTTATACATATTCTTCCTCTTTAATTCCTTTTTTATATATATATATATATATACAGATAGCTTCACCCAATTTGAAGATCTTTCTCTCTGGACGCCCACTAAGGTGGCGGACAGCATTCCCCGCTCATTCTATTTTATTACTTTTTTCTTTCCTTTTTGTGTAAAATGTAAGTAGATATCTGGTTATGATTATACATTTATAATTCCATATTGAGAAGCCTACTTCCATTGCCCGCTTTTTAAATCATCTATATGATATATCTGTCCCCATAGTCCCCATATCGCACACCCCAGCCTTCCTTTTTTCTTTTCCTCTGTTTTTGCTCTCTCTCTCCCTTCCTATTCTTTTGTCTCTCTTTCCTTCTCTTTTGGTTTCCCTGTTCTGTTCTTCTTTAGGCTCCCTTTGTACCTCTACATGTCAATAGAGGTTTTAGGTTCTGGCCTAGAGACAATTGCCAATATCACAGGGGCGGCAATATCATACTATATATACTATACTATACTATACTATACTATACTATACTATACTATACTATACTATACTATACATGAATATATGCTAAATTATATTATTAATGTAGAATGCAATGAATTTATGTTTATTCTTTTGTTCATAGAATATGGCAAAAGCTCCTGAGGAAGCGTTACTGAACGCGTAACATGTAGAGCAAGTCGAGCTGAGTTATTATGATATACTGTCTCTTTTGAAACCTGTTACAATTGAACAAGTAAACTGACCGAATATCCGAATCCTGTTCAAACATGTACTAATTATGTAGATGGTGTACTTAACATGCTCATAGGTATTATCTGTGAATATATGCAAGTCTATGTATGTGTTTTTTAGCTTTATCTTTTGTAACAAATATTCAAATTCTTTTTTAAAAAACCTTCTGTGTTATACCTATAAAGTCCATCACTTCAAACTTCTTTCTAAAATTTAGCTTTGCTTCCAATACTTTCATTGTGGTGCATTCATTTTTGCAACATGGTCTTGAATTAATTTGTTAGGATTTTTTTTTTGTGTGTGCACATTACCAAATCTTGGTTGCAATCATTGGCCCACATTTATGTGAATATTTTGTAGTATAATGTCCAATAGAAAATGTTGATTCTGAAAGGAAAGTAAATGTTTTATGACAAATCTATTGGGGTGGACTCATTTATGCTGATCACAGCATATATATATATATATATATATATATATATATATATATATATATATATATATATATATATATATATATATATATATATATATATATATATATATAAATATATATATATATTTATATATATATTTATAGTGATGAACATTGTAAAGTGCCTACTGCAGCCATTTCTTTTTTTCAGTTTTGGACAAGGTGGGAAAGGGTTGGAATAAATGAGAAAAAGGTAGGGGTAAGTGGGGCTACCTAGCCGGTTTACCTTGTATATTATTATACCGTGCCTCTATAATACTCGTGATTACCACCATAAAAATAATTAATTATGCATAAAAAATAAATAATATATATAAATACGTGTAATAGTGATAACCTCCCAATAGCGTATGGAGAGATCCTACCATCAGAGTCTCCCCCAGCAGGTGATATAAAAATATAAATAATTATGTACACCCTATAAAGTAACTAATAAAGTGATATTACTATACAATGTCCAGCAGGTGAACCATATATATATCAGGTAAATATAAAGTCCATACTAAACCACAGTCCCATCAGGTACACATAGTGAAAAAAATAAAAATGAATATAGAAAAATTATATATAGATGAACCGTGTGGTGAAAAAATGTATATTGTAGATATGAAGCTCCAGAATGGCACAAAGTTCTTATAAGTAGTGACTCTTGTGAAGAAAACTGCTGATTTCCAGTGCCTTTAGTGCTCCCCCTCAAGGATCCCCACTCACCAGCTCCTTAAACCCCTGCAGGGGTAATAGGCATGTAGTGGCAGACAATAGAAGGCGTCCTAAGATCCAGTGCAACCGTCACCAGGTGTCTCAGCTCCAGATGCCAGATGTTCCGTCAGTCTCTTATACCGTCTGTTTGACGAGTAATTTTCCAACTGCTTGGAACACCATTTTGCCTCTGATTTCACGTCACTTCAGTCTTCAGACGGATGTTCAAGCGGAATGCAGCTTCTTCAGTAGTTTGTACTGAAACCTGTCCTGATGTCCGGTGTGCTCTCCCCGCTGGCTCTGGCTCTGGCTCGGTCCGCAGTTCGCTCGGCTTTACAAACATCCGCAGAACAAAAGAGGAAAGCTGGAACACGCACTGCTCCGGCCGGTTCTTCCTCTTTTGTTCTGCAGATGTTTGTAAAGCCGAGCGAACTGTGAACTATTGTTAAGTAGAATATGTTTGTAATTTTTAACGGGTACATTTTTAACGTATTTAGCTCCAGCCAAAAAATCTTTTTTAAGCTTTTTGGAAAACATAGGGAAGGGTTATCACCCCTGTGACATTTGTTTTGCTGTCTTTCCTCCTCTTCAGAAGATTTCACCTCACTTTTTGTCCCAATGACAAATGTTTTTTGAAAATTTGGGTTTTTTTGTGGAACAAGGATTGGAAAGCATCAGTGGAAAGGAGAAATGTTTTTCCCATATTAACTCTTACAGGAGAGAATTTCCCTTCCTAGAGGTAGATTTCATCTCACTTCCTGTTGTCTCCTTCCGTTTGCAAGTAGGAGTCTTTTGTAAGTTAGATGTTTGAAAGTAGGGGCCTGTCCTATATACTCAAGAATTGTAATTACAAGCCCCTGTTGAACAAGGGCAGAAAAATTGGGCCTTTGGTGGTGGTGGTGCCACAACACTGTAAGTCCTCACTCGCTCTTGGTGGGTGCAGAAATGGGCCCTGCTGTGAAATATTAGATCAAGAATTGTAATTACATGCCCCTGTTGAAAAGGGGCTGAAAAATTAGGCCTTAGGCACTGGTGCTGGTGCCACAACACTGCAACCCCTCACAGATACTCTAGTTGGAATGCAGAAATGAGCCCTGCTGCAAAGTATTGCATCAAAAATTGTAATAACACGCCCCTGTTAAACAGGGGCTGAAAAATTGGGCCTTAGGCACTGGTGCCACAACACTGCAACCTCTCACAGATACTCTAGTTGGAACGCAGAAATGAGCCCTGCTGCAAAGTATTGCATCAAAAATTGTAATTACATGCCCCTGTTAATCAGGGGCTGAAAAATTGGGCCTTTGGTGGTGGTGGTGGTGCTGGTGCCATAACACTGTAAGTCCTCACTCGCTCTTGGTGGGCGCAGAAACGGGCCCTGCTGTGAAATATTAGATCAAGAATTGTAATTACATGCCCCTGTTGAACAGGGGCTGAAAAATTGGGCCTTAGGCACTGGTGCTGGTGCCACAACACTGCAACCCCTCACTGATACTCTAGTTGGAATGCAGGAACGAGCCCTGCTGCAAAGTATTGCTTCAAAAAATGTAATTACATGCCCCTGTTAAACAGGGGCTGAAAAATTGGGCCTTAGGCACTGGTGCTGATGCCACAACACTGCAACCCCTCACAGATACTCTAGTTGTAACGCAGAAACGAGCCCTGCTGCAAAGTATTGCATCAAAAATTGTAATTACACGCCCCTGTTAATCAGGGGCTGAAAAATTGGGCCTTAGGCACTGGTGGTGGCGCCCAGAACCAAAAATGTTCTTACAAGCTATCAGCGTGATGATTGAGGAGGAAGAGGATAATTACTCAGGGATAGTCACTCAGCATCAGCATAGGCAGTCTTTGAAGGGATCTGAGATTTAAAAAAAAATTATTCGGTCACATCAGCATCAGGTGCTTGGTAGCCGGTGGTGATCCAAGACTGATTCATTTTTATGAAGATCAGTCGATCGACCGAGTCGGTGGACAGACGCACCCTGTGATCGGTTACAAAGCCTCCAGCAGCACTGAATGTGCGTTCCGAAAGAACGCTGGATGCAGGACAGGCCAGTAGCTCAATTGCATACTGTGCAAGCTCTGGCCAGTGATCCATCCTCAAAACCCAGTAACCCAGAGGATTTTCGGTGGGAAAGGTGTCCAAGTCAGATCTTGCCCCTAGGTATTCCTGCACCATGTAAAACAGACACTGGCGATGGTTGCTGGAACCGATCATACCTTGGGGCTGCGGACTAAAAAATTGTCTGAACGCATTGGTCAGACGGCCACCTTCTAAACCGCTCCTTCTTTGACTGACCGAAGCCTCAGCAACACGTTGTCCAGAAACAGGAGTTTGTAACCTCCCAGTCTCTGGGAACGCGTTGCACAGACCTTTCTGCAAGGCCTCCCGAAGATGTTTCATCCTCTGCTCCCTTTGCGATGGCAAGATAAGGTCCGCAACCTTACCCTTGTAACGTGGATCAAGGAGGGTTGCCAGCCAGTATTGGTCCTTCTCCTTGATACCACGAATACGAGGATCCTTATGCAGGCTTTGCAGGATCAGGGAGGCCATGCAGCGTAGGTTTGCTGAGGCATTCGGTCCGGAGTCCTCTGGGTCACTAAGGACGACATGGTCCGCAGCCACCTTCTCCCAGCCACGTACAAGTCCATGTGTTTCTTGGGACTGATCCCTTAATGACTGCTGCTGATGCTGAGTGCCAGGCTCCACCTCCATACTGACACAATCTTCCTCCTCCTCCTCCTCCTCCTCCTCCTCCTCTTCCTCTGTGATCGGCGGGCACGCAGGAACACTGTTTGGATAAAGGGGGCCTTGAGAGCTAAGGAAGTCCTCCTCTTCCTGCCTCTGTTCTGCCTCAAGTGCCCTGTCCATTATTCCACGCAGCGTGTGCTCCAACAGGTGGATAAGGGGGACAGTGTCACTGATGCATGCACTGTCACTGCTCACCATCCTCGTGGCCTCCTCAAATGGTGACAGGACAGTGCAAGCTCCCCTGACCCTGTCCTGGTGCCATAGTCGCACAGGTACTCATTGATGGCCCTCTGCTGCGTGTGCAGCCGCTGCAGCATGGCCAACGTTGAGTTCCACCTGGTGGGCATGTCACAGATTAGGCGGTTCTTGGGCAGGTTAAACTCCTTTTGGAGGTCTGTCAGCTGAGCACTGGCATTATATGACCGGCGGAAATGCACACAGACTTTCCTGGCCTGCCTCAGGACATCCTGTAAGCCCGGGTACCTGCCCAAGAACCGCTGCACCACCAAGTTAAGGACGTGAGCCAAACAGGGCACATGGGTCATTTGTCCCTGTCGGAGGGCAGAGAGGAGGTTGGTGCCATTGTCAAAAACCACCATTCCTGCCTTAAGTTGGCGTGGCGTCAACCACCTCTGAAATTGCCCCTGCAGAGCTGACAGAACCTCTGACCCAGTGTGGCTCCTGTCCCCCAAGCACACCAGCTCAAGCACCGCATGGCATCTTTTGGCCTGCGTACTTGCGTAGCCCCTTGAACGGCTACGGAGCACCGCTGGTTCCGAGGACAAAGCACAGGAAGAGGCCATGGAGGAAGAAGAAGAGGAGGGGGTGGAGGAGAGAGGTGTGGAACAACCTCCAACACTACTGCACCTTGTCCTGCATCCTTCCCAGCTGCCAGCAGAGTCACCCAATGCGCGGTGAAACTTAGGTAACGTCCCTGTCCATGCCTGCTGGACCATGAGTCAGCGGTAAAATATGCACCTTACCGCTGACCGCCCTGTCCAGCGAGGCCAAGACATTGCCTTCCACATGCCGGTAGAGAGCCGGAATCGCCTTCCATGAGAAAAAGTGGCGTTTGGGTACCTGCCACTGAGGAACCGCACATTCCACAAACTCACGGAAGGGGGCAGAGTCTACCAACTGAAAAGGCAGCAGTTGAAGTGCTAGCAATTTTGCCAAGCTAGCATTCAACCGCTGGGCATGTGGATGACTGGGAGCAAACTTCTTTTGGCGGTGCAGCAGCTAGGGCAGGGAAATTTGCCTGGTACAATCTGACATCGGTGTACCAAAAGCAGATTGCCCACAAGTACTTGGCTGTGACACACCTAATTCTACACCTTCATTCCTCTCAGTGCAGGTCTCAGAGAGGACTGAAGGTATAGTGGGGTTAGAGATCTCAGCTGATGAGGAGCAAGGAGAGGTCCTCTTTGTTCTTTGGTGTAGGTCTTTTAGATACGCTTGCCAACGAACTGCATGGCAGGTCAACATATGTCTGGTCAAGCATGTGGTACCCAAGCGGGAGATGTTTTGGCCACGCGAGATACGCTTGAGACATGTTGCAAATAGCAGCGGTGCGATCTGATGCACTCGTCTCAAAAAAGGCCCACACCAAAGAACTTTTTGAATAACGCGCAGAGACTGCAGCGCCCTGCACATGTGGAGCTTTGGGGTGTGATGCAGTCAAGGTGCTGCCCTTAGGCTGGCCCCTGGAGGGCATCCTGCCTCGTTGGTGATGTGCCGCCTCCTCCTCCTCCTTTCTCCTATCAGGCACCCACGTTGAGTCAGTGACCTCATCATCCCCTCCCTCCTCATCACTGGAGCAAACCTGGAAGTATGCTGCAGCAGGGGGAGCATGACTGCCAGATTGCTGTCCTTCTTGGGCACCCCCTCTGTCCGTGCTCACGTTACTGCCTTCATCAAGCTCAGTATCATCATCAGAGCCTTCCAAACGCTGGGCATCCTCCTGGAGCATGTACCCAACACTGTGGTCAAACAGTTCGAGGGACTCCTCAGGAGGACATGGTGGGGCTAGGGAAGGAGTCACTGATGACATTGAGCCAAGGGAAGAGGCCGCTGCTTTGCCAGACAAAGTACCCTGGGCATGGGTGAGGGAGGATGAGGAGGATGAGGACGGCTTGGTCATCCACTCGACCAAGTCTTCCGCATGTTGCGGCTCAACACGGCCAGCTGCCGAAAAAAAGGCCAAGCATGTCCCACGGCCACGTGCTGATGAGGATGCACCGTCTCCACAACCAGCACTAGACACAGAGCCTGCTTGCCCTCTCTTATTGGCTTGTGACTGTCTGCCTCTCCTTCTTGGCCTTCCAGACATACTAATGGCCTGTAGCTGCACTAAGCTGGGATATATATATATATATATATATATATATATATATATATATATATATATATATACTGCAGCTAGCAAAATCAACTGCCTGCCTGTAGTATGAGAACACCACCAACCCTCTACAGGTAGCTTTAGCTGAACACTGTGCAGAGCTCGCAAAAAAATAACTTGTAGCTTTTTTAGCTGCCTGCGGTAGTGATAGGATCAGGAAAACACCACCAACCTTCTACAGGTAGCTTTAGCTGAACACTGTGCAGAGCTCGCAAAAAAATAACTTGTAGGTTTAGCTGGACACTGTGAGGAGGACGCACCACACTAACTTGTAGTTTTAGCTGAACACTGTGAGCAGGACGCACCGCACTAACTTCTAGGTTTAGCTGAACACTGTGAGCAGGACGCACCGCACTAACTTCTAGGTTTAGCTGAACACTGTGAGGTGGACGTACCCCACTAACTTGTCGTTTTAGCTGAACACTGTGAGCAGGACGCACTAACTGTAAATAGTCTAGCTGCCTGACTGTGATACTAATAGGATCAAAAGAACACCAGCAATTTTCTTCAGGTAGCTGTAAATACTGTAACAAGACAAGCCTGCCTGTCAGTAAGAAGATAACAGGAACGGATCTAGCTGAACACTGTGAGCAGGACGCACCGCACTAACTTGTAGGTTTAGCTGAACACTGTGAGGTGGATGCACCACACTAACTTGTAGTTTTAGCTGAACACTGTGAGCAGGACGCACTGCACTAACTGTAAATAGTCTAGCTGCCTGACTGTGGTACTAATAGGATCAAAAGAACACCAGCAATTTTCTTCAGGTAGCTGTAAATACTGTAACAAGACAAGCCTGCCTGTCAGTAAGAAGATAACAGGAACGGATCTAGCTGAACACTGTGAGCAGGACGCACCGCACTAACTTGTAGGTTTAGCTGAACACTGTGAGGTGGACGCACCACACTAACTTGTAGTTTTAGCTGAACACTGTGAGCAGGACACACTGCACTAACTGTAAATAGTCTAGCTGCCTGACTGTGGTACTAATAGGATCAAAAGAACACCAGCAATTTTCTTCAGGTAGCTGTAAATACTGTAACAAGACAAGCCTGCCTGTCAGTAAGAAGATAACAGGAACGGATCTAGCTGAACACTGTGAGCAGGACGCACCGCACTAACTTGTAGGTTTAGCTGAACACTGTGAGGTGGACGCACCACACTAACTTGTAGTTTTAGCTGAACAATGTGAGCAGGATGCACCGCACTAACTTGTAGGTTTAGCTGAACACTGTGAGGTGGACGTACCACACTAACTTGTAGGTTTAGCTGAACACTGTGAGCAGGACGCACCCCACTAACTTGTAGGTTTAGCTGAACACTGTGAGGTGGACGTACCCCACTAACTTGTAGTTTTAGCTGAACACTGTGAGCAGGATGCACTGCACTAACTGTAAATAGTCTAGCTGCCTGACTGTGGTACTAATAGGATCAAAAGAACACCAGCAATTTTCTTCAGGTAGCTGTAAATACTGTAACAAGACAAGCCAGCCTGTCAGTAGGAAGATAACAGGAACGGATCTAGCTGAACACTGTGAGCAGGACGCACTGCACTAACTTGTAGCTTTAGATGAACACTGTGCAGAGGTCTCACTACACTAACTTGTAGGTTTAGCTGAACACTGTGAGCAGGACGCACAGCACTAACTTGTAGTTTTAGCTGAACACTATGAGCAGGACGCACTGCACTAACTTCTAGGTTTAGCTGAACACTGTGAGGTGGACGTACCCCACTAACTTGTAGTTTTAGCTGAACACTGTGAGCAGGACGCACTGCACTAACTGTAAATAGTCTAGCTGCCTGACTGTGGTACTAATAGGATCAAAAGAACACCAGCAATTTTCTTCAGGTAGCTGTAAATACTGTAACAAGACAAGCCTGCCTGTCAGTAAGAAGATAACAGGAACGGATCTAGCTGAACACTGTGAGCAGGACGCACCGCACTAACTTGTAGGTTTAGCTGAACACTGTGAGGTGGACGCACCACACTAACTTGTAGTTTTAGCTGAACACTGTGAGCAGGACACACTGCACTAACTGTAAATAGTCTAGCTGCCTGACTGTGGTACTAATAGGATCAAAAGAACACCAGCAATTTTCTTCAGGTAGCTGTAAATACTGTAACAAGACAAGCCTGCCTGTCAGTAAGAAGATAACAGGAACAGATCTAGCTGAACACTGTGAGCACGACGCACCGCACTAACTTGTAGGTTTAGCTGAACACTGTGAGCAGGAAGCACCCCACTAACTTGTAGGTTTAGCTGAACACTGTGAGCAGGACGCACCGCACTAACTGTAAATAGTCTAGCTGCCTGACTGTGGTACTAATAGGATCAAAAGAACACCAGCAATTTTCTTCAGGTAGCTGTAAATACTGTAACAAGACAAGCCTGCCTGTCAGTAAGAAGATAACAGGAACGGATCTAGCTGAACACTGTGAGCAGGACGCACCGCACTAACTTGTAGGTTTAGCTGAACACTGTGAGGTGGACGCACCACACTAACTTGTAGTTTTAGCTGAACAATGTGAGCAGGATGCACCGCACTAACTTGTAGGTTTAGCTGAACACTGTGAGGTGGACGTACCACACTAACTTGTAGGTTTAGCTGAACACTGTGAGCAGGACGCACCCCACTAACTTGTAGGTTTAGCTGAACATTGTGAGGTGGACGTACCCCACTAACTTGTAGTTTTAGCTGAACACTGTGAGCAGGACGCACTGCACTAACTGTAAATAGTCTAGCTGCCTGACTGTGGTACTAATAGGATCAAAAGAACATCAGCAATTTTCTTCAGGTAGCTGTAAATACTGTAACAAGACAAGCCAGCCTGTCAGTAGGAAGATAACAGGAACGGATCTAGCTGAACACTGTGAGCAGGACGCACTGCACTAACTTGTAGCTTTAGATGAACACTGTGCAGAGGTCTCACTACACTAACTTGTAGGTTTAGCTGAACACTGTGAGCAGGACGCACAGCACTAACTTGTAGTTTTAGCTGAACACTATGAGCAGGACGCACTGCACTAACTTCTAGGTTTAGCTGAACACTGTGAGGTGGACGTACCCCACTAACTTGTAGTTTTAGCTGAACACTGTGAGCAGGACGCACTGCACTAACTGTAAATAGTCTAGCTGCCTGACTGTGGTACTAATAGGATCAAAAGAACACCAGCAATTTTCTTCAGGTAGCTGTAAATACTGTAACAAGACAAGCCTGCCTGTCAGTAAGAAGATAACAGGAACGGATCTAGCTGAACACTGTGAGCAGGATGCACCGCACTAACTTGTAGGTTTAGCTGAACACTGTGAGGTGGACGCACCACACTAACTTGTAGGTTTAGCTGAACACTGTGAGCAGGACGCATCCCACTAACTTGTAGGTTTAGCTGAACACTGTGAGGTGGACGTACCCCACTAACTTGTAGTTTTAGCTGAACACTGTGAGCAGGACGCACTGCACTAACTGTAAATAGTCTAGCTGCCTGACTGTGGTACTAATAGGATCAAAAGAACACCAGCAATTTTCTTCAGGTAGCTGTAAATACTGTAACAAGACAAGCCTGCCTGTCAGTAAGAAGATAACAGGAACGGATCTAGCTGAACACTGTGAGCAGGACGCACAGCACTAACTTGTAGTTTTAGCTGAACACTGTGAGCAGGACGCACCTCACTAACTTCTAGGTTTAGCTGAACACTGTGAGGTGGATGCACCGCACTAACTTGTAGTTTTAGCTGAACACTGTGAGCACGACGCACCGCACTAACTTGTAGGTTTAGCTGAACACTGTGAGCAGGACGCACCCCACTAACTTGTAGGTTTAGCTGAACACTGTGAGCAGGACGCACCCCACTAACTTATAGTTTTAGCTGAACACTGTGAGCAGGACACACTGCACTAACTGTAAATAGTCTAGCTGCCTGACTGTGGTACTAATAGGATCAAAATAACACCAGCAATTTTCTTCAGGTAGCTGTAAATACTGTAACAAGACAAGCCTGCCTGTCAGTAAGAAGATAACAGGAACGGATCTAGCTAAACTGAATACAGTGTATATATATATATGTAACACCTGGGATGTATATATATATACACAATACACTGTAAGTGCAGCTAACTGACTGACTGTTCTGCCTAATCTATCTAACTCAAATCAAATGACACTGTCTGTCTCTCTCTCTCTCTATCTATGAACGCCGGAACACACACTACACAGGGCCGCCGTGCAGGCGGCCTTATATAGTGTGGGGCGTGTGCTAAATCCCTTGAGCCATAATTGGCCAAAGCCTCCTTGGCTTTGGCCAATTACGGCTCTCTGTTCAGACGGCGCTGTGATTGGCCAAGCATGCGGGTCATAGTGCATGCTTGGCCAATCATCAGCCAGCAATGCACTGCGATGCCGCAGTGAATTATGGACCGTGACGCGCCACACGAATTTTAGCCCATATCGTTCGCAATTCGGCGAACGGGCGAACAGACGATGTTCGAGTCGAACATGGGTTCAACTCGAACACGAAGCTCATCCCTATTAGTTACTTTATAGGGTGTACATAATTATTTATATTTTTATATCACCTGCTGGGGGAGACTCTGATGGTAGGATCTCTCCATACGCTATTGGGAGGTTATCACTATTACACGTATTTATATATATTATTTATTTTTTATGCATAATTAATTACTTTTATGGTGGTAATCACGGGTATTATAGAGGCACGGTATAATAATATACAAGGTACACCGGCTAGGTAGCGTCACTTACCTCTACCTTTTTCTCATCTATAGCATTCATCTCACCTCCTTGTGGGGTGTGATTCAGGGGAGGCTGCAAACCTATTCAGTCTGTGAGCGCGGAAATATTTGTATTATTAGTTTTCATTGGGAAAGGGTTGGAACTTTTTTTTTATGATTTGTGTCCCCATGGAGGGAAATTTCCCATCACATCTAGTTGGAACAGGAAGAGATATCTCAGATGGGAACACAGACTGGGAAAAATTCCTTTTTTCAGTAAAATGAAAAAGGCAGAGGCAACCTATCCACTCTTGCCATGCTGTAAGGTGAAATCTCCCCAGTGGGATCACAAACAGGAAAAAAGCTTGGCAGACGTATCACCTGAAGAAGTAAAGATATTGCCACATATTTGTATGAGTCTACCAAACACTTCAGATCCTTGCCTAACACTGGCAGTGCACATTCCCAGTGTTTTATATACTTACTTCTTCTCCATACAGAACTAAACCAACTCACAGCGAGATGTTCTAATAGTTGGAGACAATTGTTACAGTATCTCCTTCTAGTACATCAGCTACAAAAAAGGAGGTATCACTACCTTGGTAAAGTTATATAAGCTTCTATAAAAAAAAAAACATTGTGGCGGCTCTCATCCCACTTGATGCACAGAGATATGGTGTCTGTTTAGAAAAAATAACCCTTTATGCACTTTTTGACAATTTACCACTAGTAATGGCCAGCATGATCTGGTAAGAAGCTGGAGTGTTTTCTTTTGGTTTTCCTTTGGTTTGGGAGCACCTTTCTTGCTTTATCACATATTGAGATACTGTAGTGCAGTGTTTCTCAACCGGGGTTCTGCGGAACCCTAGGGTCCAAAAAGAGGTCCCCAGGGGTTCAGCCACAATCCGCCATTCATCTGCTTGTGATCACATCCCCAAACTTCTCACAGGCTGTGGAGGAAAATGGACATCACTGTCCTGCACCTGTTGTGGGCAGCCCTCTCCTCCCATCCATCCCAGGAGCCTGTGTGCGGGTGTGACATCACTCAGAAATGATGGGAGAGGAGGGAGGGACTAGAATCAGCATACAAGATACCATTGTGAACCAGCAGCTACTCTGAGCTACTCTGCATGAGGGTCACGGTAAAGCACTGCAGATGCCAGCATTGTACCCTCCAGTCTCCTCCTGCCTCCTCCGGGACTATACTATTCTCTCAAGGCCCCCTGTACTATTCTCTCCTGGCCCCCGTACTATTTTCTCCTGGTCCCCCATACTATTCTCTCCTGGCCCCCTATACTATTCTCTCCTGGCTCCCCTATACTATTCTCTCCTGGCCCCCATATACTATTCTATCCTGGTCCCCTTATACTCTTCTCTCCTGCCCCCCTGTACTATTTTCTCTTGTCACCCCTGTACTATTCTCTCCTGGCCCCCTGTACAATTCTGTCCCGTCCCCCCTGTACTATTCTCTCCTGGCCCCACTGTACTATTCTCTCCTGGTCCCCCTATACTATTCTCTCCTGGCCCCCTTATATTATTCTCTCCTGGCCCCCTTATACTATTGTCTCCTGGCCCCCTATACTATTATCTCCTGGCCCCCTTTACTATTCTCTCCTGCCCCCTTGCACTATTCTCTTCTACCGCCCTATACTATTCTCCCCTCCTCCCTATACTATTCCCTCCTGGCCCTCCCTGTACTGTTCTCTCCTGGCCACACTGTACTGTTCCCCCTGCCCCCCCATACAATTTTTTCCTTGTCTCCTCTCTGCTGGTCCCCCTGTACTATACAGTTCTCTCCTGACCTCCCTGTACGGTTTCATCCTCGCCCCTGTACTATTCTTTCCTCACTCCCTGCTCAGACCATACGCCGCACACTGCATCAAATTGGTCTGCATGCCTGTCATCCCGGGAGGAAGCCTCTTCTAAAGATGATACACAAGAAAGCTCGCAAACAGTTTGCTAAAGACAAGCAGACTAAGGACATGGATTACTGGAACCATGTCATGTGGTTTGATGAGGCCAAGATAAACTTATTTGGTTCAGATGGTGTCAAGGTGTGTGGAGGCAACCAGCTGAGGAGTACAAAGACAAGTGTGTTTTGCGTACAGTCAAGCATGGTGGTGGGAGTGTCATGGTTTGGGGCTGCATGAGTTCTGCCAGAACTGGAGCGCTACAAGAATTGAGGAAACCATGAATGGCAACATGTACTGTGACATACTGAAGCCGAGCATGACTCCTTCCCTTCGGAGACTGGGCCGCAGGGCATTATTCCAACATAACGACCCCAAACACACCTCCAAGATGACCACTGCCTTGGTAAAAAAGCTGAGGGTAAAGGTAATGGACTGGCGAAGCATGTCTCCAGACCTAAACCCTATTGAGCATCTGTGGGGCATCCTCAAATGGAAGGTGGAGGAGCGCAAGGTCTCTAACAGCCACAAGCTCCATGATGTTGTCATGGAGAAATGGAAGAGGACTCCAGTGGCAACCTGTGAAGCTCTGGTGAACTCCATGCCCAAGAGGGTTAAGGCAGTGCTGTAAAATAATGATGGCCACACAAAATATTGACACTTGGGCCCAAGTTGGGCATTTTAACTTAGGGGTGTACTCACTTTTGTTGCCAGCGGTTTACATAATAATGGCTGTGTGTTGAGTTATTTTGAGGGCATAGAAAATTTACATTTTTATACAAGCTGTACACTCACTACTTTACATTGTAGCAAAGTGTCATTTCTTCAGTGTTGTCACATGAAAAGATAGAATAAAATATTTACAAGAATGTGAGGGGTGTACTCACTTTTGTGAGATACTGTACATGAAGACAGGTGGCGCTGCAAAGGACAGAGAAGGGATATTAGCCCAGACCTAGAATGCCGGACAAGAGGAGCATAAATTGGGGTAGATTTGTGAACCATATGGAGTATTGCATCAATACCTACAATCATATATAGCAGAATTTCAACAACATCAAATATCTAAGCATTGACCCCCGCTTTGCAAGGATAAGTGTGCTTGCAAGAATAGAAAAGGGGGATATATAGAGAACATACCACTTAGGATTCTTAGCCTCATGTCTCAACTGCATTCACAGAAAAAAATTGAACAGTGATGGAAAGAAGTGACGTGCTACAAAGATAATCATGAGTAGGGATGAGCTTCGTGTTCGAGTCGAACATGGGTTCGAACATCGTCTGTTCGCCCGTTCGCCGAATTGCGAACGATATGGCGCGTCACGGCCCATAATTAACTGCGGCATCGCAGTGCATTGCTGGCTGGTAATTGGCCAAGCATGCACTATGACCCGCATGCTCGGCGAATCACAGCGCCGTCTGAACAGAGAGCTGTAATTGGCCAAAGCCAAGGAGGCTTTGGCCAATTATGGCTCAGGGGATTTAGTACACGCCCCACACTATATAAGGCCGCCTGCACGTGTTCTGGTGTTGAAAGAGATAGACAGAGAGACAGTGTCATTTGATTTAAGTTAGTTAGATTAGGTAGGACAGTGTATTGTGTATATATATATGCATCCCAGGTGTTGCATATATATATATATATATATATATATATATATATATATACACACTGTATTCAGTTTAGCTAGATCCATTTCTGTTATCTTCCTACTGACAGGCAGGCTTGTCTTGTAACAGTATTTACAGCTACCTGAAGAAAATTGCTGGTGTTCTTTTGATCCTATTAGTACCACAGTCAGGCAGCTAGACTATTTACAGTTAGTGTAGTGTGTCCTCCTCACAGTGTTCAGTTAAAGCTACAAGTTAGTTTAGTGTGACCTCTGCACAGTGTTCAGCTAAAACTACAATTTAGTGTAGTGCGTCCTCCTCACAGTGTTTAGCTAAAGCTTCAAGTTAGTGTAGTGCGTCCTCCTCACAGTGTTCAGCTAAAACTACAAGTTAGTGTAGTGCGACCTCTGCACAGTGTTCAGCTAAAGCTACAAGTTAGTGTAGTGCGTCCTCCTCACAGTGTTCAGCTAAAACTACAAGTTAGTGTAGTGCGACCTCTGCACAGTGTTCAGCTAAAGCTACAAGTTAGTGTAGTGTGTCCTTCTCACAGTGTTCAGCTAAAACTACAAGTTAGTGTAGTGCGACCTCTGCACAGTGTTCAGCTAAAGCTACAAGTTAGTGTAGTGCGTCCTCTGGACAGTGTTCAGCTAAAACTACAAGTTAGTATAGTGCGACCTCTGCACAGTGTTCAGCTAAAGCTACAAGTTAGTGTAGTGCGACCTCTGCACAGTGTTCAGCTAAAGCTACAAGTTAGTGTAGTGCGTCCTCTGAACAGTGTTCAGCTAAAGCTACAAGTTAGTGTAGTGCGTCCTCTTCACAGTGTTCAGCTAAAGCTACCTGTAGAAGGTTGGTGGTGTTTTCCTGATCCTATCACTACCGCAGGTAGCTAAGTAAGCTACAAGTTAGTTTTTTGCGAGCTCTGCACAGTGTTCAGCTAAAGCTACCTGTAGAAGGTTGGTGGTGTTTTCCTCATCCTATCACTACCGCAGGTAGCTAAGTAAGCTACAAGTTAGTTTTTTGCGAGCTCTGCACAGTGTTCACCTAAAGCTACCTGTAGAAGGTTGGTGGTGTTTTCCTGATCCTATCACTACCGCAGGCAGCTAAATAAGCTACAAGTTAGTTTTTTGCGCGCTCTGCACAGTGTTCACCTAAAGCTACCTGTAGAAAGTTGGTGGTGTTTTCCTGATCCTATCACTACCGCAGGCAGTTAAATAAGCTACAAGTTAGTTTTTTGCAAGCTCTGCACAGTGTTCACCTAAAGCTACCTCTAGAAGGTTGGTGGTGTTTTCCTGATCCTATCACTACCGCAGGCAGCTAAATAAGCTACAAGTTCGTTTTTTGCGAGCTCTGCACAGTGTTCACCTAAAGCTACCTGTAGAAGGTTGGTGTTGTTTTCCTGATCCTATCACTACCACAGGCAGCTAAATAAGCTACAAGTTATTTTTTTGCGAGCTCTGCACAGTGTTCACCTAAACCTACCTGTAGAAGTTTGGTGGTGTTTTCCTGATCCTATCACTACCGCAGGCAGCTAAATAAGCTACAAGTTAGTTTTTTACGAGCTCTGCACAGTGTTCAGCTAAAACTACAAGTTAGTGTAGTGCGACCTCTGCGCAGTGTTCAGCTAAAGCTACAAGTTAGTGTAGTGCGTCCTCTGAACAGTGTTCAGCTAAAAATACAAGTTAGTGTAGTGCGACCTCTGCACAGTGTTCAGCTAAAACTACAAATTAGTGTTGTGCGACCTCTGCGCAGTGTTCAGCTAAAGCTACAAGTTAGTGTAGTGCGTCCTCTAAAACAGTGCTCAGCTAAAACTACAAGTTAGTGTAGTGCGACCTCTGCACAGTGTTCACCTAAAGCTACCTGTAGAAGGTTGGTGGTGTTTTCCTGATCCTATCACTACTGCAGGCAGCTAAGTAAGCTACAAGTTAGTTTTTTTGCGAGCTCTGCACAGTGTTCAGCTAAAGCTACCTGTAGAAGGTTGGTGGTGTTCTCATACTACAGGCAGGCAGTTGATTTTGCTAGCTGCAGTATCAGTATATATATATATATATATATATATATATATATATAGGCCATTAGTATGTCTGGAAGGCCAACAAGGAGAGGCAAACAGTCACAAGCCAGGAGGAGTAGGAGGCACATCACCAACGAGGCAGGATGCCCTCCAGGGGCCAGCCTAAGAGCAGCACACTGACTGCATCACACCCCAAAGCTCCGCATGTGCAGGGCGCTGCTGTCTTTGCGCGTTATTCCAAAAGTTCTTTGGTGTGGGCCTTTTTTGAGACGAGTGCATCAGATTGCACCGTTGCTATTTGCAACATATGTCTCAAGCGTATCTCGCGTGGCCAAAACATCTCCCGCTTGGGCACCACATGCTTGACCAGACATATGTTGACCTGCCATGCAGTTCGTTGGCAAGCGTATCTAAAAGACCCACACCAAAGAACAAAGAGGACCTCTCCTTGCTCCTCATCAGCTGAGATCTCCAACCCCACTATACCTTCAGTCCTCTCTGAGACCTGCACTGAGAGGAATGAAGGTGTAGAATTAGGTGTGTCACAGCCAAGTACTTGTGGGCAATCTGCTTTTGGTACACCGACGTTAGATTGTACCAGGCAAATTTCCCTGCCCCAGCTGCTGTACCGCCGAAAGAAGTTCTCTCCCAGCCATCCACATGCCCAGCGGTTTAATGCTAGCTTGGCAAAATTGCTAGCACTTCAACTGCTGCCTTTTCAGTTGGTAGACACTGCCCCCTTCCGTGAGTTTGTGGAATGTGCGGTTCCTCAGTGGCAGGTACCCAAACGCCACTTTTTCTCACGGAAGGCGATTCCGGCTCTCTACCGGCATGTGGAAGGCAATGTCTTGGCCTCGCTGGACAGGGCGGTCAGCGGTAAGGTGCATATTATCCCTGACTCATGGTCCAGCAGGCATGGACAGGGACGTTACCTAAGTTTCACCGCGCATTGGGTGACTCTGCTGGCAGCTGGGAAGGATGCAGAACAAGGTGCAGTAGTGTTGGAGGTTGTTCCGCCACCACGCCTCCAAAATGCCACTACTAATGATTGTGACACACCTCTCTCCTCCACCCCCTCCTCTTCTTTTTCCTCCATGGCCTCTTCCTGTGCTTTGTCCTCGGAACCAGCGGTGCTCCGTAGCCGTTCAAGGGGCTACGCAATTATGCAGGCCAAAAGATGCCATGCGGTGCTTGAGCTGGTGTGCTTGGGGGACAGAAGCCACACTGGGGCAGAGGTTCTGTCAGCTCTGCAGGGGCAGGTTTAGAGGTGGTTGACGCCACACCAACTTAAGGCAGGAATGGTGGTTTACGACAATGGCACCAACCTCATCTCTGCCCTCCGACAGGGACAAATGACCCATGTGCCCTGTTTGGCTCACGTCCTTAACTTGGTGGTGCAGGGGTTCTTGGGCATTACAGGATGTCCTGAGCAGGCCAGGAAAGTCTGTGTGCATTTCCGCCGGTCATATAATGCCAGTGCTCGGCTGGCAGACCTCCAAAAGGAGTTTAACCTGCCCAAGAACCGCCTAATCTGTGACATGCCCACCAGGTAGGACTCAACGTTGGCCATGCTGCAGCGGCTGCACATGCAGCAGAGGGCCATCAATGAGTACCTGTGTGACTATGGCACCAGGACAGGGTCAGGGGAGCTTGTTTTTTTTTACCCACGCCAGTGGGCCATGATCAGGGATGCATGCACTGTCCTGTCACCATTTGAGGAGGCCACAAGGATAGCGAGCAGTGACAGTGCATGCATCAGTGACACTGTCCCCCTTGTCCACCTGTTGGAGCACACGCTGCATGGAATAATGGACAGGGCGCTTGAGTCAGAACAGAGGCAGGAAGAGGAGGACTTCCTTAGCTCTTAAGGCACCCTTTATCCAGACAGTGTTCCTGCGTGCCCGCCGATCACACAGGAAGAGGACGAGGAGGAAGAGGAGGAGGAGGATTGTGTCAGTATGGAGGTGGAGCCTGGCACTCAGCATCAGCAGCAGTCTTTAAGGGATCAGTCCCAAGAAATACATGGACTTGTACGTGGCTGGGAGGAGGTGGCTGCGGACCATGTAGTCCTTAGTGACCGAGAGGACTCCGGACCGAATGCCTCAGCAAACCTACGCTGCATGGCCTCCCTGATCCTGCAAAGCCTGCGTAAGGATCCTCGTATTCGTGGTATCAAGGAGAAGGACCAATACTGGCTGGCAACACTCCTTGATCCACGTTACAAGAGTAAGGTTGCGGAACTTATCTTGCCATCGCAGAGGGAGCAGAGGATGAAACATCTTCGGGAGGCCTTGCAGAAAGGTCTGTGCAACGTGTTCCCAGAGACTGGGAGGTTACAAGCTCCTGTTTCTGGACAACGTGTTGCTGAGGCTTCGGTCAGTCAAAGAAGGAGCGGTGGAGAAGGTGGCCGTCTGACTGATGCGCTCAGACAATTTTTTAGTCCGCAGCCCCAAGGTATGATCGGTTCCAGCAACCATCGCCAGCGTCTGTTTTACATGGTGCAGGAATACCTAGGGGCAAGATCTGACTTGGACACCTTTCCCACCAAAAATCCTCTGGGTTACTGGGTCTTAAGGATGGATCACTGGCCAGAGCTTGCACAGTATGCAATTGAGCACTGGCCTGTCCTGCATCCAGTATTCTTTCAGAACGCACATTCAGTGCTGCTGGAGGCTTTGTAACCGATCACAGGGTGCGTCTGTCCACCGGCTCGGTCGATTGACTGACCTTCATAAAAATGAATCAGTCTTGGATCACCACCAGCTACCAAGCACCTGATGCTGATGTAACCGAATAATTTTTTTTGAAATCTCAGATCCCTTCAAAGACTGCCTATGCTGATGCTGAGTGACTATCCTGAGTAATTATCCTCTTCCTCCTCAATGATCACGCTGATAGCTTGTAAGAACATTTTTGGTTCTGGGCGCCGCCACCAGTGCCTAAGGACCAATTTTTCAGCCCCTGTTTAACAGGGGCGTGTAATTACAATTTTTGATGCAATACTTTGCAGCAGGGCTCGTTCCTGCGTTCCAGCTAGAGTATCTGTGAGGGGTTGCAGTGTTGTGGCACCAGCACCAGTGCCTAAGGCCCAATTTTTCAGCCCCTGTTTAACAGGGGCATGTAATTACATTTTTTGAAGCAATACTTTGCAGCAGGGCTCGTTCCTGCATTCCAACTAGAGTATCTGTGAGGGGTTGCAGTGTTGTGGCACCAGCACCAGTGCCTAAGGCCCAATTTTTCAGCCCCTGTTCAACAGGGGCATGTAATTACAATTCTTGATCTAATATTTCACAGCAGGGCCCGTTTCTGCGCCCACCAAGAGCGAGTGAGGACTTACAGTGTTATGGCACCAGCACCACCACCACCACCAAAGGCCCAATTTTTCTGCCCCTGTTTAACAGGGGTGTGTAATTACAATTTTTGATGCAATACTTTGCAGCAGAGCTCGTTCATGCGTTCCAACTAGAGTATCTGTGAGGGGTTGCAGTGTTGTGGCACCAGCACCAGTGCCTAAGGCCCAATTTTTCAGCCCCTGTTCAACAGGGGCATGTAATTACAATTCTTGATCTAATATTTCACAGCAGGGCCATGTGAGGGCAGTGTTGTGTTCACAACAACACCTAAGGCCCAAATTTCTGCTGAGTATATAGGGCAGGCCCCTACTTTCAAACATCCAACTTACAAACGACTCCTACTTGCAAACGGAAGGAGACAACAGGAAGTGAGATGAAATCTACCCCTAGGAAGGGAAATTCTCTCATGTAAGAGTTAATATTGGAAAAACATTTCTCCTTTCCACTGATGCTTTATCACCAATCCTTGTTTCACAAAAAACCCAAATTTTCAAAAAACATTTGTCATTGGGACAAAAAGTGAGGTGAAATCTTCTGAAGAGGAGTACAGACAGCAAAACAAATGTCACAGGGGTGATAACCCTTCCCTATGTTTTCCAAAAAGCGTAAAATAGATTTTTTGGCTGAAGCTAAACACGTTAAAAATGTACCAGTTCAAAATTACAAACAGATTCTACTTAACAACAAACCTACAGTCCCTGTCTTGTTTGCACTGCCTGTATACTGCTGTTCAAAGTACAGAACCTGTATACTGCTGTTTCCTTTTTTAATTTGGGTGCGGGGTTCCCCTTAATATCCATACAAGACCCAAAGGGCCTGGTAATGGACTGGGGGGGTACCCATGCCGTTTGTCTCACTGATTTTCATCCATATTGCCAGGACCCGACATTACATTAAAGCCGCAAGCAGTTTTAAATTACTTTTTTTCCTTTAAAAATGACATTTTGTGCAGGGACTGTTCTAAGCACGGGAAACACACGCTACTTTACAGGCATACTATAGACACCCCCCAGGTACGATATTTAAAGGAATATTTCACTTTTTTTTTACGTTAAGCATCATTAAAATCACTGCTCCCGAAAAAACGGCCATTTTTAAAAGTTTGTTTTGCATTGATATATGTCCCCTGGGGCAGGACCTGGGTCTCCAAACCTTTTTTGCGATAATACCATGCAAATTAGCCTTTAAAATGAGAACGTTCGAGTCCCATAGACGTCAATGGGGTTCTAACGTTCGTGCAAATTTTTGGTCTGTTTTCAGGTTCTGGTGCGAACTGAACCGAGGGGTGTTCGGCTCATCCCTAATCATGAGACACAACATCAGATATCACAAGCAAACTCCAAAAAGAGTACTCCAATATAGAGCATGATTACCTGATATAATAAGGAAGCCAGAAACGTGCCGCCATTCCCCCTCATCCCCTGCCCCAGAACACCTATGGCTGCCAGAAGCCACAGGAACTAAAGTACGTACTCGCTCTCAACGAATACCTGTAGCCCAGCAATTAGGATGCCCAAGACCAGGGAAAAAAGGAGGAGGGGCCAGAGGACACACTGCTCCTCCCCACCAAGGACTGGCCCACTTTCACCAAACACTATTAAGGGCATACCAAAGCCCATACCACCATGGCAATAGAGACCCAGTTGAAAAAAAAAAAACATGCACATCACTAACATGGGTAACAAAACCAATTAACCGGTCCCCGACCGGCTCACACAGATATACTGTGGCTCCCCTGGGCGAAACCCTGTACGGGTACATCCTCCGCTTTTCAACCACTGGAGGGTGCGCACGCGCACACCCGCTGCACGGCGGGAACCTGGTGCATGTGGCCGGCGGGTACGATCGCCACTGGCCACGCGCGATTGCATGCACGAATGCCAGCACGGGGATTTGTGTGTGTAAACACACAAATCCCTGTGCTGTTAGGGAAGAGGAAACATAATTTGTTTCTATTAAGTAGGAAAAATGATATGTCTCCTCTCTTAGTCACTCCCATCCCCACAGAGTTAGAACACACTGAGGGATCACACAGGTAACCGCTTGATCACCCCCTAGTGGAATGGCGACAAACTTTTACCCTTAAAAATCTCCACAGGCTACATTTAAAAAATTCTACCGATTGCAAGTTTTGTGTTACAGAGGAGGTCTAGGGCTATAATTATTGCTCTCGCTCTACCGATCGTGTTGATACCTCACATGTGTGGTTTGAACACTGTTTTCATATGCGGGCGCTACTCACGTATGGGTTCACTTCTGCACGTTAGCTCGGCGGGACAGGGCGCGTTTAAAAATTTTTTTTTAATTTATTTTACCTTTTCACTTTTTATTTTTACGCTGCTTTAAAAAAAAATCTGTCACTTTTATTCCTATTACAAGGAATGTAAACATCCCTTGTAATAGAAAAAAAACATGACAGGACCTCTTAAATATGAGCTTCAGGAAAACCTGAAGAAGGGGCGTGTCCCCGAAACATATGGTGTCTCCAGTCGGCGATGTGTGACTCTCTTTGCTCCCTTGGCATCGGCAGTTCCTAATTGGCTCCAGCAGCAGGGTTTGCCCATACTCTTCAGATCCCTTTAGCTGACTTCCGCCAGGCTGTGACATTACTTCCCGGCTTCGTACACAGTGCGAGCGGCTGCTGTATACTGGCCCCAACAGTTCCTGTGCCTGCAGTTTGGTTCCCCCTTCATTGGACCCCTGACCTTATGGTCCTGGACGGGCCCCCATCAGCGGTGTGTTCTTTGTCCAACAGCTTTGTGCTAGGTTTCCCTAAGCCCCTGTCTCATCCATGTGGCTCCAGCCTCCAGGTACTGTCAGTTTTTTAATCCAAGTCTCTGCATGACCATCAATTGACTGCTGTATGCCTTGATGAACATTTCATTATTTTTTTAACAATAATAAAAAGTTTTTACTTTGCCTCTGAGGGTCCTATTTATGTCTGCTGATCAGCACTGTTCACCCCTTTGAAGGAGTTGTTACACATCTGTTTTTAATAATTAAAAAGGAGCTCCACCCAAAAACGGGAGTCCTGCTTTAACCACTTCCTTACCCGCCCATAGTCATATGATGTCCACAGATGGGATCTCCCATCCTGGGTTGACTTCATATGACGTCCTGGGATTCCCGGCCGTCTAGGGGGCGCGCGCGCGCCGCCGGGAGCACGCGCGCGCGCCCGTCGCGTTCCTCGGGACCCTGTGCGTGTGCCCGGCGGCCGCGATGTCCGCCGGGCACTCGTGATTGCCCGTTAACCGGGCCGGCATGTGGATCTGTGTGGGTAAACACACAGATCCACAGCCTGTCAGCTCTGAGGAGAGCGATCTGTGTTCCCAGAACGGAGGAACACAGATCAGTCTCCTCCCCTAGTGCGTCCCCTCCCCCTTCAGTTAGAATCATTCCCTAGGAAACATATTAACCCCTCCCCGCCCCCTAGTGGTTAACCCCTTCACTGCCTGTCACATTTACACAGTAATCAATGCAATTTTATAGCATTGATCGCTGTATAAATGTGATTGGTCCCAAAAATGTGTCAAAAGTGTCCGATGTGTCCGCCATAATGTCGCAGTCACCAAAAAAAATCGCGATCGACGCTAAAAAAAATTAAAAAAAATTTTTTTTTTTAAAATGCCATAAATCTATCCCGTATTTTTTAGACGCTATAACTTTTGCGCAAACCAGTCAATATACGGTTATTGCGATTTTTTTTACCAGAAATATGTAGAAGAATACGTATCAGCCAAAACTGAGGAAAAAAATGTGTTTTTAAAAAAAAAAATTGGGATATTTATTATAGCAAAAAGTAAAAAATATTGTGTTTTTTTCAAAATTGTCGCTCTTCTTTTGTTTATAGCGCAAAAAATAAAAACCGCAGAGGCGATCAAATACCACCAAAAAAAAGCTCTATTTGTGGTGAAAAAAAGGACATCAATTTCTTTTGGGTACAACATCGCACGACCGCGCAATTGACGTTTAAAATGCGACAGTGCTGAAAACTAAAAATTGGCCTGGGAAGGAAGGGGGTGAAATTGCCCGGTATTGAACCGGTTAAGGCCTCCTCCCTGGCTCCTGTTTTTGAAATGAAGCTTTTAGGGAGGAGGGGGGAGCAGGTACCTGATTTTGACAGGTACCCGCTTCCACTTCCGCTCTGATCACCTTAGGTGATCAGAAGCGGAAGTTCCCCTCCCCTGTAGTCTTCTGGGACACATGACAGCTCCCGGAAGACTTTGGGACCAGTCACAGAGTGCAGTGCAGCTTGCACATGCGCAGTGGGCACCCCACAAGGGAAGACACAGGGAGAACACGAGTGGGGTGAGAACACCGTTGGATCATGGCACATGTGAGTGCTGTTTATTAAAAGTCAGCAGTTACAGTTTTTGTAGCTGCTGATTTTTAAGGTTAACTTTAGAGACTGGAACTCCGCTTTAAGGATTCCCTCTGTCTAAATTTTTTTTTTTTTAACCATTTTTTGCTATAACCTTTCTGTAACAGCTGTTCCTTAAGTTTTTTCAATAAGTGAATGAAGTGCTCCTCCCTCCTGCAGTTCCTTTTTAATAAAAGGTATTGTCTAAATAGGATGCTATTTATAGGGGATTTCGGATGAGTACTAGATGCATGTAAAATCATGTTATATGACAATTGCTTTTGGTATAAATCAGACATCAAGTGGCTGTCCTCCTATACTACCATCTGGACATTGAGAAATGTAACTTGCTGTTGGTTTCGTCACATTGTAACTTTCAGCTTGAAATAATTAAGTCCCAACCACATCATGAACTCCTCTAGTTTGGTACATGAGTCTTTATAGATCATAAATACATCATCTATGTACCTGTGCTAGATAATATGTGGCACAGGTACATCGACGAGCCCTGATCAAAAAACAAAAACCTCTCTGTACCCCAGATACAGGTTGGTGTATGGTGGGGTACAACATGTCTCTATTACCACCCTCTGCACCTGGAGGTAGTGGGAGCTAATGAAAATGAAAACATTTCCAGACAGAATGTGTTCCAGGAGTTTCAGAATAAACAGGTTATAGGGCCAGATAGGTTGTTCTCTTTTCCTCAAAATTCTGCAATTACTGCCAACCAACGGTGATGCTGTATCAAACCTTAGAGAGCCTCTATATCAATAGTGAGCAACCATGCCCCTTCAGGAAATTGTACTGTATATCTTCCATAATCCTAAGTAGATCATCTATTTGATGTGTCTTGCAAGTAAGAAGGGAATGAGGTAATAAATGATCTTAGTCGTCAATGAGTTTACTACCGTTCTCAGAAATACAGCCTATGCCCGAAACTCGTAAATGCAACCTATACCTGAAACTATTCGGCAGCCGAGTGGGACCATTAAATTCTTTGGACCTTTGGCAAACAATAGAACTTGTGTCACAGGATGTTATGGGTTCAATATTCAAAGATATTTTCGTTATTGAAACCATTACAGAGTGCTCTACCAATAATATCTCTAAACTCTTCATGAAATTTCTTCAGCCTCTTCAGAAATAGGCCTAAACCAATAACAATCTTTTTAAAATATTCAAACACATACAAAATATGGTGCTTCTTATCCATCACTACCACATTGCTTCCTCAGAAGGTTTTATGATAAAATCGATATTGTTTTTCAAACTATAAAGAGCTTGTTGTAGTTCAGGTGTAAATGGGGTCTGATGAAGCAATAGATAACCTGTTAATATTGACATAACTTTTTAACCACTTAAGCCCCGGACCATTTGGCTGCCCAAAGACCAGAGCACTTTTTGCGATTCGGCACTGCGTTGCTCTAACTGACAATTGCGCGGTCGTGCAACGTGGCTCCCAAACAAAATTGTCGTCCTTTTTTCCCCACAAATAGAGCTTTCTTTTGGTGGTATTTGATTACCTCTGCGTTTTTTATTATTTGCGCTATAAACAAAAAGATAGCAATAGCCATACCAATTTTGAAAAAAACACATTATTTTTTACTTTTTGCTATAATAAATATCCCCAAAAAATATATAAAAAAAAACATTTTTTTCCTCAGTTTAGGCTGATACGTATTCTTCTACATATTTTTGGTAAAAAAAAAATCACAATAAGCGTTTATTGATTGGTTTGCGCAAAAGTTATAGCGTCTACAAAATAGGGGATAGTTTTATGGTATTTTTATTAATAATTTTTTTTTACTAGTAATGGCGGCGATCAGTGATTTTTATCATGACTGCAACATTATGGCGGACACATCGGACATTTTTGGCGTGATTTTGGGACCATTCACATTTAAAATCAATTCAATTAAAAATGCATTGATTACTGTATAAATGTGACTGGCAATGAAGTGGTTGACCACTAGGGGGCAGTGAAGGGGTTAAGTGTGTCCTAGACATGTGCACACTGAAATATTTCGTTTCGTAATTTCGTTTTCGTCCGAAAAATAAATTTATTTAGTTACTCCCGAAATTCGTTTTTATTTATTTAGTTTTTCGTTAAAAATTGCATTCGTCCGAAAATCCAAATTAATTAAGGTCGAATCTGTCATTGAAGGCTTATGGTGTCTGTCGAATGTTCAAAGAAGATTCGACGGAGCAGCTAAACTGTACGACGCCGTATAGTTTACCTGCTCCGTCGAATCTTCTTAGAACTTTCAACAGACGCCATAAGCCAAAGTACGTGTGTACTTAGTTCTAGCTATTTTACTGCTCCTCCTCTTTGGTTACAATCAGCCAATAACATTCATCATCATCATTATTTTTATTTATCTTTTCTCCCCTACGTCGAATCTTTTCTCCCCTACGACAAATCTTTTCTCCCCTACGTCGAATCTTTTCTCTCTATGTAGAATAATCTTGGACTAATAGAGTTAAGGTTAGGCACATTCGACCACAGGTTTAATGGACACAGATTGTTATTGTCATCATCATGTCGAATCTCCTATCTATATCGAACTGTTGTAGCAACGAAAATGAAAATAAAGCATTTGTTTATGTCGGATCTTTCGTTTTTCGGACTTTGCACTTTCGTTATCGTTCGTTAAAACAATAACGAAAATACCTGAAATTCGGATGAAAATGCATTCGGACGAAAACGAATGCACATGTCTACTAGGGAGTGATTCTAACTGTGGGGGGCATCTCTCTGTGTGACATGACACTGATCACTTCTCCCAATTACAGGGAGCTGTGATCTGTGTCCTGTCACTAGGCAGAATGGGGAAATGCTTGTTTACATAAGCATTTCCCCGCCCTTCCTCTCCGTGGATGATCACGGGTATCCCCGTGGACATCGGGTCCATAGGACCCGCGATCACGATCATGGAGGTCGTGGCGGGCACGCTTGCGCCCGCAAACCGCTTCTTAAAGGGCAACGTACAGCTACGTTAATCTTATTATTATTATTATTATTATACAGGATTTATATAGCGCCAACAGTTTACGTAGCGCTTTACAACTTGAGGGTAGACAGTACAAATACAATACACTTTGATACAGTAGGAATCAGAGGGCCCTGCTCCTTAGAGCTTACAATCTAAGAGGGAAGGTCAAAATATACAAGAGGTAATAACTGTGGGTGATGTGCTGATTGAGAAGATAAATGTACAGTTGTTAGGTGGGGGCCAGATAGGCTTCTCTGAAGAGATGAGTTTTCAGGTATCGTCTGAAAGTGGATAAAGTAGGAGAAAATCGGACGGATTGGGGTAGAGCATTCCAGAGGATGGGGGGAGGCTCTGCAGAAGTCCTGAAGGCGAGCATGGGATGAGGTGACAAGGGAGTTTGAGAGCAGGAGGTCTTGGGAGGAGCGAAGAGAACGATTAGGTTGGTATTTTGTGACTAGGTTAGAGATGTAGCTGGGGGCCAGGTTGTGGATGGCTTTGTAAGTTATAGTTAGTATCTTGAATTTAATTCGGTGAGTGAGTGGCAGCCAATGGAGGGATTGGCAGAGGGGTGTAGCAGACGCTGAGCGGTTTGTGTGGTGGATGAGCCTGGCAGCAGCGTTCATGATGGACTGAAGTGGGGATAGCCTATTTAGAGGTAAACCAATGAGGAGGGAGTTGCAGTAGTCGAGGCGGGAGATGACCAGGGAGTGGATTAGAAGCTTTGTGGTGACATTGGTTAGGAAGGGGCGTATCTTGGAGATGTTGCGGAGATTGAGGTGGCAAGCTTTGGATAGTGATAGAATGTGGGGTCGAAAGGTTAATTCAGAGTCCAGGATTACACCTAGGACCCTGGCGTGGGGAGATGGGTTGATAGTTGAGCCGTTGATATTGACAGGGAAAGCAGGGGAAGTGGCACCTGAGGGAGGAAATATCATGAGCTCGGTTTTGGATAAGTTGAGTTTGAGGAAGTGATGTGACATCCAGGCTGATATGTCTGCTAGTAAGTTGGTAATGCGTGAGGAGACAGATGGAGAGAGCTGGGGGGTGGAGAGATAGATTTGGGTGTCATCAGCGTAGAGATGATATTGAAAGCTATGGGAGGCAATCAACTGACCCAAGGAGGTGGTGTAGATTGAGAAAAGGAGAGGTCCAAGAACAGAACCTTGGGGGACCCCAACGGAAAAAGGAAGAGGAGAGGAGGAAGTAGAGTTGTAAGTGACACTGAAGGAGCGGTGTGATAGGTAGGATGAGAACCAGCGAAGAGTACAGTCACGGAGACCAAAGGAGTGGAGTTTTTTGAGGAGGAGGGGGTGGTCCACTGTGTCAAAGGCAGCAGAGAGATCCAGGAGAAGTAGTACAGAATAGTGTCCATTGGCTTTAGCCATTAGTAGGTCATTTGAGAGTTTAAGGAGAGCAGTTTCCGTGGAGTGTTGAGGGCGAAAACCGGACTGGAGGGGATCTAGAAGTTTATTCATGGTCAGATGGTCGCTTAGTCGGTTGTAGACCAGTCTTTCAAGAAGTTTGGAGGAGAAGGAGAGTAAGGAGATTGGACGTAAGTTGTTGAGATTGGTGGGATCCAGTGAGGGCTTTTTTAGAATGACTAGCGCATGTTTTAGAGAGTTTGGGAAGATGCCACAGGAGAGGTTGAAAATGTGAGTTAGAGAGTGTAGAATCGAGTCAGAGGGTGAGCGTAGCATTTGCGAGGGAACAGGATCCAGGGGGCAAGTGGTTAGATGGGTGCTAGATAAAAGTTTAGCAACCTCAGTAATAGTAACAGGGTTGAATGAGGGAAGTAATGATTGTATCTGTGGACATGGGGTGTTGCATGGGGGAGGTTTTTGCGCATTGGCGATCTCCTTATGAATTGTATCAATCTTAGTTTTGAAGTGATTGGCAATCTCCTGGGCAGTGAGTGAGTTGGTGGGTGGAGGCAGTGGAGGACAGAGTAGAGTATTGAAGGTAGAGAAGAGTTGACGTGGACTGGATGAGAAGGTGTTAATGAGTGTGATAAAGTAGGTCTGTTTGGCAGTGTGAAGGCAGGAGTAGTATTTTAGGAGGGCAGATTTATATTGTGTGAAGTCTTCCTGGGTCTTAGTCTTATGCCACAGGCGCTCAAGAGCGCGGCTACGTTTTCTGAGACTTCTGGTGTCATCTGTTTGCCAGGGTTGTAGCAGTCGGGGCCTAATTCTGCGTGTAGTGAGGGGGGCAAGCTTGTCTAGGGAGGAAGACAGTGAGCTGTTGTAGATGAAAGTAGCTTGGTTGGGGCAGGACAGAGGTGAGATTTTGTCATAGAGGTGATCAGTAGCAGAGTAGAGAAGAGAAGGGTTGAGGTGGCGAAGGTTTCTACGGGTAACCGTTAGGCGGTTGGAGGGAGAAGAGGTGGAAGACCAGGAGAGAGCAAAACTAATAAGGTGGTGATCAGAGAGTGGGAGTGGATTGTTGGAAAGGTTGCACGGAGTGCACAGATAGGAGAAGGCAAGGTCAAGGGTGTTGCCGTTGGAGTGGGTAGGAGCCTGTATCCATTGCTTCAGGTCAAGCGATGAGGTGAGACTGAAAAGTTTAGAAGTAATAGTAGGGTTAGTGTTAACAGGGATGTTGAAGTCCCCAAGAATGATTGTGGGGATTTCAGCAGAGAGAAAGTAGGGTAGCCAGGCCGAGAAGTCATCAAGAAAGGCAGATACTGGTCCAGGGGGCCGGTAGATGACAGTAATTCTTAGAGAAATGGGAGAGAATAGACGAATGCAATGTGCCTCAAAAGAGGAGAGTGTCAGAGAGGGAGGTGGGTGAAGTACCTGATAGGTGCTGCATGGGGCTAGAAGGATTCCTACTCCACCTCCCTTCCGTCCACTTGGTCTGGGGGAGTGAGTCCAGAGAAGGCCCCCATGGGAGAGGGAAGCAGGAGAAATAGTGTCCGATTCATGAAGCCAGGTTTCAGTAATGGCAAGTAGGTTAAAGGAATTTGTGATAAAGAGGTCGTGAAGGGCGGTGAGTTTGTTGCAGACAGAACGTGCATTCCACAGGGCACAGGAAAAGGAGGGGCTGGTTTTGGAAAGAGGAATAGAGACCAAGTTCTGTGGGTTACGGCTCCTGCCAGAGGGTGTAGGGGGATGGGAGCGATGGGCAAAGACAGATGATGGTAGCCCAGGGTTTGGGGATATGTCACCAGAGATTAGGAGAAGCAGGAGGGTGAGGGAGGTAATGTGGGAATGTGATTTATGTGAAGGGGCGTGTCTCAGAGTACTGGAGGTTTTATCAGTGTATAGATGTAGAATGTGCAAGAGTTGGTAGGAGCAGTAGTAGGGAGAAGACAGAAGGCAGGGTGATATGTATAAGCAGGCGGGTGGAGAGGGGGGGTGAAGGTAAGAGAGTTTGAGGAGAGAGGACAGGAGTGTCAGAAGCAGTGGTAGAGAGTGCATGTTACAGAGTGAAAGAAATCTGCCTGTATGTGCCCTTCTGCCGGCGTATGTCGACGTGAGCCGGTCGGCAAGTGGTTAAATAAAAGCCCAAATGTGGTCATTATGTTGTAATGATGGGAAACGTGATATTTTCTTATATTGGGGTTTATATGTATATTTGGGGTGCTATGTGATGGATCAGTACATTCAGGTCTTGTGGAGGATTCATCTTCTGGGTTACTTTCTTCTCATAATAACATCAAATCTCTTAAAGCGCTGAAATAATTTATTGTGAAATCTTTCCACAACTCCACATCAGCAGTAAGAGATTCTGAGGGAGTCTTTGTTTTATCACGTTTTATCATGGATGACATGCAAAGTTAATTTCCTGCACATGGCACACCCATCCGCACTGGAAATGCGGACCTGTGTTTGTCGGCAGGTGCGGGTTGATTATGGGTGGAAGTGATCCTGATGGATTGTCTGTATATACAGTAAATACCCTTGGGAGAAGTAACATGCAGTTATGAATCAAGGGAGGCTGTGTACTTGCTGTGTCCATATTATATCAGGTAATCATACTCTATATTGGAAGTCGACTTTTGATATTTGTTGGGGGGCAATTTTTAGCCAGTGTTTTATGATTTTCTTTGTAGCACTCCCCTTCTTTCCATCACTATTCTATTTTTTCTGTTAAGGCAGTTAAGGCACAAGGCTAAGAATTCTGAGTGATAAGTTCTCTATATCTCTCCTTGACTATTCCCACAAGCACAAGCGGGGGCCTATGCTTAGATATTTGCTGTTATTGAAATTCTGCTGTATATGATTGTATTGGAGGTATTGATGCAGTACTCCATCTGGTTTACAAACCTACCCCAATTGATGCTCCTCTTGTCTGGCACTCCAGATCTAGGCTAATGTCCCTTCTCTGTCCTTTGTAGTGACACCTATCTGCATGTATACTAACCACTTGTGAGTATATAATCCTAATTATGTTTATTGAATACATTGCATTCATAGCTGTATGTGTATTCTCTTTGTTTCCAGCACTTTGATGGTCTCCTGAAGAAACTAAACCCATGAAGTGCGATGAGACTCATTACCCCTTGAACCACCATTTGTAATATTAAGTTATATTTTCGTATACATGATACTTAACCGTTTTGAAACTGGGGTATCTGTGTGGTGGGCGGGATACACGATTTGGTGCTTTACTGATGTGAAATTACTTTAAAATACTGTATGTGAAATAAAGAATATTACATTTTAATCTGGTTAACTGTATTCTATTCCTGAGATTTTTAGGACCTAAAAAAGTCCTGCATTTTTTCTTTTTCTTTTTGGGTATGAAATAGCTTTGGGATGTGGTGCTCATGATACCCATTTGCATCAATTTACATTGAAAGTGATTCTAAAGGCTCAATTTATTTTTAAATAACAAACATGTTATACTTGTTACAGTTATATCTGCTCTGTGCAATGGTGGGCACTAATGCGTACTTGCTTCCCAGCCGGCTCTGTGTGCCAATGGCTCCCACTGCTGTGTCTAAGCCAATGAAGAGACAGAAATCCGAGAGAACATCTGCTCTCAAGCACATCGACGGATCGAGCTTGGGTAAGTATTTAGGGGGGGCAAAGGGAGAGCTGCTTGCAGAAGGTTTTTTTACTTTAAAACCATAAAATGCATTAAGGTGAAAAACCTTCTGCCTTTACAACCACTTGAATCCCAAAATCTATTTCTCTGTTTAACTCTGTACATGACGCCAAACATACTTAGAAATAGATGTAAGGGTTTGCTTATATTTTAAATCTAAAAGCAGAGAAAAGGGAAAAGGCCAATTCAGATACAGCCTTTGTACAGATGCATGTTATTTTCTACTTTCAGTAGAAGTATCCTATATTTGCACATGTACATTCACATTTAAAGTATAAAAAGCTATGCACCTAAAATAAACCAATTTATAGCAAATGGGTTCAACAGCTGAGATGCTTTTGATTTTATTGCTAGGTCCAAACCATGTTTATTTACACCATGATGTATAAGATAGTTGGATACAATAATTGGCAACAAGATGGCTTCCTTGGAAAAATGAAGGACACTGTAAGATCTTTCATTAGAAGTTCATATTCAGGCAAACTACACTTCATTAAGTAGACACAGACCTTGCAGAATGTGGCTATAAAGTATATATCTTACTAACATAAGTGATACATAAATACATTAACAGGATATGAATGGTCTGTTAAATGACAAATGATATGTAATATACAAAAAACCTTCAGCTGGAGAGTTTAAACCAACAAGGATTATGGAAAAGAACAGATTTTGTTTTCATCTGCAGAGAGACGGTAAGATTATAGACTGCAAACATATAGACTGAACATAAGTAGATGAATAAAGGTTTCTTTGAGCTGAATATCGATATGTAGACAAGAAAACATAATGCCAAAACTTGTTAGAGGAACTTTGGAGTGGTTGGAACTGGCATTGCTCCAGCATGAACTCTGGCCAAGTTATATAGATTTGCTATACAGAACACATATTTTATACTGTATGCTGCAAGAGTGTGTATGAAGGCAGATAGCTAAAACAGCCAGGACCACATTTTTAAAGCTAGCTGCTATCCAAAAATAGCATGCGATTGCTTTGGACATAATCTTGTCACAAAATATATCAGGACAGGTCTCGTTTGCTAATCATGTGTGTGGCTTTGCAATGCTAATGAAAATCACCACAATTCAACCACCTGGCATGTCATATCCAAACACTGTCTGTGCTGATGGAAAACTGAGGGAAAAAGAAACGGGAAATATAAAAAATGATTATGTTTCAAAAAATAGAGAGCAGAAACTTTGTACATTTAACTCTCTTTTTATCATATACAATGATTTTGATTTTGAAAAAAGGAGGATATCTACACTTCAGATTATTCCAAAAAATGTTATTCATTAGTATGCATTTTTTTATGCACCCCTTTATTTAGGACCAGTGCTTTTAACTGTGGAAAATGAACCCCTTGGTGCTGGGGTAACACAAATATGTGGCCCCACTGCATGGGGCTTTTTTGGCGTGGGGCCGCATATTTCTGTAAATCCCTTTGAGCTGGGACCACAACACACGGTGCGCTCCCAGCACAGTGGACGGAGTCCCACCGAGAACCCTGGGCCCCGTTCTAACGATTGAGACCCAGAATGTCCCATTCTGGGTCACCTGATCGCTGTGATAGCCTCTGATTGGCTATCACAGTCTTCTGTCTCTGTGAATGAATGAGAAAGATGCATTGGGGTTTATTTCCTAAAGGCAAATCCACTTTGCACTGCAAGTGCACTTGGAAGTGCAGTCACTGTAGAACTGAGGGGGACATGCAAGGAAAATGAAAAACAGCATTTTTGCTTGTACATGATTGGATGATAAAAGCAGCAGAGCTTTCCCTCATTTCAGATCTTCCCCACAGATGTACAGTGACTGCACGTCCAAGTGCACTTGCAGTGCAGAGTAGATTTGCCTTTAGTAAATAACCCCCATTGTGTGTGTAGAAAAAAAAATTTAAAAAAAAATACATTTTTTTAAAATACCTAGATCAAGGTTTGATCTAGGTCAATGCCAGGGTTAGTTGTTGGGTCAGGGTCAAAGGTCAGGGTCAGTATTTTTTTTTCTTAAATAGTATCAGTGTCAGTGTGTTTTGGGTAGGATAAAAAAAAAAAGCAAAATGCGCAGTATTGCTTCTGGGCTGTACTACGGGTACATACAACAACTAACATACACATATGTGGTATCGCTACAATTATCAGGAGCCGGAGAATTTGTTTTAGGTTGTTTTTTGGTGGTAGGTTATAGTAGTAGCAAGAAATATACAGCTAACTTAAAAAAAAAAAAAAAAAAAAAAAAAAGAGTTTTCCTTTGATAAAAAAAAAAATCAGGAGATATCAATTAACATTTACCACCAAATGAAATCCCAATCTGTCCTGAAAAAAAAATAAGATATAATCCACCTGGATGCACAAAGTAGTTGATATGTACGGTTTTATTAACACATGTCAACATTTCAAAATTGGGCTTAGGCTATAAGATTTGTTTTACCCTTAGGCATGAAGGGGTTAATACACCTTAAGCTCTATGGATGTATACATTTTTTACAGATAGAAGTGCTGAGCCCAAATAAAGGGATAGCTGCATATACAAGCAGATTATCAAAACCCAATTTGCCTGTACATTTGCCAGTATAATTATTGCCAATTTGCTTGTGAATTAGTAGTTTAATAAAAGTTCCAGCAGAAATGAGATACAATACTCTTCTTTTTATGTATAAAGCATTAACAAACTGCTTCATGTCATCCCTTTGAATACAATGTGAAGACTGTTTATTAAATGTTGTTCTTTTATTTAGTGTAGCTTTTTTCTGGTCTGCATCTCCTTCTGTGAGATTTTGAAAAAACAGTGAAAAACTCACTAGAAATCATAAGATTAATATACTGTATATACTGTATATATAGCCAAGTGTTTGGCTAAGAATGAGAATGAGAGAAACACTGCCTGCTCTGCTCTGTGGCCTAAACCTCAATCAAATGCCCTGAAATTTTGCACAGCCTAAGATATCAACTTCCCAAACCTATCCAAGAAGTTTCATGCGATTCGGTGTATCACAAGGCAAACTATGGACATTAAGCTTGTTTTTTGGAGAGCTTAATGTGGCTTAACGTACAAAAAAGACCTTAAATGTTAACCAATTTCCCCCAAACTTCACACAATTAAAGACTCTAGCCATGCAAACATATTCTGAAAATTTTAGCTCATTTGGTTAACCACACCACAAGTTATTCACCGTAAACTATATTTTACAATGCTAAAACATTAAATGTGAAAATGGCTTAATGTAGCTTAACGTGTAATAAAGTGCCTAAACCTCAATCAATTGCCCTGAAACTTTGCACAGCCTAAGATCTCAACTTCCCAAACCTATCCAAGAAGTTTCATGTGATTCAGTGGTCCACAAGGCAAACTAGGGACATTAAGCTTGTTTTTTTGGAGAGCTTAACGTACAAAAAAGACCTTAAATGTTAACCAATTTCTCCAAAACTTCACACAATAGAAGACTCTATCCATGCCAACATATTATGACAATTTCAGCTCATTTAGTAAATCACACCAAAAGTTATTCACATTAAGCTATATTTTACAATGCTAAAATGTTTAATGTAAAGAGCTTAACGTACCATAATGTGCCTTAACCTCAATCAATTGTCTTGAGACGTTGCACAGCCTAAGTTCTCAACTTCCCAAACCTATCCAAGAAGTGAGCTTAATGTGGCTTAATGTACAAAAAAGACCTTAAATGTTAACCAATTTCCCCCAAACTTCACACAATAAAAGACTCTAGCCATGCCAACATATTCAGAAAATTTCAGCTCATTTGGTTAATCACACCAAAAGTTATTAACATTAAGCTATATTTTACAATGCTAAAACATTTAATGTGAAAATGGCTTAATGTAGCTTAACGTGTAATAAAGTGCCTAAACCTCAATTGCCCTGACATTTTGCACAGTCTAAGATCTCAACTTCCCAAACCTATCCAAGAGGTTTCATGCGATTCGGTGTACCACAAGGCAAACTATGGACATTAAGCTTGTTTTTGGGAGAGCTTAATGTGGCTTAACATACAAAAAAGACCTTAAATTTTTACCAATTTCCACCAAACTTCACACAATAAAAGATTCTAGCCATGCCAACATATTCTGAAAATTTCAGCTCATTTAGTAAATCACACCAAAAGTTATTTACATTAAGCTATATTTTACAATGCTAAAACATTTAATGTGAAAATGGCTTAATGTAGCTTAACATGTAATAAAGTGCCTAAACCTCAATCAATCACCCTGAAATTTTGCACAGCCCAAGATCTCAACCTCCCACCGAATTAAAGTTTCATGCGATTCGGTGTATCACAAGGCAAACTATGGACATCAAGCTTGTTTTTTGGAGAGCTTAACGTACAAAATAGACCTTAAATGTTAACCAATTTCCCCCAAACTTCACACAATAGAAGACTCTATCCATGCCAACATATTCTGAAAATTTCAGCTTATTTAGTAAATCACACCAAAAGTTATTCACATTAAGCTATATTTTACAATGCTAAAACATTTAATGTAAAGAGCTTAACGTACCATAATGTGCCTTAACCTCAATTAATTGTCTTGAAACTTTGCACAGCCTAATTTCTCAACTTTCCAAACCTATCCAAGAAGTTTCATGCGACTCGGTGTATCACAAGGCAAACTATGGACATTAAGCTTGTTTTTTGGAGAGCTTAATGTGGCTTAATGTACAAAAAAGACCTTAAATGTTAACCAATTTCCCCCAAACTTCACACAATAAAAGACTCTAGCCATGCCAACATATTCGGAAAATTTCAGCTCATTTAGTAAATCACACCAAAAGTTATTCACATTAAGCTATATTTTACAATGCTAAAACATTTAATGTGAAAATGGCTTAATGTAGCTTAATGTAGCTTAATGCGTAATAAAGTGCCTAAACCTGAATCAATTGCCCTGAAACTTTGCACAGCCTAAGATCTCAACTTCCCAAACCTATCCAAGAAGTTTCATGCGATTCGGTGTTCCACAAGGCAAACTAGGGAAAATTTCAGCTCATTTGGTTAATCACACCAAAAGTTATTTACATTAAGCTATATTTTTAGTGCTAAAACATTTAATGTGAAAATGGCTTAAAGTGGAGTTCCACCCATTTTACACAGTTCTTCACTATGGTATCTCCTGTAAAAATCCTTTTCGCCATGGAAATTCTTTTTTTTTTTTTTTAAAGGAAATACCTTAAATATCTTTTTTTCTCCGGCATTTCCGGTAGTCCCCGCCGAGGCGATTACGTCACTAGGTGATTTGCAAGGGCCCCGGGATAACGGCGTCATGTATCCCAGGAGTCCTTGTGAATCGCCTAGTGACGAAATCTCACGATGATTGACCGAATGTCCGCCGTCGCCGCTATGGCAACATGTCAGGACTCAAGAGGAAGGAGCGCCGTGCGGTGGCATTACTGCGCAGGCGTGAGATATGGAGGTGCCTGCTGCCCCGATTCCCGCAAATGGATAGAAGAGGGCTTCAGATGCCCACAGTGGAGATGGACACTGCCAGCTTCCGAGATCCAGATCTTTTTATTTATGTTTGAATAGAAAAAAAAGTGAGTACTAGAATAACACTCTAAAGATTGCATATAAAGTGGATCAAGTTGAAGTGGAGTCTTAAAAATAAAAATTGAACTGGGGGACTGGAACGCCGCTTTAATGTAGCTTAATGTAGATAAACGTGTGATAAAGTGCCTACACCTCAATCAGTTGCCCTGAAACTTTGCACAGAGTAAGATCTCTATCCATGCCAACATACTCAGAACATTTCAGCTCATTTGTTAAATCACACCAAAAGTTATTCACATTAAGCTATATTTTACAATCCCAAAACATGTGGCTCAGTGTAAAAAGAGCCTAATGTACCATAATGTGCCTAAACTTTCAGAAATTGTCTTGAGACTTTGCATAACCTAAGTTTTCAACTTCCCAAACCTATCCTAGAAGAGTCATGAATTTTGGTCTCCCACAAAGAAAATGAGCTTTTTTTGGGGGGGAGCTTAATGGGGCTTAACTTACAATAAAGTGCCTAAACCTTAATCATTGCCTTGAAACTTTGCACAACCCAAGCTTTCAGCTTCCCCAAACCTATCCTAGATGTTTCCTGGATTTTTGTTTTCCACAAAACAAGTGAGTGACATTAAGCTTGTGAAGCCCCTACCACCTTTTGTGTAGTGGCTGTAGTGTGGGACAGACAATGGGGGAATATTATGCGTGTGTGTGTGTGTGCTCACCAGCCATTCACTAGGGGTTTCTTGGCCAGTGGTGCATGCTGGGGAAGTGCATATATACTTAGGAGAATTACCATATGCTCAGTCTTCATACAGCCTACATCCAGGCTTGTCCTGGGAATGCTCAAGTGTGGGAAAGGTTTGACTAGGACTCAAGCCTAGAAGAGGCCTCACATGCTGATTGAGGAGGAGAACTAGACCTCCAACCAGTGACTCAAGAAGAAGAGGAGCCAGGAGCACCGCAGAGGGACCCCAGAATAGGAGGATCAGTGCTACTCTGTGCAAAACCAGCTGCACAGAGGAGGTAAGTATGAAATGTTTGTTTAAAAAAAGAGAAATTAACCTTTACATATCCTTTAAGCTAAAGTCACTCATTTCCCTTGTCGGAAACCAAAATCCATATTTAGGATAGGGTGGGGAAGATAAAAACTTTGGTTGTGCAAAGTTTCAAGGCTATTGATTAACCACTTCAGCCCGGAAGGATTTGCCCCCTTAATGAAATAATAAATATCCCCAAAAAAATGTAAAAAAAAAATTCCTTATCAGTTTAGGTCAATATATATTCTTCTACATATTTTTGGTAAAAAAAAATAGCAATAAGCGTATATTGATTGGTTTGGGCAAAAGTTATAGCGTCTACAAAATAGGTAATAGCTTTTTGATATTTTTATGGTATTTTTATTATTTATTTATTTGTTACTAGTAATGGCGATGATCTGCGATTTTTAGCGTACTGCAACATTGTGGCGGACAGATCGGACACTTGACACTTTTTTGGACCATTGACATTTATACAGCAATCAGTGCTAGAAAAATGCACTAATTACCACACGCATCGGGTCCCTCACCGTGCAGCGAGCACGTGCCTGCTATGGCTCCTAAAGGATATTTCTTCAGTGTTGTCACATGAAAAGATATAATACAATATTTACAAAAATGTGAGGGTGTACTCACTTTTGTGAGATACTGCACCTCTTGTGTGCAGTGTTTTTTTTACAGAGCAGCCCTGATCCTCCTCTTCTCAGTTCCCTCCCTGGTGCTCCTGGCTGCTTCCTCCTGCCAAGTGCCCCCACAGCAAGCGGCTTGCTATGGGGCACTCGAGCTGAGCCGCAGCTTTGTGCGTTCATTTAGACACTGAGCCATGGTTCGGCCCCCTCTCCTCTGATTGGCTACCTGACTTTGATTGACAGCAGTGGGAGGCAATGGTGACACTGCTGTGTCTCAGCCTCTTCAAAACAAGCTTAACCACTTGCCAACCAGCCGCTGCAGTTTTACTGCGGCTGCATGGCTTGACTGGGCGAAATGATGTTATGTTACATCGCTTCGCCCTGTGTCCACTAGGGGCGCGCCCACAGGGACTATGTGAGTGTCCGGCGGGTGCAATGTCCGCCAGGCACCCGCGATCTCTCGTGATACAGTGAGAACTGGGATCCTTGTGTGTAAACAGCGATCTGTCATTTCCCCTAGTAAGTCCCATTCCCCCTTCAGTTAGAACATGCAGAGGGAACACAATTAACCCCTTGCTTGCCCCTTAGTGTTAACCCCTTCCCTGCCAGTGACATTTTTACAGTAACCAGTGCATTTTTCTAGCACTGATCACTGTAAAAATGCAATGGTCCCAAAAATGTGTCAAAAGTGTTCAATGTGTCACCATAATGTTGCAGTCCAGATAAAAATCACAGATCGCCGCCATTACTAGTAAATAAAATAATAATAATAAAAATGCCATAATTCTATCCCCTATTTTATAGACGCTTTAACTTTTGCTCAAACCAATCAATTTATGCTTATTGCAATTTTTTTTTACCAAAAATATGTAGAAGAATACATATTGGCCTAAACTGTGGAAAAAATTAGTTTTTTTATATATTTTCGGGGGATATTTATTATAGCAAAAGGTAAAAAATATTGCTTGTTTTTCAAAATTGTTGTGCTTTTTTTGTTTATAGCAAAAAATTAAAAATCGCAGAGGTGATCAAATACCACCAAAAGAAAGCTCTATTTGTGGGAAAAAAAGGATGCAAATTTTGTTTGTGTACAACATCGCATGACCGCGCAATTGTCAGTTAAAGCGACGCAGTGTCGAATTGTAAAAAGTGCTCTGGTCAGGTAAAATCTTCCAGGCCTGAAGCGGTTAAAGGGATTTTAAAGTCAGAAGGTTTATTTATCTTAATGCATTCTATGCATTAAGATAAAAAGCCTTCTGTGTGCAGCAGCCCCCCTAACACTACCCTGAGTCCCATCTAGATCCAGCGACATAGGTGTGCACAGCCTATTGCATTAGGGTGTGCACCCCAAAGCTCAAACACATATGTGTGTGTGCATGTGTATATATACTGATGGTGTCAGTAGAGTGGACAGTGTCTTTAGGGCACAGATTGGTGTCAGTAGGGCAGTGGACGGTGTCAGTTTTTACTTTTATTTTTTTATTTTTTACAATTTTATTTTTTGTAATTATTTATTTTTTCAGGAGCCCCATTAGGGGGGTTTGGTGAATAATCAGGGGTCTAAACAGGAGAATCCGTGCCACACAGGGTGATTAGGGTGTGCCCAGGCACACCCTGTGGGCACACCTATGCCCAGCGATGACATTGCAAGACCCTGACAATCACAGGCATGACTCCTAGAGGCAGAGGCATGATGGGATTTGTAGTTTCACCACAGCTGGAGTGCTGAGCTTGTCTAATCCCTGACTTAAGATAACAACATAATACATGCATTTTTTTTAACCACTTGCCGACCGCCTCCTGTAGATATACGTCGGCAGAATGGCACGGCTGTGCAAAGTAACGTACATGTACATGAATTTGCCGCCGATACCCGCGATCGCCTCACGGAGAGGATGAACGGGGAGATGCTGATATAAACAGCATCTCCCCGTTCTGCCTAGTGACAGTGTCACTGATCTCTGCTCCCTGTCATCGGGAACAGAGATCATTCACGTGTCACACACAGCCCATCCCCCTTACAGTTAGAACACATCCCTAGTACTGACTTAACCCCTCCTCGCCCCCTAGTGGTTAACCCCTTCACTGCCAGTGTCATTTACACAGGAATCAGTGCATTTTTATAGCACTGATTGCTGTATAAATGACAATGGTCCCAAAAATGTGTCAAAAATGTCTGACATGTTCCCCATAATGTCGCAGTCACAATAAAAATCGCTGATTGCCGCCATTACTAGTAAAAAAAAAAATTATTAATAAAAATGCCATAAAACTATCCCCTATTTTGTAAACGCTATAACTTTTGAGCAAACCAATCAATAAACGTTTATTGGGATTTTTTTAACCAAAAATATGTAGAAAAAAATGTTTTTTTATATATTTTTGGGGGATATTTATTATAGCAAAATGTAAATAAGAATGCGTTTTTTTCAAAATAATCGCTCTTATTTTGTTTATAGCGCAAAAAATAAAAATTGCAGAGGTGATCAAATACCACCAAAAGAAAGCTCTATTTGTGGGGAAAAAAGGACGTCAATTTTGTTTGGGAGCCATGTCGCACGACCGCGCACTTGTCAATTAAAGTGACGCAGTGTCAAATCGCAAAAAACGCACTGGTCAGGAAGAGGGAGAGGGTAAATCCTTCCGGGGCTGAAGTGGTTAAGGACAAACAAGGCTTTCTTTTTGTGAATATTGTCCTGCAACAATAATTATTTTTTGCAATCCTTAGACAATTAAATGTAATAAAACTAAACAAAAGGCATTTTTTTCTTTCTTTCGGTGTATATATATATATATATATATATATATATATATATATATATATATATATACATATATATATGTAATGTAAACAAGAGTCAAAATATTAATAAGCAAAGCAAACAAAAAGCAGAAACAAATTTTAACTATTAGTTAATAAAATAGAAAAGAAAAAAATCACCAGGGAAATTACAATTGAATAAAGAAGGAGAATATAGAGTTAATCAGTGCTGATTAGAGAAAACTAAAGGGTTAATAAGGAGTTCAACAGAGGAACATTTAATTAGAATTTTTTTTTTTTTTTTTTTTTACTTGTCAAGGTTGCTTTAACTCTCTTCACCTGCAAATCTAAATTCATCCCTTTAATCTGTGAATGCAAAACACAGAAAGTTACAATTGATACAATGATTCAATGTAATTTTCTGTGATGTGGTTGTTGATAAACATTGCCAGCCTGCTTCTTTTTTTTTGACAGCTCCTGCTGAATTGTTGGGTACTGAGACAGGGAAGCATCCTGACAGCAGAGCAGAAGGACTAGATGTACTAGACATGATCTGTGTACACTGACGACCTGTTTTTGGGCGTGTATAGTGCGCCCAAAGTCTGCAACTGGTTAAGGATTGTAAAAAAAATTGTTAAATGTGAATAACTTTTGGGGTGATTTACCAAATGATCTGGAATTCTTGAATAGGTTTGGGAAGTTGAGAACTTAAGCTGTGCAAAGTTTCAAGACAATTGAATGAGGTTAAGGCAAATTATGGTACGTTAGGCTCTTTATATTAAATGTTTTAGCATTGTAAAATATAGCTTAATGTGAATAACTTTTGGTGTGATTTACTAAATGTGCTGAAATTTTCAGAATATGTTGGCATTGGAGTATTTTATTGTGTGAAGTATGGGGGAAATTAGTTAACATTTAAGGTCTTTTTTGTACGTTAAGCTCTCCAAAAAACAAGCTTAATGTCCCTAGTTTGCCTTTTGGAACACCAAATCGCATGAAACTTATTGGATAGGTTTGGGAAGTTGAGATCTTAGGCTGTGCAAAGTTTCAGGGCAATTGATTGAGGTTTAGGCACTTTATTACACGTTAAGCTACATTAAGCCATTTTCACATTAAATGTTTTAGCATTGTATAATATAGCTTAACGTGAATAACTTTTGGTGTGATTAACCAAATGAGCTAAAATTTTCAGAATGTGTTGGCATGGATAGAGTCTTCTGTTGTGTAAAGGTCGGGGGAAATTAGTTAACATTTAAGGTCTTTTTTGTACATTAAGCCACATTAAGCTCCCCAAAAATCAAACTTAATGTCCCTAGTTTGCCTTGTGGAACACCAAATCGCATGAAACGTCTTGGATAGGTTTGGAAATGTAAAAACTTAGGCTGTGCAAAGTTTCAGGGCAATCGATTGAGGTTTAGGCACTTTATTACACGTTAAGCTACATTAAGCCATTTTCACATTAAATGTTTTAGCATTGTATAATATAGCTTAACGTGAATAACTTTTGGTGTGACTAACCAAATGAGCTAAAATTTTCAAAATATGTTGGCATGGATAGAGTCTTTTATTGTGTGAAGTTTGGGGGAAATTGGTTAACATTTAAGGTTTTTTTTGTACGTTAAGCCACATTAAGCTCTCCAAAAAACAAGCTTAATGTCCATAGTTTGCCTTGTGGTACACCGAATCGCATGAAACTTCTTGGATAGGTTTGGGAAGTTGAGAACTCAGGCTGTAAAAAGTTTCAAGACAATTGATTGACGTTAAGGCACATTATGGTACGTTAAGCTCTTTGCATTAAACGTTTTAGCATTGTAAAATATAGCTTAATGTGAATAACTTTTGGTGTGATTTACTAAATGAGCTGACATTTTCAGAATATGTTGGCATTGATAGAGTCTTATATTGTGTGAAGTTTGGGGGAAATTGGTAAACATTTAAGGTCTTTTTTGTACATTAAGCTCTCCAAAAAACAAGCTTAATGTCCATAGTTTGCCTTGTGGAACACTGAATCGCATGAAACTTCTTGGGTGGGTTTGGGAAGTTGAGATCTTAGGCTGTGCAAAGTTTCAGGGCAATTGATTGAGGTTTAGGCACTTTATTACACGTTAAGCTACATTAAGCCATTTTCACATTAAATGTTTTAGCATTGTATAATATAGCTTAACGTGAATAACTTTTGGTGTGATTAACCAAATGAGCTGAAATTTTCAGAATGTGTTGGCATGGATAGAGTCTTCTATTGTGTAAAGTTTGGAGGAAATTAGTTAAGGTCTTTTTTGTACGTTAAGCCACAATAAGCTCCCCAAAAATCAAGCTTAATGTCCCTAGTTTGCCTTGTGGAACACCGAATCGCATGAAACTTCTTAGATAGGTTTGGAAATGTAAAAACTTAGACTGTGCAAAATTTCAGGGCAATCAATAGAGGTTTAGGCACTTTATTACACGTTAAGCTACATTAAGTCATTTTCACATTAAATGTTTTAGTATGTCCCGTTAATTATGTATGCAAAAGAAAGGAGCTGCTGAGCAGGAAGAGTTCAATAGATTCAAGTCAGGTCAGGCAGCAAAGTAATGTTGGAACTATAGTCCTGAGGAGAGACTCTATTGTGTAATCAAGAGCTTTTGAACTACATTCCCCAGGGAGGGATTGCTGGGAGGAGGGGCTTGAACTGCATTTTCCCATCATTGTCCATAGATGGCTATATGGTCAGTTCCTAAAGGGTTCAGTCTCATTAACAGCAAATAGAAAACCCACACAGCAGCAGCTCATCAGTACCAGCAATATTGCAGCTTACAATCTGGTCACACACAGTGATTAGTCCACTTTCTGCTCTGCACTCAGGTGACTCTGAATGACAGCACTCCCAAACTTAGCACTCTGGATCCTACTGAGGCAACCAATATTAGCAGTGATGCTAATGATAAAGTTTGAAAGGTATGATAAAGTTTGAAACACAAAATCATAAATTATAATATAATAAATAAATATAAATAATTATAAAAAATAATAATAATAAAATTAATTTCCCCATGATTCACGATCGCTCAATTCTGCATGTGTTCTAATTTATTATCGGTGTTTTCTAGATGGTCTAAAACCACTTTTGACGTAAAGGGACACTTTTTCGTTGCTATGGACAATCTCCAGTTTCCAGGCAGAAAGAACAGTATATATCATATAAAACTGCATGCAGGGCACTGGACAAACCACTAGGGACAAAAGGGATGTGAAATAATTTCATAAAGCAATGTAATCTGTAAGATTACACTGTACTGTATGTATTATGATTTTTACATTTTTTTAATTTGCCACCGGGCTCCGCCCCCGTGCGTCGCGATGCTCGCTGGGAACAGATCGCGGCACACAGAGGCTTCGGGTGGAGGACAGAGCCCGCGGACACAGCAGGGGGACATCACAGGATCCTGGGGACAAGGTACACTGCACCAGGATCCTGCAATGCAATTCCGAGTGTGGCTTGGGATTACTGCTAATGGTACTGAAATTTAACCCCGAGCCACACTCGGGAAAAATGCCAGGGAGGTTAATATCTCCTAAACTTGCACAGTTTAGGAGATATTCAGTATATGAGCTGCTGCCAATGCTATTGGTGTATGCGCACTAAAGAAATAGGCCGCTGGTGCCATTTCTTCAGGAGTCCTGCCATGACTGGTGGCTCCCGCACAAATGTGCAGGAGTGATGTCATCGTGGCTCCGGCCAATCACAGCGCCGGAGCCGCGAACCCAGAAGTAACTTCAGTGGAAGATGTCCGCACTGTACTCAGAGGGCCAACGCTGATCCAGGGCATCACTCTAAGGTAAATATTTTATAATGAGCTAGTATGTGATGCATACTAGCTCATTATGCCTTTGTCTTGCAGGGTTTGTTCTTTTTTTTTTTTTTTTCAAGGTTTACAACCTCTTTAAATACCGTTTCGTCCTGTTGCACTTGTATATGACCACCAGATGTCTTCAGCACACGCTCCTCAATAAACATTCGTAACATACATAGCGCATCGACAGAGTATCATATAAATCATAGAGACAAATTGAATATCCGTCTTTTATATCTATTAGGAGAAAAAACATTAAATAATTTAAAATAAAGAATGGAACATAGAGCATAGAGGTAAGAACGAGGAGGGAAAATAATGAAACAAATAAAGGGGACCAAATGTTCACCTTCAAATGTCATAAAGGTCCTAATGTATTTATCAAATCCTTGCTGGCTAAGTTTCCAGAAACGCAGCCAGGTTACATTCCGTATTTTTTTTTTTTCACGGTTAAAATCTTGTTTTATTGATAGATAAACAGCATGGTACAAACCAAACAAGGGAAAAGAAATCAGACATACAACATGAAGCATCGTACACGTTACACATACAAGATGTAGTAGTGAAAAAACACCGAAAACTTCAAACTACAATCAATTTATGACATTAAATCAATGCAAATCCGCGATAGTACACGCTTATTGATAGATCAGGAGGGGATCCCCAGTATGTTGCCTCACAAGTCAAAAAATTGAAATGACCAAGGTGAATGGAAGGGGGGGGGAGGGGGAAAGGGAGGACAGGGGAGGGAGGTGGGGGGGGAGGCAGAAGGAGGCGATGGGAAGGGGGGGGGGAGAGGGGAGGGAAGCCCAAGCAGCCCAGACCACCAGTGAGCACTAGCACCATTATCCTATCAAGGAACAAGCATTATTAACCCTACGCCGTCCAAGGTGACCAGATACCCTCAAACTTCTTGGGGCATTTCCTATTTAAGTACGTTATTTTATACAGTGGTAGAGCTTTGTTAATTGTATCTTCCCATAACGTCATGGTGGGGGGGGATGTAGACGTCCATCTAAGCAGAATAGTCTTTTTTGCATAATACAGTAAAAAACCGATAAGAAGTTTAGTATACCTTGGCATCTTGGCATCAACCCAAGGCGCTCATTAATGGCCTCAAACACTGCAGCCCAGAACCCAGTCACCACCGGACAAGTCCAGAACATATGAAGATATGTCCCTACATCTCTCCTACATCTACCACATACAGGGTCCCTCGAGGGGTACAGTCTGTGCAATCGCTGCGGAGTATAGTACACTCTGTGAAGAAACTTGGCCTGGATTACCTTATCTCTTGAAGAAATGACCAACCCAAATCCCTCCTCAAAGCAGTCGTTCCACTCCTCTCTCTCCAAGGTGGGAATGTCGGCTTTCCAGGACTCCCACAGCTTCTCCAAACCAGGAGATTCCAGACTAAGCAATGCCAGATAAAGGGAGGAGAGAGGTTTGGAAAGAGATTCCCGAGCCAGTAGTTCCTCTATGGGGTCCATGGACAGGACAACAGGGCCCGAAAACTGTGCGCGCACAGCATGGCGTAACTGTTGGTACCTGAAGTACATCCACCCAGGTAATTTAAACTTGGTAGAGAGATCCTTGTATGTCAATAAATGCCCTGCAGGCATAATATCCCGAAGGGTCTTTATTCCAAATTTTGCCCAAACCTGCGGATCTGGAATCGTACTGAAATGCGGGAAATTAGTGTTACCCCACAGAGGTTGGAATGGTGACCATTGACCGATTTTAAGAAACCTCTTCCTGGCTACTGCCCACACCCTAAGTGTCGTTCTAGTTGGGAGCGGGAGATTAGCATAGGCCCCAGGTCCCCGATAAACCAGATTTGCGAGATCTCCCAGGGAACCCAGAAGAGTCGCCTCCAGGCACACCGCCGCATTTGCTCTAGATCGGAGAAACCACCAACGGATCGAGACCAATATGGCCGCCCAATAAAAGACCCAAAAATTAGGCAACGCCAAGCCCCCGCACCGCGGAGAAAGAGATAGGGTAAACCGCGCCAGCCGAGGGGTAGACCCCATCGAAATAAAGGATCCAATACAACTGTCCAGCTCTTTGAAGAATGTGTTTGGTATCCACACCGGGGAGTTCCTAAACAGATAATTGAATTTTGGGAGAAAAACCATCTTTATCAGGTTAATGCGTCCTAGCAGGTTAAGCGGAAGGTTACCCCAAGCGGCACAACGAGCTCTAAGTTGTGACAGAACCAGGCGGATATTGAGTTCATGAAACTCCAAGGGATCACGACTTATTCTAAAACCAAGATACTTAAAGCTCGAGACCCATTGCAATTGAGTGGGAGCCGCCGTCACCCGCGCCAAGGGGTCAAGAGGGAACAGTACTGATTTGGACCAATTTATCCGAACCCCCGAGAACCGGCTGAATTCATCGAATAACTCCAGGGCAGCCCGCAGGGAGGAGCCTGCGTCTCGTAAATATAAAAGCGCATCATCGGCGTACAACGACACCTTCTCCTCCAAAGGACCGATCCGCAGCCCCACCACCTCCCGGGACGCCCTGAGAAGGATGGCCAGAGGCTCCAACGCCAGGGCGAACAAGGAAGGAGAAAGAGGGCAACCCTGCCGTGTACCCCGTTGCAACAAAAAACCCTCAGAGATCCCACCACTGGTCCTAACACAGGCCGAGGGCCTGGTATAGAGCAACTGTAGCCAGCGCAAAAAAGTGAGGGCCAAACCCAAACCTACCCAAAACTTTCCAAAGATAGCCCCACTCGACCGAGTCGAATGCCTTCTCGGCGTCGAGTGAGGCAATGACTCTAGAACCAGCATTATCATGAGAGGCAGACAGGTTAAGCTGCAGTCTCCGCAAATTGATATCGGTGCCCTTGCCGGGCATGAACCCCATCTGATCCTCGTGAATAAGTTCATCCAGGACCTGTGTCAGGCGATTAGCCAGTATCTTTGCCAACAACTTTGCATCAACATTTATTAAGGAAATCGGCCGATACGACGCACATTCTTCGGGGTCCTTATCCGCCTTAGGCACCAACACAATCACAGCTTCAGACATGGACTCCGGTAGGGAGCCAAGCTCGGCAAATTGGGCAAACAGTTTTGTAAGCTTAGGGGCCAGGAATTCCTGATAGGTGGAGTAAAACTTGATCGGAATGCCTTCTGCACCGGGAGTCTTCCCAGGCTGCATTTGAGTCATAGCGATCTGGACTTCCTCCAGGGTAATATCCTTTTCTAGCATGCCTCCGGCTTTCCTAGATAGGACAGGAAAGGCCACTCTATCTAGATAGGTCTCAAGTTCGGACCAAACATAATTCACTCTGGTCGAGTAAAGCAATTTGTAATATCTCATAAATCTAGCAAGGATTTCATCAGGGTTCGTGAGAGGAACTCCACCCTCATCTCTAATACTCCCAACATGGGTACTGGGATTTTGACCCCGGGACAACCACGACAACATTTTGCCGTTCTTGTCACCGTATTCAAAAACCCTTTGAGCAGTATTAAGCATTGACTTCTTTGTCATCCCTATCCTGAAAAGTTCAACCGCCCGCAGCGCAAACTGCCAATTCCCGTGATTAAGAGGTGTAGGATCGGCCACATAACAAGCCTCTTTGTCCCTCAGCTCCTCCTCCAGATCCCCCAGCGATCGCACAGACTGTCTCTGGGTATGGGCAATGCGGGAAATATATTCACCCCTCAACCAACTCTTAAATGCATCCCAGCCCACCAAAGCTCCCACTGAATCACTGTTTTCTATCCAATAATGACATAGGGCCTCTGACATATCTTCTTGGATCTTAGGGTCTGCGATCCAGTATCCCGACAGTCTCCACAGTCTCCTACCAGCAGCGGGCCCCATCCGTAACGATAACATAAGGGGGGCGTGATCTGAGACTCCTCTAGGGAGGATCTGCACCTCCGCAACCCTCTGCAGCACCGCCCGCGTAACAAACCCCAGGTCAATGCGGGAAAGGGTACAGAAGGTGGATGAATGACACGTAAACATTCTCTCAGATGGATTGAAATGTCGGCACACATCAATAAGTTAAAATGTGTCAGCCCACTGCATGAGATCAGGAGACTTTCGAGTAGACTGGTGGAGCCTGTCGACCTGCGGGCATGGAACCAAATTATAGTCCCCCAGCAACAGTACATTCGGAGTATTGAACTGTATGACCATTCGCATGATATCATATAGGAGGGACATATCTGCAGGAGGAGGGAGGTAAAGTCCCATAATCACATATGTCATATTGGCGATTGTCGCATAAATAATTACATATCTTCCGCCTGGGTCAGTTTTAATCTCTTGAAGCTGAAACGGAAGGGACCGGTGGACCAAGATGCTTACTCCCAGGGAATAGCTGGAATAAGTGGCATGATATTGAGAGCCCACCCAGGCCCTTTTTAGGCTAAGAATTCTCGAGCCCATCAGGTGGGTCTCTTGTAGTATACAAATGTGAGGGGCATAGGTTTTTAGATATTTGAAAACCAGTGAGCGCTTAATCGCCGAGTTCATTCCCCGGACATTCCAGGAGAGAATGGAGAAATTAGCCATAATTTGTGTAATAAAAATTAATGGACCATCGGAGTCCGCATCCATAATCAGTCCCCGGTAACAGGATCGACCACCCAGGCGGAAAGATAGGCATCAGCGACCACCACCACATCAACCACCAGGTTAACTTATCATTAACTTTTGCACCATAACTAAGGTTTAAGGGTATAATCGTAGGAGTCTTGCGAGATAAAAGCACCGTGAAAAACAAAAAAACAACAAACTAAAATAAACTAGGGTCAGCAACGGCTGCCCCCCCCACCCCACCCCGCAGACCCCTGAAACTGGGTTAATGCATATTTCCCCAAAACCCCCGAGTCCTTCAGAGTAACTTACTCAGGGAGGCGCGCCCCAGTCAAACACACAGAGAGTCAATCACCCCTCCACCTTAACTGCACAGAGGGGTAACCACACTCCGAGCCAACCAGGGGGCCTTCTTACTTCCCAACAAGAGATGCTAGAGAGTCATAGAGTTCCAAACTGATACGAATACTCATAGTTCACCTGGAGTATCCAGGGGCACAACACTTAAGATGATGAAATCCGAGACGTCCATATTTGTAAGGATGTCAGATAAGCGGAGTCTCTTCTTCAGGGTTGGGATCCCAGGTGCCATCCCGAAATCCCTCATCCATTAGATTTAACAGGGCTGATCTCTTAGGGGCTTTGCCAAGTGAGACAAGAAAGGGCGGCAACTGATACCAGGGGGGATCACCAAGATCCCATCAACTGTAAAATCCAACATCTTGAAAGCTGCTCCTTATCTCAAAAAACGATTAAGATCAGTGCAATCCACAAAAAAGCAAAAATATATATACAGTTACCGAACCATTCACTTCAGTGCAGGCAGAGATTCCAGCCACGAGGAAGCATCCCTGGGGTTGGTAAAGAAACGGATCGTCTCACCGTCTACCACTCTCAACTTCGCAGGAAAGAGAATACTGTATTTAATTCCCTTCGCCCTCATGGCAGCCTTGACCGCGTCGAAGGATCTACGCTGCTTCTGGGTCTCTATGGTGTAATCCGGGAACAGTAGCAGCTTATTATTCTGGTAAGAAATGTCCTTTGTCGTTCTTACAGCCCGCAGAAGTTCATCTCTGTCCCTGAAGTTTAACAGGCGCAGGATCAGCGTGCGAGGTGGGGAGCCAGGCGGACTTCGCTGCGGTGGAACCCTATGCGCTCTCTCCACAGTAAAGTAGGGGGACAGCTGGGCTCCAGGGAACAGGGATCTCAGGAGGTCTTCCACCAAGGTGGTCGGGTTCTGTCCCTCTGCTCCCTCTGCGAGGCCTACTATTCGCAAATTATTGCGCCTCCTGTGATTTTCGGCGTCCTCTGCGCGATATTCCAGGACCTTCACCTTATTTTGCAAGGTCCGAATCGCCACCGAGTGTTCCTCTGCTACATCCTCCACCTGTCCCACTCTCTGCTCCGCCACCCCGAGACGGCTCCGGAACTTCTCCAGGTCCTGTCTAATCAGCCCCACATCGGTCTGAACAGCTTCCATTTTCCCTGCTAAAGTGGCCTGACATGCCGAGATCGCCGCCATCACCTCGGGTATTCCCGGAAGGGAGGCTGAGGGGCTCTCCTCCACCGCCGTCTGAGTGGCCATATTGGAATGGCTGCGCAGGCTTTTCTCCCCAGGCACTGCGGTCACAGCAGCCTCCGGTATATTCGGGGGAAAACGGAGCCTCTTACCACTCTTCGGACCGGCAGATGATCTGGACGGCATACGGGAATCCAGACGCCCAAAACAGGGTTAATCACTCCAGGCAGGATGGTGTATAAGGATTACTCTCTAGCAGAGCTCCGGGAAGCACGTCTGCTCAGGCCGACATCTTGGACACGCCCCACATTCCGTATTTAAAGCGGAGTTCCACACAAAAATGGAACTTCCGCTTTTCGGAACCCTCCCCCCCTCCAGTGTCACATTTGGCACCTTTCAGGGGGGAAGGGGTGCAGATACCTGTCTAAGACAGGTATTTGCACCCACTTCCGGCATAGACTCCCATGGGAGTCTACGCCTCTTCCCGTCCCCATCGCGCTGTGTCCTGGGAAACACACAGCTCCCAGGAGAGAGCGGGGACCACTTACAATGAGCATCGCAACTCGCGCATGCGCAGTAGGGAACCGGGAAGTGAAGCCGCAACGCTTCACTTCCCGATTCCCTCACCTAGGATGGCGGCGTCATCTGCCGAGAACCGAGCGGGTTCTCGGCGTCGCCTGCGGACATCGCTGGACCCTAGGACAGGTAAGTGGCCATGTATTAAAAGTCAGCAGCTGCAGTATTTGTAGCTGCTGGCTTTTAACATTTTTTTTTTTTGGCGGTGTGGGTGGACCCCCCCTTTAACCTATTTGGCATAAGAGTACCTAAACGGAAAATCCCCATTTACTTTTGGTGTAAGTATAGTATCAAAATCCCCTCTTCTCAGGGGAGGGTTCAGAGCATTAATTTCTTTAATCTTCACTTGGTCTTGCCAACATATGCCTTTCCACAAGGGCAAGTGAACATATAGACCACTTGTGTAGTGGAGCAAATTATAAAATCACGAATCTTAAATAGTTTTTTCCCATGCTAACTGGTGAACACATCCATTCTATCAACATATCCACAGACCACACGGATACATTCCACAAAGAGGCGGAAGTTCGGTGAGCCTACACTGACAACGTTGTCCTTTTTATCTTTTTATCGTTTGCATCTTTTGCACTGGTGGTAGTGTGTCATTTTTATCTTAATGTTATTTTTGCAACATTGTTTCAATAAAGTAAAAAAAAAAAATAAAACCTGGTATCCCTATAGAAGGTAACTGTGGGGATTTGTTATCCTCAACATTTTTTCTATATGCTGCATTTTATTGCAGCATGCCATATAGGATTGCATGTCACTGTACAGCAGCGCAGCCCATCACGCTGCTGTACAGTCACATGAACTGTACTTTTGTACACTTTTGTACACTTCAAATAAAGTTAAGTGAGGGAAAAAAGGGAGCCATGTGTGCGCTGGATTGCACACCACACCACCCCCTACTGCAACCAGAGTAGACAGCTGCTTATCTCTCTGGCAGCTGTAGGTTATGTGTGAACTGGCTCTAAATCCCCTTGAGTATTTTTAGCTCCTTGATTTGTCACTGGGAATACATAGTACAAAATTCATAAAACTTAATAAAATTATTTAAGTAAGTTTGCGCACTGCCATATATGTAATCAACAAAGTCTGCTCATTAAAATTATACTATATTAGTGGGACCTTTAGGTAATGTACAGTAGTGGAACTGTAAAGCTGAAAGTGAACATCATTACCTGCCCTATACCTGGACCTGAGAATCTCCAATTCACCTGGAAATCTAGAATGGGTTTTATTGAACATGCAAAAGCCTTGAAAGGGAAGTTGGCTTCATTGGGGAATGGATCTGATCAGCGGAGACCAAATTCAGACCCCCACACAGCTCTGACCTGGCTGCAGTTGCTCTGCCTGAGCCTCAATACTAGGAGGATGTGCTGGGATATCACATCTCTTCCAATGTAAACACAATGCAAAAGTTATCTGCTATGTAGATTGGAGCTGAGGAGCTCATCGTTTCAGCTCCTTGACCTAATTCTGGACCCTGGTTATCAATCACGGATAGTGTTTTTAGTGCTAGTGTCAGTGAAGACCCACAGGAGCTGCTGAGTTTGGGTGCCATTTTAAAACAGTGCTGGGGCAAACAGCTGCTGTCCTTGCAACCAGGACTTAAGGAAACCTATACTGAGAGAAATACAGAGATTAAGCAATATCGCATTTAGGAGCTAAGGAGATGTTTGGGTTTTCCTGCCCTTCCCCAGTGGTGAATTGCCCTTAAACTGGACTTGAAAATACATTGACACACCAAATAGTAATAAATGAGCTCTATGGAAATAGCAATAACCCCTGTGGGGAAAGAACTTGTTAAACAGGTTTGACACATAATCAAACACCAAAATAAACAAAGAAAGACACAGTGATATGAGTAGTAACAGTGTTCATTCCCATGGTGAATGATCCTGCTAGACAAATGAGAGAGGCCACTGTCCAGTCTGCAGGCGGTGGGACACTTTAACCTGGAGTTGGACAGGAAAGTGAGAACTCTTGAACTGCATATGTGTTCCTGGTCAGTGACTATGGAAAATGACTTTGGAAGAACAGGGCAGCAGAGGAACAAGCATTTTCAAAAGCAGAGGTCTACAATAACAATTCCCATATTTCTTAATTTCAGATTTCCTTTAATTACAGCTGAGCCTGCCAAACACTTCATTATTCTTAACCTCTAGTATTGCCATAATAATGTACAAACCTTATAGAGGAACATAGGACTGGCTCTTTAAAACAAAAAAAAAAAAATCTGATTGATTAAAGTACCAAAGAACACTGTCTTCTTTCCCTATGTGCTTTTGTTGAATTATTATGTTAACTTATAAATATACATATGTGTTTTAGCTTGTTTTCTCACCTTTATTCATACTGCATAAGGTGGATTTAACAGGTGCAATTAAGAGTTGCTTAACTTCATCTGCACCTCTTTATTACATCATCACTTAGTAATATATGTATTAGTACTAAGAACTAGACATAATAAAACTTGTTTAGGCAGAATTTGTCTCACCAGGCAATTGCCACACCATTTTAGCTACTTTCTCTTGTTAGAGTCTGGAAAATCTCTTCTGCGTATGGCTTGGATTTCAGTGGCCTGTGCTGCAGGTTTGAAGTCTAAATGGCAACCACATACTGTAGCTCACAACCTAAAAAATTTAATTAGACTTGACATGGCTGTAGTTGAGTTGTTTTATTTTTGTATATGAATAAAACGTATCTTGACGGGATAAAGTCATATGCCCCGTACACACGGTCGGATTTTCCGATGGAAAATGTCCGATCGGAGCGTGTTGTCGGAAATTCCGACCGTGTGTGGGCTCCATTGGACATTTTCCATCGGATTTTCCGACACACAAAGTTGGAGAGCAGGAAATAAAATTTTCCGACAACAAAATCCGTTGTCGGAAATTCCGATCGTGTGTACACAAATCCGACGGACAAAGTGCCACGCATGCTCAGAATAAATAAAGAGATGAAAGCTATTGGCCACTGCCCAGAAGTACATGTTTTACGTCACCGCGTTTAAAACGATTGGATTTTCCGACAACTTTGTGTGACTGTGTGTATGCAAGACAAGTTTGAGCAAACATCCATCGGAAAAAATCCTACAATTTTGTTGTCGGAATGTCCGAACAAAGTCCGACCGTGTGTACGGGGCATTACAGATAACATCAGCATAACAAACTTGCTGATTAATAGCCCCAGCATTGCTAGATCATTTATCATGGCCTCAGTAAACAGAAGTTGAGTTGATAAAAGATTCAGTGCAATTTATTTCTTGTTGTCTGCACCTTTTAAATCAAATACATGTACTGTGCTAGTGGAATTTTCTTTTCCGAACCTATTGATAACCGTAGTCCTATGCATGACTGGAGAACAAAACTTACAATTTTGGAAATTTCGGACTTTTATAATACATATTGCATCTGTTTGTTTTAAGACATTTGTTTGATTTAAAAAAAATCAACTTTTGAAAAAGAATTATAATTTCAACGGAAATTGTTGACTTGACTTCCGGTTTGATAGTTGGGCTATGGTTTATGCTTTTGGATATCCCATCTGCATATATCAGTTGAACATTATTCCTCTAACTCTTACATCCCTCTTATGCCCTGTACACACGGTCGGATTTTCCGATGGAAAATGTGTGATAGGACCTTGTTGTCGGAAATTCTGACCATGTGTAGGCTCCATCAGACATTTTCCATCGGATTTTCCGACACACAAAGTTTGAGAGCAGGATATAAAATTTTCCGACAACAAAATCCGTTGTCGGAAATTCCGATCGTGTGTACACAAATCCGACGGACAAAGTGCCAGGCATGCTCAGAATAAATAAAGAGATGAAAGCTATTGGCCACTGCCCCGTTTATAGTCCCGACGTACGTGTTTTACGTCACCGCGTTTAGAACGATCGGATTTTTCAACAACTTTGTGTGACCGTGTGTATGCAAGACAAGTTTGAGCCAACATCCGTCGGAAAAAATCCTAGGATTTAGTTGTCGGAATGTCTGAACAAAGTCCGACTGTGTGTACGGGGCATTACTCTTGCATCCCTTGCCTGTTCTTCCAACCCTTTGCGCCTTAGACCCCATTCACACAGGGACGACTTGTCAGGCGACCTAGTCGCCTGACAAGTCGCCTCCCGTTCTGTACTATGGAGCCGTTCTAAGGGGAGCGACGCAAGTCGCTCCGACTTAGAAAAAGGTTCCTGTACGACTTCGGGGGCGACTTGGGGCGACTTGCATAGACTTCTATGCAGAAGTCGTTTTGCAAGTCGCCCGGGCATTCGTTTGCAGGTCGCCTCGCTGAGGCGACCTGCAAGTCGTGTTGCCCCTGTGTGAATGGGGTCTAAGGGTAAAACAAATGTTAATGCCTAAGCAGAGATTTGCAACTTTGACAAGTTGTCAGTGTTAGTAAAACTGTACATATCATCACAACTACTTTGTGCATTCAGATGTTTTATACTGTGTTTTTTTTCAGGACAAATTGGGCTTGCATTTGGTGGTAAATGATAATGGATATCTCCTGATTTTTTTTTTTTTTTATCAAAGGTAAACTAGCCAAATATAGTATAAAAAATTACTTAAATGTATTTAATGTAACTGTATATTTCTTGCTACTACCATACCCTTCCACCAAAAAACAACCCAAAATAAATTTTCCTGCTCCTGACGATTGCAGCAAGCAATACCACATATGTCCGTGGTTCTCAACCTGCTAGTGCTGTGACCCCTTGATAAAATTTTCCAAGTTGTGGGGACCCCTAACAGTAAAATTATTTTCGTAGCGTGGGTTGTCAGCACCCAAGGCAAGAAAAGTAATTTGCGCCCCTAACCCACAGATATTTAGCGCTCCCCGAGTCCCTTCCACTAGTACAGTATTAAAAGCCCTTATGGCACATTTTAGGAGGTACCACTCTTTCTCTTTGTTCTCCTTTCTTCCCCTTTTATCTCTCTCTATCCTAATTTCTTGTCCCCCCCCCCCCATCTCTCTCTCTAGCGTCTTTCTTGTTCTCTTATTCTTTCTCTCCATTTTTCTTTGTTCCTCCCCCTCTTTTCCTCTTCCTTCCATGTATTCTCTATTTTTATTCCTTCTCTTACTCCTTGGTGGGGGGGGGTGAGGGGAATGGGATGAGTGGCAGTGCTGGGAGAGTTCTGGTCAGGCAACTTGGGTGCTCTTGATCAAGGTCATCTGCTGATCTGAGAACTGTAGTGGGAACCTTTAATGGCAACTAGGTAGTGTTACTCACTGTGTCTGCGACTTTGTGGTGTCTCGCAGCAGTGACACCTATGCCAACATCAGGAGATGGGGTCTCCTTCAGCCCCTCCCACTTCACATTCCTCACCAGTCAGTTGACCTCTAGTCTTTGCCACCCCAGGCATGCCATGAACTCAATGGACAGCTGCGAAGAGGCTGAGTGGGTGGCTTACAGGAACAGCCCAGCTAGGTGGCCACAGGCTACAAGGACAGCCCTGCTGGGCGGCCGCAAAAAGGCTAAGAGAGTGGTGCGGGCTTCAGGAACAGCCCAGGATTCAGTTGCCCCTGGAAAATCATCATTCGACCCCCGGGGGGGTCCCGACCCCCAGGTTGAGAACCACTGACATATTGTACCCGTAGTACAGCCCAGAAACAATAAATAAAGCATTTTGCTTTTTTTATCCTACCTAAAACACAGTGACACTAACTGACACTGATATTAACTTAAAAAAAATCCTGTCACAAGAAATACTGACTGTGACCTTGACCTTTGACCCTGACCTTGACCCAAACACTTACCCTGGCACTGACCTTAATCAAACCTTGATCTAAGTATTTATTTTATTTTATTATTCTTTATTTTTTTACACACAGTTGTGTTTTCCCTCTCTCTGCAAGGACAATGTATCTCTTCCCTCCATTCAGAGAGAGAAAACATGGGGGTGGGCAGCTGGCTTCACAGTGACTGATCACAGCGATCTGGTGACATGGAATCAGGAGTTATGGGTCCGATTGTTAGAATGGGGCCCGGGGCTCTCGGTGAGACCCCTGTCTCTGTGCTGGGAGCAGGCCGTGTGCTCCCAGCACAAAGACAGATATGCAGCCCCACTGTAAAAATGTCATGTCCAGTGGGGCCGCATATTTGCGTACACGCGGCGCCAAGGGATTTAAAATGAACCTGCGCTTTATCCATGCAGCGTTATGCATCAATATCAAAATAATGCATCTCTACAGGCTTAGCTTCCTTCTATCCCCTTACCACTCTACTCAGCTAGGAATGACAGGGATGCTATGTACAAGCTTTGGGTCCCCAGAGTATCTGCTTGAACAGAACTATGGACTTCCCATGTCACAGCGCTAATTAGCCCAAGTACAGTCAAAATGGGGTGAAACACATTCTTGTACATACCTGGAAGTACTGGCTATTTTTTTGGCTCCTGGAGCTGAAGAAAACAGTGGCAGAATAAAAGAATCAATCCCGTGGATTTGTGCTGAATATGCAAAGCACAGATTTGTTTTAAATGTATTTTATTGGGATTTTATGTGATAGACCATGTAAAGTTGGGGGTTGTTTAGCTCTAGTGTAGCAAAGAAATGAACAGTCCGTCCAGAATTATCCCCGCAGGGATTTTCAATCTTCACACAAAGATTAAATATGCACACCAAACAATGGTAGACTCAGCCTCCTGGCTTATACTATGCATACAGCCATGTGGATCGGGCCTTCCACTTCAGGCCTTTGTCTGTTTCCTATAGACCACTCTCTTGTCAGTCCATATAGCCACTCACTACTCTGACCCTTAGGCTTGGGTCGCTGGCTTCTCCCAGTGCATACCTGCACTCCTCGGGAGGGTGGAATCCAGAAACATGGTCAGGTGTCTACAAATAGGCCAGCACACACCTGACCAGTCAGTGTACTGGTGGATCACAAAATCAGGGACCAGGACTAGGGATTCCATCCCACTCCGATCTCAAAAAATTCCCGGGCTCCAGGTTCCAAAATGGATTTTCCTAAAAAAATAGGAAACTGAAAAGCCAGTTTCCTCCCAAACAAGCAGACCCCCTGGAGCCCCTCAACCCACATGGTTGAAAATCCTGCATCCTTCCCATGGTGGGGTACCACACTACCACAACCAACACAAAGTGGCACATAATTGTGAAGTTGAATGAAAATGATAAATGTTTTCAACATTTTTTACAAATAAATATCTGAAAAGAGTGGCATGCATTTGTTTTCATCCCCCCTGAGTTAATACTTTGTAGAACCACCTTTCGCTGCAATTACAGCTGCAAGTCTTTTTGGGTATGTCTCTACCAGCTTTGCACATCTAGAGAGTGATATTTTTGCCCATTTTTCTTTGCAAAATAGCTCAAGCTCTGTCAGACTGGATGGAGAGTATCTGTGAACAATAATTTTCAAGTCTTGTCACAGATTCTCAATTGGAATTAGGTCTGGACTTTGACTGGGCCATTCTACCACATGAATATGCTTTGGTCTAAACCATTCCATTGTAGCTCTGGCTGTATGTTTAGGTTTGTCGTCCTGCTAGAAGCTGAACCACTGCCCCATTCTCAAGTCTTTGCAGACTCTAATGCCGCGTACACACGACCAAATCCGGCGGACAATGCGATCATGGGCTTCACCGGACCTTCAGTGGACTTTTCCAGTCGCAAATCTAACGGACTTTAGATTTGGAACATGCTTCAAATCTTTACTTTGTAACTCCGCCGGACCCAGAAATCCACTTGTCTGTATGCTAGTCCGACGGACAAAAACCCTTGCTAGGGCAGCTATTGGCTACTGGCTATCAACTTCCACATTTTAGTCCGGTCGTACGTCATCACGTACGAATCCGTCAGACTTTTGTGTGATCGTATGTAGTTAAGTCCGTTCGTTATAAAGTCCACCGCAATTCCGCCAAAAGTCTGTTGAAAGTCTGTCGGACGGGCTGTCGGACTTTTGTAGCCGAAAAGTCCGACCGTGTGTACACGGCATAACAGGTTTTCTTCTAAGATTGCCCTGTATTTGGCTCCATCCATCTTCCCATCAACTCTGACCAGCTTCCCTGTGAATGCTGAAGAAAAGCATCCCCACAACATGATGCTGCCACCAGCATGTTTCATGGCGGGGATGGTGTGTTCAGGGTGATGTGCAGTGTTAGTTTTCCGCCACACATAACGTTTTGTTTTTAGGACAAAAAGTTCAATTTTGATCTCATCTGACCAGAGCACCTTCTTCCACAGGTTAGCTGTGTCCCCCACATGGCTTCTCGCAAACTGCAAACAGGACTTCTTATGGCTTTCTTTTAACAATGGCTTTCTTCTTGCCATTCTTCCATAAAGGCCAGATTTGTGGCATGCATGACTAATAGTTGTCCTGTGGACAGAATCTCCCACCTGAGTTGTGGATCTCTTCAGCTTCTCCAGAGTAACCGAGGGCCGCTTGGATGCTTCTCTGATTAATGCTCTCCTTGCCCGGCCTGTCAGTTTAGGTGGGCGGCCATGTCTTGGTAGGTTTGCAGTTGTGCCATACTCTTTCCATTTTGGGATGATGGATTGAACAGTGCTCTGTGAGATGTTCAAAGCTTTAGATATTTTTTATAACCTAATCCTACTTTAAACATCTCCACAACTTTATCCCTGACCTGTCTAGTGTGTTTATTGGCCTTCATGATGCTATTTGTTCACTAAGGTTCTCTAACAAACATCTGAGGGCTTCACAGAACAGCTGTGTTTATACTAAGATTAAATTACACACAGGTGGACTCTATTTACTAATTAGCTGACTTCTGAAGGAAATTGGTTCCACTAGATTTTAGTTAGGGGTATCAGAGTAAAGGGGGCTGAATACAAATGCACGTCACACTTTTCAGATATTTATTTGTAGAAAATTTTGAGAACCATTTATCATTTTCACTTCACTTTGCAATTATGTGCCACTTTGTGTTGGTCTATCACAAAAAATCCCAATAAAATATATTTATGTTTTTGGTTGTAACATGACAAAATGTGGAAAATGTTAAGGGGTATGAATACTTTTTCAAGGCACTGTATATACAGTTTACCTATTAAAGTGACTGGCCTCAGGTGATACACAGAGATGAAACAAATCCTCCTACATAAGTTGTACCTGTTTATCTGGCTCTATCTCATCTCTACAGCCTTATAGAACACACAGATCAAAGGCTATTTCTCAGCTCCAGAAGGCACGGGGCAGGGATCCGATGTCACACCTGCACAATTTAGAGCAGGGAGTTGAGTGTAAAAGAATGGACAGTGAATGGATAGGGAAACATGCACAGCTGAGGCATTCAATCACCTGCTGCATGCTGGCGTGGGGGCAGGGCCATCTCCCAGGATTGAAAAAAATCTTTGTGTTTGTGTAAAGTGCTGGACCGCCCATGGAAGGGGGGGCTGTCAGTGCTGCTCCACCCAGCGAGGGGGAGTGCTGCCTCAGTGCCGAGCCACGCCGCGCCACTGGGGGGTGTTGCTTGTTTGCCGCCGCCACTGGTTAGAACCTTAGGTTTCTATTGCCCTCTACATCCCTATTGGTGAGAAATTGAACAATTTCTCACTGTATCCAAAACTAAAAATAACTATATGTCTGGCATTGGATTTTAAGCATTAGGTTATGGATCATGTAATAGGAATTGGAGGAAAGCTAGTCTGCTGACACCAATAAGTATTGTACAGTGACATATCTGGAGGGAACTGTTGGGAAAACATTCCTTTTTATTTGTTATGTATACTGTTATCTATAATAAAGCTTGTTCAGGGAGTATTTTTAAGTATCTAAATACATGTGTCAGGTGCAATACATAATTACGGTAATTTCAGTGACAAAGGATACCTTAAGCCCTTTTGGTTGGCTAAAAAGATTTAACAGATGAAGCTAGCTTTGTAGTGCCTTTTGTTGGTTTAAAACCTCAAACTAAGATTCCTGAAAAGGTATGTGTTGCCTCTGTTATGAGTGAAAAAGAGACCAAGCTAGACTTCCTGGCTGAACAGACGATTATATTGCAATTATTTGAATATTATGAAGCTATCAGCTATAACCCCAGTATTATTTTTTACAACCTGATCAAAGCACTCCGAGTGGCTCATGAGCCGCTGGAATGCTTTAAGAAGCAGCAGGAGGGGACTCACCCCCCCCCCCGCATGCTGGTGTTTCTTGGGCTTACCGTGTTACGCCGGCTCGCCCGAGAAACAATTCAATGATGCGGCAGGCTGGTCTCAGAGATGATCAAAGAGTAGATCGTCTTTGATTGCCTCTATGGCCTTGGAAGACCAAAGTCATGACGTCACTACTGGTTCAGGGTGAAAGTAATTTTTTCAAGCAAAAGATCAAAAATTCCTATTTATTTTTTTTCGATCTTTTGCTTTTAAAGGTAAAGGAGAGATTTGGGGTCTTTTTGACCCCAGATCTCTCCATACAGAGGACCTGTCTTCAGTATTTCTATTACAAGGTAGGTTTACATTCCTTGTAATAGGAATAAAAGTAATAAAAAAAAAAAAAATTAAAGGGGCAGTGTAAAAATAAAAAGTAAAGTAAATAAGAATTTTTTTTTAAAAGTGCCCCATCCCTCCGTGCTTGTGCACAGAAGCAAACACATACGTAAGTCACGCACGTATATGTAAACGGTATTCGCACCACACAGGTGAGGTATCGTCACAAACATTAGAGCGAGAGCAATAATTCTAGCACAATACCTCCTCTGTAACTCTTAACAGGTAACCTGTAAACATTTTTAAATCATCGCCTATGGAGAGTTTTAAGTACCATTGTTTGTCGCCATTCCACAAGCGGGCACAATTTTAAAGCATGACATGTTAGGTATCTATTTACTCGGTGTAACATCATCTTTCATATTTTACAAAAAATGTAGGTTTATATTGTGTTTTGTTTTTTTAAATTCATTAAAGTTAATTTTTTCCCAAAAAAATAGCATTTTCAAATACTGTGTGACATAACAAATTACAACGATTGCCATTTTAATCCCTAGGGCCTCTGCTAAAAAAAAATAAAATGTATAATGTTTGGGGGTTATAAGTAATTTTCTAGCAAAAAATACTTAATTAAACCTGTAAACAAAAAGTGACAGAAAAAGCTTGGTCTTCAAGTGGTTAGTTAATGTTATTTTTCCATTATCACTGTAATAAAAAAAAAAGAAAATATGTACAAAACCACTATGCATCCCCTTTAAGAAACACCTTTCAATAAAATCCACTATAATCTTGTGTAGGTTCCAGGCTGCACAGACACTAGGTGAGAATTACATGCTAGCTTTACTGGAACCATAACTGTATTTACAGAGATCATAGTTTTAGATGTATGCCACACTAATGGGAGCTGTCTGACCTGTCAGCATTAGAGAATTCTCTTTCACTAATGCAACAGCCAAGAGTTTTCCTTTTGAAGAGAATGGCTGAATCTCTTGCAAGTACAAGTCTCTAACACTGACACATCACCTGGCCCTCTTACATACAGCCAAAATAAGTAATAAAGTAGCTGACTGCCTGGTGGCAGAATACCTTAAAATACCTTAAAATTCTAATACTTATTATTAAAACATTTCTACTCTTTCCCACTATATTTGTGCAGCTTAGAAAGCATCAAGTAGATGCAAGGTTTGCTTTATTTCACTGACAGACACATCAGATAAGTCCCTTTTCTATTTGTAGATCTGTTATAACATGTATATAAAAGCTGCATTAAAGTGGTTGTAAACCTCAGACATGAAATATGAATAAAGCACATCCCTCTATAATATGTACTTGTCTCAATTAAAAGCACTAAGTGGGGGGCGTGTCCAAGATGGCGACAGGAGTAGACGTGTAGTAACCTCCTTAGTGGTATTCTCGAGTGTGGCTCAGGGTGAAATTTTAGTACCATTAGCTGTAACCCCGAGCCTCTGGATTGCATGGCTGGATCCTGAAAGAGGTGACTTACCTTGTCCCTGGGATCCCACAATGTACTCCTGCTGTGTTCCGCCCGATGCTCTGTGTGTTCCGGCAATGCAGGGGGGTGGAACCGGCGGCAAATTCAAAACGTATAAATCACAAAACAATACAATACATTGTAATCTTATTGGATTACATTACTGTATAAAATAATTTGACCTCAGTTTGCCCCCAGTGCTTTGTCTAGTGCCCTTGCTTGCAGTTTTACTGTACTTTCTACCTAAAAACTGGAGAACGACTATGGCATCAAAAAAGCGCGCCTCTACCTCAAAAGCGGTTTATGACGTGCTGGAAAACAGCGATCTCGATACAGAATCACTTGCAGAATTGAGTGATAGCGATTCGTGGGGAAGTTCGTCATCAGACGCAAGTGATTTCAGCAACGATCCTGTGACTGACCTTAGTGATGTGCGGATTTGGTGCTCTATTGACTGCAGTACGGATCACGCAGCCCCCCAAGATTCCTATTTACTGGAGCACCTGGTATCAAAGTGGATGTTGAAGATGACAACCCCTTGACCTACTTCCAACTATTTTTGACCAATGAGGTTATTGAAAAAATAGTTACGGAGACAAACCAGTACCAGGAGCAACAAGCTGCTACGCATCAGAGGTTTTCAAGGAGCAGAAAGTGGGAAAAAAAGAGGACATTTGGAAATTTCTGGGCCTAATAATTCTTCAGGGAGTTGTGGAGAAATCCTTGCAGAAGTGGTAATGGACAACCAATAAATTACTAGCCACTGCATTCTTTGGCATGGTCATGTCGGAGTACAAATTTTCCCTGATAATGAAGTATTTACATTTTGAAAATAATGAAGAATTTGATGAAACTACTCATACAGCACCCAAACTCAAGAAGATTTGGGAGGTATATCAAATGATTCAGAAAAATTTCCAACAGAGCTATGTGCCAGATAGAGACATCAGCGTAGACAAAAGTCTCATGGCCTACAAGGGAAGGCTCAGCTGGATACAATATATGGAGTCAAAGAGAGCACGATTTGGCATCAAATCCTTCATGCTATGTGAATCGAGCACTGGTTACATTTGGAATTCTGTCCTATACACTGGGAAAGGAACCAAATTCAACCAAAAATACAGTAATTATGGAATGGCAACATCTTTAGTTCATTCATTGATTGAGCCATTGCTAAATCAGGGCTATTGTGTAGCTACAGACAATTTTTACACATCTCCTGAACTCTATGAGTTCCTTTTACAGATCAAAACTGATGCCTATGGAACCGTTAGGGCTAACCTATGCCGCCAATCTTTGGCAATAAGAAGCTCAAGACAGGAGAAATGGTTGCCTGGCAAAAAGGCAAAATGATGGCACTGTGATGGCATGAAAAAAAAGATGTGTTACTAATGAGAACAATTCATAACACTGCCACTGTCATGGTACACACAAAAGGTGGGAAAGACATCATGAAACCACAAGTAGTGATAGACTACTACAACACCATGGGAGGTGTTAACAGAACCGACCAGGCAATGACATTTTATCCAGCAATGAGAAAACAACAAAAAAAGTATTACAAGAAGATCTTCAGGCATCTTCTTGAGCAAATGCTTGTGGAATGCCTTCATTCTACTAAAAAAAAAGAGTGACAAGCCTGTGGTTCATGCTGACTTTGTTTGGAAAGTTGCCGAACTGATCTTTCCGAACCACCAAACACCAACGGCTGTAAATAGAGCTGGACGTCGTGCTGCTGGTGTTGTCAACCCTGACTGGTCGTCACTTCATGGACCACATCCCACCAACTGAAAAAAAGTCCGCACCCACAAGGATGTACGTGGTTTTTTGCTCAAAGCGTGATGACACTGGAAGGAAAATCTGAATGGAAACCAGGTTCTATTGTCCTGATTGTGATGTTGGACTTTGCGCAGTCCCATGTTTCAAAATTTACCATACCCGGGATGTTTACTGAAGCAATATGACTAGTAATATTGCACCCTTGTTTGGCCCAAAAAAATTCAGTGTATTTGATTTGATTATATTATTGAATAAAATGTATTGAATAAAATGTAGTATTATTATATTATCATTTGTTATTATTTATAGTTATTTATTATATTATAATTTATGATTTTGTGTTTCAAACTTTATCATACCCTGGATATCTACTAGACTCTGGTTTGAACAGATTTAAGTGAGTTATTCCTAAGAATTACAGGCCTACAATGTAAAACGCCAAATTTCCATGCAAAATAATTGTACCGCTTTCAGCTTTAAAAATTTGACATAATCATACCGCCAGGGAGGTTAAGAGAGCTCCCTATTCTGGCACCAATCCTGTCCTTTATCTTGGTGTAGGAAACACACAGACCGGTTCTTTGACATCCTGCTTCTCTGCAGACACTTCGGGTGATGACCAATGGCAGATGCACCGTGCAGACACGTCGCAACATGATTTCTGTGAGTAACGCTGACACTCCACGGGCCTCAGGCCTACAGCCCTCAGACATGGCGACGCAGACGGAGGGCCCTGCTAGTACTCTGGAGGAGGCTGCTAACCTTGACACTCTAATGCAAGCCATCTTGGCATGTCAGATGGCCCTCACCTCCAAAATACACCTAGTCCAAGCTGACATTGATCTAATCCGCTGTGACGTGGATCAGATAAGGGAGCAGGTAATGGAGGTGGAAAGGAGGGTGTCGGATGTAGAGGATGTCCAGTGTGACCACCACGCTGATCTCCAAACGCTAAAGATCGAGGTCAAACATTTGGAATCCAAGGCTGAGGATGCCGAAAATTGCAATTGCCATAATAATTTGCAGATTATTGGTCTACCCGAAGGCACAGAAGGTGCAGACCCTGTTGCATTCACTGAGCGGCTGCTTCATACTTTGCTACCCAGGATTCCAAGTTCTCCCCATTCTTCTCCATTGAGCGGGCTCACCGCATGCCAGCGGTTAGAGGCCCTCCAGGAGCCTCGTAACGCACGTTTATTTTCAAGCTCCTACACTATCGGGACTGCGATGCTATCATCAGAGAAGCGCGTAATCAGGGAGAGCTACAATATGAAAATGCGATGTTGCTGACATTCCCGGATTACTCAATCGAACAACAAAGGCAAAGGAAAACGTTTGATTATGTACATGGAAAACTGAGGGAGAAGGGCCTCAGGTACAGCATGCTGTTTCCCGCCAAGCTGAGGGTTCAAGATGGTGAGCGTGTGCGATTCTTCACTTCTCCAAAGGATGCAGCCCAGGGTCATCTTTTCGTATGGGCACGCTGGGCACTTACCTGGGGGGCCCCACCAGGGCCGTCTTTCTGAGCGGACAAGCCTGGGCCATTCACCTGGGGCCCCAGGCCCCTTCCTTTTATGCAGCCTCTGGACTGAGAGAAATTGGGTTGCAAACTGCTCTGCTTGATTTCTTACACTCAGGACAGTGCTACAGGAAAAACCAGATACCATCTTGAGCTTTGTCAACTTTATTACTTCTTTCTTTAGACTTTTACATATAAGTAAAAAAGTTCTGTTAGCTGACAAAGATCAAGATGGTATCTGTTTTTTCCTGTAGCACTGTCCTCACTGTAAGTTTTCAAACCAATTTCTCCCAGTCCTCTGCCTGCTGTCACCCACTCCCCTGCTGTCACCCAGTCCCCTGCTGTTACCCAGTCCCCTGCTGTCACCCAGTCCCCTACTGTTACCCAGTCCCCTGCTGTCACCCAGTCCCCTGCTGTCACCCAGTCCTCTACTGTCACCCTGTCCCCTGCTGTTGCCCTGTCCCTCTGCTGTCACCCAGTCTGCTGCTGTTACCCAGTCCCTCTGCTGTCACCGAGTCCCCCTGCTGTCACCCAGTCCTCTAAAAAAAAAAAAAAATTGAAATGTTGGCAACTATGCTCACTGTGTATACCATATAGAAATTACATTTTAGAGGTACAGAAGTTTTGTTTTTTGGGGGGCACAAGTAGCTGGTCTTGCCTAGGGTGCAAAATAGTCTTGCATGGGCCCTGGCCCCATCAGAGCCGGACAAATAGTACTAGCAGTGGGACAAGGGAGTCGGGCTGAGTGGGCACAGGCAGTCCAGTGTGCGGCAGCATCTTTGATTCCGCCTGCAAGCTGGGCTGTCACCACCTCTCCTGAGCCTCCCTGAGTGACTGAGCGAGCTAAGGCAGAGGGGGGCGCCGAAGCTCAAGTGCCCATGACGAGCGGGTCTAAAGAGAAGAAACTGTGCTGCCCCTCCCCTCTCAAGCCGCCGCTGTCAGAAGAGGGCTCTATTTATTGCCTATTCCCCTCCTCCTGTCAGCAGTGGGGAGAGCGACTGTGTCTTTGGAGAGGAACCGGTGGCAAGTGACACGCTAAATCTGGTGACGGGATGGGTGACAAGTGACACGCTTAATCTGGTGATGGTATGGGTGGCAAGTGACGCGCTAAATCTGGTGACGGGACGGGTGGCAAGTGACATGCTGAATCTGGTGGCAGGGGACGGGTGGCAAGTGACACGCTGAATCTGGTGGCAGGGGATGGGTGGCAAGTGACACACTGAATCTGGTGACAAGTGACGGTGGCAAGTGACACGCTGAATCTAGTGGCAGGTGACGGTGGCAAGTGACATGCTGAATCTTGTGACAAGGGACCAGTGGCAAGTGACATGCTGAATCTGGTGACAAGGGACCGGTGGCAAGTGACACACTGAATCTGATGACGAGGGACCGGTGGCAAGTGACACGCTGAATCTGGTGACAAGGGACCGGTGGCAAGTGACACGCTGAATCTGGTGACAAGGGACGGTGGCAAGTGACACGCTGAATCTGGTGGCAGGGGACAGTAGCAAGTGACACGCTGTAAAGTAGAAAGAACTTTCATTCTTGAGAGTAGGTGCCTAAATTGCTGCAAGCTTGTAGGGGCCCCATAGCATTACTTTGCCCAGGGGCCCATGATGCTATTAGGATGGCCCTGATGCAGCCCCATGGGTGGAATCCCTATGCAGATGAGTCTCCTGTTTCCAATGTACCTTGTGTACCAACGGTTGCCTAATTGAGTTAGAGGTTATGAATTTGGGTGGGAGTCTCTCAGTGCATACTGGAGTTTTGCTAAGGGGACTACAGTATGCTGTTATCCTTCAATGGCTACACACTTATTGTAAGTTACTAACTTGCCGCTGGCCTCCTTCTGACTGTCCTCCTGCTCTTTTTGATTTAACTAGGCTCGTGACTGTTGCTGTCGATACAGGAATGTCCTCCCTCCAAGATTTCAACAGTGCCTGTTACTGTTTACCTCATGGTTTCTTTTTGCACCCTATAAAGTTTGCTATGTTCAGAGTTTCTATGTCTTATCAAGTTCTATGCCAGGGTTTACTGGGCGATCTACATCATTGCTCCTAGCCGGAATGCCTACTTTAACTGTGGACACTCTCTGTTGGAGATGTAGTTAGTGCCTCCTATTCATTTTCCTCCAAGCACGGCTGTTGAGTCAGCAAACACAGTGGGATGAAGACCCTCCTCATCAACATGGGGACAAGGTGTTTTGGGGGGCTACCCCAAAGCACCCTCCCAATGTTGAGGGCATGTGGCCTGGTACAGTTCAGGAGGGGGGGCCACTCTCTCGTCCCCCCCTCTTTTCCTGCGGCCTGCCAGGTTGGTATGGATTTTTGGGGGGACCCCACGCCGTTTTTTTTTTTTTAATTTTGGCGCAGGGTTCCTCTTAAAATCCATACCAGACCTGAAGGGTCTGGTATAGATTTTGAGGGGGACCCCACGCCATTTTTTAAAAAAAAATTTGGCCGGGGTTCCCCTTAATATCCATACCAGACCTGAAGGGCCTGGTATGGAATTTAGGGGGACCCCCATGTCATTTTTTTTTTTTAATTTTGGTTCGGGGTTCCCCTGTGGGGAATTCCCATGCCGTTTTTATCAATGAACTTTTATGTGTATTGTCGGACCGGCAATTATTAATAGCCGCGAGTAGTTTAAATTACTTTTTTTCCTTTGAAATGTCATTTTGCTGTCAGACTGTTCTAAACACGGGAAACATGTGCCCCTTTACAGGCATACTATAGACACCCCCTAGGTAGGAAATCTAAAGGGATATTACACTTTTATTGTTTCACTTTAAGCATTATTAAAATCACTGCTCCCAAAAAAACAACCGTTTTTAAAACTTTTTTTTGCATTGATCCATGTCCCCTGGGGCAGGACCCAGGTCCCCAAACACTTTTTATGACAATACCATGAATATAAGCCTTTAAAATTAGCACTTTTGATTTCTCCCATAGACTTTTAAAGGGTGTTCCGCAGCATTCGAATTTGCCGTGAACACCCTAAATTGTTCACTGTTCGGCGAACTGGCGAACAGCCGATGTTCGAGTCCAACATGAGTTTGACTCAAACTTGAAGCTCGTCCCTACTGGCAGGATTCAATAGGAACCCTAGGAAGGTTCTGGAATTACAGGGAGGCTATACAAGGAGGTTATTCAGGGGATTTCCCCTCTTCCGGTTAACTAGCAAAGAAGACAGGAGCCCTTACCAGAATGAGTCCCTTGTTAGGCAGCTCTTAGAAAAAGCAGGCAGTGAAGGCGGAGAGGTTTGGCTTCGCCGCTGCCTGGAGTTTATGGACAGAAGAGAGGAACAGCCGGGCAGCAGTGGAGCAGGTGTTTTACCTGTGGAAGCAATGAGGACGCAGCTGCGGAGTTCAGGGCTGAGAGGAGTAGCGCTTGCTCAGCATGAGCGAGCCAGAAGAAGCACGCCACCGGAGCGAAGTCGACAGGCTACGGAAGTAGCCGAAGAGATTCGGGAGCCGAGTAGAGCCGAAGAACATGCCGGCGGCATTGTAAGCTGTAGCCGCCGAGCTGTTAAGAAGAGGCGGACTCAAACTCTTTCCCCGTCGCTGGCAGCAAGAGGAGGAAGGAGGGACTACAAGAGCCAGCCAGCGCAGTAGAAAGGGGGCGGATGCCTGCCTGGCACCCCCCCGGACAGCATGAAGCAGCGTTCCAGCATGACACTCCCCAGGTAGAGTTGTCTCCAGGTGTGCAGGTTGGGCATGAACTACAAGCCCCAGACCCCATCGTGCTGCTGGAGGAGAGTCAGCAAGCGGCAGTTCAGCCTCCAGCAGCGGGTGAGTTGTCACAAATAAATGTGTTATCTGGTTTGGTGGGGTCACTGTCATCTTTAGTACAGTCTTTCTGGTATGTCTGTCCCTGCTGTTTCTTCTAATATATCTGCTCTGCCTCTTGCTTCTTCTATTACTGTTCCACCTGTTGCTTTGCAAGGGATTCAAAATGCTTCCTTCATTCCTGAGTCGTTAACCCCAGCTGCGCCTGTCAGGGCGCCTGTACCTGAAATTTGTATGAAAGATGCTATGCCATGTGAAGTTTCCTCAGGTTATTAGGGATAAGTTGTTAAAGGAACTGGTGGAAGGTAGGATTGAGGGACCATTTGTGTATTAGCCTTTCAGGAATTTTCGGATCTCCCCTTTGGGGGTGGTTCCAAAGCGGGAGCCGAATGAATTCTGCATCATTCATCATTTGTCCTTCCCAAAGGGCAGTTCGTTGAATGATGAGATAGACGGGGAGTTGTGCTCGGTTTCCTATGCAACTTTTGAAGATGCAATAAGTAAGATCCGATCATGTGGTAAGGGGGCTTTGTTAGCCTAAGCTGATGTAAAATCGGCTTTTCGCTTACTGCCTATTTCCCCAGCAGCCTTTAATTCGTTAGGTTTTTATTTTGAGGAATTTTTTTTTTGACAAATGTCTCCCTATGGGATGTTCTTTGTCCTGTTCTTATTTTGAAGCGTTTGCCACCTTTTTACAATGGGTGCTTTGTTTCCAAACTGGTTCAGATAGTGTGATTCACTATCTGGATGATTTTTTGTTTATAGGCCCCCCTGATTCTTCGCTATGTTTTGATTTATTGAGTGACTTTATGGCCATGTCTCAGTATTTTGGTGTCTCATTGGCGGAAGAAAAAACATGTTTGCCTTCTACGACATTAGAATTTTTAGGGATTCAAATAGACACTTGTGCCATGGAGTTTCGGTTGCCAGATGCAAAGTTAACTAAGTTAAAGTTGTTGTTGTCGTTGGTATTAGGCAAAAAGAAAATTCGGGTGAAAGAGATGCAGTCTCTTTTAGGTTCCCTGGCTTTTGCGTGTCGTGTTATGCTGGTTGGCAGAATTTTTTCTCGGCGGCTTTATTTGTCTATTTCTGGTAAAAAAATTGCCTTTTGCTCATATTAGACTCACCAGTTCGCTTAAGGAGGACCTTTTGGTTTGGGACAAGTTTCTTGGCTGTTGCAATGGGAGGTCCCTTTTTCAGGCTGAATTTATTTGTGCGCTGGATTTTCATTTTTTAACGGATGCGGCGGGTTCAAAAGGCTTTGGCGTGGTCTGGCAGTCACATTGGCGCTGCGCAGCATGGCCGGAATCTTGGATGCAGAATCAGGCCACTAAAAATGTAGTTTTGCTGGAGCTTTTCCCTATCTTGGTGGCTTTAGTGATTTGGGGGCCCCAGTTCGCGAACAGAAGAATTTTGGTTGAAACGGATAACAAGGGCATGTTGTACGCTGTGAATTGCCTGTCCTCTAGTTCTTTATGGGTTATCAAGGTGTTAAGACAGATTGTTTTGCTATGTCTGCAAGTTAATATTTGGCTTAAGGCTAAATATACACCTGGGATTTTGAACAATATAGCTGACTTGTTATCTCGGTTTCAGATGGACCGTTTTCGAAGTTTGTTACCAGAGGCGGATGAGGTTGGCATTCCATGCCCGGAACAGCTGTGGGAAGTAATCTGACGGTGGCGGATGCAATTAAGGGTTCAGTCGCCCCAAAGACATGGTACAGTTACATGGCAGCCTGGAGAAGTTGGGTGTCATTTGCTGAGAGTGAAGGTTTTAGTTGGGATATCTCTTCCGAGGCCACGATTTTGGCTTTTTTATAGTCTTTAATGCAGCAGCAGTTTTCTAGTCATTATGTGATAAAAACTCTTGCTGGCATTTCTTTTTTCTTAAAATTACGGGAATTGCAGCCTTGTTCGAGTTATTTTTCGGTTAGGCAGGCATTAAAGGGTTATAGGAGAAGATCGTTAGTCCCAGATAGTAGAAGACTGATATCTGTGGACTTGCTTTGGGGTCTTTATGGAGCAACTAAGCTAGTTTGCTTCTCAGAGTACGAAGCCTTGCTTTTCAACACAGCCTTTTCCTTTGCCTTTTTCAGTGCTTTCCGTATTTCCGAGTTGGTACCTGCAAAGATGAAAGAATTGTCAGGCATTTCATATGAACAAGTGGTAGTTGATCAATTTGGAGTACGTATTTGGCTTCAGCTTTCAAAAATGGATCAGGCTGGCAGAGGCTGTTTGGTCAATCTACAAGCTCAAGAGAATGTGCTGGTTTGTCCAGTAGCCTTGGTTCAGCGATTCTTGGGAGCTAGACCTCCGGTTGGGGGGCAATTCTTTATTCATGCTAATTTAGAGCCTCTCACTAAGTATCAATTTGATTCAGTGCTCCGGAAATGCTTAAATCAATTGGGTTTACAGAATTTTAGATTCTCTTCCCACTCCTTTAGGATAGACCAAGTTTGGCCCCCACCTTCTATTTTGTTAGTACATTTAGGAGGTAATGATTTAGGGAATGTTAGAACACTGGACTTGCTGGCCATGATCAAGCGAAACCTCCATCGTTTTCATCTGTCTTGTGAAGACACTTCTATAGTATTTTCGGAAGTGGTTCCTCGTCTCTCTTGGTTGTCCTCTTGTCAGAGGAAGGCTAAGGAGAAGATGAGAAAAAGGGTAAATAGGGCGCTGGAGAAGTTCATGCCCTCGATCAGAGGTTTGTCTTATCGACACGTAGATCTTGAAGGTGGCATTCCGGGCTTGTACAGGCAGGATGGTGTTCACCTTTCGGATGTGGGTCTCGATATTTTTAATTTAGGCTTGCAGTATGGCATTGAGATGGCCGCGGCGATGGAGTGGGCTGGTCCTGATACTCAAGACCGGCTGGTGGGGACTGGTTATTGATATTATATATGTGGATGGCTCCTCGAGTTCTGATAACTGAGCAGATAATAAACTGATATTGGTTGATCGATGATGTTATTGTTTGTTAATAAAAGAGTGATAAATATATATGTGTTTAAACCAATAAAGGTGCCGCGGTCAATTTTTTGCCATATTCAATGTTTGGAGTTTTTATTAAGATGGTTTAATGGGGTAAATTATGTTTTTGGGTGGTGTGGCCTACAGTCTCAAGAAAAGGGGGCACAATATGGGCCCACTTGTTTGAGAGCGTGGCTATCCCACCCCTGGGTAGTTAGTGAAGTTAAATAAGATGTAGGACATAGGGGAAGGTTACTGCCCCTTTAAGATCAGGAGAAGCAGGTTGCTGGCAGGATCCAATAGGAACCCTAGGAAGGTTCTGGAATTACAGGGAGGCTATATAAGGAGGTTATTCAGGAGATTTCCCCCTCTTCCGGTTAACCAGCAAAGAAGACAGGAGCCCCCTCCCGGCCACCCTAGTCGCGAGCACTTTTATGTGGTCGGGTCACCCTGGAAGTCAGGGGGGACTGGTTATTGATATTATATATGTGGATGGCTGCTCGAGTTCTGATAACTGAGCAGACAATAAACTGATATCGGTTGATCGATGATGTTATTTTTTGTTAATAAAAGAGTGATAAATATATATGTGTTTAAACCAATAAAGGTGCCACGGCCAATTTTTTGCCACATTCAATGTTTGGTGTTTTTATTAGGATGGTTTGATGGGGTAAGTTATGTTTTTGGGTGGTGTGGCCTACAGTCTCATCACTGCGGACATTGCTAATTATTTTAAATTATTTTATTTATATCAGAGGTAATGCTCTTTCTCCCCCTGCTCTCCCCCCTCCCAACTCCCCCTATTTCCCCTCTGGTTTTCCCCTTCCTACACTCCCCCCCCTTTTTCTCCTATTCAAATCTCCTGCAGATTTATCTGTTTCAGTCTGTTTTAGTCTGTAATATGTATCGATATGAACTTTTTTTTTGTCTTTCTTTATTGTTCTCTTTCTTTTAATTGCTTTTTACTGAAATTTAACCGCTTCAGATTTTACCCCCTTTCTGACCAGAGCACTTTTTGGGATTCGGTACAAAAAAACAAAAAAAGAGCGACAATTTAAAAAAAAAAAAAACGCAATATTTTTTACTTTTTGCTATTATAAATATCCCCCAAAAATATATAAAAAAAACTTTTTTTTCTCTCAGTTTAGGCCGATATCTATTCTTCTACATATTTTTGGTAAAAAAAAATCACAATACGTGTATATTGATTGGTTTGCGCAAAAGTTATAGTGTTTACAAAATAGGGGATAGTTTTATGGCATTTTTATTATTATTTTTTTTTTATTAGTAATGGCGGCGATCTGCGATTTTTATTGTGACTGCGACATTATGGCAGACACGTCGGACAATTTTGACACATTTTTGGGACCATTGGCATTAATACAGGGATCAGTGCTATAAAAATGCATTGATTACTGTAAAAATGTCACTGGTAGGGAAGTGGTTAACACTAGGGGGCGATCAAGGGGTTAATGTGTTCCCTAGTACGTGGTCTAACTGAAGGGGGGAGGGGACTGCGTAGGGGAGATGACAGATCGCTGTTCATACTCTGTATGAACAGACGATCTGTCTGTTCTCCCCTCATAGAACTGGAGACTGTGTGTTTACACACACAGATCCTGGTTCTCTGTGCCCTCTGAGTGATCGCGGGAGCCCGGCAGTGATCGCGACTGCCAGGCACTCGCATCGGCTCCGTGGGTGAGCAGAGGGTGCGCGAGCCCCTAGTGGCCAAATAAGGAAGCGATGTAAAATAACGGCGATTCGCGCAGCCGAGCCTTGTTGCCGCAGTGCGTCTGCGGCGGCTGGTCGGCAAGCAGTTAAACAATAAAAGTTTACAACAATAGCATTGCAATGAACAATGATCAATAGCTTACACAGATTATTAGCAGATGGTACCTCTAGGGGCACCACATGTTGAAAGAGCATGCGCATCCTACTACACTATGTGGATGCTACGTACACTTGTATGGTCTAAGCAATAGACTGATAATTGAAAATGCCAAAAGTTTTAAGTATATGCTTGAGCTAATACAGAAAAATTAAAGGAAATGTAATAAAAAGGAAAATAATAAAACTATACCACAACATGAGGATTGCTTGTTTATATACTGTATATACTCGAGTATAGGCCGACACGAATATAAGCCAAGGCACCTAATTTTACCACAAAAAAATGGGAAAACATATTGACTCGAGTATAAGCCTAGGGTGGGAAAATGCAGCAGATACTGGGTAAACAATGCCCATCTGCAGTCTCACTGTGCCCATCTGCAGTCTAATTGTGCCCATCTGTAGTCCCACTGTGCCCATCTGTAGTGACACTGTGCCCATCTGCAGCTGTACCTTTCATTACTAAAACAGCGTGTGTAACAGCGTGTGTCTCTCGCTCTGTTATGCAATCTGTTCGGCCGTCCATTGTAACAAAGCCCCGCCTCCTCCTCATCTCTGATAGATGGAACGCTGATACAGTTTCCCAGCATTGAATTAGTGTTTCTCTAGCATGGACGAGGAGGAGGCGGGGCTTTGTTACAATAGACGGCTGAACAGACTGCATAACAGAGTGAGAGAGACATGCTGTTATACACGCTCTTTTAGTCATGAAAGGTACGGCTCACTCGAGTATAAGCCGAAGGGGGTAGGGGTTTAGCCAAAAAAAATGGGCTGAAAAACTCAGCTTGCACTCGAGTATATACGGTACTTGCTTATAAAGGTTGTCTTCAGTAATATTAGTTAGCATCTGAATAACACGAAGTCTGTGGGGTCCACTGTGATGTGAAAGAGCCTAGTTTAGAATAGACTGCAAAGTGTTTTTCATAAGAGTATTGAACATTAACCCTTCGTATTACTTTGTTTATTGTTCTCTTTCATTCACTGGTTGTAATCATTATGCCTTCATTACCTTCATTCCTTTGCTACCAGCATGAATCACTTGTGATAAGTGTTCCTGACACCAAGAGAAAAAGGTGAAAGGGGAGGGAGCTCCAGAAAATTGACAGCCTCAACTCTGTTCCTGTGTGCTGTGTGGAGGGGGGGGGGGGCATGTTGCTTACCTCCAATCATCTCTCAGATCTCTCCTCACTGGGCTCTGCAGAGTGTAACTTCAGCTTTCTGCCCCCCCCCCTTTTTTTTTTAACTCACAGAGAAGTTTATAAATTCAGCACTTTGAACAGATGTAGAGAAGAGAAGACTGCGGATAGATAGTTGCAACTTATGTAGGAGGATTTGTTTCATCTCTGTGCATCACCTGAGGGCAGTCACTTTACAGGGTATATGTAAGGGTTTATAACCACTTTATTGTGTGCATGTTAAATATTCATTTATTGAATCTTACTTACAGTAGATGACAATGGTTTACTTTCATATAACTTTACCACTGATTTGCCTACCTATATAATTTGTAGATTGTTTAGTGTCGGTTTACACTTGTGCGAGTTGATAACGAATGCAATATGTTACAAAAAACCTAGATTTGCATGTCATCCAAAAAGTCATTGTTTTCAATGACGGTCATTCACATCTATGCTTTGTGATTCCTCTCCGAAAGCAATGCGACACTAAAAAGGGTCCTGTGCGAGTTTACAGCGTTGCGTTGCAAATTTAGTCTCCATAGACATCAATGTAAATTATTGTGGAATCGCATTGTTGGGTCAGACATGTGCGAATTCTTCACCTGCTGCCCCCCCCTCCAGTTCTGCCCCCTCACTTCCTGTATCCTGTGTCCATCTGCAAACAGACAAGATCATGGCCCCCAGGCATCGGAACACTGGCATCAACAACGAGGAGCTCATCAGACTTGTCCATGCCAGGCCATATACAGTGGGGACGGAAAGTATTCAGACCCACTTAAATTTTTCACTCTTTGTTATATTGCAGCCATTTGCTAAAATCATTTAAGTTCATTTTTTTCCTCATTAATGTACACACAGCACCCCATATTGACAGAAAAACACAGAATTGTTGACATTTTTGCAGATTTATTAAAAAAGAAAAACTGAAATATCACATGGTCCTAAGTATTCAGACCCTTTGCTGTGACACTAATATATTTAACTCAGGGGCTGTCCATTTCTTCTGATCATCCTTGAGATGGTGCTACACCTTCATTTGAGTCCAGCTGTGTTTGATTATACTGATTGGACTTGATTAGGAAAGCCACACACCTGTCTATATAAGACTTTACAGCTCACAGTGCATGTTAGAGCACATGAGAATCATGAGGTCAAAGGAACTTCCTGAAGAGCTCAGAGACAGAATTGTGGCAAGGCACAGATCTGGCCAAGGTTACAAAAAAAAATTCTGCTGCACTTAAGGTTCCTAAGAGCACAGTGGCCTCCATAATTCTTAAATGGAAGACGTTTGGGATGACCAGAACCTTTCCTACAGCTGGCCGTCCGGCCAAACTGAGCTATCGGGGGAGAAGAGCCTTGGTGAGAGAAGTACAGAAGAACCCAAAGATCATTGTGGCTGAGCTCCAGAGATGCAGTCGGGAGATGGGAGAAAGTTGTAGAAAGTCAACCATCACTGCAGCCCTCCACCAGTCGGGGCTTTATGGCAGAGTGGCCCGACGGAAGCCTTTTCCCAGTGCAAGACACATGAAAGCCCACATGGAGTTTGCTAAAAAAACACCTGAAGGACTTCAAAATGGTGAGAAATAGGATTCTTTGGTCTGATGAGACCAAGATAGAACTTTTGGCCTTAATTCTAAGCGGTATGTGTGGAGAAAACCAGGCACTGCTCAACACCTGTCCAATACAGTCCCAACAGTGAAGCATGGTGGTGGCAGCATCATGCTGTGGGGGTGTTTTTCAGCTGCAGGGACAGGACGACTGGTTGCAATTTAAGGAAAGATGAATGTGGCCAAGTACAGGGATATCCTGGATGGAAACCTTCTCCAGAGTGCTCAGGACCTCAGACTGGGCCGAAGGTTTACCTTCCAACAGGACAATAACCCTAAGCACACAGCTAAAATAACGAAGGAGTGGCTTCACAACAACTCCGTGACTGTTCTTGAATGGCCCAGCCAGAGCCCTGACTTAAACCCAATTGAGCATCTCTGGAGAGACCTAAAAATGGCTGTCCACCAACGCTTACCATCCAACCTGACAGAACTGGAGAGGATCTGCAAGGAGGAATGGCAGAGGATCCCCAAATCCAGGTGTGAAAAACTTGTTGCGTCTTTCCCAAAAAGACTCATGGCTGTATTAGATCAAAAGGGTGCTTCTACTAAATACTGAGCAAAGGGTCTGAATACTTAGGACCATGTGATATTTCAGTTTTTCTTTTTTAATAAATCTGCAAAAATGTCAACAATTCTGTGTTTTTCTGTCAATATGGAGTGCTGTGTGTACATTAATGAGGAAAAAAATGAACTTAAATGATTTTAGCAAATGGCTGCAATATAACAAAGAGTGAAAAATTTAAGGGGGTCTGAATACTTTCCGGAAGAGCAGAGGCTGGGATGAGATTTGTAAAAGTTTGTATGCAGACTGGGAAGCCTTCACACCTCAAGTTCGCAAACATAAACGTAAATGTATATTTCTATTTATTCATCCCACCGATCACCAATTCCACTGACCACCAATTCCACTGACCACCAATGTAGCGCTTTACTCAATGCTCAGTGAACTATAAAGTATAAAATATCAAGTATAAAAAATGCACTGCTGTACATCCCGCACATTAATACCCAAACCAATGTGGGCTTCACTATAAATAATAATCCAAGTGTTTAAATAAAAACTCCAAACTTTTGTGCATATCTACACCCAAAATAGAAAAAATGATGTTGCTCATATATATCTAAAAATAAAATAACATAAAATTATATGCAATATACACTCAGGGACAAACGTCCATCACTAAAAGTGTTAATAAATAAATAGTGTGTGAGATAAACCAGTAATTAAATAGTGTAGTGGTTAATCAAGGAGAGAGACATAAAAAACTATTGTGGTAAACATTTAAAATTGGTCCCAGTAGTTGCGGTTCTTTGATTGTTTAATTAAGGTGTTTGCTTGTCATTCATAAGCAGTAACGTCTTCCACCTTCAGATCCATAAAATGAATTTCTCAACACCGTTGGATATATGAAAAGCAAGTAGACAAGAAAAACTTCATTGCGCAATGAACTCCATGTAGTATACCAGCAAAAAACACTAAGAGATTCACTCACGTGCGCCCCATAGCAAGAAAGCATATGAATCTGCAAATAGCAGTCAGCCGCTGTGGACGAGAAAGAGGATCGCTGCAGCACACTGCTCAGTGACAGACTGCAGAGTGCGTCCTAGGCTCCTCCCATGCGTTGCGTCACTGTCACGTGACTTTCTCAAGGATACCTTGAGAAGGATATCTCAAGGACACGTGACTTTCTCAAGGATATCCTTGAGAAAGTCACGTGACGGTGACGCAACCGGAATTTTGCGTGTCAGAATTTGTACAGACAATCGGAATTTCCGGTCGGAACTTTTTCCGACCGAAAAATTGAGAACATGCTCTCAATCTTTTGCTGGCCAAAATTCCGCCAGCAAAAGTCAGATGGAGCATACACACGATCGCATTTTCCGACCAAAAGCTCTCATTGGACTTTTGCTGGCGAAATTTCCGATCGTGTGTACGGAGCTTTACTGCTGCAAAAGTCCGAATAGATACCTGTGCCTGAAAAAAATCCTCAAAGGATTGTCTTACCTCTACATCTTCCAGGAGAGCTGAATTCATTTTCCTGGTACCACCCCCCCCCGGGTGGAGTGTCCGAGGCATTCAGAGTCACAGACAGCATACAGTGGTCAGAGAACTTCACCGCCCTCAACTCAGGAGCCGAAGGAAAGCAGAGTTCTCCTTTAAAAAAAAACCTATCTATCCTACTCTGACTATTCCCTCACTGAAATGTGAATCCCCTGCTGCCAGGGCAGTGCTTAATATGCACATCTACCAGGCCTGCTTGTCTCACCATATCTCTAAGAAAAACGCTATCGTAACCCAGCCTATCTATGGAGCCTCTCTTGTCTTCAGGCCTAATTATGGTGTTAAAGTCACCTCCAAAGACAACCTGCTGGGACGTAAAAAGGATGGGCTTGATCTCTGTGAGGAGGCATTTCCTGCCCCATTTTGACTGCGATATTGATCAGGGGCAGGTCCTGCCCCCTAACAAAGATGTCCAAGACCATGCATCTCCCCATTTCTACCTCAATTACCTGCCAGCACATTACCATATTGGTTTTAAAAAGGACCACAACTGCAGGGCTCAGCCACAAGAGACCAAAAGGAGGGACCACATCTCCACTCCCTTTTTGCTCAGGGACCACATCACTAGGGGAAGCAGAATCTGAAACAACAGATGTAACAGACACAGGAGGGACAACAACAGTTTCAGCGGCCTCATCCCCCTTATCAAGCCTCTGCAACTCAGCCTCCAATCCTGGCAAGTTATGTATTGCCTCCGGGCACTGACTACAAGGATGACCAAGATTTTGGCACAAATTGCACCCAATTTCGGTACAATCCTTAGCCAAATGGTCCAGATCCTGGCATAGTGAGCATTTCTTATGGGTACAGGTGGAGGCAAAATGGCCTTTTTCACCACAATTATTACAAACTTTAGGCTGACCCTGGTAAAAGATGGTCAGCCTATCTCTCCCCAGAAAAGAGAACAGGGCAGGTGTTGAACTACATTTCCCAGGACCCCCAATTTTAGTGACACTGTCCAGGCCCTTGTCCGTATTTCATGTTCATCCAGGACCTTCCGCAGTGGAGTGAGGACCTCACCATCAAATCAGCCTCTGCTATGGATTTGTTACGCACCAGGATCGTCACAGATTTTATCAGAGGGTGGCTCGAAATCAACTTTGGCACCAAACCACTCCACTGTGGAAGGCCCTTGCACCTCCTATATCTCTCCCAAAATAAATCCAGACCCTCATTTTTCTGCTCATCCTCAGGGACTTCTGATCAATCATCAGAAATGGCAAACTTGTCTGCTCTCAGGGGTGACTCCATCTGCTGGATGAAGGTCAGGGTATCCTGCTCACTCTCAACCCCCTGTCTGGTTACCACTGGCGATTCCAAGGCCTTACATGGGGGGAGAGGTGCAGAGGCAGATGGACCCGGGTCATCCATTACCTGAGGCTGCTGATCCATGGAACTTGCTGAGGAATGACTGGCAAATCTCCTCTCATTGTCAAACTTTTCTTTAAATATTCCACTTCTGGCTTTCAACTTCTCCAACAATAAAGTTTGCTTCTTTACTTTTTCCTCCAATTCCTGTAACTCAGGCTTCATGGCTGTGCGATTTTTACTCCAGGCCTGGCAATATTTGTCTCTGAAGTTTTTATGTTCAGCCTTCAAAACGTTAAGTTTCTCAACAGCTCTTCCAATCGCCCTAAAATGATCGATGATCTTCTGACTGAAGATATTCACATCCTCACCAGAGCCTGGACCTACAGTCAGATCCCCCACCTCCTCCTCACTAGACCCCATGTCATCGGGGGGATCCCTCCCAGGGCCTCCCCCAGGATCAGGCATTATTCCTGGGCCAAGCTAGCAGGCAAGGCCCAGGCTTGAAAAAAGTCTGGTTCTCAAAGAGAGCTCCTTGTGTGTGTCCTCCTCCTTCTTCCCACTGACCACCAATGTAAGGGCATGCATCCCACTGACCACCAATCCCACTGACCACCACCAATGTAATGTTATGGAATGATTGATGAAAATTTATTTAAAAAGTAACAGATAATAAACCATGCAGCATTGACAGCAAAAAATATGTTGTTTTTCTTTATTCAATGGCATCAAGCTGCCATGATACCTGACCGGCAGGACTCAAAGTTGTCTGTGAATTCCTCACTGATGTTGGCCCCTCTATAATTGCCCCTTGTGCTGGTCCACTCTGTGCCTTCCATGTCATCCATCAACAATTCCTCGAACAGGTATCCATCTCTAGCCCAAACAAAATTGTGGAGTGCACAGGCAGCTTTGATGCGCTCTTGTTAGCCGATAATTGAGAACTCTTTTTTCCACAGTCAGTGACCATTTAACATATGGATGGAGCATGTTTTCAGAAAGAGCAAAAGCCTCATCACCAACAAAGATAAATGGGAGAAAGGGTTGAGATGTTCCAGCGAGTGGTCCTTCATTTGGGAGGTGGACTTTGTTTGCCCAAATCATTTTTCCAAAACTTGAGTGAGAAAAAATGCTGGAGTCAGAACTGCTCCCATATGAACCAATATCGATGTAGGTGAAAGAGTAATTTGCATCAGCCACTGCCAGCAGAACGAACGAAAAATATTTTTTATAATTAAAAAAATTTGTTCCGCTACCAACTGGCCTCACAATCCTGATGTGCTTGCCGTCTATGGCACCAACACAGTTAGAGAAGTTGCAGCGCTCCCAAAACAACTCCGCTTTAGTGTTCCATTCCTCTTTGGCTTTTTCATCACCACATCTTTTAGGACCTCTCAGATGGCGATACAGGTGTCCTGCACAATTGTGCTCACAGTAGATTTTCCCAATTTATACTCATAATGGAAGATGACAATTGTATTTCCAGTTGCTAGTTACCTAAAAAAAAAATAGAAACTAATTAGTTATGTTTTTTTTATTACAGAAGGACTCACACGTACTAGGTGGCGGAGCCTCAAGGACACACTTCAGAGACTGGAGCGTGAAGCAAGGAGTGGGTCTGGTGCCCCCCCAAAGCGTCCCTATGCCTTTGCCAGATACATGGATTTTCTGAAGCCAGTTCTTGAATTGAGGAAGTAAGTTATCATACAAGAATCAGTCACTTTACCATCTTTCTCTAATTAACCTGTCCTCCCCCTAACCTTCACTTCTCCCCTATCATCTTCATACTTTGTATTTCATAACAGAGTTACAATTTCGTATCTTTGTATTGCAGCACAGGAGCAAGTTGGGAGGAGGAGGAGGAGCATGCTGCTACTGTTGACATTGACGAAGGAGTATCATTTGCATGCACAAATCAGGAGGATTCATCTATGGAGGTACAGGGTGAGGCGATCGAGGTACAGGCCTTGAATGAGTCATCTGCTCAGGAGCCAGATAATGAGGATACTGACATTTCTACACCTTCCAGCAGAAGGCAAAGGCAAGCATCTACTTCCCGCAGGAAGCGAAGCATCAGGGCAGCAGAACAGGTTGAAGACCCAGGACAGACAAATAAATTACTCCACATAGTGTCAGGGATCAGTGAACAAATCGATGCCCAGCGATGCCCTCATACAATGTTTGCCATAAGTTTGGTGCCTCTTCTAAAAGAGGTCTTGTTGGACCTTTATTTTGACATGAGGATTGCAGTGCAACAATGCATACATTCCTTCAGTGCCAACGCACAAGAGTCCTAGTACCCAAATTTTTACTCCCATTTCTATAGCCTCAAACACTGCACCAAACCCTTATCCTTCTAGTTTTGAGGAACACTCTAGCATGTATGAGACCCCCCAGGTCCCGAATCCCATATCCAATTTCTTCACCAATTGCCTCAGTAATGTCCCCCCAACTAGAACCCCGGTTATGACTAGAACAATGGATATGAGACCACTCGACTCAACATCTTACCATTTCCCCCCACACAACAGACCACCACAGCTCTACGAGCAAATACCATCCATGCCAAACCAATATTCACCTGCACCAAGACCTATAGAACAGCCCAAACCAATATTTCCAAGCCATTATCCATACCTAAATTGATCGCTTGAAGTTGCCTCAACCATGCCTCTACCCTATCCACAATATGGGCCCCCAAGTGGACCATAATAAGATAAAGAAATTAAGGTATTAAAAGACATTAAGATATTAAATATCTGCTTTAAAACTTATAAAATAAAAAAAGCATCCAAACTCTTATAAATCCTTTTTCATGACCATAGTTTATTGAATCTTAGATGACCAAAATAAACAGGTTTCAGTATGCATCTTTTAAATTGATGGTAACTCCAAAATATGATGGTAATCTCCAAAATAGACAAAAGAATTGTTTACAAGGCTAAACTGGTCTGAAGTCTCCCCAGGTAAATTACTGAACCCGCAAAAACAGCTGCTGCATCCTACCCCTTTGGGGACCACCATATACCGAAAATTCCCATATAAACCATATTACCTAACAAAATATATTATATAATATCAAGATAAGGTAGTAATGAAAAGTTGTACAGCCATGTATCCCGGGCCACCGATAAGGGGGTACTGCCCACCTCCTGTACTGGGCCCAGGCCCATCATTTCAACAGGGGAGCCTAGTCAGCTGACAAGTAGGGGGAAGGGGATCGTGGACCGGGAGGGTGATCAGTATGGAGGGGGCATTTACTAACACTGATCCCTCTGTGGCAGCTGAAAGCCGACTTCTTCTCCTCTCCCTCCCACTGGCTTTTAACTGCTGCAGGGGCAGCCACAGGGGGATCAGTTCCAGTAATTGTATTGTGATCAGTACTGATTGCTAACTGTGTTCATTCATAGCTTAAGCATAGTAAACTGTATTTACTATGCTTCCATTTTTGAATGGAAAAGAAGCCTCTGTACAGAGAGCTTTCTGTTTATTCATCTGCAATGCAGCTGAGGCTTGAGGAATCTATGTCCTTAATCTTTTTCTCTCTCTCAAAACTGAGACGTAAGGAGCCTGTCAAATTAGGCCCTGTGGCTGTGTTTGTTCAGCAGCTGTGTCTCCGTACCATAGGATGAATTTTGTAAGTTATGTTGTGTGTGTCTGCTAATAGTGAGTTCAGTGAATTTTTAGAAATAATATAATTTTAATATGGGGGAGGGGTGCCTGTCAGGTAGGCTGTACAGGGCCCCCGTGCTGCACAGACACACACACACACACATATATATATATATATATATATCAGGATTTTTTAATACAGCTTACCTGTAAAAATCCTTTTCTTGCGAGTACATCACGGGACACAGAGCCTTCATTACCAATTAAGGAGAATTTCTCCCCTATGTAACCCCTCCCACACGGGGAGCACCTCAGTTTTGTAGCAAAGCTATAGGTAACCACGTAAAACCCATAGAAGGAGCTCTGTGTCCCATGATGTACTCTCAAGAAAAGGATTTTACAGGTAAGCTGTATTCAAAAATCCTGCTTTCTTGATCATACATCACGGGACACAGAGACTTCATTACATAATGGGATGTCCCAAAGCAATGCTCATTTGAGGGGAGGGAGACACAGATCAGAAACATAGACCGCAAACGGACCAGAGGAACTAAACTGCAGCCTGCAGTACACTGCGCCCAAAGGCGGCATCCTCTTGCCCTCTTACATCCACCTGAATCTGGTAAATGTATGGACTGAAGACCAAGTCGCAGCCTTACAAATCTGAGCCATGGAGGACTGGTGATGCACTGCTCAAGAAGCAATAACAGCCCTAGTTGAGTGTGCTTTCACATGAAAAGGAGGAATCTTCCTCTTTATACCATAAGCCTGAAAAATAACATGTCTAATTTATCTAGAAAGAGTGGATTTCAACGCTGCCTGGCCTTTTTTAGGGCCCTCTGGCAGGATGAACAAACAATCAGTTTTCCGTATCTGAGCAGTTGCCTGCAGATAGATACTGATTGCTCCTACCACATCAAGAGTGTGCAAAGATTCTTCTTCTGCGGATCTGGAAAAAAGGATGGTAGGATCACATCTTGATTCAAATGGAATCCTGAAACCACCTTGGGTAGGAAGGACCGATGTGGACGCATAACTACTCTGTCCTTGTGAATTATCAAATACGGCTCTTAGCAAGAAAAAGCTGCCAACTCTGATACTCTCCTAGCAGAGGATATGGCTATCAAGAAGACTCATTTTTTAGTCAAAAGTGCTAAAGGAGCATGGTGCAATGGTTCAAAGGGCTGTCCCTGTAAAGCAGACAACACCAAATTCAGATCCCATGGACATACTGGAGGTTTGACTGGGGGATTCAATCACAGTGCCCCCTGAACAAAGGCCCGGACAAGGGAATGTGAAGCAACTGGCTTCTGAAAAAATACTGACAAAGCCGAAATTTGGACTTTGATAGTGCTCAAGGCCAATTTCATCTCTAGGCCTGACTGAAGAAAGGTCAAGATCCTGCTAATGACATACTTTCTAGGATGCTATCCCCTGGGTTCACACCAGGAAACATATGCCTTCCAGATTTTGTAGTAAATAAGCCTGGAGGGCGGCTTTCTGGCATTGACCAGAGTGGAAAGGACTGACTCCAAGAGCCCACGGTCCTTTAAAATGTGGGTCTCAGCAGCCAAACTGTCAAAATTAGACTTCGTAAAGCAGGGTGGTAAATTGGACCCTGTGAGAGTAGATCTGGCAGGAGTGGGATAACCCACAAGGCCTGCCCACTGCCATCTTTACGATCTCTGCATACCAAGGTCGTCTAGGTCAAACCGGGGCTACCAAAAGGACCGACTTTGCTTCCCTTTTGACTCTGCCCAGGAACCGCGGAGGAAGCGGATTTGGAGGGAAGGCATAGATTAGATTGTACTGCTCCCATGGAATTGTCAGAGCATCTGACCCCTGAGCAAGTACATCCTTTGTTCTTGACACAAATTTGTCCAGTTTCTTGTTGAATATGGACTCAAAAAGATCAACATCCGGGGTACCCCAATTGTGACATATGATCTGAAATATGTCGGGGTGTAGAGACCATTCTCCTGGGCATAGTTGCTGGTGGCTTAAAAAATCCGCTTGCCAAGCCTCCACCCCTGGAATGAATACCGCAGATAGGCAGGGAACATGGCTTTCTGCCCATGCAAGAATGCGATTCACCTCCTTTTGGGCATCCAGATTCCGGGTGCCACCTTGGTGATTGATGTAAGCCACTGCCGTGGCATTGTGGGACTGTATCCGAATAGGATGACCTTGTAGCCTGTAAGACCAGTTCATAAGGGCCAAGTAAATTGCCCGAATTTCTAGAATATTGATGGACAAGCGCCTTTCGGTCACGGACCATCTTCCCTGCGTGCATGCTTCTTCCAGAAATGCTCCCCAGCCTGTCAGACTGGCATCCGTGGTTACGATTTTCCATGGTAGTGGAAGAAAGCCTAGCCTTTCAAAATATTTCTCATTCGTAACCACCAATTGAGGCTTTTCCATATCCTTGGGGATAGGCACATAGGAAGATCCAAGGCATGAGGCTTCTTGTTCCAAGCCGCGAGGATGCTTCTCTGCAGAGGCCTTGAGTGAAACTGGGCAAATGGAATAGCCTCGAAAGAGGCGACCATCTTTCCTAATGGTCTCATACATAGACAAATGGAGGGACTCCTTTTGCTTAACACTAGGCGGACTAGAGCTTTTACGGCCTTGACCTTTGGCTCTGGTAGAAACACTCTGCCTTGAGCGGTGTCTATGATCATGCCCAGATATTCCAACCTTGTTGAAAGTTGCAAGGAAGACTTTTCTAGGTTGATTATCCAACCTAGGCTTTCCAAATGTTTTACTGTCTTGAAGACAGTTCAGGTGCGCCACTGATTGCTCTATGAGTAGCAAATCCTCTAGATAAGCTACCATGGTTATGCCCTGAGCTCTTAGATTTGATAAGAGAGGGTCTAGAATCTTTGTAAAAACTCGAGGAGCTGTAGCGAGACCGAAAGGAAGGGCCACAAATTGAAAATGGTGCTGGTCTACCGCGAACCTTAGATATTTTTGGTGAGCGAGACATATCGGCACATGAAGATATGCATCCCTGATATCTATTGATGCCATAAATTCTCCCCCTTGAAGGGTGGAGACCACCGAACGGATTGACTGCATTCGGAAGGATCGAATGTGCAGAAACTGATTTAGATCTTTTAGATCTAGGATGGGTCTGACGTCCCCATCCTGGTGGAAGCTCCTGGAACTCTATCTTGTAGCCCAGAGATACTGAAGAGACTACCCACTTGTCTTGAACCTCTTCCCGCTAGGCTCCTGAAAACAGTAGTAGCCTTCCCCCCATTCGGCTGAGTGGGGGCGCACCTTCATAGGGATGCTTTGGGGCGCTGCTTGGCAGACTTTCTTCCCCAAGTTTTTTTCTGCCCTTGGGCGTGACCTTGGGCCTTTCCTCTGAAAGTAGATTGGAAAGCCCGTTGCCACTGCTTAGAGCCTGATGCTCCAGGGGAAGGAGAAAGAGAACGCTTGAATGATGGACGTTTACTCTTTTTGATTGGTAGGAGTGTAGATTTACCACCTGTAATTGTTTGGATGAATTTATCTAGGTCATCCCCAAATAGGCGTTCCCCTTTGAATGGGAAGCCAGTTAAGTATTCTTTGCATGAAAGCTCCGCTGCCCAATTTTTAAGCCAAAGGGACCTGCGCATGTATACCAACAGGAGAGACAAATGAGATGCCTGCTGGGCAGAATTCAGAATAGCATCAATCATAAAACACAGCACCTGTGGAAGGTCTGCATAGTTCTCCACTTCCTCACTGGGAAGGAGACTAAGCATCTGCTTAACCTGTTCCTTGAGGAATTGACACAAACCCACAGTTGCGACTGTAGGTTGGACTACAGCACCAGCCATGGAAAAGGAGGTTTTTAATAAAGTTTCCAGCTTCTTATCAGTAGGATCCTTAAACACCTGAGCATTGTCCAGAGGACAATTCACACAAGAGACAGTCGCATCCACTGATGGGACCTCGCCCTTCTTGGTGAAGCTTTCCTCCAAAGGATAAAGCATAGAAAACCTTTTAGGAGGAGAAAACAGTTTATTGGGATGTCCCCAGTCCTCATACAACAATTTATCCATTAAAGAATGAATTGGAAAGGAAAAAGCAGTCTGTGGGATCTTTCTGACCCCCAAGGAGGAAACAGAGGATGTGGCGGCTTCAGCAGAGGGCATTATGAATGTGGAACGCACCAACTCAGTGTAATACTGGACGTCATCACGTACGAATCCGTCGGACTTTGGTGTGATCGTGTGTAGGCAAGTCCGTTCCTTCAAAAGTCCATCGGAAGTCCATCAAAAGTCTGACGAAAGTCCGCCGGAATGGCCGTCGGACTTTTGTTGCCGAAAAGTCCGCTCGTGTGTACACAGCCTTAGAGGTTGGCCATGATTTGTTATGAGGAGGATAATACTCTCACTGTGCTACAAACCAGCAGTTATGGATGCACAGTTGGTTCACGGGCATAAAGAAATTATGTTTATGGCTCCACCCACTATAAGAAGAGCAGACCTTGCAATTTTATATTAAACCCCCATGTGCTCAATTATCAATAAAAAGAGGGGAAAATTATTTACCTTAGACTTCTGGGTTGTTCACCCAGGCAAGGCTGATGTGACCAAATCTCACTAGAAGGCACACCTGCATAGTGACCTGACAACAGCCATAGTAATGAAACTTACCTGCAACCTTTGAATCACACTTTCTGTTTTAATGATGCTGTATGCTCCATTATGTGCAGGGCTGCCCTGGCATCAAAGTACACTTCCCTCTTTCCATACCATGGTATGCTCCATTTTTTTTTGTTCCAAAGGCATTGTAAAACTTTGCATCCTTTGATTTTGGGCTCACATATCTGTCTGTTTTTTTTTCTTGTCAAATTTGTTTATTGAATTTTAACAATTAGTATACATAGGTACATATGGTGGCAGCAAAAGAAAAGATCACATATATGGTAATAATATTGAGTTGTAGTTCCAACATAAACTAAAAGTAGTTTAACTAAAACAATTTTAGCATGGATCTAACTACTCAAAAGATTGCATCATACATTGTATAAGAGAGGATAAAACCAACTTAGACCAGGTTAATATAAGATGACCTCAGATAAAAAAATAAAAGGTCTTAATTATTATCAAGAGTATAGTTTTTTAAAAAAAATAAAAAAAATAATTTATTATAGAATCTAAAATCTTATACTACATATTGGAACGATGTACAATTGGTATAATGATAACCAAGGAAATCACATATTTGTCTTAAGCCCCGTACACATGGGCAGAATGTCGATAGACATTTGCCAGTACAAAAAATACCGGCCAACATTCTGCTCGTATGTATGTCGGTCTGTCCGACAGAACCCGGCCATTCGGTCTCAGCTGCTCGGGACTCCCCTTCTTGTTGGCTGAGAAAGCAGATGCAAACAAAGCCTGGGGAATGCCCAGGAAAAAATTCCAAGCCTACTTACCACCAGCTCACAGACAACTAAATTGACCTGTCTAACAGTATGTGTTAAAAACAGGGGTTTAGTCCGCACGCATTTGCAAACGCATGCGTAAGCCACAGAGCCTTGTCACGGCACCCTGATATCTGTGGTCCTAACACTAAAATATGAGTGTCCCACAGTGGAGGCACATGCATTTTGATGGGGCAGCCCACCCCTTCTTAAAGGTACAGGAGCACACCAAACACCCAGCAGATAGCACTATGGCTGCAAAGGTGCTGGTGCGTTGCTGGACCAAGCCTGGACCTGGCTGAGAAAGCAGCCTGGTGCCATTGGCTCCCGCTGCTGCCAATCAAAGTCAGTCAGCCAATAAGGAGAGAAAGGGGGCAGGGACGGGTCATGGCTCTGGGTCTGAATGGACACGGGGAACTGTGGCTCAGCTCAGGTGCCCCCATAGCAAGCTGCTTGCTATGGGGGCACTCAACAGAAGGGAGGGGCCAGAAGCTCCAAAGAGGGACCCGAGAAGAGAAGGATTGGGGCTGCTCTGTGCAAAACCAACTGCACAGAGGAGGTAAGTATAACATGTTTGTTATTTTAACTAAAAAAAAATGAGACTTTATAATCACTTTAAAGCAGAACTCCAGCCAACATTTTTTTCCATGTCCTTGTTAATGTCTCCTACCTTCAGCAAATTTGCCATCCATGTTCTTCTGAGCTTGGTAGTTCCTCTGTAATTTGCTGCTGAATGTACTGAAAAACCATTATTGCCTGGTGACTTCCTGTTTGTAAGACTGCTGGCTGCTATCCCTCTCCTCAGCTCAGGCAGCGGTCTGGCACGCGACGCTGTAGTCCTCTGTAAAGCTGAGCAGGAAGAAAGCAGAGATGTTGTGGGCAGAGGGGGGTCTCACAGCCCCCGGTCTGTGCTGCCCATGGAGGAGGTGTCCTCCTTCTCCTCTCTCCTCCCTCCACTGCTCCCTAAAGTCTCCGCCCCCCCACTCCATCCCCGCTGCCCTGCCTGCTATCACCGTGCAGAGCAGGGATTATCATCAGTAAACACTTGTATGACAATGGGGATCTCCCACTGTCTCAGGTACCTGCGGGGAGTGGGGCATCAGAGTGCGGCGTTCTCATATACTATACCTGATATGCCCGCTGATATGAGTCTGTGGATAGGCTACGCGCTCGGAGCAGCTGCTCCTTCAATAGGCCTCTGAAGGAGCAGCTATTGAAGGAGCAGCTGCTCCGAGCGCGTAGCCTATCCACAGACTCCCTCACAGCTAGTATCCTCCCTCCATGCAAGCCCTCCCCTTGGAATGTACCCGGAAGCCGCTGAACAGCCCGTGACGTCACGCACACCTTCTGTGCGCTCCACGCCGGCCCCAGCCTCCCCCTGATGGCCACAGGACGAAACATCTGCTGAAAAGCTTCTCTAACAGCCTTACATCGCTGATACAACACCCGGACTGGAGCTTGAGGAAAGCACCAGGATCATCCCCACCAGGAACCCACCAGGATCATCCATCTACAGATGAGCCCTTTTTAATTATGTCTTTTGTAAGTGTTTTTAAACTTTGTGTCATTAAAAGTATTCACTAATACTGCACTCAGGTGGCGCTTCCCTTCTTCACCCTCTCCTATATACAAGTAATTACTGATGATAATTCTGCTCTGCACTGGTGGTCCCTGACATGGAGGTGACATGGTTGTCCCTGGCATGGAGGTGACATGGTGGTCCCTGACATGGAGGTGACATGGTGGTCCCTGGCATGGAGGTGACATGGTCCCTGACAAGCGGCACTGGTGGTCCCTGACATGGTGGTGACATGGTGATCCCTGACAAGTGGGGCACTGGTGGTTCCTGACATGGTGGTCCCTGACAAGTGGCACTGGTGGTCCCTGACATAGTGGTCCCTGACATTCAGCACTGGTGGTCCCTGACAAGCTGCACTGGTGATCCCTGACATGGTGGTCCCTCACATGCAGCACTGGTGGTCCCTGACATGGTGGTCCCTGACATGCTGCACTGGTGGTCCCTGACAAGCAGCACTGGTGGTCCCTGACATTCGACACTGGTGGTCCCTGACATGCTGCACTGGTGGTCCCTGACATGGTGGTCCCTCACATGCGGCACTGGTGGTCCCTGACATGGTGGTCCCTGACATGCTGCACTGGTGGTCCCTGACAAGCAGCTCTGGTGGTCCCTGCCATTCGGCACTGGTGGTGCCTGACATGGTGGTCCCTGACATAGTGGTCCCTGACATTCAGAACTGGTGGTCCCTGACAAGCGGCACTGGTGATCCCTGACATTGTGGTCCCTGACATGCTGCACTGGTGGTCCCTGACGTGGTGGTCCCTCACATGCAGCACTGGTGGTCCCTGACATGGTGGTCCCTGACATGCTGCACTGGTGGTCCCTGACAAGCAGCGCTGGTGGTCCCTGACATTCGACACTGGTGGTCCCTGACATGGTGGTCCCTGACATGCTGCACTGGTGGTCCCTGACATGGTGGTCCCTCACATGGTGGTCCCTGACAAGCAGCACTGGTGGTCCCTGACATTTGGCACTGGTGGTCCCTAACATGGTGTCCCTCACATGTGTCACTGGTGGTCCCTGACATGGTTGTCCCTCACAAGCGGCACTGGTGGTCCCTGACCTGGTGGTCCCTGACAAGTGGCACTGGTGGTCCCTGACATTCGGCACTGGTGGTCCCTGACATGGTGGTCCCTGACAAGCGGCACTGGTGGTCCCTGACATGGTGGTCCCTCACAAGTGGCACTGGTGGTCCCTGACATGGTGGTCCCTCACAAGTGGCACTGGTGGTCCCTGACATGGTGGTCCCTCACAAGTGGCACTGGTGGACCCTGACATAGTGGTTCCTCACATGTGGCACTTGTGGTCCCTGACATGGTTGTCCCTGACAAGCGCCACTGGTGGTCTCTGACAAGCGGCACTGGTGGTCCCTGACATTCGGCACTGGTGGTCCCTGACATGGTGGTCCCTGACAAGCGGCACTGGTGGTCCCTGACATGGTGGTCCCTCACAAGCGGCACTGGTGATCCCTGACATGGTGGTCCCTCACAAGCAGCACTGGTGGTCCCTGACATGGTGGTCCCTGACAAGTGGCACTGGTGGTCCCTGACATTCGGCACTGGTGGTCCCTGACATGGTGGTCCCTGACAAGCGGCACTGGTGGTCCCTGACATGGTGGTCCCTCACAAGCGGCACTGGTGGTCCCTGACATGGTGGTCCCTCACAAGTGGCACTGGTGGTCCCTGACATGGTGGTCCCTCACAAGTGGCACTGGTGGACCCTGACATAGTGGTTCCTCACATGTGGCACTTGTGGTCCCTGACATGGTTGTCCCTGACAAGCGCCACTGGTGGTCTCTGACAAGCGGCACTGGTGGTCCCTGACATTCGGCACTGGTGGTCCCTGACATGGTGGTCCCTGACAAGCGGCACTGGTGGTCCCTGACATGGTGGTCCCTCACAAGCGGCACTGGTGATCCCTGACATGGTGGTCCCTCACAAGCAGCACTGGTGGTCCCTGACATGGTGGTCCCTCACAAGTGGCACTGGTGGACCCTGACATAGTGGTTCCTCACAAGTGGCACTGGTGGTCCCTGACATGGTTGTCCCTGACAAGCGCCACTGGTGGTCCCTGACATGGTGGTCCCTCACAAGCGGCACTGGTGATCCCTGACATGGTGGTCCCTCACAAGCAGCACTGGTGGTCCCTGACCTGGTGGTCCCTGACAAGTGGCACTGGTGGTCCCTGACATTCGGCACTGGTGGTCCCTGACATGGTGGTCCCTGACAAGCGGCACTGGTGGTCCCTGACATGGTGGTCCCTCACAAGCGGCACTGGTGGTCCCTGACATGGTGGTCCCTCACAAGTGGCACTGGTGGTCCCTGACATGGTGGTCCCTCACAAGTGGCACTGGTGGACCCTGACATAGTGGTTCCTCACATGTGGCACTTGTGGTCCCTGACATGGTTGTCCCTGACAAGCGCCACTGGTGGTCTCTGACAAGCGGCACTGGTGGTCCCTGACATTCGGCACTGGTGGTCCCTGACATGGTGGTCCCTGACAAGCGGCACTGGTGGTCCCTGACATGGTGGTCCCTCACAAGCGGCACTGGTGATCCCTGACATGGTGGTCCCTCACAAGCAGCACTGGTGGTCCCTGACATGGTGGTCCCTCACAAGTGGCACTGGTGGACCCTGACATAGTGGTTCCTCACAAGTGGCACTGGTGGTCCCTGACATGGTTGTCCCTGACAAGCGCCACTGGTGGTCCCTGACATGGTGGTCCCTGACAATAGGCACTGGTGGTCCCTGACATGGTTGTCCCTGACAAGCGGCACTGGTGGTCCCTGACATGGTGGTCCCTGACAATAGGCACTGGTGGTCCCTGACATGGTGGTCCCTGACAAGCGGCACTGGTGGTCCCTGACATGGTGGTCCCTGGCAAGCGGCACTGGTGGCCTAGTGTACCTCCCACATTCACTCCCATCCCAAGGATTCATGGGAAATGTAGTCCGATTTAGATTAGTTAGCGAGAGAAGAGGATATGATGCAATCATTGTTCTCAGAGATCCTCCCTGCCAGAAAAGATGATGCATTTTTTAAAATCAGAAAACTGACTTCCTGAAAATAAATCATATCTCTTAAACGGTAAGAAATGTCACAAATGTAATACCTGTGTAGTGTTTTGTGTACGGGCTGTACTAATGGGGGATTTTTTGAAAATCCCGGAGTACTGCTTTAATTATAAGTGCAGCAAACAACCAATCTCTTGAATTCTTCCCTGTATCCATATATGCACTGCTTAGTAATGAATAGGTTTTTGCTGCACTTATGATATCTTGTGTTATGATATCTTGATTTGATTATTTTTAATCGGTGGGATATGAATCTAAAATAAATTGCCTTTCAGCTACGATCTGTGCTTCAGCTAGCTGCTTCCAAAGCTGGTGGATTGAGTACTTAAGGTTGTTTATATGGCGAGTAAGAAGGCTCTCAGCGTGCATTTTAAAAATGTCCTATCCTACGATTATTCTTTTTTTTTTTTTTGTAATTTTTATTATTTTAAGAAATTACAAAGAAATTACAAATTAATATAAGCAAACAGAAAATAAAATATAATATAATTACAAAGAAGAAGCTATAACAAGCTTATAGTACAAGTACCAATATATGTTCCATTATGTTAAATTGTTGAATTGTTTTATAATTAGGCTATATGGGTCTCTGATTTTGAACAGCCTAAATTGAATTCATTTTCATGATAATAATTGAGGGGGATTTGGAGTCCAATTTAGAGACACCCAGAGTGGAGAGTAATTAGTCAAAAATCTAGGAGGAGGAAAATTTGCACTTACACTGCTGGATATGATATTACAAGCAAAGGTCATTCTAGTCAGGGTACTGTCCATGGTTGGCAGAATAATTAGTGTTAAACTGATTCTAAAGGCAGAAGTTTTTTTACCTTAATGCATTCTCTGCATTAAGGTAAAAAAAAAAAACTTTCTGTGTCCAGCCCCCCCCTTTCCCCAGCCCCTTATACTTACCTGAGCCCAATCTCTATCCAGTGCTGTGCCCCAGAACAGCAGCTCTCTCTGCTCCCTCCCTCCTCACAGGGCAGATTGAGAGCAATTGGCTGTTGTTGCTGTCAATCAAATCCTGCAACGAGGTAGCAGGGCTGGGGCCGAGTTTCGATCCACAATAGGAAGAGGCATCCTGTGGTGGCACACCAAGAAGAGGGAAGCTAGGAACACCAACAGGGGACCCTAGAAGAGGAGGATTGGGGCTGCTCTGTGCAAAACCTTTTTAGAGAGCAGGTAAGTATGAGATGTTTATTATTATAACAAAATATATATATTCTTTACAATCACTTTAATTTGTAAATTGGGCCCAAGCATTCTCCACACATCTAACATTGATGCTACAATGATCTTGGAGAGTTTAGTAGGTATAGTAAAGGAATATATAGATAGAAAAGTGACGGCAGAAAAAGACTGAGTAGTCCATCGAGTCTGTCCATTAGATAATAGTAGATAATATTCTATAAATTTTGTCCAGAACTTTATCCAGTATCTTATAACAATTCCCCCAGAAACAAAGACATGAGGCCAATATCTTACTGTTGGAATAACTGTTTCCTGTTTTAATAACTATTAAAATATAAATATTAATTAAAAACTGTCTTGGCCATGACCACAGTGGAAGAGTCTTTGTATATTTTGCCTACAAACTAAGAATGTAGCAATAAATCAATTATCCTTTGTACCTATGATTTACCGTATATCTAGACCAGGGGTAGGCAACCTTTTGAGCACAGTATCCTGAAAAATGTTTTCAAAGAAATTGACCGTGCCGATTTTTATAACCAAAAAATGTTAACTTCACACTCTCAATTACAAAAAGGATTTTTTATTAAGTAAATGCTGTAAACTACTTGAGTAATAGTGACTAATTAACATCCTGCACTCTCATGCCTTAGATCAGCCCCTAGTCCTGCACCTTCAGTCCTCAGATCAGCCCCAATGCCTGCACCTTCACACCTCAGATCACCGTACCCCCTGCAAATCTGTCCCCCCATTGAAAGCCCCCTGGTGTTTTGCCCCACCAGTGTAACCCCTGCTCTTCTGCCCCACCAATGTACTTACTTTCCTCTGCCCTGCCACTGTACCCCCCTGCACAACTGCCCCACCTCTGTACCCCCCCCTTTTCTTTTGCCCCACCAGTGTAACCCCCTGGTCATCTGTACCACCACTATAACCCCCTTCTCATCTGGCCCATTACTGAACACTCCTGCTCCTCTGTCCTACCACTGTAACCCCTTCTCATCTGGCACAACACTGAACCCCCCCTGCTCATCTGCCCCATCACTGTAACCCCCTTGCTCTTCTGTCCCTCCGCTGAACCTCCTTCTCATCTCTTGGACCACTGTACCCCTGCACATCTGCCCCACCACTGCACCCTCCTGCTCTTCTGTCCCACTGCTAAACCTCCCCTACTCATCTGCTCCACTGCTGTACCCTCTTTTCATCTATGATATGTGTGATATGCAGAGTGGTGAAAGGAAGCAGAGATGAGACACATCTACCTGTCCTGGCACACTCATCCTGCTGATGGTATGTATGGGATGTATGGGATGTATGTGAAGTATGGAATGTATGGGATGTATGTGATGTATGCGATGTATGCGATGTATGTGATGTATGGGATGTATGGGATGTATGTGATGTATGGGATGTATGTGATGTATGGACTGTATGGGATGTATGTGATGTATGTGATGTATGGGATGTATGGGATGTATGGGATGTATGGGATGTATGGGATGTATGGGCTATATGAGATGTATGGGATGTATGGGATGTATTTGTTGTATGGGATGTATGGGATGTGTGGGATGAATGGGATGTATATGATGTCACATACAAGCATCTGGAATGATGAGCTCAGGTCAGGGCCATTTTCTGAAAGCAGTGGCCTGTATCCAAGATCGAGCCCCCGCAGCTAAGAAAAGTGCGGTGCAGAGCGCCGCAGCAAATTCGGGTGTGATTTTCATTGCTCTGAATACTGCCTGTGGCTTAAAGGGACACAGAGTGCCATGGTTCAGTAGTAAGTGACGCAAAGTTCAGGGGTCAGGCGTAAGTGATGCAGAGTTCAGAGGTTGGGAATTGTAAATGGTGCAGAGGTGAGGGGTCAGTAGTAAGTGACACATACACACAAACATATATATATATATATATATATATATATATATATATATATTTTTTTTTTTTTTTTTTTTTTTTCCAACAAAGTTCAACAGTAATTCCACAAACTGTCACCTGATTGTGGTTTTCTCAATCACAGTGAAATCTCTTCTTTGAGATGGTAGTGGCAACCAACCGAGTCATCTTCCTCCAGATGGTGGATGGGGCTAGCAGGGCTGTTATTGGCTTTGACAGTGGCCAATGACAGTGCTCCTCCTCCTGGAAACAGGGACCCCCCCCCAAGCAGAACTGCACCCAATCTCTTCCCCATCACAAGAGCTGACAATCGCAGTTACAACAAAGTTAGAGAACCAATCAATGTTTTCCATTGTCTACAATGTGTGGGGGCACAGTGCCTCCCCCTCAGTGCAGGTGCGACATGGGGAATTGTGAGATTGGAATCCATTAGTGTCTCACTGAGACTTCCCTGTACTACTCTGCTGTTGGGGAGGGAGTTGGGTGCCGGCAAAAGAGGCTTTATGTGTCGCTTGCGGCAACAGTGCCGGGGGTTGCCTACCCCTGATCTAGTCTGTGTGCTGTTGTTGTTGATAGCAGTAGTAATATTAATAATTCATTCTGCGAAGGAGGACATTTAAACCCTAATATCTTCCCTGAAACTGTCACTAAAAGTAAACATGGAAAACTGTTCCCCTTAAAAGTTCTTTTAATGCAAAAAGCATTATGCTAGTCCTTACTGTACAGGGTATTAAAGAGCTGCATACAATGCACAAGTGAATTAAGCTCTCACATCAACAAAGCAATGATTGCGTGACAATGTATCTGGAGAGGAAATTGTTTACATTGCAATCTGTATGTATTTTTAGACGTCTGTAGTGTTGCATAGCTGCAGAGGAAGTAATATTGAGGACGCTGTAACATTTTCATGTACATATCTTTAACCCCGAATGTTCTGTTTCTTAACCACAAACACGCATACTCATGAGAAATTCACACAGGCTTGCAAATACATTGTATGTGAAAAGCCAAGTGTGTTAATTATCAACTGTAATAATATTACACAATCACGCGTGTGTATTTTACATAATTATGTGTCTATAATTAGAGAAATTATTTATAAGAGAGGTAAACTCTAAATGAATATATCGCTCTTACCAATCAAGTTTTCACTTTCATATATTACTTTTTTAGAAAAAAATGAGGACATGCTGGGTTGCTATTAAATGAAATGAAGACGTTGGTGCTGTCCTCTGATTTTATCTTGGACCCTTTAAGGACAAATAGTAATTGTTGCCTAGATGCCCAGACCAAATATGAAAGCATGAGTATGCATAAGTTAACTGGACAATAATTCTATATGACAAATTTGCCTGAGTCTTGCATTGTTTTTATGACAATTACAGCTTTTATTTGGTACACAATTTAATGAACATCCTGCTTATGCTTTCTTTTGTCAAATTTGTATTATATTCCCCCAATTTTTTTTTAATACAACATAGTTTTGAGGGATGCATACATGTGATACATATGTAACCTGGACGGTAGCTGATAACTGCTGGGGAATTCATTCTTTTGTTGCTGCTCTATTATCCTTCTGTAGTGTGGATAGGGTTAACCACTTCACCCCCGGAAGATTTTACCCCCTTCCTGACCAGAGCACTTTTTACAATTTGGCACTGCGTCACTTTAACTGACAATTTGTACGGTCATACAAAACTGTACCCAAATGAGATGTACGTCCTTTTTTTCCCACAAATAGAGCTTTCTTTTGGTGGTATTTGATCACCTATGCGCTTTTGGTTTTTTTTTGCGCTATAAACAAAAAAAGAGCGACAATTTTGAAAAAAAAACAAAAAAAAACAATATTTTTTTTACTTTTTGCTATAATAAATATCCCCATTTTTTAAAATTTATTCATCAGTTTAGGCCAATATATATTCTTCTAAATATTTTTGGTAAAAGCATATATTGATTGGTTTGCGCAAAGGTTAAAGCAGTTACAAACTATGGGAAATATTTATGGCATTTTTATGGTTTTTATTTATTTATTTATTTTTTTTTATTTTTACTGTCAGTGATCTGCGATTTTTAGCAGTACTGCGACATTGCGAGCACATGAGTCCTGCTGCTGCGTCCATTGATACAGACAGAGGGACTCGGCCCCGCCCCCCTGCTCCTGTGTCACTGGATTTGATTGACAGCAGCAGAAGTCAATGGCTCCTGCTGCTATCAATCTATCCAATGAGGATGGAGACAGCGGCTGGAGTCGCTGGGCTCATGCGCATCGCTGGAACGGACAGGCTCAGGTAAGAAAAAGGGGGAGAGGCTCTGGAGGGCAGCTGCAGCACAGAAGGTTTTACAACCCCTTTAAGAGGGTTGGAATGTTTAGGTGAGAGCTATCAGCTCAGGTTAAGTGTTATGAATAGGTTTTTTAGTACTCTGGATAGGGCAATCATGACAATATGCAAGCAAACAGACTGGCAAATGTGATAGAATGTGGACACCAATGCGGCAATTGTGACAGTATGTGGGCAACAAATGAGTACTTGTGATTGTGACAATATGCAGACAAAAAACTGATTACCCCATAGTGCAGCAGCACCCAAAAGTGGAGAAAGAGTCCGCTTGACAGGGGAAAGTTTCTTTTTTTTAAATTGCTACAGCCTACAGATCACGGCGCCCAGTCTTCTCTCTGCCTCTGCCCACCCCCCTCCTGCTTGGGATGGCTCCCCGCACCAGCAGCCAGACTCCAGGACCAGCAGCCAGAACCCAGGACCAGCAGCCAGAACCCAGGACCAGCAGACAGACCCCAGCACCAGCAGCCAGACACCAGCAGACAGACCCCAGCACCAGCAAACCAGACCCCAGCACCAGCAGCCAGACCCCAGCACCAGCAGCCAAACCCCAGCACCAGCAGCCGGACCCCAGCACCAGCAGACAGACCCCAGCAGCCGGACCTCAGCACCAGCAGCCAGACCCCAGCACCAGCAGCCGGACCCCAGCACCAGCAGCCAGACCCCAGCACCAGCAGCCGGACCCCAGCACCAGCAGCCAGACCCCAGCACCAGCAGATAGACCCCAGCACCAGAAGACAGGCCCCAGGACCGGCAGCTGTGTGATCAGGCTGCACTTCATGGGCACTGGTATAGCTGCTTTTAATTTGCACTGATCAGGCTGCATTTAATTGGCACTGGTAAGGATGCATTTTATGGGGGGGGGGGGGGGGGGCAGTGCAAAGCGTCACCTCCCTGAAATGAGTTTGAAACCAAGATGGCTATGAATGCAGCCCAACACAAAATTGTAAACTTGCTTAAAAATGTTGACTTTTGGGTAGATTTTTTGGTAAAAATGCATTTTCACTTAGCGAACACATGCGGTCAAGGAAGGATTTAACAGTGTCTCTTTACTGGACTTTTATACGTTCAAAATCATGCCTCATTCATGTCATCAGTTTTTGGCAGCATATTTGTGAGCAACTATTTTCAAGGATGAAGCACACAAAGGGCAAAATTAGAACCAAAATAAGTACCTTTGAGAAATATTGAGAATTGCTACTACATCCATCGAACCAGATATTGATGTGTTAGTTTATCAAAAACAAATATCATATTAGTTTTATGTTGCCATCTTTTACTTTTACAATGAAAAATATTACCAAAAAATGAAGTTTTATAACTCAGATAGGGACGTTATCTACAAAATATGAGCGATCCTTAACTTGTGATCTGCCCGACTTTTTCTGCTCATAAGTTATCCTTATTGTTAATATATTTTATGTGTGGCCCAAGAAAAAATCCTCTTCTTCCAATGTGGTCCAGGAAGGTCCAAAGGCTAGACACCCCTGCTGTGCCCAGTATTCAGCACAATTTAGCCTTGTGCCTTTTCACTGTCATTGTGTATTTTCCATCCTGAAGTTTCCCTGTTTCTCAATTTCAGAAGTTGGGATGTATGCTATGGGGAATACTGAGTCCCAACTTGGCTCTTTGGCTACTGCACCCTCCAAGTATTGGTACTAAGTGCAGACCATCAGCCGCATTGCCCCCAACCCCCCCCCCCCCCCCCCCCCCCCACCGCTCTTCCCTAGGTACACCACTGATCTTGTGTAAAGTTGGAGAAATGTTAAAACAGAATTGTGCAAAGTATAAAGGAATGAAAAAAAAATGAATAAATATTTTGCCAGCCAAGTAGGCCTAACTGAGACTTATATATTGAAAACACAACTAAAGGTGATGCAGGGCTGTTGACTGTAGCAATCAATCATAACTTCGATTTTGTGATTTTTGTAATATACACTAGGAAAAGGAAAAGGAAAGGTTGTTATGGACAAAATATATATTATTTTTGACATCGTTTACAATAGTCAGCCCTTGAGTCTAAATTAACAAGTACAGTGAAAGTATACACCTACTTTGTATAAAACAGAACCATGATTAGCATCTGTTACTGATTTGTGCAGGTATCGTAGGCAAAAAAATACCAGGTAACCACAAAGTAAGGAAATCTGAATTCCATTCTATTTATGTTCCAGTACGATGCACACATGATGAATTCTTTCCTGTGTACTCTTATTTGAATAAAGTGTTGACAGCCTCCCTATTTATTGAAAGGGTTGTAATTGTCAAGCTGTAATTAAGTAAAATACCTCAACACTGTAATGTCAGGGTAAAAAGTTTACTATGTACTTTACTGACATTGATGTAGGGTTTTTACACATGTAGAAGTAGTGATTTGTGGGTGATGTTTTTCAAAGATATACAGATTTCTTTCTATAGAAGAGATATTTACTCTTCATAATGCTATTTTTTCACAATCACCGCCTATACTTTGAATATCTTGTTTTTTAGCCTAAAGCCTTAGTGCTCCACTTACATCTACTTAAAAAAAAAATGTCTGCCTTGTCTTTCCTTTAAATTTACAATAAATTAAAGCCATTGCATGATCCACCTTGCTGCAATCATCTAGAGCCTGTCCATGCTTTATCATTAATGACTGTGGCATTGTATTATTTTCAGTAATTGTGTATAGTAGTTGGTAGCTCATGATTTTTTTGTGGCTGCAATACATTTCATTGCAGAGAAATATTGTGTGACTGAGCATGGTAAGTGAAATCTGAATATGTAGCTTAGGCATAAATGTATTTTTGTGTGATCATCTTGAGTGTCGGCGATTTCCCCTTTTACTACTACGATGCTATTTTTTTAAATGGGGAAATCAACTTATACCTCTAAGTTGGCTATCTATGTTATGTTAACTCATTATAATGGAGTCTAATGCCCTGTACACACGGTCGGATTTTCCGACGGAAAAAGTGCGATCGGATTGTGTTGTCGGAAATTCCGATCCTGTGTGGGCTCCTTCGGACTTTTTCCGTCGGAATTTCCGACACACAAAGATTGAGAGCAGGCTATAAAATTTTCTGACAACAAAATCCGATCAGTTAAATTCAGATCGTGTGTACACAAATCCGACGCACAAAGTGCCACGCATGCTCAGAATAAATTAAGAGGCAAAAGCCATTGGCTACTGCCCCGTTTATAGTTCCAGCGTACGTGTTTTACGTCACAGTGTTCAGAACGATCGGATTTTCCGACAACTTTGTGCGACCGTGTGTATGCAAGACAAGTTTGAGCCAACATCCATCGGAAAAAATCCATGGATTTTGTTGTCGGAATGTCCGATCAATGTCCGATCGTGTGTACAGGGCATTAGAGTAGAGCAATATGCCTAAGTGTCAATACCAGCACTTTGAGGCGATACAGTATCTCACAAAGTGAGTACACCCTTCACATTTTTGTAAATATTTTATTATAGTGTGAATCTTGTATAACAGTGTAAATTTGCTGTCCCCTTAAAATAACTCAACGCACAGCCAGAAATGTGGATCAGGGGCACTGCAATAAGTGTAATTATACATATATAGATATATCTATATCTATCTATCTATCTATCTAGATATATATATCTATATATATATATATACAGTATCTCTCTCTCTCTCTCTCTCTCTCTCTCTCTCTCTCTCTCTCTCTCTCTCTCTCTCTCTCTCTCTATATATATATATATATATATATACACAGTTGTGCTCATAAGTTTACATTTATGAATTTATGATTTCTTGGCCATTCTTCAGAGACTATGAATGATAACACAAAAACTTTTCTTTCACTCATGGTTAGTGTTTGTCTGAAGCCATTTATTATCAGTCAACTGTGTTTACTCTTTTTAAATCATAATCACAACAGAAACTACCCAAATGACCCTGATCAAAAGTTCACATACCCCAGTTCTTAAAACCGTGTATTGCCCCCTTTAACATCAATGACAGCTTGAAGTCTTTTGTGGTATTTGTGGATGAGGCTCTTTATCTTCTCAGATGGTAAAGCTGCCCATTCCTCTTGGCAAAAAGCCTCCAGTTCCTGTAAATTCTTGGGCTGTCTTGCATGAACTTGGGCTGTCTTGTTTGAGAGCCCCTTAGAGTGGCTCAATGATATTAAGGTCAGGAGACTGAGATGGCCACTCCAGAACCTTCACTTTATTCTTCTGTAGCCAATGATAGGTCAACTTGGCCTTGTGTTTTGGATCATTGTCATGTTGGAATATCCAAGTACATCCCATGCGCAGCTTCCTGGCTGATGAACGCAAATGTTCCTCCAGTATTTTTTGATAACATACTGCATTCATCTTGCCATCAATTTTGACCAAATATCCTGTGCCTTTGTAGCTCACACATCCCCAAAACATCAGCGATCCACCTCCGTGTTTCACAGTAGGAATGGTGTACCTTTCATCATAGGCCTTGTTGACTCCTCTCCAAATGTAATGTTTATGGTTGTGGCCAAAAATCCCAATTTTGGTCTCATCACTCCAAATGACTTTGTGCCAGAAGGTTTGAGGCTTGTCTCTGTGCTGTTTGGCATATTGTAAGCGGGATACTTTGTGGCATTTGTGTAGTAATGGCTTTCTTCTGGCGACTCGACTATGCAGCTCATCTTTCTTCAAGTGCCTCCTTATTGTGCAACCTGAAACAGCCACACCACATGTTTTTAGAGAGTCCTGTATTTCACCTGAAGTTATTTGTGGGTTTTTCTTTGCATTCCAAACAATTTTCCTGTCAGTGGTGGCTGGAATTTTAGTTGGTCTACCTGACCGTGGTTTGGTTTCAACAGAACCCCTCATTTTCCACTTCTCGATTAGCGTTTGAACACTGCTGATTGGCATTCTCAATTCCTTGTATATTTTTTTTAAATCCCTTTCCTGTTTTATACAGTTCAACTACCTTTTCCCGCAGATCCTTTGACAATTCTTTTGCTTTCCCCATGACTCAGAATCCAGAAACTTCAGTGCAGCACTAAATGAAAGATGCAAGGGTCTGTCAGGAGTCCAGAAACTCACTGACCTTTTATACATACACACACACACTAATTACAAGCAAACATATCACAGGTGAGGATGGTCACCTTTAATAGCCATTCAAACCCCTTTGTGTCAACTTGTCTGCATGTTATCAGGCCAAAATCACCAGGTTATGTAAACTTTTCAGGGTCATTTGGGTAGTTTCAGTAAACTTATGAGCACAACTGTATATATATACAGTGGGGACGAAAAGTATTCAGACCCCCTTACATTTTTCACTCTTTGTTATATTGCAGCCATTTGCTAAAATCATTTAAGTTCATTTTTTTCCCCATTAATGTACACACAGCACCCCATATTGACAGAAAAACACAGAATTGTTGGCATTTTTGCAGATTTATTAAAAAAGAAAAACTGAAATATCACATGGTCCTAAGTATTCAGACCCTTTGCTCAGTATTTAGTAGAAGCACCCTTTTGATCTAATACAGCCATGAGTTTTTTTGGGAAAGATGCAATAAGTTTTTCACACCTGGATTTGGAATCCTTTGCCATTCCTACTTGCAGATCCTCTCCAGGTCTGTCAGGTTGGATGGTAAACATTGGTGGACAGCCATTTTTAGGTCTCTCCAGAGATGCTCATTTGGGTTTAAGTCAGGGCTCTGGCTGGGCCATTCAAGAGCAGTCACGGAGTTGTGAAGCCACTCCTTCATTATTTTAGCTGTGTGCTTAGGGTCATTGTCTTGTTGGAAGGTAAACCTTCGGCCCAGTCTGAGGTCCTGAGCACTCTGGAGAAGGTTTTCGTCCAGGATATCCCTGTATCCTGTACATGCATTCATCTTTCCCTCGATTGCAACCAGTCGTCCTGTCCCTGCAGCTGAAAAACACCCCCACAGCATGATGCTGCCACCACCATGCTTCACTGTTGGGACTGTATTGGACAGGTGATAAGCAGTCAAAGTAAGAAAAGTTGCGCTACATTAAATATTTCTTATGCAAGAAATAGTGTGAACCAATACCATACAGAAAACCAGGACACACCCGAATCAAAAGTGCATCCTGAGCCTCCTAAACTCCTTCAGGTGATGTATACATAAATGAATTGTGAAATAAACAAAATAGCGACAGCTGAAAAAAATCATGTGCACATCAATCAATAAATGAAAAAACAATGTCCATAAGACCATTAGTGTCCATATACAAATAAAATAAAATGAGAAGCATTTTCTTTAGATGTAATAGAAAAAATATGTAAGTTATAATCCACAGCAGGTATCAAAGTCCAGATATTCAGCCTTAAAATGTCCACAAATGAAAGAAAGCTCGATGTAAACTCTGCATGTGATAACCCTTACTGGAACCGGTGGACTACCTAAAGAGCGGGAGTCATGCGAGCAGACAGATATAGCCCTCTGCGGGGACACTTGAATCCTCTGGTATCTCGAGTCCTTTGGTTGCCTTGAGCGGTCCGCGAGGATTTCACCAGATAGCAGTAAATGCTTAGCAGCTGGATGTCCCCAATCTGAAAAGAGAAGCACACTTGGGCTCCCAGCCACGAGTGAGCAGACAGAAAGGGACTCCAGTCGTGTAGTAAGTTAAAATTCAAAATTTTAATGTTAACTAGATAAGCAAACGCTCATAAGACAACATGTACAGAGGTAATGTACAAGGATATTGGACAGAAAAATTGTATAAAGGTGCATGAATAGATAAAAAGCCGGCTAGCTAAAACAAACAATAAAAAGCACCCATGTACTGGGTCACATGTGGCGTGATTGCGTCAGCACAACGCACAGCTCTACATGTTTCGCAATACCTTGCGTCTTCCTGGGGCACGGGCGACGTGCTGACACATCACTCAAATAGCATCCACTTGGTACCAAGCCTCACTTTCACTCCAAGTTCATGTTGGCTGTGACGGAGCCAATCACTCAGGAACCAGGCCTCGCTATCACTCCTAAAGCCTATTGACTAAAACGGAGATCAAGCCTCATTATCGCACGGACGACATATTGGAGCCCAGAGATCACATGGACCACAAACATGGTACCAAGCCTCAATCTGGGGCTTCAACCTAACAGGGCGAAACCCCAATATGAAATTCATAAGGAAGTATTCGAGTATTCTTACGAGTTATCAATAAACGCATTCATTTCTAAATCTGTATTCAAACCATAAGGTTTGAGACATCCCATTTTGTATATGCAGCTCATTTCGAGCTTTGAAATGGCATGCCCCTTTGGCCCCCCCTCCAAGGGAGTTTGAGACTATCCAACCCATCATGGAGGTACCCCTAGGGTTTTGTTGGTGAACCTCCAGATAGTGTTTAGAGAGAGGGTGGCCCTTAAAGCGCGGTATTTACACTTTATTTAGGTGATAAGCAGTGCCTGGTTTCCTCCACACATACCGCTTAGAATTAAGGCCAAAAAGTTCTATCTTGGTCTCATCAGACCAAAGAATCTTATTTCTCATCATCTTGGAGTCCTTCAGGTGTTTTTTAGCAAACTCCATGCGGGCTTTCATGTGTCTTGCACTGAGGAGAGGCTTCTGTCGGGCCACTCTGCCATAAGGCCCAGACTGGTGGAGGGCTGCAGTAATGGTTGACTTTCTACAACTTTCTCCCATCTCCCGACTGCATCTCTGAAGCTCAGCCACAGTGATCTTTGAGTTCTTCTTTACCTCTCTCACCAAGGCTCTTCTCCCCCAATAGTTCAGTTTGGCCGGAAGGCCAGCTCTAGGAAGGGTTTTGGACATCCCAAACGTCTTCCATTTAAGGATTATGGAGGCCACTGTGCTCTTAGGGACCTTAAGTGCAGAAGAATTTTTTTTGTAACCTTGGCCAGATCTGTGCCTTGCCACAATTCTGTCTCTGAGCTCTTCAGGCAGTTCCTTTGACCTCATGATTCTCATTTGCTCTGACATGCACTGTGAGCTGTAATGTTTTATATCAGGGGTGTCCAAACTACGGCCCTCCAGCTGTTGCGGAACTACACTTCCCATGAGGCATTGTAAAACTCTGACATTCACAGACATGACTAGGCATGATGGGAGTAGTAGTTCCTTAACAACTGGAGGGCCATAGTTTGGACACCACTGTTTTATATAGACAGGTGTGTTGCTTTCCTAATCAAGTCCAATCAGTATAATCAAACACAGCTGGACTCAAATGAAGGTGTAGAACCATCTCAAGGATGATCAGAAGAAATGGACAGCACCTGAGTTAACCTCTTCAGATCCGCAATATTGCCGAATGACGGCAACAGCGTGGACCTACATTGCTGGGACTACGTCTATTGATGTCGTCCCGTGCAAGAGTGGTCTGCGCGCCCCCTGCAGGGTGCACACTGTGCACTCGGTGATCAGCGAGTCTATGAGACTCGCCTGATCACAGATCGGAGTAAGGGGTCGGTCCCAACCCCTTACCACATGATCAGCTGTCAGCCAATGACAGCTGATCATGTGATGTAAACAGATCCGGTAATTGGCTATTTTTTCCTCCTCGCGCTGACAGCGTGAGGAGGAAAAAAAAGCCGATCACGGGCGGCCGTGAGAGGGACATTAGTCCCGATCACGGCGATCATCTGTGCCCCCTGCCAGTGACACCTAGCAATAGGCAGCAGTGCCACCTACCAGTGCCCACCAGCGTCACCCATCAGTGCCCACAGTGCCACCCATCAGTGCCCACAATGCCACCCATCAGCGCCCACAGTGCCACCCATCAGCGCCCACAATCAGTGCCACAACAGTGCTGCACATCAGTGCCACCTATCAGTGCCCATCAGTGTCACCTACCAGTGCCCATCAGTGCCGCCCATCTGTGCCCCCCATCAGTGCCACCCATCAGTTCCCCCCATCAGTGGTACCTATCAGTGCCCACCAGCGTCACCTATCAGTGCCCACAGTGCCACCCAGTGTCCACAGTGCCACCCATCAGTGCCCACAATGCCACTCATCAGCACCCACATTGCCACCCATCAGTGCCCACAATCAGTGCCACAACAACAGTGCTGCACATCAGTGCCACCTATCAGTGCCCATCAGTGTCACCTATCAGTGCCCATCAGTGCCGCCCATCACTGCCCATCAGTGCCACCCATTAGCGCCCACCATCAGTGCCGCCCATCACTGCCCCCATCAGTGGTACCTATCAGTGCCCATCAGTGCCACCTGTGCCACCCATCCGTACCACCCATCAGTGCCACCCATCAGAGCCCATCAGTGGCCATCAGTGCCACCTTATCTGTGCCCATCAGTACCGCCTTATCTGTCCCCATCAGTGCTGCCTTATCTGTGCCTATCAGTGCCACCTTAACTGTGCCTATCCATGCCCATCAGTGCAGCCTATCAGTGCCCACCAGTGCTGCCTCATCAGTGCATATCAATGAAGGAGAAAAATGACCTGTTTGAAAAATTTTATAACAAACGATGAAACATGATTTTTTTTTTTTCAAAATTTTCCATTTTTTTTGGTTGTTTAGCAAAAAAAATAAAAATCCCAGCTGTGATTAAATACCACCAAAAGAAACCTCTATTTGTGGGAAAAAAAATGATAAAAATTTCATTTGGGTACAGTGTTGTATGACCGCGCAATTGTCATTCAAAGTGTGTCAGCGCTGAAAGCTGAAAATTGGTCTGGGCAGGAGGGGGGTTTAAGTGCCCAGTAAGCAAGTGGTTAAATATATGAGTGTCACAGCAAAGGTTCTGAATACTTAGGACCATGTGATATTTCAGTTTTTCTTTTTAACAAATCTGCAAAAATGTCAACAATTCTGTTTTTCTGTCAATATGGGGTGCTGTGTGTACATTAATGAGGAAAAAAATGAACTTAAATGATTTTAGCAAATGGTTGAATATAACAAAGAGTGAAAAATTTAAGGGGGCCTGAATACTTTCCGTCCCCACTGGATATATATATATATATATATATATATATATATATATATATATATATATATATATATATATATATAATATATATATAAAATATTAATTTCTGAAACAAAGATTGTATACTGTATATTTAATACAAACACACACATACATTAAAAGCTTACAAACTTTAAAAAAAACAACTAAAATAAAAAGGTAACTATAGTTTATCTGTAAATTTATAGATACAAAAAATACAGAAAAATACAGATAAAATACAGATGAAAAATGGTGTCTAATGAAACAAAGTTTTATACATTTCTGTTGCTCAACAGTAAATTGCATTTCTTCATCACTATTGCTTGGAAGCTTACATTTTGCAATAAACTTACATATACACTGCAGTGCTCCCCTGTGCCGCAGGTAATAGTTACCATGTGTCATCACATTATATGACCATATTAGGAAACTGTATTGTTGCAGCATTCTTGGTAGCTTATTCTTAAAGGAAAACCTTTCATATTCTAGTTATAAGATACATGTCTGTAAAGGCTATAGGGTGAAATATTATTATAATATTATTTTTGAAAAAACTATTTACCATATAAGTTTTTTTTTTTACTTGTCTTCTCCTTAAATTCCTTTATCTTCTGAGAGCTGTCCCATTTTTGATGTTATGAATCTTCATAGAATATTGAAAATGTGCTTTCTAGGAAAGTGTAGCATTACAGGGGGAATTTTAGGTCTTGAGGTTACTGTGTGCACAAAAGGACAAAGTCCCTGAAATAATTATGAATTTTACAATAAGGTAAAATTAAATTATGTGTCCTTTCTTTTATCCATTTTTACATTCTTATTCAATTGAGAAAAGTGGAGAAATAGCACTGAACCAGTAGGGTTATCTCAGTGGTATTGCTATCTTAAAGTATTGTTATTGGTGTAAATGATCTGATCCCTGGGCAGGTAGCTTCCACAACCCAAAGAATCTCCACAGTCTCCTTGGCTTGTAATGTAATGTAACAAAAATGGAAATTGAAGAGCCACACCACTGCAAAGAGGTCCAGATACAACTTTATTTCAATAAAAGTCAGGGGACAGTACAAAAAGTAGCCAACACATTTTGGGGGTCCAAAAGTGTCCCCTTCATCTGGGCTAGAAAAAGCATTAGTACATCTTCATATCAATCGAATATCAATACAATATCCCCTACTCCATGTCCTACCTTAAATTAAATACCTAATAGTATTGGAAATATTAACAGCAATGTTTATACTTCCAATACTTTTGGCTATCCAGCACAGTCCAGGAGTGCCTTGTTGTAAAATATGGAATCGTCAGCTTTCACATGGTCTCACCATAAGGCAATATCAAGAAGAAGCTGGGATGAAGGGCAAGTGTATTTTTATTTACTATCATTTTAATAATTTCAGAAGAGGTTGTTGACAGCTAAGGATCAGTGTGTTTGATGTCTGCTGGATCCTAAGACTCAAGTCTTTCATAATTACTTTTTCAGATTATTGCTGTATCCAATGCACAAGGCATATTTCTTGTATTTTTGTATTATAAATGGTTAATAAATACTGATGAAGTAAAAGTTACCTTTTATATTCGATTTGCACACACCCTTTTGCCTATTTGCACATTATATGCATTGTGTTTGCACATGGTTAGATTTTCTTTTCACTATTTTTTAAGTGATATTTAGTTTAATTATTAATTGCCATCTGCATATCAGTTATATATAGAGCGCTAAACACAAAGTCATATAAATGTAACATATTTGGTTATTTTTATAGCAGTTAGTCACTAATTTAACATCAATAGCACTTTATTTTTATAATGTATTTTTTGATATTTGCACATTAGATTGATTTATAGCACCAAGTGCTGTGTCACACTGATTAATTATGGTGTCTCAAAAGTATTTGATATTCACACAGCAGCTGCCAAGTTAATTTCAACACGTTTAGCATTTTATTTTAGTGCGGATTTCTCATATACATTTAGATCATTTTATCTGACAAAGTAAAATGGACAAGATTCATATGTGCACAGCTTAACTGTATCTAGCATGCCTTTTGAATCATTGTTGGGTTACCATCTCAGATTAAATGTGATGACCTAATGTGATATTCAGCACTGACCTACAGTATCTGAGCTTGAGTGTTTAAATCTTGTTTAAATCCTGTAAATAGTTAAACTGTTGAGAGAGCATGCACCCAAATGAAAAGCTTTAAAATTATATTAAAGGCAGATTACAAAAATAAAATAAAAATAACAAACATATACTTACCTGCTCTGTGCAGCGATTTTACACAGATACACAGAGCACCCCCAATCCTCCTCTTCTCAGGTCCCTCGCTGGCACTCCTGGCCCCTCCCTCCTGCTGAGTGACCCCAAAGCAAGCACCCGAGCAGGCTCACTCCCGAGCCCCTGCTCTGTGTGTCCATTCACACACAGAAAAAAAGGGGGGGGGTTTGCCTGGATCAACCACGAATAAAGATACAAAAATTGGATAGTAGTAGTAGACTCAGATATTCATCCAGAGAGATTAAATGGATGCAGTTTGGATTGCCTTAAAGACGCATACAAAAAAACAAGGAAAAGGAGTTCCCCCAAAGGAAGGCAAGTAATCCAAACACAATCTGCCAAAAAACAGTATATTTATTAAGCTACAAAAACACCACACAATAATAATGCAAAAAATGGACAATATAGGGAATTATCAAATGACCATATTAAAATTGATAACGTTATCATTAAAAACACCGGAGCCGCGGCCAAACATACTCCATACATACACCAATCACAGCAGTACCTTCTACCAAATTGGCCAATATCGTGTAAGGGGAGACCTCAAATCAGTCCAAGTATGGATGGTAAGGTTGTATGGAAGTATGGGTGGATGAATGGATGTGAATAGAAAAGGGATGTTTAGGCATCACATAGAGACTAGTGGCAGTCCGGGAGCAAGTCCCATAGTATAGGTAAAACAGTTGGATAGGTCGGCAATGACTACTGAAGGTAATTAAAGCCCAGGGTATACAGGCAAAGCAGTGGTGTTAGTAGAGAGCAGTAGGGGGAGCAAACCGACCCAGACTGTGTAAACTTGTATATATTGGAGTGATACTTCTCTCACCAAGTGGATCAGCAGCTCATGAGGTCGTAGGCTCTACCCCAGATGATGTGGATGTCAGACCAAACTGCATTTGCATTTGCCGTCAAACAGAAAGTGTCCCGCTTCGTTGGCGCCTTCAGTAAGGAGATGGTAGCCGGCCGTCAGCTGTTAATCCCGATCATCCATTCAAAAACACCATGAACTCGCGGCTCCGAGGTGACGTGCTGACGTCACGTGCTGACGCGTTTCACCAGCCAATCACCGCTGGTTTCCTCAGAGCTCTGAGGAAACCAGCGGTGATTGGCTGGTGAAACGCGTCAGCACGTGACGTCAGCACGTCACCTCGGAGCCGCGAGTTCATGGTGTTTTTGAATGGATGATCGGGATTAACAGCTGACGGCCGGCTACCATCTCCTTACTGAAGGCGCCAACGAAGCGGGACACTTTCTGTTTGACGGCAAATGCAAATGCAGTTTGGTCTGACATCCACATCATCTGGGGTAGAGCCTACGACCTCATGAGCTGCTGATCCACTTGGTGAGAGAAGTATCACTCCAATATATACAAGTTTACACAGTCTGGGTCGGTTTGCTCCCCCTACTGCTCTCTACTAACACCACTGCTTTGCCTGTATACCCTGGGCTTTAATTACCTTCAGTAGTCATTGCCGACCTATCCAACTGTTTTACCTATACTATGGGACTTGCTCCCGGACTGCCACTAGTCTCTATGTGATGCCTAAACATCCCTTTTCTATTCACATCCATTCATCCACCCATACTTCCATACAACCTTACCATCCATACTTGGACTGATTTGAGGTCTCCCCTTACACGATATTGGCCAATTTGGTAGAAGGTACTGCTGTGATTGGTGTATGTATGGAGTATGTTTGGCCGCGGCTCCGGTGTTTTTAATGATAACGTTATCAATTTTAATATGGTCATTTGATAATTCCCTATATTGTCCATTTTTTGCATTATTATTGTGTGGTGTTTTTGTAGCTTAATAAATATACTGTTTTTTGGCAGATTGTGTTTGGATTACTTGCCTTCCTTTGGGGGAACTCCTTTTCCTTGTTTTTTTGCATTCACACACAGAGCACGGCTTGACTTCATCCCCACTCTCTCCTCATTGGCTCACTGGCCGTGTTTGATTGTAGTGGGAGCTAATGGCTCCTGCTGTTGTCTCAGCCAATAAGAAGGAAGAGACCTGGCAGAGCCGCTGCTCTCATGCACATCCCTAGTTTGAGATGAGGTTAAGGTAAGTATAGGTTCTAAGGAAGGCTGCTGCGCACAGAAGGTTTTTTTAACCTTCATGCAAAGCATGAAGGTAAAAAACCTTGAGCCTTTACAACCACCGTAAGTGCTTACACACACAAAAAAAAAATAATACATTAAATTGCAACAGTATTTTTTCTTCTGTGATTCTATAATTGTATTTATTTGTATTGTATTTAGGGGTATAGTACCAGAACTTTTGAAAATAAAGAGAAGGTATAATGGGGTGAACATGCTTTATCCAGCAGTCATAAAGGATACATCCAAGTATTTGGTGTGTGTGTGTGTGTGTGTATATATATATATATATATATATATATATATACAGTATATACTGTATATATACATATAGTTATATAGAACAGTAAAAATAATGGAAAATATGAATAAATATATCAATAATTCAGAGTGGAGGCTGACAGACGGTTGGGTTACCATGAGGCCAAGTAATATTGTGCAAAGGAAATGAAAGGCAGTCTCTCAAAGTAAGAAATTTTAAAACATTTCAAGTTGTCAAACAAAAAACAGTTTCTAGTGAAAATGGTTTCTGATGAGTTTCTGTGGGTTACTGCACATTACACATTACTTTCTGCCAGCAAAACATATGGCAAGCATACTGCATATATGTTATGCATATATGATTGCTGTAATTATTTTCTGAGTGAGACATGCTACTAAAATCACATCCCCAGGCTGTTTACTTACCGCTGTTTACTGTCATCTAGATGTGGAAGGGAAGGTTCTTGCAGGGTATCTGAATAGTTGTGGGGTTAGATTTGATGGCGATTTGGAAGGCTCCCATATATCTTGGCTCAGATTTTCATAGACATAACTAAAGTATATTTTCAGCACTATCTAATAGAGAACAGATTTATATATAATATATTCTGGATTGCTCGCACTGGGTTCCGTTAGTCCCTGTAGCCAGGCCTATCAATAAACACATTAGATACATAACAGATGGGATCATTAATAAAGTGTACAGATCATGGACAAGCTTATAGTATGCTTAGAATTGGTGACATTACTGGATACATTAAGACTCATAATAAGGCCATTTGTACTGTTTAGCGGTACCCCCGTAAGGGCTGCCAAGTATTGTGGTCCATCTGTCACCCTGCCCAGTCAGGCACACAGTTCTCATTCACCCTCAGGCAGAAAACCAGGCCTTGAACTTTGGTTTTTGTATTTTATTGAGGGATATTAAACTTGGATGGGCTAAAGGAGTATGGCATACCCACTTGATTGAAGTACATAAATATACGGGACTCAGACTATATACACTTCCTTGTATATACACCTCCACACTTCAGCTCCAGCACATCACTTGCTTACAGACTATCTTTCTGTAACACTTCCAGCTCATCACTTGTTTGTTCTTCCAGGACCAGCTAGCACTATATTTTAGGCCTGACACTGGCTCAGCCAGGCCTTAGCAAGTGCCCTTTGCAGGCAGGGACTGCAGGTCCCCCTGGTGTAGCAGAAATATGTAGGTAGTCCTGGTGCTAGCTGTCCACGTGGCTACTGATCCTAGCACCACCTCTTCAGGCCCTGCCAGCCCTCCTGGCTGCAGCTGCTTCTCTCCACTGCCCATGCCACCACAGTCCACTCCACTGGCTCTGCACCCATCCCAGACTGCAATCCCCCAGTCCTCTCCTGACTGTGTGTCACTCACCAGCCCTCCTGGCTGCGACCAGTTGTTCCTCCCCAGAGACTTGCCTGGCAGTGCTCTCCTGCTGTCCTCTCCTTGCTCCCGTGCCTCTGTCCAGGACACCTCCACATGTTCTTAGAAGGTCCCTGTCAGGGAAATGGCCTTAGGAGAACTTGCAACATTGGCAGTACTGGTAATGGGCGCATCCGGTGCATAAGCGTACGCACTTGCGCAGGAAGAATGACCGGGCGCACACAAGTTCGCAATGGCGCTGATGTGCAAACACGCATGTGCAATAGTGATAACTGGTGAATTTGCGTGCACAATAGTCGCACAATGTGACAGATGCAGCCACTTACTGGCCTTTATGAGACTGCTGCTAAGCCCATCACATTGCTGGATTGTTGTCAGCTTTCCTGTGTTCCTGAGCCTCTGTGCATATTCTATTGGATTTCCTGTTGTGACCCTGCTTGCTCCTGACCTGTCTGATCTGCTCTCCTGGTTTTGACCCCCTGGCTTGCTTTACCGACTTCCCTGCTGTCTCCAGTGTTTGATCCCAGCTTGCATTGCAGACTCTGCTACCATTACCTATCTCTGGCTTACCTTCCTGTATTTGACCTCGGCTTGATCCTGCTTCTGCTACCTGCCTCTTCCTCCTGACGGATCCACGGTGTTTGACCCCAGGCTTGGCTTCCACTACCATCTTCTGCACGCACCATTGTCAAGTACTATTGAGGATTCCTAAGAGACTTTAGTCCAGCTATGTATCCTGCCTCATCTGATATACCTCAGATGACCACCTGCTCTACTCTCCTGTATCCATCTGGCAACCTGTGCTTCTTTGGGCTTTACACCTTCTGTACCATCTTCAGGGGTGTACTGCACTTAGCGGAAAGGGGAGCCCTCTCAGTACTTCGGCCTCTAACCAGGTATGTGACAGCCCCATCCACACCCCAGCCCAGGCCCAAGGTCACCCCCCCCCAGACTGGGGAGCTCCCTCAAGGGCCATGACAGCCTAGCATTCCATCTCCAACTACCACACCAAACAACTCCTCCCTCAGCTGGGTAGTCCCTGAGTATTTAAGGAGGCCTGCCCCCTGACAATCCAGGTTGGGGCTTGGCCAAGGCTCCCCCGGCAGCTACATCTCTTCTCTCCTCCTTCCTTTACAGAAGATTCTAGAATGTTCAGGAAAGAAGTGAGAGGTCTCAGTGATGCTGCCTGTGAGTCACCCAGCTCTGTCTGAGTCACTCCCAACCCAGATCAAAACAAACAGGCCTGGCTGTCAAAGCCTGCTTAAATTTACCTACTCTATCCAAAAATCCTATTCAACCTAGAGGGTGCTACAACTGTATGTTAGGTTCCCAATAGGACTCCTTAAATCTAGTGTATGGCAAATGGAAAAGATATTGCACGCTTTCATTTGCTATGCTTGTTTATACACTGTTTCATTCTATAGGTTTTTCGATCTTTATTGATACTTATTTATGTTTTTTTTGGTATATATTTTAATTCTTCTTTTATCAGCACCTACCCATTTTTGTTCTGAGGAAGCAATTAGATGCGAAACGCGTTTACAAACAAGCCTGGAGGAGTTCATGGACCCAATCTCTTAAAAAAATATACATATTCTTTTCACATAATGGATTGTTCTCGACTTTTTGAAAGGATCCATCCTTTACCATGTCTGGTTATTTGGGTATCTGCTAACCTTATCCAGTAGAGGGTGTTGGTGTTTTGTTATATATTTATGTTTATCTTCTTCTTTTAATTCTTGTAATAAAGACAAACTTATTCTATATTAATTCTGCCACATGTTGTGCCCACAAAGTCCTTTTCTTTTTTTGAGAGAGTTTTAACTCCCTCAATCCTTTTTATGCTATAGAAACATTGTCCACCCTAGTATCACTCAACATAAAATTATGAATAGTGAAAGTATTTAAAGACAGTCTTGACTATTGTAGTTGTAAACATATCTACAGTACATATGCAAGATAAACTCTGTGTGTCCTTTTCTGGTTCAATAATTTTTATTAGGTTTATAATATATAACAAAGTGAGTGCCAAATATGCCCACACAGGGGCTAGAGATGAAAACTGTACACAGGGTGTGCTTTTCATACACACTGGCAAGTTTAAAGTACAGCTAAAGGCTTCTATATGACAGTCAACACAAGCACAATATCCATTTACTACATGATACACAAGCTTCATAAGGTAAACAAAAAAATTCCTTTCCCTCCTTGACTGAGCCAAAATTTCTTTAACGTGTGTCTCACTACAGCTAACAGCCAAGCCCTCTGCAATATCCCGCTCTAGTGCAAGCAGGTACAGCCTGTATAACAGTGGCAACTCTGCTCTGCATTCATAAACAGTGCAGCATTGTTGCCACACCATCACAGGAAGCTGCATTAGTTGGACTTCACTGGCAGGATCAACAGGTGTTTGTTGGACTTTGCAAGGGAACTGTAGGTACAGATGCATCTATAATAAAGCTCTAAAAAAAAAAAAAAAAAAAAAAAAATTATATATATATATATATATATATATTTTATTTATTGGGAGGTCATGGTTCTGCTTAGGCTTCATGTACACATAGCCTACTTTGACTGCCGGCCGCAGGAAAACACAAAACACGGCAAAATACTGTATTTCTTCCATGTTCAGGAGAGGGAGGTTGAAGTTCTCCTAACTGTGATAACTCCTAAACTATGGTAAAAGCCTATGTGCACATGGGCTTTTATGAAGTTGAGTTTAGAAGCTGTGGTGTACATAAAGCCTCAAAGTGGTTGTAAATCCTTACATATTCCCAATGAAGTGACTAGCCTCAAATGATACACAGAGATGAAAGAAATCCTTTTACATAAGTTGTACCTGTTTATGTGCTGCCTTCTCTTCTCTACATCCATTTACAGTCCAGTATTAGTACAGTTTTTTTCTGAACTTCCAGAGGCGGGTGGGGATCTGATGTCACACATAGCACAACTGTGAGGAGAGCTGAGTATAGTCTGAGACCTGAGTGGATGGAAGTGACACACCCTCTTCTGCTCAATCTCATAAGGAAACATGCACAGCTGAGGAAGAATGTGTGCTGGAGCTCCCATCCCCCAACCACCTCAATCTCTTGGAGCCGGCACAGTCAGAAAAGACCCATGCAGATAGCAGAGGAATGAGGCTGCAGACAGAAATCACACTCAGTGCTTTGGATTGAAGCAAGTACAGACTACAGACACCTAAGCTTTGTTAATTTTTCATGTCAGTGGTCTACAACCACTCTAGGGCTTACATCCTTTAACTACTGTTATGAAGGCTGAACAAAGCTAGTTCTATTCTCTGATAATTTAATCTCATCTGATACCATAGAGTTTACATGTTAAGGCATACTTTCCAACAGTCCCGATTTTCCTGGGACAATCCCGATTTTGGGACCCTCGTCCCGATCAGAGCTCGTCCCAATTAATTTCCCGGGATTTTGCCTTTGTCCCAGGAAAATCGGGAATGTTTTAGGAAAAAACAGCCGGCGGGCTACAAAAAGATGGCCGCTGCCGCCACCACGAGGATTATTTCCCCTTGTGCTCAGTGAAGAGGGGAGGGGCAGCCAATCAGCTTCTCCCCTCTCCACTGAACACACATACGGGAACTGCCGGGAACTGTAGCTGCAGCACTGCTGGGGTACACAGATCGCTCTGTAAGGAGGACTCCTCTACTGCTGCCAGGGACACTGAAGTAAGGAGAGCTCTGTTGCTGGGGGACACAGATCGCTCTGTAAGGAGGGCTCAGCTGCTGCTGCCAGGGACACTGAAGCAAGGCGGGCTCTGTTGCTTGGGGACACAGATCGCTCTGTAAGGAGGGCTCTGCTGATGCTGCCAGGGACACTGAAATAAGGAGGGCTCTGTTGCTTGGTGACGCAGATCTGTAAGGAGGGCTCCGCTGCTGGGGCATGCCAGATGTAAAGGAGGGCTCCGCTGCCAGGGACACCAGATGTAAAGGAGGGCTCTGCTGCTAGGGGACACAAGGATGTAAAGGAGGGCTCAGCTGCTGGGGGACACCAGATGTAAAGGAGGGCTCCGCTGCTGGGGGACACCAGATGTAAAGGAGGGCTCAGCTGCTGGGGACACCAGATGTAAGGAGGGGCTCCGCTGCCAGGGACACAGATCTGTAAGGAGGGCCTCTGCTTCTGGGGGCACCTGATGTAAGGATGCACTCTGTTGGGGGCACCTGATGTAAGGATGGACTCTGCTGGGGGCACCTGATGTAAGGATGGACTCTGCTGGGGGCACCTGATGTAAGGACAGACTCTGCTGAGGGCACCTGATGCAAGGACGGACGCTGGGGGCGCATGATGGCATCTGGTGGCAGGCAACGTGGCAGGTGATATGCTCAGGGGTCCCACTGATTCTGGATTCTGGTGAGTTGAATGATTTCATTCTATATTACAATGTAATATTAGTAATAATGCGCTTCAATCATCCACAACCATGGTGCTGGGATGATTGAAGCGCTAACACCAGGTGTTTGGAGTATCTTTATCTGCTGATTTGTTAAACTCTGGAATACACATTTCTATTGTGGTGTAGGATCTGGGCCTGCTGTCCCTCCATCCCTCTTTCCTTCCTTCTCTCTCCTTCCCTCCTTCTTTCCTTCTTTTCTTCTTTCTCTCTCCTTCCCTCCCTTTTTCCCCTTTCTTTCTCCATCTCTCATTCATCTCAGACTCTAACCATGCCCCCATTTGAACCACGCCCATATACGCCACGCCCACAATCTCATGTAAACCACTCCCATTTTGTCGGCGCGGCACATTGCGCGCTCCGCATTTTTCTTTTTTGCTATGTCATGCCTACAAACACATGCCCCGCCCCCAATTATAATAAGACTCCGCCTACAGACAAAAAAGTGTCCCTATAAATTTTTTTACAATGTTGGCAACTATGGTAAAGGGGCAGCCACAATGAATAGTAAAATAGTATTACTAGTAAAAAATACTGCCTCATTTAAATAGTTAGTGATTTTACATTTGCAATATTATCACAATATGAAAAACCAAGAACAGCACAGGAAGCGTGAGGAATATTTAAACTTGGGACACAGCAGTATAAACACAGTGAAGGTTCTAACACTTCCTTATTCTGCTAGAAGAGTGCTTACAGTATCTGTAAAACAGTAGCAAGCTAAAAGGTATTTGTCAGGTGCACTAGGCCGTTATTACACTGTATTCCTATTTACATTTACAGGATTGTAAGATTGCAAATTTCACAGAAAAACATTTAAAGGAAACCTATGGTGACAGCATGCACTTCATTTTATAACATCAGCATTGTAATAGCAATAAAAACAATAGTTATTTTTGACAATCCAATATAATCTTACTTGAAAAATCTCGTTGTGAAAAAAATGTTGTGAGTGCTGTCTGTCTGCTGGCCATCTCTTTCCACAACTTCCTGGGTTCTCTGCATGCTTTGCAGCTTCTCCTCTGCTGTGTACTTTTAATTCCTAAAGACTACATATCCCATGGTACATGGCTGCCGGCAAGCTGTGATTCTGTACTGACTCCGCCTCCTGAAAATCCTCCTCATCACCTCTGTAGTTCAGAAGAAAGGCTCTGTGAAATGTGTGACACAACAGTGCTTACTCACATGGCATAGTGAAAATGTATCACAGAATTCAAAGAAGCAAATGTGTTGGGATCTTCACAAAGTAACTTAAAATATTTCAAGAGCATGCAGGTTTATAGGAGTAGGTAGAAATAATGAAATGACAATGTTCAAACGAATATGTGATTTTAAATTGTGACCACAGATATTATTTAAGTATCATTTATAATTATAATAATGCGCATTGTTCTACCTAAAAGAACTATAATGTCACGTACATACGATCAGATTTTCTGACAACAAATGTTGGATGTGAGCTTGTTGGCGAAAAGTCCGACCGTGTGTATACTCCATCGAACATTTGTCGTCGGACTTTCCACCAACAAATGTTGGCTAGCAGGTTCTCAAATTTTCTGCCAACAAATTTTTGTTGTCGGACTTTACGATCTTGTGTACACAAGTCCGTCGCACAAAAGTCCATGCATGCTCAAAATCAAGTACGAGCCGGAAGCGCTTGGTCTTGTAAAACTAGCGCTCGTAATAGTGATATCACGTACGTCTTGTATGTAACCACATTCGTAATTGTTGGCCAACAGTTGTGTGACCGTGTGTATGCAAGACAAGTTAGAGCCAACAACCTTCGAACAAAAATCCACGGTTTTGTTGTCGGAAAGTTCGATCGTGTGTACGGGGCATAACAGTGTTAAAGTGAAATCATGCATGTCTTCTTCATACACTGCAGTCATTTTGGTAAAGTGCATCCAAAGCCATTCGTTTTTTTTTTTTGGATAAAATAGGTAGGGGTTCAAACCTCTGTCAGGTTTTTATTGCTAGCTGTGTCCCTACTCGGGAGTTTTGGGAAAATAAGCAAGGGAAAATCTAAATTTTGAGTTTTCACTGGAACAGGATGAAGAGATATCTTTCAATAGGATCACTTATTCCAGTAACAACTGTCTAAGAGAGGATTCCCTACCTTTTGTTGGAGATCATCTCTCGCTTCCTGTTGTGTCTAGACATAAAGTGAAGGAAAATCTTCCCCAAAGGGCACACACACACTTATGTTGGACGAGAAGGCCTGGCTCACAGTCTTCCCTCATCCCAAAGGTGTTCTATCGGGTTGAGGTCAGGACTCCGTGCAGGCCAGTTAAGTTCCTTCACCCCAAACTCGCCCATCCGTGTCTTTATGGAACTTGCTTTGTGCACTGGTCCAAATAATTTTGTGGAGGGGGATTATGGTGTGGGGTTTTATTTCAGGGGTTGGGCTTGGCCCCTAGTTCCAGTGAAGGGAATTCTTAAGGCGTCAGCATACCAAGACATTTTGAACAATTTCATGCTCCCAACCTTGTGGGAACAGTTTGGGGATGGCTCCTTCCTGTTCCAACATGACTGCGCACCAGTGCACAAAGCAAGGTCCATAAGGACATGGATGAGCGAGTTTAGGGTGGAGGAACTTGACTGGGCTGCACAGAGTCCTGACCTCAACCCGATAGAACACCTTTGGCATGTATTAAAGCGGAGACTGCAAGCCAGGCCTTCTCATTAACCATCAGTGCCCATCCTCACAAATGCGCTTTGGGAAGAATGGTCAAACATTCCCATAGACACACTCCTAAACATTGTGAACAGCCTTCCCAGAAGAGCTGAATCTGTTATAGCTGCAAAGGGTGGGCCAACAATATTGAACCCTATGCATTAAGACTGGGATGTCATTAAGACTGGGTTCACAATAGTGCGAATTGGATGTGAGTTTCCCCGCATCCAATTTGCACAGCAGGAGAGTGTGACTGGCTCTCTATGGAGCAGGTTCACATATCTCCACAGCGACTCCGGTGCAAATTGCACCGGAGTCCTGTGCATCTTTTGGTCTGTTTACGTTCTGAATTCAGCCAAAAATTCGGGCTGAAATTGGACCTGAAACAGTGAACAAGGATGCACCAAACTGCTGCTGTGAGCCGCATGTGAACCCAGCCTTAAAGTTTATGTGCGTGTAAAGGCAGGTGTCCCAATACTTTTGACAATAAAGTGTATGTCTACATTGAGGACATATTAGGTTTTTTGAAAGGTGCCTTTTCTTGCAGCTGCTGTTTTATTTTTTATTTTATATATAATTGGCCAATTATTTTTCATTGTGTGGTTTGTTTGTTTTGTAGTTTACTGTATACAGTCAGGTCCTTAAATATTGGGACATCAACACAATTCTAATCTTTTTGGTTCTATACACCACCACAATGGATCTGAAATGAAACGAACAACATGTCCTTTAACTGCAGACTTTTAGCTTTAATTTGAGGGTCTTTACAACCAAATCAGGTGAACGGTGTAGGAATTACAACAGTTTGTATATGAGCCTCCCACTTTTTAAGGGACCAAAAGTAATGGGACAATTGGCTGCTCAGCTGTTCCATGGCCAGGTGTGTGTTATTCCCTCATTATCCTATTATTAGCAGATAAAAGGTCCAGAGTTCATTTCAAGTGTGCTATTTGCATTTGGAATCTGTTGCTGTCAACTCTCAATATGAGATCCAAAGAGCTTTCACTATCAGTGAATCAAGCCATCATTAGGCTGAAAAACAAAACAAACCCATTAGAGAGATAGCAAAAACATTAGATGTGGCCAAATCAACTGTTTGGAACATCCTTAAAAAGAAAGAACACACCGGTGAGCTCAGCAACACCAAAAGTACCGGAAGACCACGGAAAACAAGTGTGGTGGATGACCGAAGAATTCTTTCCCTGGTGAAGAAAACACCCTTCACAACAGTTGGACAGAACAAAACACTCTCCAGGAGGTAGGTGTATGTGTGTCAAAGTCAACGATCAAGAGAAGACTTCACCAGAGTGAATACAGAGGGTTCACCACAAGATGTAAACCATTGGTGAGCCTCAAAAACAGGAAGGCCAGATTAGAGTTTGCCAAACAACATCTAAAAAAGCCTTCACAGTTCTGGAACAACATCCTTTGGACAGATGAGACCAAGATCAACTTGTACCAGAGTGATGGGAAGAGAAGAGTATGGAGAAGGAAAGGAACTGCTCATGATCAAAAGCATACCACCTCATCAGTGAAGCATGATGGTGGTAGTGTCATGGCGTGGGCATGTATGACTGCCAATGGAACTGGTTCTCTTATTAACAGCAGGATGAATTCTGAAGTGTTTTGGGCAATATTATCTGCTCATATTCAGCAAAATGCTTCAGAACTCATCGGACGGCACTTCACAGTCAGATGGACAATGACCCGAAGCATACTGCGAAAGCAACCAAAGAGTTTTTTAAGGGAAAGAAGTGGAATGTTATGCAATGGCCAAGTCAATCACCTGACCTGAATCTGATTGAGCATCCATTTCACTTGCTGAAGTCAAAACTGAAGGGAAAATGCCCCAAAAACAAGCAGGAACTGAAGACAGTTGCAGTAGAGGCCTGACAGAGCATCACCAGGGATGAAACCCAGCGTCTGGTGATGTCTATGCGTTCCAGACTTCAGGCTGTAATTGACTGCAAAGGATTTGCAACCAAGTATTAAAAAGTGAAAGTTTGATGGATGATTGTTAATCTGTCAAATTACTTTTAGTCCCTTAAAAAGTGGGAGGCACATACACAAACTGTTGTAATTCCTACACCGTTCACCTGATTTAGATGTAAATACCCTCAAATTAAAGCTGAAAGTCTGCAGTTAAAGCTCATCTTGTTCGTTTCATTTCAAATGCATTTTGGTGGTGTATAGAGCCAAAAAGATTAGAATTGTGTCGATGTCCCAATATTTATGGACCTGACTGTATGTCCTTTTAATATAAAGTACCTTTTTTTGCATAGATATGGTGTTGAGTTGCCTCCCAGGTCCCATTGCTATGATTTTTGGTATAAATTAAACAGAGAGGTGGAGCCTCAGTCAGGTTTTTACTATATATTTAAATGATAGTCATACATATTGACGGCTCCCTCTAGTGTGTGTGTGTGTTTTTTTTTTTTTTTTTAACAAAGTGTTTATGCTTAGAATTATATTTATGTGACTAGGACCCTGAGGACACATTTTATTTTATGTGGTTTAATACTTAGATATTGTTCACAAACCACTTGTGGTCTACATATGTACTGAAAATTTGAATGTTTTCTGTGGAGAACTCTGCCAGACATCCAGCATCTTCCATAGATTTCTGTGAACTGATGTGAAACCATAACCATATACATGAAGGGGGATATGGAAAAGTCCTTTAGAGCTGTGGTTCTTAACCCTAGAGAGAACGGAGCCTTCAAAATTCTTCCAAAACCTTCCATGCCTCAACAGGAAAAAAAAGTTAATGCTCCTAAAACTGCTTACAATGCTTTTTTATTTATGTAAAGCCTTTATCCCAAAAGGGTAAAACGACTGGTTATAAAGTGTGAGCCGAAGTTTGGCTTCAGTTTGTTAGATTATTTAAATCTGCTAGTATATCTAACAATTCTGCTGTCCAAATATGTCCCCTATGCTCCTTTATCTAGAGTGGGGGCACTCTAATATTGGAGGTGTTATACTGGCCAGATCACCAGGTGAAAACAGAGGGAGAAAGCCTAAAGAAGAAAACGAATGCAGCCGCCACATCTAATGATTGGTAAGCTGCAATATATTACATATGCAACAACATATTATACAATGCTGCCATACCTGTGCTAAATCAAGTCACAAAATCATATTATATATGCCTCCCAACTTCAGAATGTAAGCAAGTGGGACACATGAGTGCAAAAATAAAATGCAGCATGTTCACAGCATACCGTGGTGCAAAGCAGACATAGGTTTTATTGCACTGAAAGTTGGGTGTGGTTAAAAAAGTTCTGATCCTACTTGAATTATACATTACACACACATGCATATATTGCATGGGCTGGGAACCACCGATGAACATGTTTTTGTCCGTGACTCTTTAAGTGTTTGTGGTAATTGCTATTCAACTACTGTAAGTGTGCCAGAGAGGCTGAGAGTGTTATCAGAGTTGACTTGCAGAACAGAGAGCCCAAGATCCCAAGTGGCTCCTTTCGGCTGGGCGCTACAGATTCAAGTACAAAAATGTATGAATCCTGATTGAAAGGTTTGTGTGAAAACAAGTGTAGTAGGCATGCTTGCCATATTTATTGGTATGTTCCAGTTATAAGTGCATAGATGCATGGATAAAAATAGTGTAAACATTTAAATGCATAGATAACAGCTATTTACTTCAACCCATGCCAATACATTGAGTTCCTTTACCACTAAATAGTCTCATGTTCATTTCATGCTATTAGCTTACTGCCAGGAGACTATTTAGTGGTAAAGGAACTTGATGTATTGGCTTGGGTTGAAGTAAATAGCTCTTTGAGCATAAATAAACATTCAAAAAGTAGACTGAGGCTGGGTTCACACCATTGCGACTTGGATGCGGGATCCCCACATTCAATTCGCAATAGCAGGAGATTTTGACCAGCTCACTATGAAGCCGGTTCACATATCTCCGCAGTGGGTCTGTTAGCCCGTTAGACAGTGTAGCCACTACGCCAAAGCATTTCTGTACCACTAGATTCTAATTAACACATAAACCAGCAAGATCAGTAGTAGATAGTTAATATAAACATTACCTGTGTTGTGAATGAGGATATTATTACTACTACAGGTGCACCCAGAGAGAAGTCCTGTGTGATACGCCTGGGTGGTACCTCTGAACTAAGCAATTAGCAAAGGTTGCTAGGGGGCAAGTGGTATTTTTCCAAATATTTGGATGACCAAATTGCCCCTTGGGGTTTGAGAATCCAAATTTTCCCCACAGTGAGCAAATTGGAGCAAGATTTCAGAACTAGTTGGGGAACTAATCTCCAGTCTTGCTCTATGAAAATGATGGAATTATTATGTGGCCACTACAATGATGAATTGACTTCCTTGGACAAAGAAATAGAAAAATTGTATTCTGAAAACAGTTCAATTGTTTCAAATGAACTCTTTTCTAGTCGTGAGGGAACCCTCAAAGCACACATAGAGACTTATGTAGCTGAAATTCTAAAAACTAAAGAAAAGAAGTTTGTAAGAGACAAATTAACGTATGATAATAATCAAGCTTATCTCTGGACACAGACAAAAATAAACAAGAGACGCAATAATAAAATGCGAACTTCCAAAAATGCCCACCCCGAATCAATTGATTCTGACACCTCTTCTGTTTCTTCCCTCTCATCACAGGTATCAGAAGGTCCTAAGGATTGTGGACTCCCAAAGCGCACCAACGGTAACTCCAACGCACCCACTGGGTCAAGTAAGCGGCACCAAAACACTAACCGTACACCGGTTCATACTAGAGCCACTACGGCCAAAATAAACAACTCCTCGCATGCACCGGCTCACCGGGACACTCCTTCCAACACTCACTCAACCATTCCATCATCCCTAACACCGATACCATCAACAAGTAATACCAATGATCTTACCACCCAGTCGGATTTTCGCCCGGCCCCTAACTTCACACAACCGGTGCACGATTCAAAAAAGATGACCATCATGGAGGGCTCTCAGAAACAGGCAAAAAGTTTGAGGTAATCAATTTATCTTCCATTCCCCTTAGTGCTGATCAAGTTTCTGTCTTAGAATTAGGTTTAACCTTCTGTCCGACACAGAAAATTGATCAGTTTGAACTCATTAAGGATCTCAATCTGTTTGCTCGTAAATTAATGCTGCGCATTATTTACGACAAACCTAAGCAACCCAGTTCTACGTCAACATCTGACGTACCCACATTGGAAAATATCACACTAAATGAGATTAAAGCCATGGAGGAGCTCATGGAGCTCTGGGACGAGGGACACATTGATGAGACAGAGCTCCTTGAAGCTCAAGCTCTTGATCGGGATGGTTACCCTGACCGGGAGTTATGTGCTCCCTATCCAGGAGCCCACGTTGCTCCCACTGAATATAAACCCAAATCCAAAAACTTTCCTTCACCACAGGGCAACCCCAATGTCTGGGCCTTTATCCATCAGGTCACAGAAGACATCTGTAAGACCAAGTGGAAGGGCCTATCACAATCGAACCTTACAGGCCAGCAAAAAGCGGCCTTAAAGTCATTAGAACAGGACTCCCGTCTGGTAATAAAACCCTCAGACAAGGGAGGGAATCTGGTAGTAATGACCACGGAACAGTATGAATCTATGGTCTTACGCCTTCTCCACAATAAAGACTGGTACAAGAAAGTATCTGAGACGCATGTCACCAATATGACCATACGCTACAGAAAACTAATTGGGGCTGTTTACCATCAGGGCTTAATCACGAAACCAACATGGAATTTCCTCAATGTGCTTCATCCTCGGACTCCCACACTGTACGCTCTTCCGAAGGTCCACAAGGATTTATCTAATCCCCCCGGCCGACCGATAGTGTCCGGAAACGGATCTTTAACTGAAAATGCTAGACAACTTGTAGACGACTTTCTTAGGCCCTATGTAGAAGGCCTTACATCATACTTACAAGATACCAGCGAACTTCTTCAAACTTTGGATGGTCTGTCCATCCCTGAGGGGGCTTGGCTGGTGACCTTGGATGTGGAGGCCCTCTACAACTCCATCCCCCACGACTTGGGGGTGGCAGTTGTGGAGGGCTTCATCTCTCACAATAGTGATGTTTCCCGGGCCTATAATGGGTTCATTTTGGACCTTTTGAGGTTCATCCTTACAAATAACATCTTTTTATTTGCACGCTCCCACTACCTCCAGGTGCAGGGTGTCGCTATGGGGACCAGATGTGCCCCCTCTTATGCGAACCTGTACCTGGGGGAGTGGGAGCAGAGGCTTTTCTTTAGGGACGACATGCAATCTCTAATGGAATACATACCGATATGGAAACGGTATATTGACGATGTGTTCCTTATTTGGACGGGTAGTAGAGAGGACCTCTCTCGTTTCTTTGACAGTTTAAAAACCAATTCTTACAATTTAACCTTTACCATGGAAGCTAATCAAACCACCCTAACTTTTTTGGACATTACCATTCTGATTAACCCTGATAGAACTATAGGGACCACCCTCTTTCGCAAACCATCAGCAGGTAATTCGCTCTTGCACGCCACCAGCTCACATCCATTATCACTTATCAACAATGTCCCGTACGGTCAATACTTAAGATTAAGGAGAAATTGTAGTGAAAATATCCACTTTGAATCCGAAGCCAAAGCGCTGAGGGAACGCCTTAAGGCACGTGGTTACAGCAATAAATGTCTCAAAAGAGCTTACCTCAGAGCCAAAAAGAGTGATCGCAGTCAACTCATTCATGGCCGCACGACTGTGAAATCAGACCCAGGCCTAAGATTAATTACAACCTTCTCTGGCCAACATCAGCAAATGCGTGATTTACTACAGAAGCATTGGTATCTGCTTAAGGGTGATCCCAGGGTATCCAAACATCTTAAGGACTACCCTGAGATCACCTACAGACGATCCCGGTCAATTAGGGATCATATTGTTCACAGCCATTATGCCCCCTCTTCTGCAATTGCCACTAAAAATAAGGGAACTAAACCTTGTCACAACTGTGACTTTTGTAGGTACATCTATGCATCCCGTAATATCGTTCTTCCAAATGGACGACTTTACAATCCCAACTTTTTAGCCACATGTCAATCCATCGGTATAGTCTACATTATGATATGCGAGTGCAATGCCTTTTACGTGGGGAAAATTAAACGTCCCTTCTTCCACAGAATCAGAGATCACGTTTCCCTAGTAAATAAAAAAAAAAAAAAAAAAGATGGAAAGCCCCCTTCAGTCGACATATGGGATTATGTCATCAGTTTGATGATAGCAAGATGCACTTCTTCGCCCTGGAGTATGCTCCCCCAAATGAAAGAGGTGGAGATTACGACAGGACTTTATTGCAACGCGAGACTAAATGGATTTTTAGTTTAAATGCTTTGAAACATCCCGGCCTGAATGATGTTCTCAGTTACAAAACTTTCCTTTAAATCTGCTTGCTTTTTGCAGCCTTTTTTTTTTTTCTTTGTACACCCCTCATATCTAAAAAATGTTTTCTAACTCCATCTGTTAGAAATAATTAATTTATGGATGTCAAATTTGATGTTACGCTGTATATGCGATTCTTATGTATCTAATTTCTCTATTATACCCTTTATTTACCTTATTTGTGCATTATTGGTTGTTTTCTCCTTTTTTTTTTTTTTTTCCCCTCCCCCTCCCCCCAGTCCACGACCTCCCCTTTTTTTTCAGCATGTACGGACACCCGGGGCACTCATCAGTTCAGCTCTTAATCAATGTGCTGACTGTTCGTTTGCCCCTTTTTACAACCAGCGCTGCCTCGCTTTTCCTGGTTAATCAGTGCATGAGAACAATATACCTGGCTGTTCTATGTATGTAAACAGCTCATTTTCATATTCTCCCACAGCCTCTGGGCTTCCGTAGCACCTACTATGGGCATCGGACTTCTAAAGATGGCCGCGGCTCAGTCAAGACTCCCGACGCCGTTTGCGCTGCCTCCCGCACTGAGGCCGGGATGCGTGCGAATGCGCAGTTGTCCCTCTTCGGTCCGCAGCGTGACGTTGAGTCAGACGCCGTCACACTGCAGAGATTTAAAAAGCGGTTTCTCCCGCTACCCTCTGTCACTCCCTCTAGACACGCTGGGCAGACAGACGTCCCTGGATACCTCCCTGTCATTGTTTACATTTAGCTCCATTATTGACAAGTAAGTCTTCATCATTGCTCTTTGATCTCCCTATTTTTGGCTTTGTTTGATGTGCCCTAAGATGCTTTGAATCATATATTCGAACCTAGTCTATGTTTTCCTATTATATCTTAGGTTCTCTGCGCTGGTTTGCAGGCGATCTTTCAGGTTGGACTGCCCTATTTGTGGGTACTCGAACCTTGTATGCTGCCCCCTCCTCGGCTGCTATCCTGCTGCATATTTAAGAACCACTTATCCATACTTTCAGCAATTAGGCTTCTCTTCATCTTTTGGATGTGAACTTTTGATAGTTAAGAATTGATTCTACTTACCATATTGAAGGTATTTTATTCAAATCTTTATCCTTTGTACATTACTAATGCCAGTTCACTTATATTTTCAAATATGCATCTAGACCTTATGACATCCCCGTACTTGATTTCTTTTTCTCCTTCCAGAGAATTTCTTCCACTGCTGCAAAAAATTTTTTATTTCTCTCTGCATGCAATTTTGTGAGGTGTGGACTGGAGGGCAGAATATTCCATTTTGCACAAATTTTCCTTCTATTATATTTTTTCCCCCTTTTCATGGGTAAGATTATTGCATTATTTATGATATGATATATGCTGAATAAAAGTGTACACTAACTTTATATATTTTTTTTTTTTTTAATATATATTTTTTATATATATATATATATTTCACATTAATTACCCTTTCTGTTTTATGATACATTTCCCTCTTTTGGGTCTACACTTGTCAAACTTTCCTAAAATTCAATTTTCAAATTTGTCTTCTGTCTTGACATGATATACTAGCAGACATAAAATTCTCATTGCTGTTTTTTCTACTTTATAGTTGATCTATTGCCACACTATATCTCCTGAAGAAGCTTAAGAAAGCGAAACATGTAGAGAAAAGTGGTATCAACTTATATATTAACTCAATTACTGTATTTGTTTTTTGTAAACATACATTAATGTTCTTCTTTATGTCTGTTTTTTAAAAGATTGTTAAATAAAAATCTTTTATTTTACCTTTTCCACCTCATTTCATCCCAGCACCGGTAAAAGTCCTGAGGCCTGTCCCCTGGCCTCAATGTCCCTCTTTTTCATAAATGTATTGTTTGGGATGTGGTGCTCTTGATTTTTCCTCGCTTCCAGTATTTCAGTTGCTAGGGGGCAATTAAAATTTGCAGTCTTTCGCCCTGGATCTTCAACTGGTTAATGTTGAGGCCCATGAGAACACTCACAGTAAGGCCTGCAGGCAGGAGCAGGCTTTAGAACAGCTGTGTGATCAGTTCCCAAGAGCTCAGTCTCTCTAGTGCCTATAGGTCATGGCTGCAAGGCCTTCTCACCAGATTCAGTGACCCAGCATGGAAACCCCACTGTGAGTAAAGGAATCCTCTGCCCCTTTTAGTGAGTCTCTGGACCTTGGCTCACTTGGCGGTATCATTTAAGGATGGGTGTAGTGCTAAGTTCTCTGGGGGTAAAACAATCTCCACACTCTCCTAAGCTCTCTTCCTGTGGTCCCACAGTGGTATGCCTGAGACCTCAGTTCTAGACATAAGCAGATCTGACTCTGGGGGTGTGTTCACGCACCAAAAAAAATTTGTGTGTTTCAAAGAACAGCCTAGGAAGATACTGTTTTTCTCTACTCCCTGGTCCCAACCCTTTCTGGGAGATGTAGTCTGTTGGGTAATCAGGGCCTTCAATAATCCAGCTGATGGGAGTTGGTAGCAATTTAAAGTTCAGCTTGTCTGTTTGCTCCCAGTGCACAGGTAGCTACTGTTAATGTCAGGGCTTAGTCCTTGCAGCCTAGCAGTCGGCTTTAAATCTAATTAGAAAAATGTGTAAATCTTGGGTGAAAATTGTTTAATCTTAGTGGTAACATTTATAAATAGACCCCTTGGTGAGTATGTATGTACAGTCCAACTGACATAAATGTGACATACAGAGAATGGATCACCATCTGCTGGGTGCAGGCCGATAAAGCCTGTCCTTGCTCCATGCACACACTTGTGTAAAGTAAGGTGGCACTCCGATAACATCACATTCGTCATCACAGCAATCACATGGCACTTTTTACCTTATAACAGTGGAAGGTGAGACAATGGGGAAAGAATAAATGGATCAGCAGCTACAGATTCATTCCTTATGTTTCAGTGAGACAGGGATCTTTTTTTAACCATTTAATTTCCCCTTCTTTCTTACACATACTACTACTATCTCAATGCTGCCTTCATGTGATCTGTATGTTAATCCTTTCACCTCCCTTATCCTGGCCATCTGAAATGTTAACCTCTTCATCTCCATCTTCTCACTGTATGTGATCAGTGCACCAAATGCTTTCTCCTTCCTCTGTGTATGACCTGTACAATAATGCATCTAGTGCACCGTTCCCAAGTTCCATGCTTACCTCCTCAAAACCAGGATGCTTTTTTATTTCCAAAAAAGTTTGCAAACATTGAGATCACATTGGGATGCCGTTGAGTCTCTTCTTTTGCAAGACTCTACACCTGACCATGTTCTTTCGGTAGTAAATAAGGTTCTTTTCATGAAACTTCACACAGATTTGCCGGAATTTACAAACAAATGGCCGTTAGAATGCCCAAATTATAACGGAGGAGTGGGTGAAAGCATTCATCCTTACCCACTGTTTATCATAGGCAACTAAGGCGCAGGAGAAGATGCTGCTTCATGCTGCTTCATCACATATATCGGGATGTCTCAGATCTATATTGGCGATGTCATTCAGCTAAGGGTTCACTCATGCATATTTGGTGGGAATGGCCATCTATTCATGATTTTTGGGAATTAATTCTTCAGGTTTATACTACCATAACTGGGACTAACGTCCCCAATATGCCACAAATTACTTTGTTATCTATTTTGCCTCTTTTAAATGTATTAAAAAAGGTCCCCTTAGACATTGGCTGACAGCAGCGAGAACCTCGCCACTGGCAAACAGCACATGCTCCCCCTCTGATTGAGTGGGTGTTGGAGATGGACCATATTGAGAGGATGGAGTCTCTTTTGGCACATGAATTGGATGCGTATGAAGAATGCCACCAAACATGGCTTCCCTGAAAACTGTTTAGGGAGTCAGCCATAATGGGAAATCACCTTGTAGGATAACTGTGGGATCTAAGTTTGATATAAAGTTGGGCTGTGAGAGGTATTGTCTGGTTATCCACCCCTAGCTGCCTTAATTTAATTTAATTTCAATTTTACTTAATTTGAATTATATTGAGTATAATTTTTACCATATCTTCTTCCCCCACCTCCTTTTTTTTTCTCTATTTTTTTTTCTCTTCTCTCTTTTTTTTTCTATTTTTATTTTTGTTTGTGCCCTTTTCATATATACCCTCTGGGGAGCAGGGGCGTAACTAGAAATAGCAGGGCCCCATAGCAAAATGTTGTATGGGGCCCCCCCCACAGCTGCCCTATTGTCAATGCAGCGTGACCTGTGCCACATACAGCGTGACCTGTGCCCAATGCAGCGTGACCTGTGCCCAATACAGCGTGACCTGTGCCCAATACAGCGTGACCTGTGCCCCATACAGCGTGACCTGTGCCCAATACAGCCTGGTCTGCCTGTGCCCCATACAGCCCCACCTATGCAGAGGAAGAGGAAAGGCACACGGATCAGCAGAGAGCGGGATTGCCCGCTGTAATAGCTTTCATTTGAATTTCCTGTCTTCCCGGGGCTCATCGTCATATAGCCCCACCTCTTGGCCCGACGCCTTTGATGGCATCACATGTCCCGCATTGGATCGGCGTTCTGTCTATCAAAGGCACCGGGCCAAAAGGTGGAGCTATGTGACGTGAGCCCCGGGAACACTGGAAGTTCTAATGAAAGCTCTTACATCGGGCAATTCAGCTCTCTGCTGATACGGACAGCTCGCCTCTTCCTTTCCTCTCTCTTCCCCTGGCTGACTGAGACTGTGCCGGCAGTGCTCTTATCCTCACTGGGCCCCACTCGGCTGCAGGCCCCATAGCGCCCGCATGGGTCACTATGGTGGTAGTTACGCCCCTGCTGGGGAGGGACGATTGATGGTTGAGACTAGTGTGTCTTGGACTACAGTTTTTTTATTTGTACCATGAGGCTGTGTTTTGTCCATTCTCCTGTTGAGTGTAACAAATAATGTAGTCCCACACACTATCCTCTGTTATAGATATGTTCCTGTATTGGTTTAGAGTCTCCTGGTTCCCGAGGGATGTTTACGTGTTATGTGTTATATTTTACATGTTATATATTACGCACACCTTTTTACTACACTAGAAAAGATTACAGTATGTTTCATTACTTCTTTTTGATAGATATATATATATATATATATATATATATATATATATATATATATATACTGTTTTTTGTATTACAATTATATATGGCAATGCTTTTAATAAAGTTAGATTGAACTGAGATCACATTGGGGTGTCTACTTTCCAAAAAAAGGTAATTTGTGTGTTTTTTTTTTTTTTTTTTGTACTATTCTGCCATTTTTATTTTTCCAGAAAGTAAGGGTCTTTGGTCTTTTTTCATTTTATAATAAAAAAATGAAAACAATTGTGGTTACTAAATACCACCAAAAGAAAGCTTTATCTGTCTAAAAAAAATGATATAAAATTAATTTGGGTAGGGTGTTGCATGGCAGAGTAATTATAAGTCAAGTTATTACAGCTCTGAAAATGGAAAAATGGCCTGGTAATAAAGGGGCATTACAGACCTGTACTCAAGTGGTTAAAGGATGATGATGCCCTCTCTGAAGAGTCTTAAAGGACTGAACACTGATTCTTTATTGTTAGATATAGCCCAAATAAATAACCCTTCTTTTGGGCTAATGCTGTGTCAAGGAGTGTTGTACTATTTAAGGGGTTGTTTTTATATACAAGTTGTTAATATAACACAGTGATTTAGCAAACTAAATGTCATTCAGTTAGGGTCTACATCAACTTTAACCACTAGCCAACCAGCATACGATGATGTACGTGGGCACAATTCCACGGCTGGGCAAATGGGCGTACAGGTACATCTCCTTTAAATCGCGGCATTGTGGAGGTGCGCGCCAGCCGCGTACTCTGTGCCCGCGGGTCCCGCAGACTCAAGGTCCGCCAGGGGCCCGCGATCCTGTCATGGAGCGGAAGAACGGGGAGATGCCTTTGTAAACAAAGCATTTCCCCGTTCTGCCTAGTGACATGACAGGGATCTACTGCTATACACATCGGCCTAAGCTGAGAAAGAAATTAGTTTTTTATATTTTTTGGGGGATATTTATTATAGCAAAAAGTAAAAAATATTGCTTTTTTTCAAAATTGTCGCTCTTTTTTTGTTTATAGCGCAAAAAATAAAAACCACAGAGGTGATCAAGTACCACCATCTATATGTGGGGAAAAAAAGGACATCAATTTTGTTTGGTTGCAACGTCGCACAACCGCGCAATTGTCAGTTAAAGCGACGCATCCTGTCTTGTTGCTAGGAAATTGCTAAGAGACAACTAGCTCCTACTGTTCACCTTAACCATCACAGTGGTGAAGTGAGCTCTCAAACTGTGCTCAGCACCCCTGTGTGAGGGGAGAGAAAGCGCATGTGAGGGGGTTTGAATCATGGAAAGAGCTCACTCCTGTACTGATGGAGGTGAACAGTAAAAGCTAGGAGTCTTCTAGCAATGTCCATTCCACTGATAACAAAAAAAATGTTGAACTTCCAGTGACCAGTATGAGAGAGTGAGAGTGATAACACCAAATTTAACACACCTGCTCCCCATTCACACCTGAGACCTTGTAACACTAACGAGTCACATGACACTGGGGAGGGGAAATGGCTAATTGGGCCCAATTTGGACATTTTCACTTAGGGGTGTACTCAATTTTGTTGCCAGCTTTTTAGACATTAATGGCTGTGTGTTTACTTATTTTGAGGGGACAGCAAATTTACACTGTTATACAAGCTGTACACTCTCTACTTTACATTGTAGCAAAGTGTAATTTCTTCAGTAATGTCACATGAAAAGATATAATAAAATATTTACAAAAATGTGAGGGGTGTACTCACTTTTGTGAGATACTGTATATATTTTTTTAATGAACAATATCTTTATTTCTTACATATTAATAAAAAACTTCACATTTACTCCACAGACAAACAGTGACCAAACATAGGTTGAAAACAACCACTTGCCCTTACTCCACCCAACCAGCTAAATATAGTCAGTATAGGTGTATACCTAGATTTGCATATCAGTTATATCAAAAATTTTGAGATATCATTAAAGGTGGCCACCTGGATGAATGCCCAAAGTACTATTTCGACTAAATGGGCATTTGGACTCTAAATATAAATCTTCTTGCAATATGGACATATGGAGCATTATTTTCAACTGGAAATTATCCAGCTATCCCTTTTTGGTATTATAAGTTCATAAGGATGAAGGCTAATCCCCTGCCCATTCTTTCTGTGAATTGCAGCATACCTTTCCCCTATATCAGTGATAGAGAACCTTGGCACCCCAGATATTTTGGAACTACATTTCCCATGATGCTCATGCACTCTGCAGTGTAGTTGAGCATCATGGGAAATGTAGTTCCAAAACATCTGGGGTGCCAAGGTTCACCATCACTGCTCTATATAGTAAAGAGGGGGAAAAAGGGAGATGGTCTGTAGTCACACACTTTCTTTCCTAGGGTGACAACACCACTCCTCCATCAATACAGTAACAGTAAGTGGGTGTTGTCACTCTAGAACAGGAAGTATGTTACTGGCAAAATTACAAGGTGAGAATATAGGGGAAAAAGCCTGAAGAAAAAAGAAAACTAACAAAAACTAACATACATCCATATAGGAACATGTAAAGTACATTCAGAAAAAAATTCTGCTGTATATCCGCTTTTATTCTGCAATAACTGAACATATACACAGTTGTCTTAGGCTAACGATCTTTGTAGCAAAAACTAAACTAAACATTGCCAAGTTTTTTGTTTTTTTTTTCCTTTTCCTTTTTACTAAGGATAAAGTTACTTCAACTCAGTAAATCAATTTACTACAGAGATTATAATTCTCTGGCTTCATACAGTATATCCTTACCATTATGTTATATAAAATATATTCCCTTTACTGTCAATTTGTTAAAATAATAAAGGAGGCTGTGATTATTTTATTTAACATATATCAAATAATTCCCAGAGTGTTGATTATGTGACAAAATATTTAACACTAGTATAGACATACATTCTTGTTTGAGAATTCATTTTTTTATCACAATGCTTGAATGGATCAACAGTTTCAACAAGAGCAAGTGAGGTAATATCCACAGGAATTGTATGTTTATATTACCTACAAATTATAGGCATATGTGAGGAAGGAGCCTGTTACCATTTTGTCATCGCAAAATCATATTCCTTGAAAAAAAGGATAAAAAAAGGTCAATACATCCATTCTATGGTTCTAGTTCATTTTCTCTATCAATTATGCAATAAGTATTATATGATTACTTTGATTTAATTACAGTCACTTTGGCTGTGTAAATGGAAGTCATATGATGCATGTTTTATTTTTCTATATATTTTTCTTGGAAAGGGGTAAAGCAGACCAATGCAATGTTCCTATGATAATTAGAATAAAATAAAACAAAATTAATAACCTTGGTGTTTTTGTATGCACATTTATATTGATGACTAAAGAATCAGGCTTTGAAATTCAGAAAAAAAATATAACAGGCTCATTCCTAAAGAAACCTGCTCTTTAACCACTTCAGCCCTGGAAGAATTTACCCCCTTCCTGACCAGAGCACTTTTTGAGATTCGGCACTGCGTCGCTTAAACTGACATTTGCGCGGTCATGCGACGTGGCTCCCAAACAAAATTGACGTCCTTTTTTTCCCACAAATAGAGCTTTCTTTTGGTGGTATTTGATCACCTCTGCAGTTTTTATTTTTTGCGCTATAAACAAAAAAATAGCGACAATTTTGAAAAAAACGCATTATTTTTTACTTTTTGCTATAATAAATATCCCCAAAAAATAATTAAAAAACATTTTTTTCCTCAGTTTAGGCCGATCGGTATTCTTCTACATATTTTTGGTAAAAAAAAAAGTCGCAATAAGCGTTTATTGATTGGTTTGCGCAAAAGTTATAGCGTTTACAAAATAGGGGATAGTTTTATGGCATCTTTATTAATACATTTTTTTTTTTTACTAGTAATGACGGCGATCAGCGATTTTTATTGTGACTGTGACATTATGGCAGACACATCGGACATTTTTGACACATATTTGGGACCATTGTCATTTATACAGCAATCAGTGCTATAAAAATGCACTGATTCCTGTTCAAATGACACTGGCAGTGAAGGGGTTAACCACTAGGGGGCGGGGAGGGGTTAAGTCACTGATCTCTGCTCCCGATGACAGGGAGCAGAGATCAGTGACACTGTCACTAGGCAGAATGGGGAGATGCTTGTTTACATCAGCATCTCCCCGTTCGTCCTCTCCATGAGGCGATCGCGGGTATCCCCGCCGCGATCGAGTCCGCAGGACCCGACTCACGGGGCTCCTGGCCGGCGCGCGCTGGCGGCGGCACGCACGCAATGGCATGGCGGGGAATTTAATGGGACTTACAGGTGCACCCATTTGCCAAACCATGCCATTCTGCCGACGTACATCGGCGTGCGCCGGTCGAGAAGTGGTTAAGTGAACTGGGGCTATGATAAAAAAAATAATTCATATTATTATTAATAATGTTAATGCATAGATGAAAAAACAAAATGCATACCTTTTCTTCCTATTCAACATTCATAAACATGTTATTGAAATGTGAGATAAGGTTTATATAAAGTAAAGCCATTTTGCCACAGGGGAAGGTGGAGAGACAGATGTGTATAGACATGTTCAGGCATTTATGTGACCTTGCTTTTTTTTTAAACAAATTGATATTTTTTTATTCACTATAATTATTTGCAGACTGTCTTCCTTGAGAAAAAGAAAAGAAAAAGAAAATATACCATGATGTCATGCAGGTATTGGCAAGCTGTGACCTCTAAGCTGCTGGGGATTTGCAAGTCCTATTAGGAACATTCTAACAGTAGAAGGAAGCTGGTTAACTAAACCTGATCTAGTGACTGAAATAATATTCTAAGTGGGAAAGCTCCATGAGTACACTATACAAAAAAAGGCTTAATTTATAAGGCTGTTGGACATTGTTAAGTGAAGCAGAATTGTATGGTGCCAAAATGATTTGATGCAGGGTTTTGTACAAATAGGCATGGGGTATGGTGAGTACTGGTATGTTAGTTCATGTGATAAATAAGTAGGAGTTGATAACTCAGATGATGCCTCATTAGGGAATAATAGTAACACAAGTAACATGCATTGCTGCATTACAGTGCCATTCTTTTTTAAATACACTACGGCAGGGATATCAAACTCAATGCCATCATGGGCCACATCAGCATTATGGTTGCCCTCAAAACGCTAGTTGTATCTGTAAGAATATATAAATTTATCCAAGGCTTTTTTTCTCAGAGAATAGATGCAGGAACACAACCACAATCCCCTTCCGAACCACATTGAACCGTGGGTTTGGCCAAATTGCACAGCGGGAGGATTTTAAAGGGGCAATAAATGCAAGGAGTACGTTATGTGCAGAGTTCAGGGATGACTGTGTATAGAGTGCAGCGTTTAGGGTTGCGCTATGTACAGAGTGCAGTTTCAAGAGTGCCCTATGCACAGAGTGCAGGGTTCAGAGATGTGCTACTTATATAGTGCAGAGTTCAGGGGTGCATTGCAAACCAAGTACAAGGTTCAGGATTGCACTGTATACAGAGTGCAGGGTTGAGGAGTGGGCTACATGCAGAGTGCAGGGTTTAAGGGTGTACTATGCACAGTCTGCAGGGTTCAGCTCTCTTTCACAGGCTGTCCACATCTCACTTCCACCCTTCCTCGGCTCTGACCTCTACACCACTCTCCCATCCCCTACCTCTACACACATATCCCTCAACAGCCCTCATCTCTCCAACCCCCCACCCAAAATCCTCCTCACATCTCACCTACCTGGCCCGGCTCTAGTACCTCCCAGTAGTGTAGGTAGCTCCACCTCTCTCTTTCACTTTTAGGGAGATCATTGGTCGACATTCGCACACCCAGGCACCTGCATCACCCTTGTCCCCGCCGTGAGTCCAAAGCAGGCAGGGATCTGTGATAGCTGCCCATAAGAAAGCTGTCCTTGTAAACACAGAAGGTTTCTGTGTTTACAAGTGACAGTGGTGATCGGGGAGTGAAGAGCGAGAGCCTGGAGTTGGCCAATGGAATCTTATAGTAACTAATTTGTTATAGAATAAATTAATATTTTCTATACAGATACAATTATGTCAGTTTATCTAAAAAATTTAAAACATAAAACATTGTAAACATTATTGAGGGTCTGGCAGCCTTCTAATTTGTGGTATTTATTTTTCTGAGTGTAGCAGCATTTAACTGGTATATGATCCAATACGACACTGTGTTGCTTTAACTGACAATTGTGTGGTCGTGTGACGCTGTACCCAAATATAATTGATGTCCTTTTTTTTCCACAAATAGAGCTTTCTTTTGGTGGTATTTGATCATCTCTGCGGTTTTTATTTGTTGTGCTATAAACAAAAAAGTCAGACGATTCTGAAAAAAAAACTATATTTTTTACTTTCTGCTATAAAACATATCCAATAAAAAAAATGTAAAAAAATCTAATTACTTCATCAATTTAGGCCAATTTGTATTCTGCTACATGTTTTTGGTAAAAAAAATCCCAAAAAGCATATATTGATTGGTTTGCACAAAAGTTATTGCGTCTACAAACTATGGCATAGATTTATGGACTTTTTTTGTTTTTACTAGTAATGGCCGGCGATCAGTGATTTTTAGCAGGACTGCGACATTGCCGTGGACAAATCTGACACTTTTTGGGGACCAATGACACCAATACAGTGATCAGTGCTAAAAAAAAAATGCAATGACACTGGCAGGGAAGGGGTTAACATCAGGGGCAATCAAAGGGTTAAGTGTGCTCCTAGGGAATGCTTTCTAACTGTGTGGGGGATGGACTGACTGGAGGAAGAGGGACATCTGTGTTCCTGATTAGCAGGAACACAAGATTTCTCCCTTCCTCTGTGACAGAACAGTGGTCTGCCTTGTTTACATGGATGATCCCTTGGTTGACAGTCAGGGACGATCAATGCGGCTGGAGGGACAGTTGCAAGCACTGATCTCCCTGTATGGCATTTTAGCTGACAGCCGCTTCTCCTCTCCTTCCCATAGCTGTCAGCTGAAATGCCTTACAGGGAGATCAGTGCTTGCAGCTGTCCCTCCCACCACATCGATCATCTCCCTTCACTTCACTCCCTTCTTGCACTGTTGTATCAGCCAATCACCCTCTTTCAGACCCAGCCAAGGGGGCAGACCCCTGAACTGGAGACACTCCATAGATGAGCATTACAAAGTGGTCTCCCTAAAAATGGTCGCTACATGTCTGCAATAATGAATATTCAGTTTATTTGATTTATGTTTAGAATTCTTATAAGAAATGTTAATGTACAGGTGATAAATATTAATTGCAACACTTTGAACAAGCACACTATTTATACACAATTTATATCCAGATTAAGAGACTGACACAGACACTAGTAAAATTATCTTCACAATGAATTACTTAAAGTGGATATAAACCCAATTTTTTTTTATGTCATAATATAGAGTATAAGATTTCCTATCATTTGAGCCCAGTCTTGCCACAAAGAGTTAATCCATCTCTGAGCAATCCTCTTTTATTGTTCAGTGAGATAAATCTTGACAAACAGAGAAAAACTTTGTCAAATCCTCCACCTTGCTGTGAGTGACAGCCTAAGACATGCATTATTTTTTAATTCCCTCCCACTCCTTTCTTCTGCTGCTCTGCCAGGATTGGATGTTCCACACCTCAGCATAATTGGGCATGCTGAAGTCATGTGGTTACTTTCCTGTCTTTTCACTGGATGTTAGAGATCATAGCAGAAGTTCAGTGTAAGAACTACACAGGAGAAAAATGCATGTTGACAAGGGGAGTGTAGAGGTGGACGGGGAGTCTACTAACATCACGACTCCACCCACCGAGCTCCAGACAACAGACCCACCCACAGAATCTGCAGTTTTTCGGCTCTCATAACAGACAGAGGGGAGACATTTGACAGGTAAAGATACATACAGGAGGCACGTATATCCTTATAGATAACCCCTATGGCAGTAGTTTAGAAAGGATGACATTGGGTTTACATCCACTTTAAGGTATCCTGCTAAAGCCTGAGTATATATTGGATTAAAGTGGTTGTGAAGGCTGAAGGTTTTTTACCTTCATGTGTGCAGCCCCCTAATACTTACCTAAGCCAATCTCGATCCAGCAATGTGCAGGAGACCCGAGGCTCTCCTAGGTCCCTCCCTTCTGGCTCTGCAGCATGTAACTAACACTCCGCAGGCAGCTGCTCCATCTGTCCATAGTTTCAGAAGCGCAGCGGCGGCGGACCACTGTGTCCCGATGCCAGAATGGAAGCAAACAACATCCCCTGCACGCCTCTATGATCAGTGACCTGTCTGTCTCACCAGTCTCTGAGTCAGTGGTGTATCCATGTGTGCAGAGTGGAATGGTACTGTGACCCACACTGCACACATGGATGATCCCTTGGCTGACAGCCGCTTCTCCTCCTCTCCATCCCACAGCTGTCAGCTGAAATGCCTTACAGGGAGATCAGTGCTTGCAGCTGTCCCTCCCACCACACCGATCATCCCCGACTGTCCTCCATCTCCGGCCCCCGTGTCCTCCTTTTCTGGCCCCCCTCCATGTCCTCCTTCTCTGGCCCCCTCCATGTCCGCCTCCTCCGGGCCCCGTGCCCTCCTTCTCTGGCCCCCTCTGTGTCCTCCTTCTCTGGCCCCCCTCCTTGTCCTCCTCTTCCAGCCCCGTGTCTTCCTTCTCTGGCCCCCGCCGTGTCCTCCTTCTCTGGACCCCCTCCTTGTCCTCCTCTTCTGGCCCCGTGTCCTCCTTCTCTGGCCCCCGCCATGTCCTCCTCCGCCCCCATGTCGTGCTCCTCCTCCGCCCCCTCATCCCCCCACAGCCGGCTTCCTTCCTCTCCTCTCCCGCTGGCTGCTGGGGAGATCTGTTAGGATAAAGAGTGGAGGAAGGGGCCGGTAAATATATAATTTACTGGCCCCTTGCTTTTCTGAATTGGGCACCGTGAGCAATCGCTACTGCCCGCTCCTGTGTCCTGTGATGATAACTGAGCAGAGTAACCTGTGATTACTCTGCTTCAGTTTATGAATGGAGAGGAGCCTCTGTCTCCTCTCCATTCATCTTCAATGCTGAGGCTGCTGTGAAAGGGACTGGGGAATCTCTGTCCTCAGTCCCTTTCTCTGTCTCAAAAGGGGAGATGTCGGGGGGTCTGTTTAGACCCCTGAAATCTCACCAAAGCCCCCCAACAGGGCTGATGAAAAAAAAATGCACTAAAAATAAAAAACATTTAATTGTAAAAAAATGATGAAAAATTAAATTGTAAAAAATATTATAAGATAAAAAACTACTGACACCATCCCCCCCAGCCCAACCAACACTTTCCGCTGCCCCAACCCCCCCCCCCAAAAAAAAAAGCATTGTGAAAAAAAAAAAGAAAAAAAAAATTGTAAAAAAATAAACACATAAAAATAAAAAACTACTGACACCATCCACTGCCCCATAGAGGCAGGGTTTGAAATTGTTCCTCGCACTGGCAGGATCGCATTGTTGGATGCAGATCAGAGCCCCAGACCTGGTGAGTGAAACACTGTCACTGACATTGTATTACTGTATATAGTGTATATAGACAGATCTGTCCATTACACTGATGTGTGTCTGTGTACCGAGCATATGGCCTGGATGTAAGAATCTCTGCCCCCCTTCCCGGTAGGCTGCATTTGATGTACACTGGTGAGGCTGCATTGATGGGCATGGATGAGGCTGTATTGATGGGCTGCATTGATGGGCACTGATAAGCTGCATTGAAGGACAGTTATAGGCTGCATTTGATGGGCACTGATAAGCTGCATTTGATGGGCACTGGTGAGGCTGCATTTGATGGGCACTGATAAAATGCATTTGATGGCACTGGTGAGGCTGCTGCATTTGATGGGCACTGGTGAGGCTGCATTGATGGGCACTGATAGGCTGCATTTGATGAGCAAATGCGAGGCTGCATTTGATGGGCAATGGTGAGGCTGCATTGATGGGTCTAGCAAAGTGTTGCATGCAAAATAATAGCAGTCATTAAAAAGATGGGGTATACATGGGCAGGGCAAAGGTGGGTGGAGTCAGGGGTGGAGTGGCAAAATGAGGTTCCGCCTAGGGCAGGGGTGTCAAACTTTTTTAAAAGAGGGCCAAATTTGATGAAGTGAACGGGCGTGAGGGCCAACCATTTTGCCTGACATCCTTTGAATCATTAAAATTTGGTCTAATTGTGTTAGTTCGAGCACTAATATACTGCACAACAAGAATTCTCTTGCCTTTGTGGCTGTGTGTGGTGAAGAGATGAGCTTGGGCGTGTTATTTGGCTATATCGTATTTATCAGCGAATAACACGCACATTCACTTTAAGAGGGAAGTTTCAGGAAAAAACTTAAATTTTAATTACTTCAATACAGGGTATTTATACACCCTTCCTGCCCAGACCAATTTTTAGCTTTCAGCGCTTTCACACTTTGAATGCCAATTACTCAGTCATGCAACACTGTACCAAAACAACATTTTTATCATTTTTTTCATACAAATAGAGCTTTCTTTTGGTGGTATTTAATCACCACTGGGTTTTTTATTTTTTGCGACATAAGTGAAAAAAGAGCGAAAATTTTGAAAGAAAAACACTTTTTTTTAGTTTCTATGATACAATTTTGCAAATAAGTAATTTTTGTCCATAAATTTGGGCCAAAATTTATACTGCTACATCTCTTTAGTAAAAATAACCCAAATTAGTGGATATTATTTAGTCTCTGTGAAAGTTATAGTCTACAAGCTATGGTGCAAATCACACCTGATGCACTGACAGTTCTTGAGGCTCTGAAATGTCAGGAAAGTACAAATACCCCCCAAATGACCCCTTTTTGAAGAGTAGACAGTCAAAGATATTTAGTAAGAGGTGAGTTTTTTGAATGTGTAATTTTTTCCCACAATTCTTGGGAAAATTAAGATTTTTTTTTTTGCAGAATTGTCATAATAACAAGTTATTTCTCCCACACAGCATATGCATACTTCCAATTACACCCCAAAGTACATTCTGTTACTCCTCCCGAGTATGGTGATACCACATGTGTGTGACTTTTACACAGCCTGGCCACACAGAGAGGTCCAAAATGCAGGGAGCACAATCAGGGGTTCTAGGAGCATAAATGACACCTCTAATTTCACATTTGTGAAGGCCCTGGAGCACTAGGACAGTGGAATTACTCACAAAGTGACCCCATTTTGGAAAGCAAATACCCCAACAGCTATTATTTGAGGCATAATGAGTCTTTTGAACAGTTCATGTTTTTCCAGAAGTCTTCGGAAAACATGGAAAGAAAATGAAAACGTATTTTTTTTTTTTTACACAAAGTGGTCAGTTTATAAGATATTTCTAACTCAAAGCATGTATATAGCAAAAATTACACCCCAAAACACATTCTGCTACTTCTCCTGAGTTTGGCAATACCACATGTGTGAGACTTTTACACAGCCTGGCCACATACAGAGGCCCAACATTGAAGTAGTACCTTCAGGCATTCTAGGAGCATAAATTACACATCTTATTTCATTCCTACCTATCACACTCTTGAAGGTCCTTGAGCACCAGGACAGTTGAATTACCTACAAAATGACCCCATTTTTGAAAGAAAACACCCCAAGGTATATTCTATGAGGCATGGGCTGCAGATAGGTACTCGGGTACTCTGATGGGCTGGCGACAGTTACTCGGTTACTCTGATGGGCTGGTGACAGGTACTCGGTTACTCTGATGGGCTGGTGACAGGTACTCGGGTACTTTGATGGGCTGGTGACAGGTACTTGGGTACTCTGATGGGCTGGTGATAGGTATTCGGGTACTCTGATGGGCTACAGATAGGTACTTGGGTACTCTGATGGGCTGGTGACTGGTACTAAGGTACTCTGATGGGTGGTGACTAGGGATGAGCTTTGAGTTCGAGTCGAACCCATGTTCGACTCAAACATCGCATGTTCGATCGTTCATCGAATTGCGAATGATATGTTCTGTTCGCGCCAAATTCCAGTGGTGCGTCACGGCCCATAATTCACTGGGGCATTGCAGTGCATTGCTGGCTGATGATTGGCCAAGCATGCACTATGACCCACAGGCTTGGCCAATCACAGCGCTGTCTGTACAGAGAGCCGTAATTGGCCAAAGCCAGGGTGGCTTTGGCCAATTATGGCTCAGGGGGTTTAGTACACGCCCCACACTATATAAGGCCGCCTGCACGTCGGCCCTGTGTAGTGTGTTCCGGCGTTGAGAGAGAGATAGAGAGAGAGACAGTGTCATTTGATTTAAGTTAGATAGAGTAGGCAGGTGAGTCAGTTATAAATGTATGGGGACTATTGCGCAAAAAAACACAATGTAAACAAAAGACTCTGAAATTGACAGTGAGGTACCCGGTAGAGAGCTGCCAACATAGATGGGTCCACTCAGTTCCCCCAGGAAAAACAATGAAAATTATAAAATATGTGGCGCTACTCTATCAATCAGTAACAATCAGACAATTAAAAACCTTAACCGTAATCATCTAAGATAAAGGATGAAGTTGACAAAGTAAACTCCAACACATAAATTCAAGGCAAGAAAAAATTATAATGACCTTAGGACTAATAGCACCACACAGGAGTCCATCAAAGAAGACAACAGTTCTAAAATATGGAAATAAGTAGGTGAATATCCTTGTCAAAAGAAGTTTATTGAGTATACAATGTTATAAAGATACATAAAGTAAGTTTACAAGGATCTATAAAGTAAGCTCATTGTTTTACAGTAGGGTTTATATAGGTAAATATCATGAAATTTCAAATATTAAACATTGGGTTCACGTAAACCTAAATTAAAGATATATATCATTTCCTTAGTTACTTTTGTAGGTATTTAAATTATTTATACCTACTATACATATTGTTTACAAGTAGAGTGTATATAGGTCAAATAAATTCTGATAATGAGCTTTAATCGTAAGGTGGAGAAAAGGAAAGAGAAAGAAGAAAAAGGGTTGAAAGGTAGAGGTATGGTCCACAAGGTTGTCCCGCTCGTCAGTTTATTATTCTTTTTAGTTCTCTTTGAAGCCTTAGAATGGGTGTCTCTGTAAGTCATTTAATCTGTTACCATGGCAACAGGACGGAGTCATTGAAGTTTGACAGGAACTGTTGTTTTATCCAAGGATGCCAAAGTTTTTCAAATTTTGGAATTTGATTTTGATCGATGGCTACCATCTTAGCATGGGACATTGTATTATTCATTCTGTGAATTGTTTCTGCTAGTACCAATGTAGGAGATTTCCATGCCTTGGCCACTGTTTGTTTTGCAGCCGTTATTAGTTGGATCATAAGTTTGAATTGAGAGAGTGTTAACCATTCCGGTTTTAGATTAAGCAAAGTTAAATATGGATCTGGTTGTATTATATTTTTAAATATTTTAGATGCAATCACGAAGACTTCCTTCCAGAAGGTTTGGATTACTGGGCACGTCCACCATATGTGTAAATATGTGCCTATTTCTGGGCATCCTCGAAAACAAAGCGTTGAGGTATTAGGTGAATATTTTGCCACTCTAGCGGGTACAAGGTACCAGCGAGTTAGGACTTTATAATTTGTCTCCAGTGCTAAGATGTTGGGTGAAGATGACTTAGATGTGAGCCATATGTTAGACCAGTCCGTGTCTTCTAAAGTTCGTCCCAGGTCCTCCTCCCACCTCTGAACGTAAGAGGGTCTATTAAGATTTGCTACTCCATATAATTGATTATAAAGTGATGAAATTGTACCTTTAGCAAATGGATCTTTTGTACAGATTGATTCAAAAATGGATAATTGGGATAATGGTGTATCCCCCTTTAGGAATGGTGTATAGAAATTTTTGATTTGGAGATATCTAAATATCTCAGAGTTTGGTAGATCATATTTTTCTCTAAGCGATGGGAATAAAAGGAATGATTTAGATGCTATGAAGTCATTTAGTGTCTGAATGCCTGATGTTGTCCAAGCTTTAAAAGAATTTGGGTAGATCCATGCCGGATAAAAGGCCGGATTTCTGATAAAAGAAAGGAGAGGATTGTGTGGAGATTGTAACTGATATTTGGTTTTTAGTTTATCCCAGAGAGATAAGAAGTGTTTAGTTATGGGATTATGAATTTTAAAGCGGTCTTTAGGATCAAGCCATAATAAATTTGATATTAATAGAGGGTCATTTTCTGAAGCCTCTATAAATACCCATAATGGGATTTCCTGTTTTGCATGGTATTTGGACAGACTGGCCAAATGTGCTGCTCTGTAGTAGTTAGTAAAATTAGGGTATCCCAGGCCTCCTTTATTTTTGGGAAGATGTAGTGTGTGTATAGGTATACGTGGTTTAGAAGAGCCCCATATAAACGAAGTTGCTCTTTTTTGTACTATTCTCAAAAAATAGGAAGGAATTGGAATAGGGAGGACTCTGAATAGATAAAGCAATTTGGGTAGAATAGTCATTTTGATTGCATTAATCTTCCCTATCCAGGATAAAGGAAGTTGCGACCATTGTTTTATTAGATTTGTGATCTGTCTTAATACAGGAGGATAATTGGTTGAGAATAAGTCAGAATGAGATGCTGTTAAATGAATTCCAAGATATGGGATTGATTTTTCTGCCCATGTGAATGGGAGTGCAGCCCTAGCCGGGATCAATTCCATGTTTGTGAGAGAAATATTAAGCACTAGGCATTTCTTAGGATTAATCATAAGGCCGGATAGGGCTGCAAATCCATCAAGAGCTGGTATTAAGTTAGGACCAGAGACCTGTGGTGATGATAGAAAAAGTAATATATCGTCTGCAAATATACATAATTTGTGTGTAATACCTCCTACTTCAATGCCAGTTATAGTTTGGTTTGTTCTGATGTATTGGGCCATGGGTTCGAGTATAAGGGCAAATAATAAGGGAGATAATGGGCAACCCTGTCGGGTACCTCTTTCGATATTAAAGGCTTCAGATTTGTATCCAGCATATTTTATATAGGCTTTGGGTTTATTATATAATGCTTTGATCCATGTTAAAAAGTGGGGTCCAAAACCCCATTTTTGTAATGAATATTGCATATATTGCCAGGATACTGTGTCAAATGCCCTCTTAATATCGAGAGATAGAAAACATAAAGGGATTTTCCGTTTTTTAGCAATATGTGCCAATAACACTGCCCTGCGTATATTATCGCCTGCCTGTCTATTTGGCATGAAGCCTACTTGATCTCTATGTATTAATTTTCCTATAATGCTATTGAGGCGTTTTGCTATTATTTTTGCTAATAATTTAATATCGAGGTTTAACAGTGAGATAGGCCTATAATTCACACAGGAAGTATCATCAGAAAGGGGTTTTGGGATCATACAAACAATTGCCATTAGTGTTTCTTGCCGAAAAGAATGTCCATCTAGAAGTTTGTTAAAAGTTTCAGTGAGAATGGGAGAGAGTATTTCTGAGAATGTTTTATAGTATAAAGCCGAGTAGCCGTCTGGGCCTGGTCTTTTGTTAAGTTTTAGGTCTTTTATGGCGTTAGCAACTTCATCTATAGTTATAGGCTCATCCAAACTGCTTTTTTGATTCTGAGATAACTCAGGTAAGGTTATTTTTGAGAAGAAGGATTCAGCTTCTGTAGGATTAAATTCATTGTTTGTCTTGTATAAAGTTGCGAGATGTGAGTGAAATTTATGGACTATTTTAACTGGATTACAAGTGTAAACATTTTTTGATAATTTCAAACGTATTGGTTTGAAAGATTTGTTAGTTGAATTTAATGCCCGAGCCAGATATGTACCTGGTTTGTTTGTATTCATGTAGAAATTGTGTTTGGAGCGTTTGAGGGATTTATCAACTGATTCAGTGAGAAATAGATCGTATTCCAATCTAGATTTTTCCAGATGAGATTTTGTACTCTGAGATGGATTATCTTGAAATGATATGTAGGCTGCATTAAAATTGAGTTCTAGTTTTTTTGCTAGATTTTTGCGTTCCCGTTTAAATAGTGCCATTTGTCTTTGTATTGTACCACGCAAGACAGGCTTATGAGCTTCCCACAGTGTTATTGGGGAGATGTCTGTTGTATTATTAATTGATATGTATTCCTTTAAAGCTTGTTCAATGGCCATCTGATGTAGTGGGTGTTTGAGTATTATGTCCGGTAAGTACCACGTTGGGTCATGCGCTTTTGGTATGGCTGAGGCTATAGTAGTGTATACTGCATTATGGTCAGACCACGGAATCGGAATTATATCTGATGCAATAATTTCTGGTATCATTCCTATTGTTAGAAAAATATGATCTATTCTGGTGAAGGTTTGATGAGGGTGTGAGAAATAAGTGAATTTCTTTTTCATTGGGTTACTTTCTCTCCATGAATCTACCAGATTGTATTTGGAAAGAAGTTGAGAAAAAGGTAATCTAGAGGTTATTTTGGATGGTGTAAAAGGTGATTTATCTAGAAATGGGAGGAGGACCTGGTTCGAATCCCCACACATTATCACTGTTCCTATTTTGTGTGTATTAATCACTTGTAATATATGTGAGAGGAATGGTGTAGGTTGTTTGTTAGGAGCGTAGTAGGAAATCACCGTGATTGCTGTATCCATTATATAACCCATGAGTATCAGGTATCTACCTTCTGGGTCTTTAATTTCTGATGATAAGGTGAATGGTGTGGATCGGTGAAATGCAATTAGAGTTCCCCTTTGCTTGGTACAGGCAGAAGCCAAGTAAATTTGTTGATAAAAAGGAGAAATATATTTTGGAGTAGAATCTTTGGTGAAGTGTGTTTCTTGGAGGCATACTATGTGAGCCTTCTTGTTATGGAAAGTACGGAAGGCTTTGGTCCTTTTTTGAGGGACATTTATTCCCTGAACATTCAGGGAAAGTATATTCAGTGGTGCCATGGCAATAGATCAAATAGTTTTGACTTACTTTTTGTTATGCAGAGCTGACTGCGCAGATTAACCTGTGTGGACTGAAGAGATGAATAGATAGAAAAGAAACCAGTGAATTCTGGAGTAAAGAGTAAACAAAAAACATATGAGATTAGATGATACATTGTATAAATAATTTTTTGCAAGTAATCACAATTTACCCGTGAAAGAGAATAAATATCTCTCTCAGGGGAATAAGTGCCTTCGTCACACTCCCACATAATATGGTTGGGAGAATGAGGAGGGCTAATGGGGGTACACGGATCTTCCGCTTACAGGAGAGAAGTGCTATGTCAAAAGACATCAAAATGATGTTTCATTAATTGGAGTGCAGAATATAGTTTTTGTTGAAATTATTTATTCCAGGGTGGTTGTATATGGTTAGTCTTGCCCTAGGCTAAATAATTCAGTTAGAAAGGCACTGTTAATAACTTTGGTATTGATGAAGATAGTTTGAATTATTTGGGGATTTTAACCCTTTTAGAGTAAACAATTACATATTTTATTCATATGTAACTGTTTAGATATGTTAACTCGTAAAATTGAGGTTGTATTGCTTTAGATTAGAATAAACAAAAACATAATTCTACGAACTAGTTAGGTAATAATATATTTGTTTTAAGAAAAGAAAGAAAAAGCTTCCATTACTTCTGGATTATTGAACATATTTGTCCTAAAAAGTAATAAATCTATTGTTATTACCTGATAATATATAACTGAACAAGAATTTCCTTATTTCACTTATATATTCTAAGGCTATATGAATCAGAAGTAATAAGAAATATAACTGGAATGTAACATGATCCCACACAGTGTGTGACTATCAGAATGCAGTTACATTCAGTTATAAATATAGGTTTTTTACAGAGAACCATCTCTTGGTATAATAAATGAAGAGATATCAGGAATTAGGATGTCAGTCCATTGAATCTTCTTGGTCCATGGATGATGTGGCATAACGGCCTCTTTTGTGAGAATGATGATTCCCATTTTGTTCTGAAATTTTCTGGGTGCTGCCTGAAGGTGAAGATGACGCCATTCTTCTGCGTGTGAGAGTGTTGCTGCTTGTGGGTTCTGTCAGATTTAATTTTAAAAGGGTTTGTTGTAGTTCATCTGCTGATCTGCTTCTGTAAATTGTACCTTGGTAGTTAAATCTGACTGAAAAGGGGAAGCCCCATTGATACATAATGTTGTGGCGTTGCAGTTCCATTAGTTGGGGTTTCATGGATCGTCTTTTAGTAATAGTAAGTTGGGATAGGTCAGCAAAAATTTGATAATTGTGTCCTTGAAAATTAAGTTCCTTTTTTTCTCTTGCAGCAATTAGTATTTGTTCCTTCGTTCTGTAATAATGAAATTTTGTGATTATATCACGTGGGGGTCCATCTTTCTTTTTGGCTGTGAGGGCTCTGTGTACTCTGTCCAGTTCTAAACGTTCAATAGGGATATCTGGCTTTAGTTCTTGTAATAGAGCAGTAATAGTAGATTGCAGGTCTGTCACAGTTTCAGGTATTCCCCTTATGCGCAAGTTTGAACGTCTGGCTCTATTTTCGTAATCTTCGAGCTTAGTTTGAAGTATTAAATTCTCTTTTTTTAATTGTTCCAATTCTGTTATATTTTCTTGGGTTGTAATTTCAGTTTCATCCATTTTTATTTCTAAGGCTGCGGTGCGGTTTCCCAGCTCTCTTATTTCTTTGGTTAGGCTTTTTGTTATTTGGTCTGAGGTTTGTTTTAAAGCCTTATGAAGCATCTTTTCAAATTGTAATAATATTACTGGGGATACTGAGGAGGCTTGTGGAGAAGTTTGTGAGAGGATTTGTTCTGTATCTGACTCAAATGGAGAGTCTTGCTGTGACATTTTCTGTCTGTGAGAGCGCCCTGATGCTGTATCCTGTGAGGTGACCGGAGCTGCCCCAGCCGCAGCGAGTGCCTGCGAGCTCCCCGCGAGGTGATTTTTATTTCTGCCACGGTTTCCTCCCAGTACCATATTTCCTGCCCAAAATTTCACAGTTTGTTCCCTGGGGCAAAAAGGTTCAAAAAGGTTCAAATGGATACCTTTTGAGCCTGCAGGCTCCGCTTTGTCCTTCTCTTCTCTCCTCAGCGGTGTGGAGCTCTAACAATGCATGTCTGCTCTGTTAGGCTCCGCCAAGTAGGTGAATATCAACCATTAAAGTGCTCAGTGGGAGTAAAATAAATATATACTGTATCAGCCACCCCACCTAAAGGGAAGTGACAATATACAGTGAACCTATAAATGAAAAGTGATGACTTCCCAAACTAGCTGATCAACAAAATAAATCCCTAATGATAGACAAAACACCAAATAAATCTTAAAGTGTGTCACAAGTAGCAGCTGAAAATCAAATAATCCCTAGTGCTGATATCAAATAAATCTTCAAAGTGAATCACATAAAAATATGTACAGCAAACTAACATAAAGTGCAAAAAAAAAAAAAAAAAAAAAATCTGTTTGGGACGGCATCTCTGTTGTGGGATTGTCTGTCCTTATATTTATTATTTATCATTACATTTATTAATTATTCACCTATAGTGCATTTGAATGTTTATAATGTTATGACTGCACCATTATCACCGCTTGAATTTATTTTGATACTGTGGATTCACATCAATACGGAATTTTTGCAAGCCTCAGATTTTTTTTTTTTTTTTGCACTTTATGTTAGTTTGCTGTACATATTTTTATGTGATTCACTTCTTTTTTCTTGCCTTGAATTTATGTGTTGGAGTTTACTTTGTCAACTTCATCCTTTATCTTAGATGATTACGGTTAAGGTTTTTAATTGTCTGATTGTTACTGATTGATAGAGTAGCGCCACATATTTTATAATTTTCAGGTGAGTCAGTTAGCTGCACTTACAGTGTATTGTGTATATATATATATATATATATATATATATATATATATATATATATATATATATATGCATCCTAGGTGTTGTGTGTGTACATATATATATATATATATATATATATATATATATATATATATATACTGTATTCAGTTTAGCTAGATCCGTTCCTGTTATTCTCTTCCTATTGACAGGCAGGCAGGTGTTTTTACAGTATTTACAGCTACCTGAAGAAAATTGCTGGTGTTCTTCTGATGATATTAGTCCTATTAGCTACAGTATTTACAGTTAGTGTAGTGCGTCCTCTGCACAGTGTGCACCTAAAGCTACCTGAAGAAAATTGGTGGTGTTCTTCTGATCTTATTAGTACCACAGACAGCTGCAGAATTTACAAGTTAGTGTAGTGTGTGCTCTGCACAGTGTGCACCTAAAGCTACCTGAAGAAAATTGGTGGTGTTCTTCTGATCCTATTAGTACCGCAGGCAGCTGCAGTATTTACAAGTTAGTGTAGTGTGTCCTATGCACAGTGTGCACCTAAAGCTACCTGAAGAAAATTGCTGGTGTTCTCCTGATCCTATTAGTACCGCAGGCAGCTGCAGTATTTACAGTTAGTGTAGTGCGTCCTCTGCACAGTGTGCACCTAAAGCTACCTGAAGAAAATTGGTGGTGTTCTTCTGATCCTATTAGTACCGCAGGCAGCTGCAGTATTTACAGTTAGTGTAGTGCGTCCTCTGCACAGTGTGCACCTAAAGCTACCTGAATAAAATTGGTGGTGTTCTTCTGATCCTATTAGTACCGCAGGCAGCTGCAGTATTTACAGTTAGTGTAGTGCGTCCTCTGCACAGTGTGCACCTAAAGTTACCTGAAGACAATTGCTGTTGTTCTGATCCTATTAATACAACAGGCAGGCAGCTACAGTATTTGGTACAGTACAGTGTGTCCTCTGCACAGTATGCACCAGTCAGGGACATGGCCGTCCTAGTACTGGGAATGTTGCCCAGACCCTCCATGGATGACCACGGAGGATCCTGAGACATGCATGAGCGTGCGCCGCGCACTCAGCAAGTGGCGTGGTGCACACTGGCGCCAGTGGCCCTATTTAAACGAGCCTGTGGCCACGACGTTGCTGGATTATCTTCTCAGCTCCCTTGTGTACTTGACCTTGCTTCCTGATCTGTGAATACCCGTTGTGACCCGGCTTGCCTTGACCTTGCTTCCTGATCTCCTGGTTTGACCCTTGGCCTGTTTCTGGACTCCACTTCTGCATCCTGATCTCCCGGCTTGACCTTCGGCTCGTACCTTGACCCTGCCTGTGCATGACCTTGGCTCGCCCCTGTATTCTCTCTGGACTGATTTATCCGTGTATGACCCCTAGCCTGTCTCCTGGTTTCTCCTTTTACCTGAACACTGCAAGTTCTGCTTTGCCAGCATTGACCATCCCTCAGTGGCTGAGCTCATCAGACTGCAAACAAGCACCTGGCCAACCATGCTTCTTTGGGCACTGTGCTTCCTGTTCCCAAATCCAGGAACACGCTGCACTTAGCCGCAAGGGGAGCCCTCTTAGCATCTCGATCTCCATACCCACATCTGACAGTATAATGCAGCCATGTCAGAGATCGACAGAGGCGCTTCCCCTGTAGAGGCTATGTGCCAATAGGTCTCTGCACTTACCCAAGCAGTGCAGAAGCTGCAAGGTGCCTACATTCAGTTAGAGGGTCATCTGCAACACTTACCTTTGGACCCTGTGTCTCCTGATCCAAGTTCCATCCCCACCTGTACCTCAGCTGATGTGCTACCTCAGGAATCTCCTCTCACAGTGTTGGGTCCACCTCCTGAACCACGTGTGCCGATTCCCGAACGCTTCTCGGGGGACCGAAGAAAATTTAGGGCCTTTAAAGATGCCTGTCTGCTATACCTAGCTCTGCAACCAAGAACTTTTTCTCTTGAGAATATTAAAGTTGGTTTCATTATATCCTTGTTTTTGGCCGACCCCCAGGCTTGGGCCCATGGACTATTAGAGCAGAAAAGCCCCATTACTGAATCCGTTGATTCTTTCTTCAGGGCTATGGCCCAGTTATACGATGACCCCCAATGCACAGCTACAGCTGAAAATGCTCTGCACACCCTACAGCAGGGACAGCGTCCTGCAAAGGATTACACAGTGGACTTCCGCACCTGGGCTACAGACACTTGCTGGAACCAAGCTCCTCTCCGATACCAATTCCGCCTGGGCTTATCTGAATCCCTCAAGGATGAGCTGGCCAGGGTTGCAATTCCGGATACCCTAGAGAGCCTTATCCAGTTAACCATACAACTGGATAGGCGCCTCTGTGAACGTCGCACTGAAAGATCCCAGAACCTTCAATCAACCCAAGAACTGCCTGAAACTACCTTTTCCCTGGCTTCCGGTCCCACCAGCTTTCCTGAATCTGAAGTCAGACCCAAACGGATTAGTATATTCCGTCCTGCTCTGTCACCTGAAGAAAGGCTCTACCGCTGACAGGCGAATTGTTGCTTTTACTGTGGAGACAGAGGCCATTTCTTGCAAGATTGCCACCTCAGGCCAAAGAGATCATTCTACCTGCCTTCTGCCCACTGTCAAGTAACTGGACTTACCTTGTCTCACCCCGTTCTCCCTATCTCCTCATCAGTGGCAAGAGAAGAGATCCGACTTTCAACCATCATCGACTCCGGGGCCTGTAAGAAGCAGCAGTTAACAGTTCATCTGGCTGATGGATCTCTATTCAGTTCTGGACTGATTACCCATGAAACCCTGCCAATTTTTATGAGAACCAAGTCCGACCATAAGGAACTGATACGCTTTGATGTGTTGTGCTCTCCCCTGTTTCCGGTCATTTTGGGAGTCCCCTGGCTTTGAGCACACAACCCTCGCATTGACTGGCTCAAGAATGAAGTTCAGTTTTCATCTGCCTACTGTCAGCAGCATTGCCTTGTCCCCAGACCCAAGGACTTCACCAGCTGCCTGTCCATACAACCAGTTTCTTGTGCCAATCCTCATGTACCCCTTGCCTATCAAGAATTCCTGGACGTGTTCGATAAGAAAGGGGCAGACTCCTTTTCACCCCACCGTTCATACGACTGACCTATTAAGTTGCTTCCAGGCTCCGAAATTCCCTTTGGCCATATTTTCCCTTTATCAGAGACTGAACTTGAAACGTTACGATCCTATATCGATGAGAACCTGGAAAAAGGATTTATTCGTCCCTCTTCATCCCCTGCCGGTGTCGGCATCTTTTTCGTTGAGAAAAAGGATAAAACGCTAAGACCTTGTGTAGACTACTGAGAGTTGAATAAGATTACCATCATAAATCGCTACCCTCTCCCCCTCATCCTGGAACTCTTCCAACGTTTCCGATCTGCAAAATCCAAACTGGATTTACGAGGTGCTTACAGTCTGGTGTGCATCCGTGAGGGGGATGAGTGGAAAATGGCATTCCGAACTCGTTTCAGTCATTTTGAGTACCTGGTAATGCCGTTCAGACTCTGCAATGCTCCAGCTACGTTCCAGCACTTCGTGAACGATATTTTTCGAGACCATCTTGACAACTTCCTCATTGTATATCTGGATGACATCCTTGTTTTCTCAGCCACCCTGGAGATCCATCGAGTTCACATGAAGAAGGTACTAACTATTCTAAAATTACATGGACTGTACGTGAAAGCCGAAAAATGCGACTTTGAAAAGGAAACTATCCACTTCTTGGGTCTGGTCATTTCCACTAAAGGAGTGGCCATGGATCCCCAGAAAGTAAAAGCGATCTTGGATTGGCCTGCCCCCTCAGGCAAAAAGGGCATCCAAAGATTTATCGTTTTTTCAAACTTCTATAGAAGATTTATTAAGAACTTTTCAGCCATTTTATCTCCCATTACCCAACTAACCCATTTGCATTCCAGGTTCCAGTGGACCCCAGAGACTCAAGCAGCTTTTGACAGACTTAAAACAGTATTTGTCTCAGCACCAGTCCTGCAGCATCCTGATCCCACATTACCCTACGTTCTAGAAGTCGATGCATCTGAAGTGGCCACGGGAGCTATCCTTTTTCAACATCAAGGCCCTAAATCATTATTACATCCTGTAGCTTTTTCCTCTCGGAAAATGATGCAACCAGAGAGGAATTATGATGTCGGAGATCGGGAGCTTTTGGCCATTAAAACAGCCTTGGAGGAATGGAGGTATTTACTTGAAGGTGCAGCAGATCCCATCATGATTTTCACAGATCACAAAAACCTAGAATACCTTAGGACTGCCAGACGTTTAAGACCGCGCCAAGCGCGGTCGGCGTTATTCTTTTCAAGATTTAATTTTCATATTTCTTATAGTCCTGGATCAAAGAATGGAAAGGCAGATTTTCTGTCTCGGATGTTTCCAGATACCCCTGAAGAAACCACTCCCAGTACAATTCTGTCTTCCCAGAACTTTCTTCTGATTCAGCCTGACCTAAGAGTATCTATTGTTCAAGCCTCTCTCCAGTGTACGGAACCAGGAAATACAACTTTAAGGAGACACAAAGGGTTCCTGTGGCATCAGGACAACATTTTTGTTCCCCAGGAAGTCAGACTACAGGTCTTAAAAAGATTTCATGACCATCAGCTGGCTGGGTATTTCGAGGTCCGGAAGACTATTGATCTCACCCAACGTTGCCTGTGGTGGCCTTCCCTAAGATCTGACTGCGAAAAATATGTTTGTAACAAGCCCCTACTCGCTCAGTTCCACTCTCCCAACACTCCTCTGCGGCTATAGAATCAGATTGCAGGTCACAACATCTGATGGTTTGGTCATCCGATGCTCCGGGATTCGAACTACAGCTATGTGCTGATCGAATCCAGTTGTGATAGCTCAGAACAAACACCAGGCAGGCTGTATGTAAGTTCAAACAGGGATCTCACTTTTATTGGATGCACACAACACACTTTTATACACAGCAGTTTGAACAACCCCACCCCCAACAACCACTTTGCTACTGGTCAATTGTAAAGTACACTTTAGTCCTCAATTAGGTCCTCTTGGCCATGCAAATGAGAACTTGAAACAGGGTCAGCAGGGATTGGTCCGATACTTGAATAGGAGGACTGATATGTGTAATGACACAGAGAAGCCCCAGGGGGTAATTAAAGTACATAAACAAACAGTCAAACACAGAACAATGCATTCCTTCCAGACCATGGAGCCGTCTGGAGGGGGTTAGCCTTAAAACAGGGCAGAAGACCCACCCCCACTGTATAATAGAATCAAAGGAGAAATACTTCAGTATTCCAAGCTTCATAACAATCCAGTATTCCAAGGTTCATGACAATACTCCCCCCTGGAAAACAGTCCAACAGCCACAGTGGGACCCCGAGCGGGTCAACTCGAGGATGTTGGAAAAGTAGTCTTAAAGTTCCAACAGTATGAATCAGTCACTCTTTGTAATATGGCAAATACAGGGTTCCCAGAGTTTGTGTCTCTTGGGGGGATATGGACCTGAATCCAAAGTAACACCACCTCAAGGGTCCTCAGGCATACAGCTCACAAAGAGCAATGTTCCCCCAAATGGCAGGGCCCACGATCGGTCGGCAAGAGGCTACCATTCAGTCCCTTCCAAAAGCCTCTGTCCTGGCTAGGTCTGTCACATTTCTCCCTTGTCAGCAGATGACTAACACAGGAGGAGACCCCAAGCGGATTTACTCCGAAGTTAGTCCATAGTTCCAGTCCCCTAATGCCTGTACCCACACAGTACCCCAAACAAATTGTTCCAAACAGAGCATTACTTACCCAGCCAACCTCTGCCTCTCTCAGAGAACATGCCCACCACTGGGGACAGGCCTGGACTGGCCCTTCTCCCTGGAGTCCTTTCAGCCCCTGGAGAGAAGACATGGTGACTGGGCTCACTCCATCATGCTGTTGGGGATCTGGGCCGACTGCCCAGCATCCCTGGGGTATACAAGTGGGGACTGAAGTGCCATCCACTTTTAGTAAGTGAAAATCCCACAGTGCTTGCAAAGCATGGCTGACATCCTCTTGTCTCAGTGTCACACCATTTTCTGGGGGTGTGTCAGTGGAGACCAAAGTCCCATCCACTACCACAGGAACTCCCTCTTTTGTTAGTTGAGGGCAGAGGCCAGCAGCACTTTGCCCTCTTGCCAGCACTTCTGCTGGGGACTCCACATCCTCCGCTCTGGCTAACCATTGGGGCAGGAGGCTGGATTCCTCCACTCCCAAACTGTGTAACTGCCATTGGGGAGGCAAGCCGACTGCTTCCTTTTCCATTCCCTCATCTGGCTGTTGGGACGATATGTCTGTGGTACTGTCTCCCAGGTGCACGGATCTTTGCTGGGGAGGAAAGACCGCTTCCTCCTCTCTGGTCAACTGTTGGGGAGGGACGACGAACACCTCCTCTCCCTTCTCCCCCTGTATCCTGATCTGCTGCTGGGAAGTGACCACCTCCTTCTCACCCTGAGCCTCTGGAACTGCCACAGATGTGGGGCAGAGGTCTTGGAACCTCTGTCCGGTGGCCAGCGCTTCAGCTGGGGAAGTTCCTTGTGACTCCACAGATACTGCTGTTGGTGCTGGGCAGAGCACAGTGAAGTTTAGCCCTAATAACAGCTCTTCTTCTGCTGGAGGCTCACCAGGTTGTTCTTCCTCAGCAGAAAAGTCTATCAATTCCCCTGTCTCTGCAACTGGTGTCTGGGGATAGAGGTTCACCATCTCCTGTCCATGGAACCCAGAAGATGCTATCAGTGCTGGGCAGAGGTTAGCAGAGCTCTGCCCTGTTGTCAGCACTTCAGCTTTGGGGATAGCGATCTCCAGATTTTCCACTGCCGATTCTCTGGCATTCTGCTGGACAGGCACATTCCTCCATCCAAGATCATCCAATGCAGAAACAGGTTCATCAAGGTCAGTCAGCACTTGCTCCATCCACAGTAAGACCTCTGCGTCCATAGCTGCGGGGGCAGGCTGGCAAAGCACACTGTTACTCTGCCACATTGTCGACTCTTCAGCCAGAATTTCAGAGTTGTCAACTGGTATTTCCCACCCTGCTGCTGAGCAGAGTCTAACAGCTGTCTGTAGGTGATCTCCAGCTCCCATTCCTGACTTGTCAGAAACTCCAAATCATCCTGTGCCCAGTGCACTTCCAAGACATTCAGTCTTCGCTCTCTGTGCTCCATAATTTCCTCCAAAGGCCACTTCCAATCACTCCCAAAGTCAGGGTCCCTGGACAGCCTCCAGTACAACAATCCCAGGCCATCATAGTCAAAGCCTTCCGTGGGGCTGTCATCCGCTGTCCACGGGCACACTTGGGCTACATACCACTGGAGGGCTCTGTAGCTCTTGTCCAACCGCATTTCTGCCCAGATCAGCCTGCTTAACTCAGCTGTCCACTCCTGGTTCGGTTGTTCCCCCAATAACAGCATTCGTACTTCATACTGCAACCAGTACCTTACATGGATGGAGGGGAGAAATTTTCCCTGGTGTCGCTGCTCACGGGCTAGCGCTTCCTTCCAGAGTTTGCAACGGATAGAATCAGACCATCCCAGCAGGACCTGCTCTGATACTGGTCCTCTGTGCTATATCTGCATCTCTCGCAACCTCCTTCTGAATTCCTCTTACATGGTGGCTGGTATCTGTACCTCTCCTTTCCTGCTATCTGAACCTTGGATCCAAGTGATGGTTTGGATGTGTTCACAGCAAGGGAGCACGATCCCACCGGTCTGTCACGGCTCTCAGGTAAGTCTTTCAGCATGGCTCTCCTGCAGGCTGCATGGTTGGTCATTCACTGTGGTGGTTTGGAGTGTCCCAGTAACTGGAGAGCAAATCCCACCGCTGCCAACCAATGTAATGAGCCCCTGCTCGCTCAGTTCCACACACAACACACTTTTATACACAGCAGTTTGAACAACCCCACCCCCAACAACCACTTTCCTATTGGTCAATGGTAAAGTACAATTTAGTCCTCAATTAGGTCCTCTTGGCCATGCAAATGAGGACTTGAAACAGGGTTAGCAGGGATTGGTCCGATAGCTTGAATAGGAGGACTGATATGTGTAATGACACAGAGAAGCCCCAGGGGGTAATTAAAGTACATAAACAAACAGTCAAACACAGAACAATGCATTCCTTCCAGACCATGGAGCCGTCTGGAGGGGGTTAGCCTTAAAACAGGGCAGAAGACCCCCCCCACTGTATAATAGAATCAAAGGAGAAATACTTCAGTATTCCAAGCTTCATGACAATCCAGTATTTCCAAGGTTCATGACAATGTTAATTCCTGTCTGGTGTGCCAACGTAACAAGGGTCCCAAAACCAAATCTTGGTGTCTGTTAAGACCCTTACCAGTCCCAGAGCAGCATTGGAAAAATATCTCTATGGACTTCATAGTTGATCTCCCTCCATCAGAGAATTTCACTACAATCTTGGCAGTAGTGGACAGACTTTCAAAAATGGCCCACTTCCTACCCATGCTCGGTACACCTTCTGCCACTGATACTGCAAAAATCTTTATCAAGGAGATCATGAGTAGGGATGAGCTTCGTGTTCGAGACGAACCCATGTTCGACTCGAACATTGTCTGTTCGATCGTTCGCCGAATTGCGAACGATATGGGCCATTCGCACTAAATTCGTATGTAATTCACGGCCCATAATTCACTGCGGCATCGCAGTGCATTGCTGGCTGATGATTGGCCAAGCATGCACTATGACCCGCATCCTTGGCCAATCACAGAGCCATCTGTAGAGAGAGCTGTAATTAGCCAAAGCCAGGGTGGCTTTGGTCAATTATGGCTCAGGGGGTTTAGTACACGCCCCACACTATATAAGGCCGCCTGCACGGCGGCCCTGTGTAGTGTGTTCCGGCGTTGAGAGACAGAGACAGAGAGACAGTGTCATTTGATTTAAGTTAGATTAGGCAGGACAGTCAGTCAGTTAGCTGCACTTACAGTGTATTGTGTATATATATATATATGCATCCCAAGTGTTGTATGTATATATATATATATATATATATATATATATATATATATATACACACACTGTATTCAGTTTAGCTAGATCCGTTCTTGTTATTATCTTCCTACTGACAGGCAGGCTTGTGTTATTACAGTATTAACAGCTACCTGAAGAAAATTGCTGGTGTTCTTCTGATCCTATTAGTACCACAGTCAGGCAGCTAGACTATTTACAGTTAGTGTAGTGTGTCCTCCTCACAGTGTTCAGCTAAAGCTACACGTTAGTTTAGTGTGACCTCTGCACAGTGTTCAGCTAAAGCTACAAGTTAGTGTAGTGTGACCTCTGCACAGTGTTCAGCTGACGCTACAAGTTGGTGTAGTGTGTCCTCCTCACAGTGTTCACCTAAAGCTACAAGTTAGTGTAGTGCGACCTCTGCACAGTGTTCAGCTAAAGCTACAAGTTAGTGTAGTGTGTCCTCTGAACAGTGTTCAGCTAAAGCTACAATTTAGTGTAGTGCACAGTGTTCAGCTAAAGCTACAAGTTAGTGTAGTGCGTCCTCCTCACAGTGTTCAGCTAGAGCTACAAGTTGGTGTAGTGCGACCTCTGCACAGTGTTCGGCTAGAGCTACAAGTTAGTGTAGTGCGTCCTCTGAACAGTGTTCAGCTAAAGCTACAAGTTAGTGTAGTGCATCCTCCTCACAGAGCACAGCTAAAGCTACAAGTTAGTGTAGTGCACAGTGTTCAGCTAAAGCTACAAGTTAGTGAAGTGTGTCCTCCTCACAGTGTTCAGCTAAAGCTACAAGTTAGTGTAGTGCGTCCTCCTCACAGTGTTCAGCTAAAGCTACAAGTTAGTGTAGTGCGACCTCTGCACAGTGTTCAGCTAAAGCTACAAGTTAGTGTAGTGCGTCCTCCTCACAGTCTTCAGCTAAAGCTACAAGTTAGTGTAGTGCGACCTCTGCACAGTGTTCAGCTAAAGCTACAAATTAGTTTAGTGCGTCCTCTGACAGTGTTAGCTAAAACTACAAGTAAGTGTAGTGCACAGTTTTCAGCTAAAGCTACAAGTTAGTGTAGTGCGTCCTCTGCACAGTGTTCAGCTAAAGCTACAATTTAGTGTAGTGCGTCCTCTGAACAGTGTTCAGCTAAAGCTACAAGTCAGTGTAGTGCACAGTGTTCAGCTAAAGCTACAAGTTAGTGTACTGCGTCCTCCTCACAGTGTTCAGCTAAAGCTACAAGTTAGTGTAGTGCGACCTCTGCACAGTGTTCAGCTAAAGCTAAAGTTAGTGTAGTGCATTCTCTGAACAGTGTTCAGCTAAAGCTAAAAGTTAGTGTAGTGCGTCCTCTGCATAGTGTTCAGCTAAAGCTACCTGTAGAAGTTTGGTGGTGTTTTCCTGATCCTATCACTACCGCAGGCAGCTACATTACTTTAGCGTTAGTGTAGTGCGTCCTCTTCACAGTGTTCAGCTAAAGCTACCTGAAGAAGGTTGGTGGTGTTTTCCTGATCCTATTACTACCGCAGGCAGCTACATTAATTTAGCGTTAGTGTAGTGCGTCCTCTGCACAGTGTTCAGCTAAAGCTATCTGTAGAAGGTTGGTGGTGTTTTCCTGATCCTATCACTACTGCAGGCGGCTACATTATTTACACGTTAGTCTAGTGCGACCTCTGCACAGTGTTCAGCTAAAGCTACCTGTAGAAGGTTGGTGGTGTTTTCCTGATCCTATCACTACCACAGGCAGCTACATTATTTTAACGTTAGTGTAGTGCGTCCTCTGCACAGTGTTCAGCTAAAGCTACCTGTAGAAGGTTGGTGGTGTTTTCCTGATCCTATCACTACCGCAGGCAGCTACATTATTTTAATGTTAGTGTAGTGCGTCCTCTTCACAGTGTTCAGCTAAAGCTACCTGTAGAAGATTGGTGGTGATTTCCTGATCCTATCACTACCGCAGGCAGCTACATTATTTTAACGTTAGTGTAGTGCGTCCTCTGCACAGTGTTCAGCTAAAGCTATCTGTAGAAGGTTGGTGGTGTTTTCCTGATCCTATCACTACCGCAGGCAGCTACATTATTTACACGTTAGTCTAGTGTGACCTCTGCACAGTGTTCAGCTAAAGGTACCTGTAGAAGGTTGGTGGTGTTTTCCTGATCCTGTCACTACCGCAGGCAGCTACATTATTTTAACGTTAGTGTAGTGCGTTCTCTGCACAGTGTTCAGCTAAAGCTATCTGTAGAAGGTTGGTGGTGTTTTCCTGATCACATCACAACCGCAGGCAGCTACATTATTTACACATTAGTGTAGTGCGACCTCTGCATAGTGTTCAGCTAAATTACCTGAAGAAGGTTGGTGGTGTTTTCCTGATCCTATCACTACCGCAGGCAGCTAAATTATTTATATAATAGTCTAGTGCGATCTCTGCACAGTGTTCAGCTAAAGCTATCTGTAGAAGGTTGGTGGTGTTTTCCTGATCCCATCACTACCGCGGGCAGCTACATTATTTTAACGTTAGTGTAGTGCGTCCTCTGCACAGTGTTCAGCTAAAGCTACCTGTAGAAGGTTGGTGGTGTTTTCCTGATCCTATCACTAAACGCAGGCAGCTACATTATTTTAACGTTAGTGTAGTGTGTCCTCTTTACAGTGTTCAGCTAAAGCTACCTGTAGAAGGTTGGTGGTGTTTTCCTGATCCTATCACTACCGCAGGCAGCTACATTATTTTAACGTTAGTGTAGTGCGTCCTCTGCACAGTGTTCAGCTAATGCTATCTGTAGAAGGTTGGTGATGTTTTCCTGATCCTATCACTACCACAGGCAGCTACATTATTTACAGGTTAGTGTAGTCCAACCTCTGCACACTGTTCAGCTAAAGCTACCTGTAGAAGGTTGGTGGTGTTTTCCTGATCCTATCACTACCGCAGGCAGCTACATTATTTTAACGTTAGTGTAGTGCATCCTCTTCACAGTGTTCAGCTAAAGCTACCTGTAGAAGGTTGGTGGTGTTTTCCTGATCCTATCACTACCGCAGGCAGCTACATTATTTACACGTTAGTGTAGTGCGACCTCTGCACAGTGTTCAGCTAAAGCTACCTGTAGAAGGTTGGTGGTGTTTTCCTGATCCTATCACTACCGCAGGCAGCTACATTATTTTAACGTTAGTGTAGTGCGTCCTCTGCACAGTGTTCAGCTAAAGCTATCTGTAGAAGGTTGGTGGTGTTTTCCTGATCCTATCACTACCGCAGGCAGCTACATTATTTTCATGTTAGTGTAGTGCGACCTCTGCACAGTGTTCAGCTAAAGCTACCTGTAGAAGGTTGGTGGTGTTTTCCTGATCCTATCACTACCGCAGGCAGCTACATTATTTACACGTTAGTGTAGTGCGACCTCTGCACAGTGTTCAGCTAAAGCTACCTGTAGAAGGTTGGTGGTGTTTTCCTGATCCTATCAATACCGCAGGCAACTACATTATTTACACGTTAGTGTAGTGCGACCTCTGCACAGTGTTCAGCTAAAGCTACCTGTAGAAGGTTGGTGGTGTTTTCCTGATCCCATCACTACTGCAGGCAGGTACATTATTTTAACGTTAGTGTATTGCGTCCTCTGCACAGTGTTCAGCTAAAGCTATCTGTAGAAGGTTGGTGGTGTTTTTCTGATCCTATCACTACCGCAGGCAGCTACATTATTTACATGTTAGTGTAGTGCGACCTCTGCACAGTGTTCAGCTAAAGCTACCTGTAGAAGGTTGGTGGTGTTTTCCTGATCCTATCACTACTGCAGGCAGCTACATTATTTACATGTTAGTGTAGTGCGACCTCTGCACAGTGTTTAGCTAAAGCAACCTGTAGAAGGTTGGTGGTGTTTTCCTGATCTTATCACTACCGAAGGCAGCTACATTATTTTAACATTAGTGTATTGCGTCCTCTGCACAGCGTTTAGCTAAAGCTATCTGTAGAAGGTTGGTGGTGTTTTCCTGATCCTATCACTACCGCAGGCAGCTACATTATTTACACGTTAGTGTAGTGCGACCTCTGCACAGTGTTCAGCTAAAGCTACCTGTAGAAGGTTGGTGGTTTTTTCCTGATCCTATCACTACCGCAGGCAGCTACATTATTTTAACGTTAGTGTAATGAGTCCTCTGCACAGTGTTCAGCTAAAGCTATCTGTAGAAGGTTGGTGATGTTTTTCTGATCCTATCACTACCGCAGGCAGCTACATTATTTATATAATAGTCTAATGCGACCTATGCACAGTGTTCAGCTAAAGCTACCTGTAGAAGGTTGGTGGTGTTTTCCTGATCCTATCACTACCGCAGGCAGCTACTTTATTTTAACGTTAGTGTAGTGCGTCCTCTGCACAGTGTTTAGCTAAAGCTATCTGTAGAAGGTTGGTGGTGTTTTCCTGATCCTATCATTACCGCAGGCAGCTACATTATTTACACGTTAGTGTAGTGCGACCTCTGCACAGTGTTCAGCTAAAGCTACCTGTAGAAGGTTGGTGGTTTTTTCCTGATCCTATCACTACCTCAGGCAGCTACATTATTTACACGTTAGTGTAGTGCGACCTCTGCACAGTGTTCAGCTAAAGCTACCTGTAGAAGGTTGGTGATGTTTTCCTGATCCTATCACTACCGCAGGCAGCTACATTATTTACACATTAGTCTAGTGCGACCTCTGCACAGTGTTCAGCTAAAGCTACCTGTAGAAGGTTGGTGATGTTTTCCTGATCCTATCACTACCGCAGGCAGCTACATTATTTACACATTAGTCTAGTGCAACCTCTGCACAGTGTTCAGCTAAAGCTATCTGTAGAAGTTTGGTGGTGTTTTCCTGATCCTATCACTTCTGCAGGCAGCTACATTATTTATATAATAGTCTAGTGCGACCTCTGCACAGTGTTCAGCTAAAGCTACCTGTAAAAGGCTGGTGGTGTTTTCCTGATCCTATCACTACCGCAGGCAGCTACATTATTTTAACGTTGGTGTAGTGCGTCCTCTACACAGTGTTCAGCTAAAGCTACAAGTTAGTGTAGTGCAACCGCTGCACAGTGTTCATCTAAAGCTACCTGAAGAAGATTGGTGGTGTTCTCATACTACAGGCAGGCAGTTGATTTTGCTAGCTGCAGTATCAGTATATATATATATATATATATATATAGCTATATATATCTAGATATATATCTAGATATATATCTATATATCTAGATATATATCTATATATCTAGATATATATCTAGATATATATCTATATATATATCTATAGATATATATATATATCTATATATAGATATATATAGATATATATATATATATATCTATATATATCTATATATAGATATATATATATATCTATCTATATATATATCCCAGCTTAGTGCAGCTACATCTCACTGCAGGCCATTAGTATGTCTGGAAGGCCAACAAGGAGAGGCAGACAGTCTCAAGCCAATAAAAGAGGGCAAGCAGGCTCTGTGTCTAGAGGCAACAGTGCTGGTCGTGGAGACGGTGCATCCTCATCAGCACGTGGCCGTGGGACACGCTTGGCCTTTTTTTCGGCAGCTGGCCGTGTTGAGCCGCAACATGCGGAAGACTTGGTCGAGTGGATGACCAAGCCGTCCTCATCCTCCTCATCCTCTCTCACCCATGCTCAGGGTACTTTCTCTGGCAAAGCAGCTGCCAACGTGGCCTCTTCCCTCGGCTCAATGGCATCAGTGACTCCTACCCTAGCCCCACCATATCCTCCTGAGGAGTCCCTCGAACTGTTTGACCACAGTGTTGGGTACATGCTCCAGGAGGATGCCCAGTGTTTAGAAGGCTCTGATGATGATACTGAGCTAGATGAAGGCAATAACATGAGCACGGACAGGGGGGGTGCCCAAGAAGGACAGCAATCTGGCAGTCATGCTCCCCCTGTTGCAGCATACTGCCAGGTTTGCTCCAGTGATGAGGAGGGAGGGGATGATGAGGTCACTGACTCAACGTGGGTGCCTGATAGGAGAGAGGAGGAGGCACATCACCAACGAGGCAGGATGCCCTCCAGGGGCCAGCCTAAGGGCAGCACACTGACTGCATCACACCGCAAAGTTCCGCATGTGCAGGGCGCTGCTGTCTCTGTGCGTTATTTCAAAAGTTCTTTGGTGTGAGCCTTTCTTGAGACGAGTGCATCAGATCGCACCACTACTATTTGCAACATATGTTTAAGCGTATCTCGCGTGGCCAAAACATCTCCCACTTGGGCACCACATGCTTGACCAGACATATGTTGACCTGCCATGCAGTTCATTGGCAAGCGTATCTAAAAGACCCACACCAAAGAACAAAGAGGACCTCTCCTTGCTCCTCATCAGCTGAGATCTCCAACCCCACTATACCTTCAGTCCTCTCTGGGACCTGCACTGAGAGGAATGAAGGTGTAGAATTAGGTGTGTCACAGCCAGGTACTTGTCGGCAATCTGCTTACGGTACACCGACGTCAGATTGTACCATGCAAATTTCCCTGCCCCAGCTGCTGCACCACCGAAAGAAGTTCGCTCCCGCCATCCACATGCCCAGCGGTTGAATGCTAGCTTGGCAAAATTGCTAGCACTTCAACTGCTACCTTTTCAGTTGGTAGACTCTGCCCCCTTCCATGAGTTTATGGAATGTGTGGTTCCTCAGTGGCAGGTACCCAAACATTACTTTTTCTCACGGAAGGCGATTCCATCTCTCTACCGGCATGCGGAAGGCAATGTCCATGCCTCACTGGACAGGGCGGTCAGCGGTAAGGTGCATATTACCGCTAACTCATGGTCCAGCAGGCATGGACAGGGATGTTACTTAAGTTTTACAGCGCATTGGGTGACTCTGTTGGCAACTGGGAAGGATGCAGGACAAGGTGCAGTAGTGTTGGAGGTTGTTCCGCCACCACGCCTCTAAAATGCCACTACTAATGATTCTGACACACCTCCCTCCTCCACCCCCTCCTCTTCTTCTTCCTCCATGGCCTCTTCCTGTGCTTTGTCCTCGGAACCGGCGGTGCTCCATAGGCATTAAAGGGGCTACTCAAGTATGCAGGCCAAAAGATGCCATGCGGTGCTTGAGCTGGTGTGCTTGGGGGACAGGAGCCACACTGGGGCAGAGGTTCTGTCAGCTCTGCAGGAGCAGGTTCAGAGGTGGTTGACGCCACGCCAACTTAAGGCAGGAATGGTGGTTTGCGACAATGGCACCAAACTCCTCTCCGCCCTCCGACAGGGACAAATGACCCATGTGCCCTGTTTGGCTCACGTCCTTAACTTGGTGGTGCAGCAGTTTTTGGGCAGGTACCCGGGCTTACAGGATGTCCTGAGGCAGGCCAGGAAAGTCTGTGTGCATTTCCACCGGTCATATACCAGTGCTCGGCTGGCAGACCTCCAAAAGGAATTTAACCTGCCCAAGAACCGCCTAATCTGTGACATGCCCACCAGGTGGAACTCAACGTTGGCCATGCTGCAGCGGCTGCACACACAGCAGAGGGCCATCAATGAGTACCTGTGCGACTATGGCACCAGGACAGGGTCAGGGGTGCTTGTTTTTTTTTCCCCATGCCAGTGGGCCATGATCAGATATGCATGCACTGTCCTGTCACCATTTGAGGAGGCCACAAGGATGGTGAGCAGTGACAGCGCATGCATTAGTGACACTGTCCCCCATGTCCACCTGTTGGAGCACACGCTGCGTGGAATAATGGACAGGGCACTTGAGGCAGAACAGAGGCAAGAAGAGGAGGACTCCCTTAGCTCTCAAGGCCCCATTTATCCAGACAGTGTTCCTGTGTGCCTGCCAATCACACAGCAAGAGGATGAGGAGGAGGAGGAAGAGGAGGATTGTGTCAGCATGGAGGTGGAGCCTGGCACTTAGCATCAGCAGCAGTCTTTAAGGGATCATTTACAGTCCCAAGAAACACATGGACTTGTATGTGGCTGGGAGGAGGTGGCTGCGGATCATGTCATCCTTAGTGACCCAGAGGACTCCGGACCGAATGCCTCAGCAAACCTACGCTGCATGGCCTTCCTGATCCTGAAAAGCCCGCGGAAGGATCCTCGTATTCGTGGTATCAAGGAGAAGGAACATTACTGGCTCGCAACCCTCCTTGATCCCTGTTACAAGGGTAAGGTTGCGGACCTTATCTTGCCATTGCAGAGGGAGCAGAGGATGAAACATCTTCAGGAGGCCTTGCAGAAAGGTCTGTGCAATGCGTTCCCAGAGACTGGGAGGTTACAAACTCCTGTTTCTGGACAACGTGTTGCTGAGGCTTCGGTCAGTCAAAGAAGGAGCGGTGGAGAAGGTGGCCGTCTGACCGATGCGTTCAGACAATTTTTTAGTCCGCAGCCCCAAGGTATGATCGGTTCCAGCAACCATAGCCAGCGTCTGTTTTACATGGTGCAGGAATACCTAGGGGCAAGATGTGACTTGGACACCTTTCCCACCGAAAATCCTCTGAGTTACTGGGTCTTGAAGATGGATCACTGGCCAGAGCTTGCACAGTATGCAATTGAGCTACTGGCCTGTCCTGCATCCAGCGTTCTTTCGGAACGCACATTCAGTGCTGCTGGAGGCTTTGTAACCGATCACAGGGTGCGTCTGTCCACCGACTCGGTCGATCGACTGACCTTTATTAAAAATGAATCAGTCTTGGATCACCACCAGCTACCAAGCACCTGATGCTGATGTAACCAAATAAATTTTTTTGAAATGTTAGATCCCTTCAAAGACTGCCTATGCTGATGCTGAGTGACTATCCTGTTATACTGAGTAATTATCCTCTTCCTCCTCAATGATCATGATGATAGCTTGTAAGAACATTTTTGGTTCTGGGCACCGCCAGTCCCGCCACCAGTGCCTAAGGCCCAATTTTTCAGCCCCTGTTTAACAGGGGCATGTAATTGCAATTTTTTTGTGGCACCAGCACCAGTGCCTAAGGCCCAATTTTTCAGCCCCTGGCGTGTAATTACAATTTTTGATGCAATTCTTTGCAGCAGGGCTAGTTCCTGCGCTCTAACTAGAGTATCTGTGAGGGGTTGCAGTGTTGTGGCACCAGCACCAGTGCCTAAGGCCCAATTTTCAGCCCCTGTATAACAGGGGCGTGTAATTACAATTTTTGATGCAATTCTTTGCAGCAGGGCTAGTTCCTGCACTCCAACTAGAGTATCTGTGAGGGGTTGCAGTGTTGTGCCACCAGCACCAGTGCCTAAGGCCCAATTTTTCAGCCCCTGTTCAACAGGGACATGTAAATAGAATTCTTGATCTAATATTTCAGAGCAGGGCCCGTTTCTGCACCCACCAAGAGTATCTGTGAGAACTTACAGTGTTGTGGCACCAGCACCACCACCACCAAAGGCCCAATTTTTCTGCCCCTGTTCAACAGGGGCATGTAATTACAATTCTTGATCTAATATTTCACAGCTGGGCCCTGTGAGGGCTTACAGTGTTGTGGCCACAACAACACCTAAGGCCCCAATTTCTGCAGAGTATATAGGGCAGGCCCCTACTTTCAAACATCCAACTTACAAACGACTCCTACTTACAAACGGAAGGAGACAACAGGAAGTGAGATGAAATCTACCCCTAGGAAGGGAAATTCTCTCCTGTAAGAGTTAATATGAGAAAAACGTGTCTCCTCTTCACTGATGCTTTATCACCAATCCTTGTTTTACTAAAACCCCCAAATTTTCAAAAAAACATTTGTCATTGGGACAGAAAGTGAGGTAAAATCTTCTGAAGAGGTGCACAGACAGCAAAACAAATGTTACAGGGGTGATAACCCTTCCCTATGTTTTCCAAAAAGCTTAAAAATAGATTTTTTGGCTGGAGCTACACTTTAAAAATGTACCAGTTCAAAATTACAAACAGATTCTACTTAACAACAAACCTACAGTCCCTGTCTTGTTTGCACCGCCTTTCCTTTTTTTAATTTGGGTGCTGGGTTCCCCTTAATATCCATACAAGACCCAAAGGGCCTGGTAATGGACTGGGGGGGTACCCATGCCATTTGTCTCACTGATTTTCATCCATTTTGCCGGGACCCGACATTACATTAAAGCCGCAAGCAGTTTTAAATGACTTTTATTCCTTTAAAAATGTCATTTTGTGCAGGGACTGTTCTAAGCACGGGAAACACGCGCCACTTTACAGGCATACTATAGACACCCCCCAGGTACGATATTTAAAGGAATATTTCACTTTTTTTTTCACTTTAAGCATCATTAAAATCACTGCTCCCGAAAAAACTGCCATTTTTAAAACTTTTTTTGCATTGATACAAGTCTCCTGGGGCAGGACCCAGGTCCCCCAACCCCTTTTAGGACAATAACTTGCATATTAGCCTTTAAAATTAGCACTTTTGTTTTCGAACGTTCGAGTCCCATAGACTTTAATGGGGTTCTAAGGTTCGCACGAACTTTTGGTCCGTTCGCAGGTTCTGGTGCAAACCGAAATGGGGGGTGTTCGGCTCATCCCTAGTGGTGACAGGTACCCAGATGGGCAGTGATAGGTACTCAGATGGACTGTGACAGGCACTCAGGTACTCAGATGAACTGTGACAGATACTCAGATGGGCTGTGACAGGTGCTCAGGTACTCGTGTACTCAGATAAATTGTGACAGGTAGTCAGGTACTCGGGTACTCAGATGGACTGTGACAGGTACTCAGGAACTCAGATGGACTGTGACAGGTACTCGGGAACTCAGATGAACTGTGACAGGTACTCAGGTACTCAGATGGACTGTGACAGGTACTCAAGTACTCAGATGGACTGTGACAGGTATTCAGGTACTTAGATGAACTGTGACAGGTACTCAGGTACTCAGATGGACTGTGGCAGGTACTCGGGTACTCAGATATACTGTGACAGGTACTCGGGTACTCAAATGAACTGTGACAGGTACTCAGGTACTCGGGTACTCAGATAGTCTGTGACAGGTACTCAGGTACTCAGATGGAATGTGGCAGGTACTCGGTACTCAGATATACTGTGACAGGTACTCGGGTACTCGGGTACTCAGATGAACTGCGACAGGTACTTTGATGAGTGGTGACAGGTACTTTGATTGGTGGTGACAGGTACTTTGATAGGTGGTGACAGGTCCTCTTTATTGGGGGGCAATCAGTGTGTGTTGGTGTACACTGTAGGCGGTAATGAGCTGTTACCGCAATCTCCTTCTCACACACGAACGGTGTGCGAGGAGGAGAACACGATAACATCTTGTTAACGCGGTTTGTTGACATTCTGTGACCGGCTGTGATTGGACACAGCTGGTCACGTAGTAAAGAGCCAATTTCATTGGCTCTTTACTGCGATCGGGGTTGGGTTGTGTCAGGAAGACAAGCCTCATCCCCGATCGTCATTCTGTGCACGCTCTAGAGGCGTGCACGAGCGCCATGCACGTGGACAGTACATGTGACCGGCTGTGATTGGGCACAGCCGGTCATGTGGTAAAGAGCCATCTTTTATTGGCTCTTTAAACGGATCTGGGATAGGCTGTGTCCGAGGGACACACCTCATCCCCAATCGTCGTACTGCGGGCCCCCGGGGGCCTGCAGGAGCTGCGAGAAACCGAGGACGTCATATGACACCCGTCCAGGATGGGAGATCCCATCTGCGGACGTCATATGACTATAGCCTAGTATTGAAGTGGTTCAATAAAGAACTGCAAAGCAAAATAAGGGTCAGTGCCCATGAATGCAGCCTAATTAGTGCTCATCTGCAGCCCCACCACTGCCATGAATGCAGTACCACCGTTACCATGAATGCAGCCCCACCGTTGCTATGAATGCAGACCCACCGTTGCCATGAATGCAGACCCACCATTGCCATGAATGCAGCCCCTCCATTGCCATGAAGGCAGCACCCCCATTGCCAGGAATGCAGCACCCCTAGTATGCAGACTCACCATTGCCATCAGTGCAGCCTGACTGATGCCCATCTGCAACCTCGGAGGGGACAGGGAAGCAGCTGGACGAGCGCCAACAGATTACATACAGGAGAATCTGTTTTCTCATCAGCCTCTTTAATACAAAATCCTGCCTCCTATGATGAACAGAACAGTCATCCAATGGCAGCGCAGGAGATGGGAATTCCTATTACAGAGGCCGCCGTGCAAACAGGAAATTCACCTGTATATACGGCACTCGACTCGCCTCCTCCCTGTCCCCTCCAAGGCAGCCAGCATGTATTTCTTTTGTGGCCCCCGGCGCTCAGGGGTTTGTTGGAGACCACAAATATATACAGTATCTCACAAAAGTGAGTACACCCCTCACATTTTTGTAAATATTTCATTATATCTTTTCATCTGACAACACTGAAGAAATGACACTGCTGCAATGTAAAGTAGTGAGTGTAAAGCCTGTATAACAGTGTAAATTTGTTTTCCCCTCAAAATAACTCAACACACAGCCATTAATGTCTAACCGCTGGCAACAAAAGTAAGAACACCCCTAGGTGAAAATGCCCAAATTGGACAATATTTTGTGTGGCCACCATTATTTTCCAGCACTGCTTTAGCTCTCTTGGGCATGGCGTTCACCAGAGCTTCACAGGTTGCCACTGGAGTCCTCTTCCACTCCTCCATGACAACATCACAGAGATGGTGGATGTTAAAGACCTTGTGCTCCTCCACCCTCTGTTTGAGGATGCCCCACAGATGCTCAATAGGGTTTAGCTCTAGAGACATGCTTGGCCAGTCCATCACTTTTACCCTCAGCTTTTTTAGCCAGGCAGTGGTCATCTTGGAGGTGTGTTTGGGGTCATTATCATATTGGAATACTGCCCTGCGGCCCAGTCTCTAAAGGGAGGGGATCATGCTCTGCTTCAGTATGTCACAGTATATGTTGTCATTCATGGTTCCCTCAGTGAACTGTAGCTCCCCAGTGCCAGCAGCACTCGTGCAGCCCCAGACCATGACACTCCCACCACCATGCTTGACTGCAGGCAAGTCACACTTGTTTTTTTGCTCTTCACCTGGATGCCACCACACATACTTGACACCATCTAAACCAGATAAGTTTATTTTGGTCTCATCAGACCACTGGACATGGTTCCAGTAATCCATGCCCTTAGTCTGTTTGTCTTCAGCAAACTGTTTGCGGGCTTTCTTGTGCATCATCTTTAGAAGAGGCTTCCTTCTGGGATGACAGCCATGCAGACCAAATTTGATGCATTGTGCGGCGTATGGTCTGAGCACTGACAAGCTGACACCCCCCACCCCTTCAACATCTGCAGCAATGCTGGCAGCACTCATGCGTCTATTTCCCAAAGACAACCTCTGGATATGACACCGAACACGTGTACTCAACTTCTTTGGTCGACCATGGTGAAGCCTGTTCTGAGTGGAACCTGTCCTGTTAAACCACTGTATGGTCCTGGCCACCATGCTGAAGCTTAGTTTCAGGGTCTTGGCAAACTTCTTATAGCCTAGGCCATCTTTATGTAGATCAACGATTATTTTTTTCAGATCCTCAGAGAGCTCTTTGTCATGAGGTGCCATGTTGAACTTCCAGTGACCAGTATACGAGAGTGAAAGCGATAGTACCAAATTTAACACACCTGCTCCCCATTCACACCTGAGACCTTGTAACACTAATGAGGCACATGGCACCGGGGAGAGAAAATGTCTAATTGGCCCAATTTGGACATTTTCACTTAGGGGTGTACTCACTTTTTTGCCAGTGGTTTAGACATTAAAGGCTGTGTGTTAAGTTATTTTGAGGGGAAAGCAAATTTACACTGTTATACAAGCTTTACACTCACTACTTTACATTGTAGCAAAGTGTCATTTCTTCAGTACTGTCACATGAAAACATATAATAAAATATTTACAAAAATGTGAGGGGTGTACATGTCCAAATTCAAAACTGGAACACGGGCTGCGATTGGCCCATGGGCCGGACTTTGGACATGCCTGGCCTAGGGTGTCAAAAATCCTTGCACCAGCTCTGAGTGCATCATTGAATTGTCAAACTTTGCGTTTAACAATTCACTACAGACATGTTTCTTCGGTTCCAAAAAGTTGTGACAAATATTAGATCACCTTGGGGTGTCTACTTTCCAAAAAGGGTGATTTCAGGAGTTTTTGTACTATTCTGGCATTTTTATTTTAACAGAAAGTTAGAGAAACATTTTTTTTCCTTTCGATAGTAAAAAAAAATAAAAAACTGTGATTATTACATACCATCAAAAGAAAGCGTTATATGTTTCAAAAATAATATAAAACTTATTTACATGTACTCATCATTTGCTACAGTGTTGCTTGGAAGCATAATTGTCAGTCAAACTATCGTAACTGACTGTTGAAGTGTTACTATAGGCAATTTTTTTTGGAGGGGAGGGTTTTCATTTTGAAGTAAGGGAGGTTTAGACCCCATCATCTCTCATTGTGGAGATTTCCCTTCACCTCCTGTCCTGTAGCCAAAACAGGAAGTGAGAGGAATTCCCCTCAAAAGGAGGGAATCCCAGGGCATCACCAGGGTCACCAGTACTAGTGTCTCTATTGGAACATTTCCCCTCTATTTCTGTTATTATTCAACCCAAAATTTGGACTGTTCCTTTACTTTTACTTTCGATGATAATGGTAAACAGAATCTCCCTAATGGGGGCAGAGACAGTGAAAAACCTGACAAAAGTAAAATCATTTTATTTTGTTTTAGACTTGGGAACAAATGTTTATTGCTGACCGTGTCCCCGTCGGGAAGAGTCACCCTCTCTATTTGTTTTAGTAACCAGTAGCCCCTGAGGCAGAAAGTGAGGGAAAATCCACAATTTGTGAGTTGTCACCGTAGCAAGAGGTGAGCAAAAATCAAATAAGGACAATTGTTCTGTTATAACCTTCTGAGATGGGAATTCTGCTCGCTTTGAAGAGAGTTTCTGCTATTCACTGCTGCATCTCCAGCAAAGAAAGTATAGGAGAAACCTCCCCAGAAGGACACAGGCAGCAAAAATAACCCGCAAGGGTTATTTAAATAGAAAAAAAAAAGTTTTGGGCTAAAGCTGAACTAAACTCTCTCAATCAACATTAAATATTTTTAACCACGGAGGAGGGGCTTTTACAGCTAATCACACCCTCCTGCCTGAATGTAAAGGCAGAGGCAATCAGTTAAGTAAATGCTATATAAATTTACCCTTACTCAAGATGGCTGCGGTTAGAAATTCGGGGGGGGGGGGTTCAAAGTGGTTTCTCAAGGAAAAAAACATGGAAACATGAACAGATAGGTGAGTTTGCAATTAATATTATAAACAAAATGAATAGCATTTTCATTTTTTTGTGTATTTGTAATTGTGTATTTTATATTTCCCTGTGTTATCTTAGAAGCTCTCCATTCTCTACTGCTTTTGAGATGTATTTTAGATAATAGGTGCAGTTCTGAAGAAGACATGCTTTAGCTCATTATTGACCAACACTGGCTGTTTTAGACTTATTTGGCCAATAACTGGGCTGTGTATGGGAAGCACGAGACTTGCAGAGTTGACTAATATCTGCTTGGATACTGTTCTTGCAGGATTAAAAATCTGGTCCTGCAAAGAAAGCAAAGTGAAATGGCTGCTTTTAAAACAAGATCTTTAGAAAGTTGAAAGCAATGTATAAACCAGACACTAACTTTCCATTTTACCAACATTCCAAGAAAAACATTATGGAATGTGCAGAAAGTTGTTTTTAAGGGTATAGTCGGTATATATGATGAACTTAGAGGTAATTGTAATTGGTTATCCAGATTGGCTGAGTCTGAAAATTTGCATTGGAGACTAAGTCTGAATACTGTCTTTCACTTTGTGTGCCAGTAGACTAGCATATAACGTAAGTTGATACAATATATTGCTATATTTTATTTATTTTTAGTACTTTTATTTTAATCAAATCCCCCCAAAAAATCAACATAAACAGAACTCACCTTTATAAATGAAACAGACGTGTTCCAAGATCATTGCTGTCTTTTGAAGCTGAATTAAAAAACAAGATTTCTGGCAGGATCAGCAAGTATTGTTTTTAGCAATCATTGAACAGTTACAACAAAACACTTTCAATGGTACATTTAACAGACCAAAAGGGAGCAAATAAAATAAGTTTACTGTTAGGGCTGCATACTGTATACTTAAAGGTGATATAGCAAAGGACAAAATGGTAATGGTAATTTGATCTCATTGGTTTTCCATCATATAGCTTAGATATGAAAACATTATCTGTCGAGCTCTGTGAAAAATAGAGCTATTGACTGTCTCTCTTTTCTGGCTGCTCTAGGGAATTTGTTTTAAAAACAGTTCTTTTAAAAAAAGGACATCTCCAGCAGTGTCTGGATTTTGGACTACCATCAATTTATGGAGAGTTTCTTCACAGTAGGAGTGGTTAAGCAGTGGCAAGCCTTAGCACACGAAGTAGCAAAGGAAAAATCAATAATAATAATAGTCATTAAGAAACAAAAATAAATATTATTAATAATAATAATAATAATAATAATAATAAATAATACTAATTGTCAAAATGATAATTTTCTTGCAACTAATAATACCCAAAGTGTAATTTACACATTTTTTCATCCTGTGGCAATTGTGCCAATAGTTATAAAGTTTCTTCTTTTTTCTGTTACAGGAGCTGTGAGAGGGGGAACTTGATAGACATCAGTGTTTTTTTACCTCGATTGAAGACTTAAGAACTGAATGCGTAATCTTTCTAGCAGCAGTGTTTAGGAAAGGAGTTAAAGAGCTCAGAGAAGCCAAACTGAAAGCAGTCAATTCAAAAACACCACTCAGGTACGTTACAAGTTCAGGTCAACTGAATACTCAATATTGCCAATAGCTGAAACAATATAATTATATTATATATATATATTTCTCATCAGTCAGTCACCAGTTCTATAGAAGGGATGGACTGCATCCAAATGAGGAGGTTGCAGATCTGCTGGGAGTGAAGATGGCCGAAAAGTTAGAGGGGCTTTTAAACTTGGCAACGCGGGAGGGTCCAGAGGTAGAGACAGCGCAGAACAAATTCCAGAGGGTAGTATTGGGGGCATTAGTGGTAGGTTGACTAAAGCACATAAACCCGAGGTAAGTATAGTAACAAGTCCTATTTGCAACCTCGGAACACTCAATAAGAAGACAGTATGCGACCGGTCTAAACTACGTGGCATGTTCACCAATGCCAGGAGCCTGGCAGACAAGATGGGAGAACTAGAAATACTGTTGTACGAGGAGGATTTAGATTTTGGGGGAATTTCAGAGACTTGGTTCAAAAGCTCTCATGATTGGCTGGCAACCACTCAAGGGTATTCCCTATATCGCAGGAATAGAGGGTAGAAAAGGGGGAGGGGTATGCCTGTTTATCAAGAATAATGTACGAATGAATGTGAAAGATAACATCACTAAGGGAGCTAGGGAGGAAGTGGAATCCTTATGGGTAGAGCTCCAAAAGGATGAAACTAAGTGGAAAGTAATACTGGGAGTATGCTATAGGCCCCCTAACCTGAGGGAGGAGGGGGAGACGGACCTCCTATAACAATTTGGATTAGTGGCAAGGATGGGAAGTGTCATCATAATGGTGGATTTTAATTATCCAAACATAGACTGGGTATAGACGTGCATTCGTCTAAAGCTCTCCAGTTCCTAAATGTCTTTCAGGACAATTTCATGGGTCAGATGGTAGACGCGCCAACTAGAAACAAATCATTACTAGACCTACTGATTACCAACAATACAGACCTGATCACGGATGTGGAAAGATGGGGCAATTTAGGAAACAGCTATCACAGGTCAATTACCTTCAGTATAAATCACACAAATAGGAAACATAAGGGGAATACAAAGACACTGAATTTCAAAAGAGCCAACTTCCCAAAACTACGAATCTTGCTAGAAGATATTAATTGGGATAAAATCTTAGGAACAAAGAACACGGAGGAGAGATGGGTTTGCTTTAAGAGCATATTAAATAAGGGCATTAGCCAGTGTATCCCATTGGGAAATGTATTTCCCATTGGGAAATATATTTAATAGAGCGAACAAAAGTCCTGGGTGGCTTAAATCCAATGTAAAAATGCATATAAAAGCAAAGGTGAAGGCCTTCAAAAAATACAAGGCTGAGGTATCATCATCAGCATTCAAACTTTAAAAAGAATGCAACAAGAAATGTAAGGGTGCAATTAGGGCAGCTAAGATAGAACACGAAAGACAAATATCGGAGGAGAGCAAAAAAAATCCCAAGAAATTCTTTAAGTATGTAAACAGTAAAAGAGGGAGGACAGACCATATTGGCTCCATAAAGAATGAGGAAGGAAATCTGGTTGCAAAGGATGGTGAGATGGTGAAGGTATTGAATTTATTCTTCTCCTCCTCAGTCTTCAAGAGATAATTGGGGGGGGCTTCAGTAACAAAAATTGCAGTGTTTATCTTCATGACACATCACAGGAAGCACCCTCATGGCTAACAGAAGACAGAATTAGAAATAGATTTGAAAAACATTAATAAGTCACCGGGACCCGATGGCTTGCACCGGAGGGTCCTTAGGGAACTCAGTCAAGTAATTGGCAGACCATTGTTCCTAATTTTTACTGACAGTCTACTGACTGGAATGGTACCAGCTGATTGGAGAAAAGCCAGTGCAGCATCAATATTTAAAAAAAGGGCCAAAATACATCCCTGGGAATTACAGACCAGTTAGCCTAACATCAATAGTATGCAAGCTATTGGAGGGGATGATAAGGGACTATATACAAGATTTTAGTAATAAAAACGGTATCATTAGCAGTAATCAGCATGGATTCATGAAGAATCGTTCTTGCCAAACCAATCTATTAACCTTCTATGAGAAGGTGAGCTGCCACACCGTATAAAGTAAGGTCCGTTGGCATGGACCATAGGGTAAGTACAAGGATTGAAAACTGGCTACAAGGGCGAGTTCAGAGGGTAGTGATAAATGGGGAGTACTCTGAATGGTCAGGGATGGAAAGTGGGGTCCCCCAGGGTTCTGTCCTGGGACCAATCCTATTTAATCTGTTCTTAATCCACCTGGAGGATGGGGTAAACAGTTCGATCTCTGTATTTGCGGGCGATACTAAGCTAAGCAGGGCAATAACTTCTCCGCAGGATGTGGAAACCTTGCAAGTAGATCTGAACAAATTAAAGGGGTGGGCAACTACATGGCAAATGAGGTTTAATGTGGAACAATTTAAAATAATGCATTTGGGTGGCAAATATATGAATGCAATCTACTCACTGGGGGAAGAACCAAGGATGGAAAAGGACCTGGGGGTCCTAGTAGATGATAGCAGCAGCTTGGCATTGCTGAGCCTAACAAAGCAAACAGAATATTGGCATGCATTAAAAAGGGGATTAACTCAAGAGATAAAGTGATAATTCTCCCACTCTATGAGACTCTGGTCCGGCCGCACCTGGAGTATGCTGTCAAGTTCTGGGCACCAGTCCTCAGGAAGGATGTGCTGGAAATGGAGCGAGTACAGAGAAGGGTAACAAAACTAATAAAGGGATTGGAGGATATTAGTTATGAAGAAAGGTTACGAGCACTGAATTTATTCTCTCTGGAGAAGAGACGCTTGAGAGGGGATATGATTTGAATTTACAAATACCATACTGGTGACCCCACAATAGAAATAAAACTTTTCCGGGGAAAAGAGTTTAATAAGACATGTGACCACTCATTAAGCCTGGGTTCACACATGTGTGGTGTGAATTGAAGCTCAGGTTTCACTGGGAAGATAAAAATCAGTTGTTCAGAGGTTCCTCTGCATTTTAGCTGCGGAGCAGGGAGAGGGGTAGGTGTAGTGAGGAGAAGGAGAAAATCCATGTTCAGAACGCAATGCATCTGCGAATTAGATACGTTCCCATAGAAGATAATGGGCTTGTAATTCGCACCGCAATGCCCAGAAAACGCACATGTTTTTTGTACAATGCGCAGTGCGAATGCAATGCACATATGTGAACCAGATGCATTCATATGAATGTATTTTAAAATGTCCGGCGAATTGGATGCTGTGTAATCCGCATCTAATTCGCACAGGTGTGAACGGGGGCTAAAATTAGAAGGAAAGAGGTTTAACCTTAAACTATGTAGAGGGTTCTTTACTGTAAGAGTGGCAAGGATGTCGAATTCCCTTCCACAGATGGTGGTTTCAGCGGGGAGCATCGATCGTTTAAAAAACTAATAGATAAGCACCTGAATGACAACATACAGGGATATACAATGTAATACTGACATATAATCATACACATAGGTTGGACTTGATAGACTTGTGTCTTTTTTCCACCTCACCTACTATGTAACTATGTAAGAAATATCTTTTTAGGGCCTCATTTACACGGGTGTACTTAAGTATGCACCTGTGTGAAAGTTATTTTTTGCCTGCACGGGATGCACAGGTGTTCTTTGCATAGTCATGAAGACAGTCCTATTCATGTCATTTAGGATGCATTGGCTACAGGGACACAACTGCTGCTCCTATTTGACATTCTTGTGAGCACAGGTGTGCGTGTTCCCAAATGCACACTGTCTGTGTTCAGGGACATGCACCTTCCACCTTACGGGTGTCAAATTGAGAGCAGCAGCTGTGTCCATGCAGCCACTGCATCCTAACTGACATGACTAGGACTGCCTGCACATGGGTGCACAGAACACCTATAAAAACATGGTCCTCACACAGGTGTATGCTTAAAGTATAACTAAGGGCAAAACTTTTTTTGTTGCTGTCTGTGTCCCTGTTAAGGAGATTCATCCCCTCTATATGTCTTGTTTACCATTATCATTCAAAGTGAAAGTAAAAGAAAATCACAAATTGTGGGTTGTCCCCAGAAAAGTAATAGAGGAAAACTATTCCATTGGGGACACTAGTTCTGGTGATGGGTCCCCAAGGAATTCCCTTAATTTGATTTCCTCTCACTTCCTGTTTGGCTATGGAACAGGAAGTGAAGGGAAATCTCTGCAAAGGAACACAGATGGGGAAACAAATCTGACAGGGTTTATAACCCTCCATTGCTCTATGCAAAATGAAGAAAAAAAGTTTTGCCCATTGTTTTACTTTAAGTTGTCCTGTGTGAACAAAGCCTTAAAACATATAGCCATATTACAAGAACCTTCTGTCTGTAGATTGAGCTTATGTAGCTTGCTATACTTCCTCAAAAACCCTTATAAAACATATTTAAGATTACTACAAACTAAAGTTTCATAGAAAGAAAAAGTCAATTTTTGCAAGACATGTTTCCACTACAATGTCCTCTTTTAAATTGTAGTAATTTTAGGTAGAATTATTCAATACAGGTAATGCATTAAAGTTATATTTAGATCAGAATGCAATCTAACTTTTTCGATTACATTGCATTAGTACATCCCTATGCTCTCCTTTCTTGTTAGAAGGTGCTATGTATTGAACTACCAATGTTCTCATTTATGAGAATCTCATTTATGTCCCAGTGTGCAGAAAAATATAGAAAGTTCATGTAAATACAGAATCCAGGTGTAATTGCACCTCCAGGGAAACAGGAAATCCAAAGTAAAGTCAGGGGCGTTTTTAAGGCAGGGCAAAAGGGGCAGCTGCCCTGGGCCCTGTCAGTGTTGTGGGGCCCAAAGCAGCTGCCTCATACTTGCCAACTATTCCAGATTAAATTCCCTCGTCCCTTGAGGTTTTAGTCCCGTGCTGCGTCCCAATATCTCAGTGTGAAGTGCTGCTACTAATGCTGCCCAGCTCTGCCCTTTTGTTGTGTACAGATGACTCATCTGCAGACCCTGTGTTTACATGTAAAAACCTGGCATTCATATGTAAATAGCGGCGTCCGGCAGCATTGATATGTATATCATGCCCCCCTGAGTCATATCCACAGTAATCTCTAGCAGCCAATCAACAAGCAGAAATCATGTGCTGTAACCTCTAGCAACTAATCAGTGAGCCGTAATGTGTGCTGTAACCTCTAGCAACCAGTCAGTGAGCGGTAATGATACACTGTAACCTCTGGCAACCAATCGCAATAGCTGCCTGATCTGATTCTTTAAACTGATTTTGAGTCTAGCTGCTATTTATTGTATGTCTCAGAGCAGGTGGAGAGCGAAACTGCATTGTGGGGGGGCCCAAGAAAAGTTTTGCCCAGGGTCCAATCAATATTAAGGACGGCCCTGAGTAAAGTGACAACTGGCAAAAACAAAAAAAGGAATACTTGTACAGCAAATAGTAGGGAACAACACAACACAGAAAAAAATAATTCACAGGGTCACAAGCTTAACAGTTATGAACAGGATAAACTATATAAGAGACATGTTTATATTTTAATGGTAAGAAAAACAATACAATCCTAGACATGAAACAGAAATATAAAGCTAAACAACCAGGCAGGGCACAATGTAAGCTGGGCTACAAGAAAAAAAGCACCCTTGCAAGCAGTGACTTAAAAAACGAATAAAACGACACAAAAGGGAGGCAGATATATATAGCCTAGCAGCACCAACGTAGAGGTGAGGCATAATATAAGTCTAGCCAAAGCAGAGGTGAGCAGTGGTGGCTGATGGTATATTTTCTGGGGGGGGGCGGCAATCCGTCCGCCGCCACCCCCCGGCAGTCTGGTCTCCCGTACCCCCCTCCAGGTCGGTCAATCAGTCCTCACACTTACCCCACCTAGGTTGTGGGCTTCCTCAGGGTGGCGGCTTCCCCTGCATCTCCTCCCTCCTCCTCCTCAGTGGCCAATAGGATTACTTCTCCTCTCGGCCAATCGGGTCTCAGAACCAGCTTCCTGAGCCGGGATTGGTCAGGATGAGAATCAGGAAGACAATAGCGAATATTAATTCGCCATTGTCACACAACTGGGTGGGCTTGGGGCGCAGTGCTCTGCGCCCCGAGCCCACCTTTTTTTTTAAGCCAATTAGAGCCTCTGGCTCTAATCATGTGCTTCTAAAGAAAAAACTGCCCATTGGAAT